>NC_135536.1:121229794-121865877 GCF_045843805.1 Urocitellus parryii | reverse complement strand
TAAAACTATCTCAAGAACACAGCTGGTGCAGAGTGCATTTCAGAGAGAGGGACCCTATTAACATCTCACCTGCAAGAGCATGGTGCCCGTTAGAATCTCAGGGTGTAATGCAGATCTGAAGATACATTCAAGGATGTTAATTATAAGAAGTGTTGTTTATTTCTTCAAAATTTTAACCTTCTCTTCCCACAATTGCAATTTGGGTTGCACGTGTGTTACCTCTGTCTTCAGTTTCTGCTGATGGATCACGATTGTGGTGTTTGGATTGCAGCTGAGGCCATTGGGTTCTCTGGAAGATATAGAGCCAGCCACTGGCAGCAGCAAATGGCTCCTCTCCAGGGTAGCGTGAATGCAGTAACTTATTTGATGAGCTAATATATTGCTCATTGTCCTTAACTGCACCCAGAGACCTGCAAACTTATTCCAACTGGTTTATTTACTTTTTTATTTTTCTTTTCAACAAGACAGAAATGAAATACAGTATAAAGCAGAAGAGGAAACTCCCTCCTTCCTCTAAGTGACTCCAGTGTTTGTCAGGGAAGATTTTCCTGAGTCCTTCTATAAGATAGCTTCAACCTTCAGAGGCCTACAAGAATAGTTCTGTGGACATCCTGCACCCATATGTATTTCAAGTTAAAATGCTACCAAACCATAAAATCTGTGTAAGTAAAAAAAGATTCTGATTTTCCCATATGATAAGTCAGTGTACCTTGGAATATATCTGTATTCTTTCAAATATTTTCTCAATAATCTTTTATATTCCTGCTTTACCTGTTTTCTTCATTTGCCTCTTGGGAAACCTAGTCCCACCAGGGGCTGCTATGGTTCCCTGGGACCTGGTGCTCACTTCTAACAGAGGTTGCTAACAGTGGTAAATAGCCACTGTGTGTCTCCTGTACCTGACTGGGAACTATGGAGGCTAGGATCTGTGTTCCTTTTAGGCATTGGGTACTCGGCATAAGTCTTGGCTCATGGCAGGGTTTAGGTGACCATCTTTTGAGTGAATGCCTTTGGTCATCTTGCAGTGAGGCAGGTGGGTACCTCAAAATCCAGGGCTAATAGAGATAATGAGTTGGAATTAGGCAGGCAGAGTGCCTGGAAGCATGGTCCCTGCTGTAGGAGATTCTCAGAGGGAGAGCAAAGCTTATAAAATAGTGATTTGGGGTTGATTTAGCCTTAGCCCTGGCTAACACTGACATATGAGGAGGGCTATTCCAATAAATAGTATGAGAGGACAGAAGGTACTGTGTGATCATGAGCATTTTGTTTCTAATTGAGAAGACCATTGGGAGCACTACCTAGGGGCTGCAAGTATTGGAGTCAGGGTCTTCATCCTTCCCCCTACTCAGAATAACAGATATGAGCCAGGAATACTGGAAAGGGAACTGAGGCATCAATTTAGTTAGATGCAGAAAAGAAGGTGAAGATCAGGGAGAGACTGTGACCTGGTGGACAGAGGAGCATCCAACGTTCTCAGGTACTTAATCTTTGACCACAGTGTAGGTGTACATCCCACCCCCAGGTGGAGCTGTGATTCCCTATAATATCATACTCCAGCCTCTAGGAGGTGCTCAAGAACTCCAAAAAGATGGACCTTTGGGAGGAAAACTGGTGGGTGGAAGAGAAGTTAACTGTGATTGAATCACATTCTTAGGAAACAGAATGCTCAGAAAAAAAAAAAAAGGTTGGAACTATTACTTGTTGTCTTTTTCTTTTTTTAAGATTGTTCCACTCCCATTTACCAGTATTCAGAATTCTTACTCACTCTTTCATTTGCCATCAGACACAAAAAGGAGGCAAATGTCATGTCCCTTGTCCTAGAAAAGATGTCTGCAGTAGGAGGCTCAGCATCTCTAGCTGAGCAGGGAAGACATATGGTGATCATGGCAAAAACTCTGATAACAGAGTCTTGCCCCATGTAGCAAGTCTAAAGCCTAAGCGATCTTAAAGACAGCTATTTTCAACAGTGGCCTGTAAATGCACATTTTAAATAACAGATATTGCACATGACCCAACACTGAATCCATTAAAATGAGAACTGTGGTTTATTTCTAAAGGTTTCACTAATGCCATTTACTCTTAAAAAAAAAGATAAAGAAGGAAAAAAATAGAAGCCTAGTGTGCTATCCACAGTACAGAATTCCAGTCTCATGGAGTCCCATATCAGTAACAGCTGCTGATTCTACCCTTTGAGCAAAGTAATCAATCCTTCCCTGGAGGCTGCCATGGAGAAAAGAAAGTCTGTGGGCTCCCAGAAAGTCTGCTTTGGATGAGGAGACCATCTCCACTGCCCCTTGACCTGGCTGATATCACCTCAGATATTGCAGAATGCATTTCATCTCCGGAAGGGTGAGGGGCCTTCAGGGTGAGCCCCCAACCCCCACCCTACCACTTTACAGCCTGGCAGCACTGCTTCTATTAGTGCACTGCTCAGTGTGTCTGCAGGAACCATAGCTTCTAAGGTGAGGCACCCACCAACCCTGACACCATTCCTGACCGTGGAAACAGCTGTCAGAGGTGGT
Organism: Urocitellus parryii; assembly: GCF_045843805.1. NCBI lineage: Eukaryota > Metazoa > Chordata > Mammalia > Rodentia > Sciuridae > Urocitellus > Urocitellus parryii. The sequence continues at coordinate 121,863,355 of NC_135536.1, read as the reverse complement.
CCATCCAGGTGTCTGGAAAATGATTTATAATATGTGTTTGAGCAACCTGATCAAATTTTATTAATCAAAATGTCAGATAATCTAATGAAAATGTGTTCAAAACAGAGCTCAACATTTTCAATGTTTTAAATAAACATTTAAGATGCTGACTTTGGATTTCTATTTAAGAGATAATATTAGGAAATACTATTAGGGTTAACATTATTATTAATATCAATATTAGGGGATAATGTTAGGGAATTTGTCCTGCTTTCTTGTTTTAAAACCAAGATTACAGTTTTAATCTATGCACATATAAAAATTCCAAGCAGATCCCATTCTGCAGAGACAGAGACTATTATTCTTGTTTTGGGTCTGAGAAAAATGAATATTTCAAATGGCATATTCGCAGGTAATCAATGAGTAAGATTTTTGATTGTTTGTTTTTCTCGTTTTTTAAAATGTCTCCTGCATGCCTTGACTTGCAAAGTCCTTTCACAAATGCTGTCTCCTTTGACTTCATCTTCAAAACATTTCTGGGTAATAGATATTATTATCTACATTTATTTTTTTACCGACAAGGAAGTCAAGATTGTGTAATTCATCTACATCCAGCAGCTAGGAAGTTTCAGAAATAGTTTTCAAACTCGGCTGTCTCTGAAAACTCCATCTTTTCCTCTCTTAGACTGGTATGTTATTTCACTCATTTCTTTATTCATTCTTTGGGTCAGCAAACTATCTCTCAGTGTCTGTCTCTTATGCTTCCTGCCTTGAGATAAACATCAGGAATATAGAGGACAAAAACATAGTGTTTGCCCTTGAGAAGTTCCCAGTTTGACAGAGAAGTCACATGGGCAACTGAGAATGTCATCAAATCAATACGCTAAGACATGAGACTATCTTTAAAACTGTTATTCAATACATATTCATTGAGCACTTATATGTGCCTGACACTATGAGAAACACCAGAAATAAAGGAGAATAAGAAATAGACCCTTCTGTTAGATGTTTCAGTCTAGCCTGGAAGGGGCAGAGAGAGACGAAAAATCTGATATCACAAAATAAGGTGTGCAAAAAGTAGACCTGTGTGTCCAGGACTCGACTCATTTCTGCTTTTGCTCATATGCTAGAGCAGAGACAATGACCTTAGTCACAGGTGGTATCATCCAGCTGCTGGAGGTGGAGAAAGTCCTTGGAGATGGGGGCACTTGGGTCAGAACAGAGGGTCTTTTATTCCTGTCTCCTTCCCGTGTTGCCTTACTGTCATATGTGGGGGACAAGAATCATTTCTACTCCTTGTGGATCACAGGTAGGAGGGAAGGGTGTGGACCCAGGCCAGAGTGTCTAGCTAGCCAAGGTTTCCATATGTTGATAGGCCACAGCTTTGCATTCTTTTTATGAGGAACATTTGCCTTTCTATCTCTTCTGCTTTGGACCTCAATTCTCCTCTTCTTCCTCTTCTTATTTTTCTCATTTTCTATTTCTTGATGCTTCTCTCAGAGGAATCTATCACAGTCTCTTTATTTAACTTACGTTCTGTGGGTGAAAGTTGAGAAGATTGGAAAGCCATTTATAATTTTGTTTTTCTCCCCTTGACAATTCATCCCCCAGTCAGCCGCCAGAATAAGTAGAGGGAGATCTCATGAGGGAAGGGAAAGACCAGAGTAAGTAAGGAAACAATGATTAACATCTAAAACATTCTCCTGTAGCAAACACACACACACACACACACACACACACATAAATGGATTGTAATACATGTAGGTCGTGTACAGAGTTCAAGGTTAGAGAAACAGTCAAGACAGATTGCACAGATGAAGAAGTTCTTGACTCTGGAAGCACCAGGGAAGGGTCAAGAATGACAAGAAACTTCCCAGACAGGCAGGGGACAAAGGAGTGACCCAGAAAGATGAAAATCATGGAAAAATCTCAAAGGACTAAGATCATAGTTCGAGAGACTTGTAAATGTTCCTGTGGAATATCCAGAGGCAGAGTGGAGGTGGAGGTGGGAATAGGCGGGAGGAATGAGTCAACAGTGTCAGAAACAGAGAATCCAAGATCGGGGGCTGAAAATCACCCAGCCCCTCCCAAGGCCACTGTGTAGCTCTAATGCCACACAAGGAGACAGGGATTTGCTCTGCCTAAATATGAGACTAACAAAGACACCTACCTCTGAGTCTGGGTGGAAGCCCCTACCCATCGCAAAGCAAATGAACCTGAGTGATGGGTGAGCCCACCAGGAGTCTCCTTATGGAAATCCTGCGAAGTGAGGTATGACGTCAAGGCCACCTGAATACTGAAGGAAAGTTGGTTCATGGCTGCTTGAAAGTTGATTCATGGCTGCTTCTTCTGCCTGTTCCTTATTCAGGGACAAAGATGTGCCACCAAGAAAACTGTCTGTTGTAAACCTGATAGATGAAATGACCTGACTCTTGGGCTCTTGTTTCTTCATGGGTCATCCATTGTTTCTACCATCCACTATTTCTACCTCAGAGAAACAGCTCCAGTGTCAGTAGGAAAGGAAGTGACACATGGCATCTCAGGAGGTGAAATTCCTGAAAAACCTGGAAGCCTCTGAGAGCAGTGCATGCTGGGAACAGTGATTCCGAGGTACCCACAGTCCATGCTGTTAGAGAAGTGACATTCAGGACAGAAGTTTCATTAGAATGCCAGGAAATAGAAGTCGTCTGACATATGGAAACTACACCTGGATGCATTCATGCCAATTTACTTTCTGCTGTAATCAGAGAGGGCACTTGGCTATTTCACAAAGAGACAGAAAGTCAGATCAAGGGCATTCTGCCCACCTTGTTTGCTAACAATCCCCTTCTTTAAACATATCTTGCCTGGTTAACAAGAAGTGAAGAAGGGGTAGGGGTGGGAAGTGGATTCTACAAAAAATAAAACAGCAACAAAAAAATTGCAAAATAAAAGATGGAGACACAGACAATAATTTTCGTGTGTCTCTGAAAATGATCTGCCGTAGGATCTAGAAAAGAAATGGCAAGATGGTCTTGGCAAATTCAATCCAAGAAAGAACTGCAATGCAGTCATGGTGCTGAGGCAGGAGCCCAGGCTGGGGACCCAGCACACTCAGTGGGCGAGGGGAGTTGCAGCTGAACCTTGTGTCCTAGTGTTTCAGGCAGTGCACCCTGCACTGAACCTTTCTTTTTTAAAAATTAATTAATTAATTAATTCCAATTAGGTATATATGACAGCAGAATGCATTTTGATTCATTGCGCACAATTGTAGCACAACTTTTCATTTTTCTGGTTGTACATGATATAGCGTCGCACAATATGGGCAGCCATACAGGAACCTAGGATAATGATGTCCATCTCATTCCACCATCTTTCCTGCCCCATGCCCCCTCCCCTCAATCTTCCTCCCCTTTGCCCAATCAAAGTTCCTCCATTCTTTCCACACACTCCACACTTATGGATCAGAATCCACTTATCAGAGAGAACATTTGGCCTTTGGTTTTTTGGGAATTGTCTTACTTTGCTTAGCATGATATTCTCCAACTCCATCCATTTACCTGCAAATGCCATGATTTTATTCTCTTTTAATTCTGAATAATACTCCATTGTGGATACATACCACAGTTTCTTTATCCATTCGTCTGTTGAAAGGCATCTAGGTTGGTTCCATATTTTAGCTCAATAGCTGTTATAAACATTGATGTGGCTGCATGGGTATGCTGATTTTAAGTCCTTTGGGTATAGACCAGGAGTGGGATAGCTGGGTCAAATGGTGGTTCCATTCCAAGTGTTCTAAGGAGTCTCCTTTCTTGATCCTGTTAAACTCATTGTAAATCCTCATAAAAGCCTTACTTACTTTTTACCTCATAAAAATCTCACTTCTGAGACTACTGATGTTCATCCTGTACCCCCACCCCATTGACACCTGCCTGTTCCATTTGTTAATTTACAAGTCAGATATCACCAACAGTACCTGGATTACCATGGTTCCTGGAGTTTTGTTTTTTTTTTTTTACCCCCCATCTAGTTCTATTGTATCACTGACTTTATTGTATAATGATTATTTTGTTTTTTAATTTGTTTACCTTCCCTGTTAGACTCTGTGCAAAGATAACTTTTATTTCTGTTATAATGACTATTTAACAGGCATTCCCTGTGGGCAGGCTAAACCCTGCCCACGTGAGTGTGATGTGTCTTATTTATGCTCACTCCATTCCTGTGTCTGCTCTCACCCTACACACACACAAGCTGAAGCACAGAGAGAGGAAGAAACTTGATTGAGTTCAGACAGCCGGCAAGGGAGGGGCCAGGTTTCAAACTCATGAAATTTGGACAATAAAACCTGTTTTCTTTTCTCTTTTATTAACATGTACTAATTGTTCATACAAACGGGGTACAGTGTGATATTTCAATCCATGTATATAGTAGTGTGCCCTGATCAAATCCTGCCTTCCTTTTATCTACCCCCTGCCAACTCCCAAAGGCTTCCCAACCTCTAGTTATTCTACATTTAGGTTAACATTTTTTGTTGTTGTTGTTTTAGCTTCCACACATGTGTCTTTCTGTGTCTGGGTAAAGTCTATTTTCTTTGCCATGAAACCACACCCATTCTGTGGGGGAATCAGAAGCTACAGGGACATGTTTAGGAGCTAATGAGCAAGAGTCCATCCAGGTCTGGAAAACTTGTGGGATTGGTGTTGTGTTCAGAACTAGAAAGTCTAGTAGGAAGATGAGACATGTGGAAAAAGTGTCTGTCCTTTCTCTGGGTTGGGCCAGGGGAGGAAGATCCTTCCTTTTACTTCCCAAGCTGCAGCAGTTGTGTGGCCAGGAGATTGTTAGTCCAGGATCTGGACACAGGTGGATCTGAGTGGCTGGTCTCAGGGGTCTTGCTAAGGTTTATAAATGACCTTTGATGTTGTTGGGTATAGGAGCTATCAGGAGTTTAGGAGCTATCAGGCCTGAATTTGACTAATACAGAGTTAAGTTCTCAGGAAGCCACTACATGACAAGATCAATAACATTGATCTTGAAGTCATCATTTTAAATTTCTCTCTCTACAGAGAGTCATTGCCTCTCCCACTCATTCAACAGTTACCAAGTACCTACTTCATCTCAGAACTTGGATCTAAAATGCTAGATCACAGAGATGAGCATGATATAGCTCTTGCCCTAGAGGAGCCCATAACCCATTGAGAGAATTAGCAAAGAAAGAACTTAATACAATATGGCACCACCTAGGAGTAAGACTAGGGATCTAAGGGATCTTCAGGGAAGATGTATATCCCAGTTTGGAAGCAGCCAAGGAGGTGAATATCAGGAGATAAGGGGAAGCTGCCCAGTGTAGGTGGCTGAACTATCTTGGAAAAGAAGTCAAAGAAGCAAATATATGGAAGCAACAAGGATGCCGTCGTCCATGGCTGATGGAATCTGAGATGTGCTCTGAAGACTGGTGAGTACACAAATCTGATTTTTTCACATTCCTTCATCTTAGCACATGTGGGTAACATGAAGGATGCGACTTTCACGGGAAAGAGAACCAGATGGGGAAAGCAGCTGTAGTATGTGACAGGACTCTGTTATAAAGGAGGTGTGATAGATTTCTGCTCTCGCCAACAAGCCAGACCATCCATCCACCTAGCTGCAGTCGGAAAGGAACAAACAGAAGCCTCCCTGAGCATCCTCATGAATCAACTCCGGTTTGGAACTCTCATACTTCTCTCTCTTTCTTTAAGCTGTCGTTTCTCTCAGGAGTTTGGCTTTAGAAATGAAAGAAGCAAGAGCTGATGGATGTATGTGTGAGGTCTTCTGAGTTGAAGCGTGGAGTCACTCTCCCTGATTCCTTCTGAGCTGGTCTGCTCTGTAAGGACGCAGTCTCCTCCAAGGTCATTCAGAGAGGGCAGGGCAGGCCCGGGAGCACATTCATGGTTGGGTAGTGAGAGCAATGGGCAGTTAAGAAGTCTGTCTATGCTTAGTGTAGGGAGATCAAGAGACCTGAAAGGACATTTCTGCCTTGGGAAGAAAGCATTTGAATCATATTTTTCAGTTTTGAATAGAACTGTTTTTGACTTGTTAAATGGTTTTCTCTGTGCCCCTTTAATACTAAATCAAGTGTCACCAAGGGAACAGAGCCACGCAGGAAAAAAAGGGAAAGAAAATTTATCCCTTTCTAAATCCTAGGAATGAAGAAGGCAGTCACTTGAGCAGATGGAGTGGACACCCAAAGGGCCATGTAAATCTGATATAAAAGAAGAAATCACAAGGAAAATTAGGAAATATCTTGAGACAAATGAAAAAAAAAACAAAAAAACCAGAAAACACCAAGACCTACAGAATGCAGCACAGTGAGACAAAGGAAATTTATAGTTGTAAACATATTAAAAAAGAAAAAGAAATCAACAATTTAACTTTATATCTTAAAGAATTGGTTCAAGAACAAACTGAACCCAAAACAATCCTACCTTGTCCATGGAAAAAATGTTTCAAGAACCCCCACAGGGTGCATGAAATCATGAATAGTAGCAAACTCTTTATATAGGCTATGTTTTTTCTTATAAATGTATTACTATGACAAATTTTATAAGTTAGGCACAATTCTATAAACTAACAATTATCAATTTCAAAAAGAGATTAAGAAAACAGCCCTGTTTAATATAGCATCAAAAGGGTTACCTACTTAGGAATAAACCTAACCAAGGAGATGAAAGGCTCCTACGTTGAAAACTCACAACATTGCTGAAACATCCCATACTCAAGGGTTGGAAAACTCAATCAACAAAATGTCCATACTATACCAAAGCCATCTTCAGATTCAACACAATCTCCTATCCGAATTCCCAGGGGTATTTTATTGCAGAAAGAGAAAACAAAGTCCTATAATTCATATTGAATCTCAAGGGACATCAATAGCCAAAACAATATTGAAAAGGAAGAATAAAATCGAAGACCTCATGTTTCTGGATTTCAAAACATACTCCAAAGCAACGATGATCATGTGAGTGTCCAACTAACATAAAAACAGATTAAATTTAGACCAATGGAACAGGACAGGGAAACCAATAATAGACCTTGACATATATGGCTAAGTGACTTTCAGCAAGGTTGCCAAGACGACACAATGGAGAAAGAGCAGTCTGCTCAACAAATAGCGCTGGGAAAACTGGATATCCCCAGGAAAGAGAATGAAGATGGGCCCTGACCTTATTATACTATATGCAACAAGTAGCTCAAAATGGAGCAAAGACCAAAATGTAAGAGCTAACACCATAGAATTCTTGGAAGAAAACATAGGGGGAAATCTTCATGATATTGAATTTGGCAGTGATTTCTTAGATGTGACACTAAAAGCACATGCATAAACTGGATGATCTTCAAAATTAAAATTTCTATACATCAAAGGATACACTCAAAAGAGTGAAAAGGCAACTATAAATAGGGACATATTTGCAAATAATTTGTATTTGAGAAGTGGTTAAAATATAGAATATGTAAAGAATTCTTAGGCTGGGGTTGTGGCTCAGCGGTAGAGCACTCGCCTAGCACGTGCGAGGCCCTGGGTTCAATCCTCAGCATCACATAAAAATAAATAAACAAAATAAAGGTATTGTGTACAACTAAAAAATAAAATATTAAAAAAAAGAATTATTAGAATGCAACAACAAACAACTCAATAAAAAGTAGCACAATTTGGGATGGGGTGTGGCTCAGCGGTAGAGTGCTCGCCTGGCACGTGTGGGGCCCTGGGTTCAATCCTCAGCACCACATTAAAAAAAAAATGAATAAAATAAAGGTGTCGTGTCCAACTACAACTAAAAAATAAATATATTTTTTAAAAAAGTAACACAATTTAAATATGGGTAAAGGATTTGAATAAAAAGTTCTTCAAAGGTGATATACGAATGGCCAAAATTACAAGAAAAGGTGCTCAACATCATTAATGGAAATGCAAATCAAAACCATTTCACATCCATCAGGACAGTTACTATAAAAAAAAAAAACAGAAATAAAAAGCTTTGGGAAGGATGTGGAAAAATCGGAACCATTTGTTGCTGAGAGCCACAGAAGGGGCCCCAGCAAACTTCTAGCTGCCAGCTGATGATTGGCTCACAGCCATCCCAGCAAACTTCTAGCTGCCAACTGATTGGCTCCTCTGCGGTGATGCTCATTGGGCTGTTTCCCTGCCCTTTCAGACCACGGAGCTGCTCATTGGGGGACTTTTTTTTGCTCCGCCCACATGACCCAGCCAATCGGCCTCAAGAGCAGGAGGGGTCCGGGAGGTGGAGAGGCTTGTGGGAAGCCGGTGGTGGCAGTTGGGCTCTGAGGGAATTCCTGAAGAGCTGTGTGGTGCGGTGTGTGTTCTAAAAACAAAGTTCGTTTCTTTTGACAAGTGGTCCTGAATTGTGCCCAGCCAGACTGCGCAATTTGTGTTCTCTTTGGAGGAAATTCAAATGAAAAACAATGTGATGGCTCCTCAAAATATAAAAAGGGGAAATTCATATGATTCAGCAATTCCAATTCTGGTATATATATATATATATCCAAAAAGAAATCTTGAAGAAATATTTATGCAACCATGTTCATAGCAGCATTATTTACAATAGTCAAATGGTAGAAGCAACCCAATGTTCATCAACAGGTGAATGGACAAATTGTGGTATATACCACACAAAGGAATATTATTCAGCCTTAAACAGGAAGGACAATTCTGAAACATGATGCAAATGGATGGATATTGAAGATGTGCTATGTGAAATAAACCAGTCACATTCCACTTCATTGCACATATGTGAGGTATATAAAGGAGTCAAACTCATAGAAATAGAAAAGAGGATGGTGGTTGCCAAAATCTAGGGGAGTGGGGAAAAGGAGCTGTTTAATGGGTCGAGGGTTTCACTTTTGCAAGATGAAAAAGTTCCAGAGATGGGTTGCACAACAATGTGAATATACTCAGCTTTGTTGGACCATGCACCTAAGAATATTCAAGATGATAAATTTTGTTGTGTGTATTTTACCATAATTAAAACTGAGAAAGCCAATGTGAGCCCGGTGTGGTGACACACACCCAGTGGTTTGGGAGGCTGAGGCAGGAGGATTGAGAATTCAAAGCCAGCTTCAGCAAAAGCAAGGCACTAAGCAACCCAATGAGACCCTGTTTCTAAATAAAACACAAAATAGGGCTGGGGATGTGGTTAAGTGCCCCTGGATTAAAAAAAAAATGTGTATCTTTATCTGTATCTAGATTTTATAAAACACAAAATAAAAATACAAATAATTCCAAATTCATGATTAATCCTAAAAAATATAGAAAGATTAAATTTATCTGTTTAAAGAAGCAGATTCTCAGGCTGGTATGAAAATAAAATTTTAAATGTAGCGATATGTTATTTACAAGAGACACACAGAAACTATAAGGGCAGAGAAAGGAGAGGTTTACTACAATTTTCTGAACAAATACTAGCCAAATAAAAGCCAATATAACCGTATTCCTGGATTAGGGCACTTACCTACGAGCAATAGAAACCTTTCAAGGTGTAATAGGGAAAGCTAAATTTAAAAACTTTTAGAAGAAAATATAGGACAACATCTTCGTCGCATCAGAGAATTGAAGGATTTCTTAATAACGCAAAAAACACAAACCACATAAAAGACAGATGAGCTTGACTCCATCAAAAATAGAAAACTTTGTGTAACAATAGACACTATGAACAAGGTAGAAACACAAGTCATAGACCGGAAAAATTTTCACAATGCATCCCCTGACAAACGATCAATATCCAGACTATATAAGGAAGAAACATACAAATCAACATGAAGAAGATCAATAAACCAATATAAAAATGAGCAGAGTAGTGGGTAGGAAATTCATGAAGACACCCAAATGGCCAAAACATGAAAAGATGCACAATCTCACCAATCATTAGAGAAATACAAAATTAAATTGTGAGATGCCCATTTGCACCACTTTTGCAAGATGAAATAGTTAAGAGATGGGTTGCACAACATTAAATTGTTGAAAAATTCAGACTCTTGACAACGGAGAAGGAAGTGCAGAATCTGGAACTTTCCCATACTATTGACACAATTGTAAATTGTTTTGACCTTTCAAAGAGAAAATAGCATTTTGGTCCAGATGGAGTCACAGGGACTATATGTACTTTTTTCTTGAATTGACTGAAAAAATGAGACGAATCATAGGGAAGAGGGGACACTGGACATCAGGCAGTGTAGGACAGTGATCCCTGAGAGACGGAAAACAAGGCAAGTCCTGCAATGGCCTCAGCTTCTGTCTTCAGAATTTCTAGTGTCTGACTCAGGCCGAGCCCTGTGCACTCCTGAGCTGTGTTGAAGAGTCGGGAGTCCACAGAGGACAGGGGAGCTGCAGATCACAGGAAATAGCAGAGGAGGAAAAAAAGCTGCAGAGAACAAGAACAACTGAGAGATTTGAAGATAGCTCCCCTCAGCCTTCAGCTGAACACTGATCATTTATTTAAGGAACTACCCAAAGTTGGGGGGGGAAACAATGGAAAGAATTAGCAGGAGCCATATCTGCAATTCATACAAGTCCAGGAATAGTTTGTGTCACCAGCCAGAATAGAAAACCCTGGTAATTCACAGGATATCAGGGAGAGTGATCAGAAGAAATCAATAGTGGGGAAAAATTAGCTCTAGACTAAAGGCCACTTGAACAAAGTATGAAAGCAAGTCTCCAAAAGATCACACACAATGTCTTCAAGTAACTTAACTGTGTCCCAGGATAGAGCTCAAGAATATTTATAGGAAGTAAAAATATCTACCGGACTTCAAGCTGTGCGCATCTAGTGGCTTCCCTTTGAGGCCTCTAATTCTTGAACGTGCACATGGGGATGTGCTGATTTATTGCAGTAATTGAGAAAAATTAGAAGGAACTCAAGGGTCCATCAATAGGGCAATGCATAATTAAATTGAAGTATATGCACATAATGGGATATTATAGCTTATTACAAGGAACTGAATGCTTACATCTCAACATATCCAAACCTCAAAATATACTGTAGAGTTTTTTTAAAGTGTGTTAAAAAGATATGTGCAGCATGCTACTTTTCATGTATATTATCAAGTAAGATGTATTGAGAGACTACGTGGGCTACGCACTGTTTAAGAACTTAGATACTATTATCTCACTTAATTCACCAAACTTTATTTTACAGATGATGAAACCGACGCACAGGACCAGTAGTTAGAGAAACTAATTAACATTATTTTTCCTGGTCCCTGAGCCCTGCTATGGAACTCTATGTCTCTGGCATATTAGAACAATGCATACTAATTTTAGGATTAAATGAGGCGATCACTTCTGGATACAGGGACCGAGGAGGCTAGGGATGAAGATCATTTCATTTTTATTTCTTTGAAAAAAATCAAAACAAACCTGACAACATGCGAACGTTGGTTAAATCTAGGTGGCGAGTTGAGAGTAATTTGATTCTCTGTACTTTTTAATAAGTTTGAGTACTTTTATACTAAAATTTCTTAATTAAAAAAATCTGTATAGAGGAGGCAAAGATGCCTCCTGGGGAAATCAGGACAGCAGACCTGAAGCCCTACCTCTTGTAATTTAACAATTTCTCCGGTGATTATAGTGGCTTGTCTTTGGGGGCCACTTGCAGAAGAGGACACTCTCCAGACCTGAACCGTCTTCTTATGTCCTCCCCTGCATCCCTGGCAAATGTACCAGAAATGGGAGGGAAAGGAGAGAGAGCAGGAGCCAGACCAATGACCCAGACTCAGCTGGCAGGTCAAGACAGATGCAGGAGTGGCCGTTTTCAGGTAGAGCTTTGACCCTCCTAATGGGCCACCCTGTCCCTCTGGGGAGGGAGGGGGCATCAGCAAAGATGTGCTGTATTCCTGGCTCAATCCACTGAGGAGAGGGGTGCTTTCTTTCTTCACCCCATGCACTTGGAGAAACTGCTTTGAGTCCAGGCACAGTGCTTGCCCCAAGGCCCCCATGGGGCTCACAGGCACAGAACGTTCTCAACAGGGCACTGTGAGGTCAGGGTGGTCACTGGGAAGGTAACCAGGTTAAGAAAGGCTGCACCTCTGGCTCTTGGGCGAAGTCCATGGGTTTAGGGTTCTGTACAAGAAAGAGGGACCCCAGTAAAAAGAGAGAGGGGCCTTTCCATACAAGCTGAGCCTTTATATCTTAACAGATCATACAGGAAGCACTCTATTTTGGACCTCCAGCTGATGAAGTGGCATATCCCCATGGCCTGTGTGGTCAGGGAGTTTGTGGGACAGTAAGGCATGGTCAAAGGGAGCCCCCAGCAGTTAAAATGGGATCTGGTCAGAGTAGTTCTGTCCCAGTAGAGGAAGGCCAGCGAAGGTCTCTCTAGGACAGCTCACACGACAATTTATCAAGCCTTTTCTTTGTGTCCTTTCCTCTTGGTTCCCTACATTTCTCATTTTCTGGTAAGCAACCGTGGCTGGAGGTGGGGCAAGCCCGAAGAGGAAAGCAGATTACCAAGAGACATGTTTGACACACTAAGGGGGCCACACCTGGAGGTTATGGATACAATGGCCTTTCTCTTTTCATCTAATATGGTGACTGTGAGCTAGAGAGGTAGGAGGCATCGGTAAAGCCCTAACAGATGGAAGGGAAGATCATTGGGATCAGTTCCTTCTTTGCTACTTTTAAGACCAAATCATGATGGCAGACAACTACAGCTGCCATCTTATAACATTTAGTCAGGAATATCCAGGGAAAAGCCCTGCAGTGGGAAGGCTGTTGGGCAGATGACTTTCAGGGTATCAGTCAAAATTACTGAAAAACCCATCAATCACAGGTGATAATATATGATAATATATGAGTAAGCAAAAATCTCACATCCGGTGGAGGTGCCACACCCACCTAACCAACTCAGCCTTCTTTAGTCCCAAAGATTCTGTATTCCTACAAAACTATTCTTGGGAGAGTGTGGAAACTTGCCTAAGGGCTGTAAATATTTTACTGGGGATGGGGATGGAGGTGGTGAGGTGGTCTGGTAAGAGCTGGTTTCTTGAGATTCTTGCACATGTCTGCCAAGAGGTTGGAGCCTAGAAATCGTTTCACTGTGTAAGTTGATTTGTGAGGCATTTTATTTTGGCTGGAGGAGAGGAGACATAAGGCTGGGAGTTTCAACAGATAAGGACCTGGGAGAAGGGCCGGTGCTTGACTTTACATCCTGCCTCCTTGGAATGGGGGCTCCCAGCAGTGGCTATAGGAGGTTTTTTTCAGAACTTGGGGCACAAGATGTGCCACTTTGTCATCTTGGAACTCTCAGGGGTGCAGCATTGAGGGTGGAAAACTGGTGGGAGATGAGCATCTGGATGGGAGCTCTGAGCAGAAACAGGCTAAGCTTTAACTCCTCAAGGGACCCCCATCTGCCCCGTCTACCAGGGGCCCACAGGTGCTCTGTGGAGCGGGAAGTCTTCAGGGGGGCTACAGTCTTGTGGCTGAGTTGAAGGCTGCAGTGGAATGTGGACATTTGTGTTGTTTTCCGTTTGTATCCATGGGCTGGAGAGCTTTGGTTCACTTAAAGGAGAGTTTTGTGGTATGGAAAGAAAAGGTGTCTGGAAAGACACTTTGGCAAACTGGAATTAAGGGGATCTCCAGAATCCCCTTTTGCCAGGACATCTCACTCTGTATCAGATGTCTACATTTGAGAGACCCTCTACTGAGACTGTCATCCTCTGCCAAAATTATCCAGGAGCACAGCAAACAGGCTTCAGAGCCAAAGGAACTGAACTTCAAGTCCCAGCAACATCTTTTCACAGCTCTGTGGCTTGGGACAAGGCTACTCTGAGCCCTGATTTCATTACCCATAAAGTGAGGGTGTCCTGATCAAAGTGCTTGGATAAGATTTTTTTTTTTTTTTTGGTACCAGGGATTGAACTCAAGGGTGCTTATCCACTGAGCCACATCCCCAGCCCCTTTTTTAATATTTTATTTAGGGACAAGGTCTCGCTAAGTGCTTAGGTCCTCACTAAGTTTCTGAGGCTGGCTTTAAACTCTCAATCCTCCTGCCTCAACCTCCCAAACTGCTGAGATTATAGCACGTGCCATCATACCTGGCTTAGATAAGGATTAAGTGAGATGATGTATAGAGAATATGTAGACCAGTGGCTGGCACACAGTAAGTGTTGAATAAATGTTGACTTCTTTTCTGTTCCCCTTCACTTAGTTGAAGGAAAACAATCTTTTAAAAGTAGGATACAAACAGAATTTATTCTCCCAAATTCTTAGTTGGACTATGGGTCCTAGATTCTAGGGTCCCCTGGTATGGGACAACAGCTGGGCCTGACCCTGTGCCCCTACCCTGTGCCCCCAGTAAATACCCCAGGCCTCTTTTGTAGCCTTGGCATTCTTTGATTTTCCCTGGATTTCAAAATGGCTATGTCTAGCCAGCCTCCTCTCAACTAACTGCCCTGGGCTGGGAGCACTGAAGCCTGTATTTGTCAAGTGACAACTTTAATGAAATATGAGGCACAGGCTCACATGCAGTAAGGAAGTAACTGAACTTTCTCAGCTACATCACACTACAAAAAACAGTTCTGTGCAGCCAACCTCAGAGAGAAGAATTTCTTTCAGCCCTTTGTCTTGCCCAGGTATTTTATCTCTAGAAGTCAATTCCGTGGCTGTTGCTGTCTACACAGTACTCTGCTCTGTGCACAGTGAATTGTTGGAGGGGGGTCTAAGAGATTTCTGCCATGCAGTTACTTCCTTGTTAATCAGAAGGCAGCTTCTTTGTTGCTTTAATGCAGGAAAGACAGCCTGGTGAGCCAGCCAGCCCACGGTGCAGCTGACAACATGATGGATCTAGAACCACAAGTGAGGGCAACTTTGGGCTCCCAGAGCTGTCTAGTGAGGGATACTGAAATAATGGTGAAGTCAAATCTTGGTGCATCACTCTCTTATTGTAAGATGATTCTAAAGAGAGGAACTGGAGAGGCAGGAAGTGACTAGGGGTAACCTAGAGGGTGGTGGCGTAGGGCAAGTTAGACGCCTTCCTGGAGGTCATGCAGGTCCAGATCTCCAGCCACGTTTGGACTCTCTTAACCTTGGGTCTGTTTGGTCACCCAGAGGAGACAGATCCTGGGAAAACAAGTCAGGTTAACCCATGGGAAGCCATGATTAAGCCAGCTACGCTTTACTAATTTGTTATTGGAGGGCCAGGACCAGTGAGGGGGATAGATGTGCTTAGGAGGCTAATAACAAATCAAAAGGATGCCTTGGTAAGTGTGAAGTTAGAGCAAAGAAGATTGTTTGTCTAGGCTATAGTAAGAATCCAGAATGGTTTCCCTCTCTCTCACCCTCCCTCCTTTCCTTTTTCTCCACCCCCACCCCCACCCACTTTCGTTCAGGACTTCATGGGCTTTTACCATGTGCCTTGTCTTTGCCAGGTGCTGGGGATATCTAGCTAACCATTTCTATCCCTGGAAGCTCATATGCAACCTAACAGGGAGGGCAGCACACAGACCATAGGGAACACAAGTGTTAACAATGCTTTTTTTTTTCACCATTAAGGTAGGGGGGCTCAGAGGATCATGAAATAATAAACCCAGATCATTGATAACATGGTGCATGGCTCATAACCTCTCAAGAAATGTTGGTGGCCTTTATTTTTATACCTGGTCTCCTTATATTTTAGTGAGCACACAGCAGAGGCAGGGTGTATTCTCCTGGAAGTCTGGGAAGGCTTTTCTTACAGGAATGTGGAGGATGAATGGGTTCCTTGCAGAGGAGAAAGGGTGGAGGAGGGCTCTATACCATTTTCAGAGAATGACAAGGGACCTTGAGGTAGGGGAGAGGATGGAGCACAGACTAGGATGAAGACACAGATTATAAAGTGACAGTGCGACCTCTGAAGGAACGATGAAGGTCAGTAAATAGTGAAAGCACCACTGGTTATGTGGAAAGTCAGCACTTTTGATGACAGAGACCATGAATTAGATCAATTAGGAAAAGACACAGTGTAGGAAGCACTTTCATCAGGTCAAGGTGTGAGATGACGGGGCCCATCCTAAGGTTTCAAAAATGGAAATGGAAATGAGAGGCTGGATTTATGAGATATGGAGGAAGTAGCATTATCAGAAAATAATTACTGATAGAACTCTGGAGGGGGAAAAAGAGGAATGATCGAGTATGTCTCTTGGGCACAAGAGAAGGAAGATGGTCTCCTTAGCTCAAGTTAGGCATGGGAGGAGGAGGAGGAGGAGGAAGTGGGAGGAAGAAGCAGGAGAGGAAGGTGATTTCCATTGCATGAGGATGCAGGTGCTTGAGGGACATGGGGTGGAGATGGTGGAGGTTGGAGATGCTGCCTTGGAGCTTGTTAGCAGGGGTTACTGGAAGTCCTGGTCACCAAAGAAAATGTATGGAGAGGGAGAGGACAAACTGTTGAGGTGTTCAGAGAAGAAGGAGGCTGAGGAAGGGGTGATGAAGAGAAGCCAGGAAGGAAAGTGGGGGAGGGTGTGATCCCCTGCACCCAGTAGCACAAAGGGGCAAGTGGAAGGAGGACAGAAGAGGTGACAGTGCTGCTTTTTGGGCAGGTCCTGTTCCCAGACAAAAAGGGACAAGTATTAGTGACTCATTCAATTCCTCTTTTCTAAAATTCCTTATTGGGCCACAAAAATCTTGTTGGCTGCAGTATAGTTTCTTGTCTGTCCTATTGCCTGGCCCAGTGGGTGTTTGAATAAAGGCAGAACAGTGAGATCTTATCATTTTCAGCCTGACAGTGAATCTTCCTTCAGGCCCATAATTAAGGTTTTAGAAGCTCCTCCATCCATCCAGGAACACACTGATCTCTCTTTAGGTGAATGGGTTCCCATGGAAACTAATCAAATTCACTTGTTCATCATTTCTCTCTGTGCCAGTGTCAACAGGTTCTGACCCTGTCTCCTCACTATGGCCGTGGTCCATGTGGGGTGGTACTGTGGCGGGACCCACCCATCACTGGCCATCTCTTCTACACCAGCTGTAAGGCTTTGTGGGGAAGAGAGCACATGGTCTCCATCTAGACATTGTCTAAGAGGGTGTGCTGTCCACTTGTAAATTCTGGTCTTTCTACCTTTAGCATTGAGATATTTGGCAAGTTATTGAAGTACTATTTCATCGTGTATAGAATAGAACTGAATCCTAATTCATGGGCTTGGGGATTAAATTAAATGAGATATGAAAAGTAGGGCAGCGAAAATTCACAATAACTAATCTATGATACCAACCTAGGAGCACTTCAACAGATGAATGGATAAAGAAAATGTAGTATATATACACAATGAAATATTACTCAGCCATAAAGAAGAATGAAATTATGGCATTTGCAGGTAAATGGATGGAACTGGTAACTATCATGCTGAGCAAAATAAGCCGATCCCAAAAATCCAAAGGTCAAATATTCTCCCTGATATGAGGATGCTAACACACAGTAGGGTGTGGGAAGGGAAGAATACTAAGTTCACTGGATTAGATGAAGAAGAATAAAAGGAAAAAAGGGAGAATGGGAATAGAAAAGATAGTAGAATGAATTGGACACGACTCTCCTATGTTCATTTATGAATACATGACCAGTGTAGCTCCACATCATGTGCAACCACAAGAATGGGGATTTATACTCTATTTATGTATAATATGTCAAAATACACTCTACTGTCATGTATATATGAAAAGAGCAACCAAAAAGTAGGGCAGCAAGCAATAACTTGCCATTGTTGGGATTGTTATATTGTTAGTTTAAAATGCATTAAGTGTATAAGTTAAATCAAGAAAAATTGACATCTTTTAAGCATTATATCTAAATTAGGAAATGGAACTCTGTCTCATTTATTCCAGTTTTCTTTTGTGTCCGAAAAGTAAATGTCCTCCTTTTATTCCATGCTCTTGCAACTTACTTGTTATTTTTATTGATAATAATAGCCAACATTTATGGGAGGCATCTCTTGGGGAGATCCAAAAGGCACACCATTTCAATCATTTCTCACAAGCCTCTGAGGAAGGCACTGCTATAATCTCCATTTTGCTGATGCTCCTGAACTGGTGAAGGACTCCTTCATCTAAGATATGGGAGAAAGATGTAATCTGAGGACTGAGATTTCTAACCTTCTTCTCATGTTCTACTGATGTCTGAGGTGTGGGCTTTGTCTCCACTTGGCTCATGGTCTAGTAGAGAAAAGAAACTTTGTCTTTGTTTGTTGGTTTCCTCAATGTTTATTGTTTCTATTTCTTTTGGGGTCAGTTTTGAGAACTGATGTTTCTATTGACCAATATTTTTTAAAATATTATGGTCTGGGGAGCTCTAGGATTGTACAAACAGGCCAGAGAGGTTACTATGGGTCAGAGTAGCCGGCATGAGGGTGCCATAGCAAGGGGTTGGGTGTCCCTGGAAGTACAAACTTAAAGTAGTTTAAATCTAGATTCCCAGATCTGTTATGAGTGTCAATGACTATTTTTTATATTCTTCCTGTTCACAGCTAAATATAAGAGCATATTATAGTTACTTGCTTTTCCTGATTAGGCTAGTATATTGATGTAATAAAAAAATAGCTTTTGGGTGAATTTATCAATTTTATATTTCTTACTAATTTTTAATTTTGGTCTAATATCATTATTATTTTTTCCTCTTTTCCATTTTTTTACCTAATATATTGAGTTAATTGTTAATTTATATTTATTCCTCAGTAATTAATAGATCTATAATAATAACTTTGTTTTTTCATGTTTTTATTAGTGCTTTATAGTTATACATAATAGTGGGGTTCATTTTTTGTTAATAAAAATATAATATTTCATTTTTGACATATAATTATGTATATACTTGTATATAAATCAATCAATGTACACACAGTTTTAAACAAGCATAATTTCTATAAAATACTTAGTAATAATATCAATAGAAAATTTACGGAGTTATTTTTGTTCTGTCTATATGCATGACAGTAGAGTATATTTTGACATACTATACATATGTGGAGTATAACTTATTCTAATGAGGATTAGACATTCATTTTGACATAATCATATAAGCATGGAATTTAATTTGTTCCCTTTCAATCCCCACTACTTCCTCTTTCCCCCAAAAGTTTGTCTTTGATTCTTACTATTTTTTAAGCATTTCATAACTTTTGTTTTAATTTTTCTTGGAATTATTTAGGATGCAGCTTTTTAAAATTTTCAAGACATTAGATTTAAAAAATAAATATCTTATTAGGCTTGGAAAATGAGTTCATATCATTTCTACTTTGAAGAGGGTCTTATCAAATTTTCTTCATCATCCAACATAGACCATGTTTACAGGCACCATAAAAATAGCCTAAAGTTCATAGGGGCCAGATTATAAATTTGTTAAATCTGCTTTACTAATTTAGGTCCTTTCTATTCTTATTTCTTATATGCCTTCCTCATCTGCAGGGATCAGAAGGAAGTGTACCAATCTTTCTCACTGCTACTCTGTTATTTCTGTCTTTTAAAAAAGCATATTTAGATATGTTGTTACTTATCAACAAAACAGACTGTTGCCTTCATGAATTGACATCACAACAGCAATAATACTATGATTCCCTCTGTTGCTATAATGTTTTACCCTTGAACTCTACTTTTTCTGACATTGATGTTGCAACCCCTGTTTTTTCTGGAAGTTTTCATTGTTGTTGCTACTGTAACAAACCTCCAGTCTTCATTTGCTAATGGAAGATGACAGTAATAGAGCCCATCTTCTAGGATGTTGGAAAGAGTAAATAAGATCATGCATGTCAAGTGCTTAACACGGGTTTGTTATTATTATTAATCTCAAAGAAACAGAAATCATGAACTTATTTGTTCTATTTTAAATTCATTCTCTCTCTCTCTCTCTCTCTCTCTCTCTCTCTCTCTCTCTCTCTCTCTCTCTCTCTCTCTCCTTGGTACCAGGGATAGAACCCCGGGCGCTTAACCTTGGGTATGCCATTTAAAACTTATAAATTACTTCCTGAAATTCCCATTTAATATTTTCAGACCACAGTTGATTCCAGGTAATTGAAGCCACAGAAAATGAAACTGCAGGATCTGGGGATGCTGCTGTAGTTCTCTGTGTATTCCCCCTTTCTTCTCCCAGGTGCCTACACAGTGCTGATGCGTGGTGGGTGCATGTGGATGGATAAAGTGATCACAGGATGACTAACTACACCATGCTTTATCCCCCCACCCAGGCTGGGGGAGCTTGCTTCCCCACTGAAACCCCCATTTGTCTTTGAGGATGAGAAGAAATCAGAGTGATTTGTCTTTTCCCAGTGTACCCTACATCTTCCTCTTACACAATTCTCTTCAGGAGTCCAAGGGAACAAAAGGGACCTGGCTCATGATTACAAAATGGCTGAGACAAGGAGGAGAGAGGTGTAGAAACCTGGCAAATACAGCCCTCGTTGCTGAAATGTCAAACCGAAGGAAGTCAAGCCCATTAATCTTGTTTTATTGCAAGATTCAAAATCGCCATGCTATGGCAGCCACAAAATTGATGGATAGGTCTCCCTGTGTTCACCCAGCACCTTGGCTGCCTGGGAAACCAGACCCCAGATGAACAGCAAGAGGAAATTAAAACCGCCCTCTGAGGTTTTTCAGTAACTGCTGCTAGAGAAAGATGGGCATTCATGGTCTCCAGCCACCACGTTGTGTACGCTTAGGTTTACTGCCTTTTTTTTTTTCTTTTTTTTTTTTTTAAATAAGCAAATCAAAGCAGCAGCAATGCCACAACTATCACAGTAAATCTTAAGCAACTTCTCGCTCCAGTGAGCGGTGGGAGTGGGCACAACCTGGCTGCCTTGTTGCTTAAGGCCATCAGGCTGGGATCTTATTTGCTTTTTTTGTTAATGAAGTAGGTGAAAAACAGGAACCCCTGGTTGTTTTAATTTGCAATCCTTTGATCACCAGGAAGCTGAAACCTTTTTCCATATGTCAGTTTTCCAGTTGGAACCCATCTTTTGTCAATAGCCATTTTCCTTCTGTCTTAATATAATTAATGGTTCAGTTCAGCAGTTCCACATTTATTGTGGGGCCAGCACTTTCAGTGCTAGGCATCTGGAGGTGAGTTATGTACATCCCATTCCCTAACACAGTATGGAGGGCGGGCGGGGAGGCCGAGAGAACAGGGCACAGACAGAAAATACCCCTTCCACCAATATTTTTCCTGGTTCTATTACTTGCCTTCTAATTTTTGTTATTTTTTAAAAACACAGACATGTTTCTGGTTTTTTAAGGTTGAGAATCCCCTACCTTTCTCTTTGCAAATTACTTTTATTATTTGTGAAATATTCATTTCTTATTTTAGTTTTGCACAGTCAAGTGTTTCAAAATCTCAAATCCAGCTGCAATTTATTTCTATGTTAGATGTGTATAGTCATAGGTCTTTTTTTAAAAAAAATCACTTTGATTCCACAAACATTAGATTGGGTAATATTTCCTTTCTCAGTAGTTTTTGATGGCTCTTTTGTTTGTTGTATATAAAATTCACACATAGATTATATTTGTTTTCTCTTGGGCTGATACGGTGCTCTTTTGATTATTGTTGAACTGTAATACATTTTAATATCTGGCAGAGCCAGCACATCCCAGATTTTTCTCATAGTTTATTCTATTTATTTTGTCTTTAGAATACTAAGGATTTTTTTTTCTAGTTCCCAAAAAACACTGAAAGAAATAAATTTTTTTTACATTGTATTCAATCTGTAGACTTATTTAGGGAAACCAACATATTTACAATATAACCTTTCTAGAACCATCCACAAATGTATTATGTTTTTACTTTTACTCAAATTCTTTTAATTTATCCAAAATAGGATGTTTTGTTTTAAAGGTCACTTCCATGAAATATTGATGTTTATTATAACAATCTATGTTTTTGCTACAATTTAGGTGGGATTTCTTTTTTAATCTATATTTTATTTGCCCATAGCCAATGTGCAAAAAAAGTGCCATTTTGTTATATCTACATCTCTATCTATCCATCTATCCTTTATCCTGTATCTGGTTAACTTACTACATTTAAAAAAAAATTCTGGAGGTTTTCAGTTAAAACCTTCTGTTTATAAAAGTATGTAGTCATAGTAACAAAGCATAATGGTACTTTGTCTCTTTCTAATTAACCTGTATCTGTTATAGTGTCCTTTCATTCTTGGGTTATTTCAAGATTATATGAAATTTAAATGGTGATTGAGAGCATTCTTAGTTCCTGAATTGAGAGGGAACATCTGTTTGTACGGTTTCACCTTTGAGTATCATTTCGAGGAGACTGAGCTGAAGGTATTGTTTTTATTATAACAATACCAACAATATAAATCCATTTCTTGGTGCATATTATGTGGTATTATGTGCAAAGCACCATTCTATGTACTTTACACACAGGTCACTTCATTCATCCTTTATGCAAAAAGATTATTTCCATTTTACAGATGGGGCCACAGGACACAGAGGGGTTGATAAGTAAGTGCCCAGGTCAACAGCAGAGAGAAATCATGAATCCAGTCATCTGGCTCCTATTACCAGGCTTATAACCTCTTCTAAAGAGTGTGTTTTTTAATAATATTATGAAGTGTATTTTATTAATACTGCATCAAAGAGCAGGAGCAAATAACACTTTGGTATCTATCAAAATGACCATGAGGTTTTTCTTGCTTGATCTTCTAATGAATTTTAACAGATTTCTCCCTGTTGAGGCTTCATCCTCACTGTCACAGCATAAACCTCATTTACTCTATATTATTTCATTTCTTACAGATTTTCTTAGTAATTTAATAATTCTTATATGAACAAAAGTGATTGGTTTAATTTAGAGTTTTTCTGGGTTATGTGGTTCTTTTAAAACTTTTCCTTCTTTATTATAATTTAAGAAATCTACACAGTCAGCAAAGCTGCAAAAAGCAGAGAAACTCCTAGAACTGAAAAATCATCACCGGCTTGCCATTTTTGCTTCAAGGCTTCTTTTGTTTTTCTTAAAAGATATGTAACTTTTGAGGCCAAAAAAAAGTCTCCTTTAATTCCACTTGTTGGTCTATACCCAGAAGAATTGAAAGCAGGGACTCAGAGATATTTGAGCAGCATTATTCGCAGTATTGAAGGTAGAAGTGACTCATGTGACAACTGGCAGATGAATGCCTGAGCAAATGTGATATACCCATACAATGGAATATTATTCAGCCCTAAAAATGAAAGGGATTTGGACACATTTGACAACATGGATGAAACATGAAGACATTTGGTTAGATGCAATAAACCAGAAACAAAAAGACAAAGCCTGTGTGATTTCACTTATATGAGGTACCTAGAGTAGCCAGATTCTTAGAAACAAAGTAGAGTGGTGATTGCCAGGGGGTAGGGGGCTGGGGAAAGTGGGGATTTAGTAATTAATGGGCATAGAGTTTCAATTTTGTAAGATGGAAAGAGTTCTGCGGGTGGATGGGGTGACGACTGCACGACAGTGTGGATATGCTCAATGCCACTGAACTGTACACTTAAAAAGTGGATCAGATCATAAAATTTAAATCATATGCATTTTACCACAGTTAAGAAAAAAGGAAAAAAAAAAAAAAAGAATGCCCTGCATGTTAGTCAGCTTTCTGTCTCTGTGACCAACACTTGAGTTCAAAAACTCAACAGGAGAAATAATTTATTTTGGCTCATGGGTTCAGAGGTTTCCATCTGTGGTTGCTCTCCCATTGCTCTGGGGCCTGTGGGCAGGCAGCGCATTGTGGCAGGAGCTCAGGGCAGAGGAAAGCTGTTCCCCTCATGGCATCCAGGTAGTAAAGCAGGGAACTGGGATCCCAGAATTCCCTTGAAGGGGAAGCGCCCAGTAACCTAGCCTCCTTCCACTAAGCCCCACCTCTTAAAGGTTCCATCACCCTCCAGTTACCCTACAAGCTAGCGACCAAGTCAAGCACACATGGCCTCTGGGGGACATTCAGAGCCCAAACTGTAGCACCCTATTATTTTACCACCTCCCCTCGGGTGTCCAGAGGAAATCATTTAAATGAATTTAGTGTCTTCCATGCTCTGTGTTATATTTTTAAAAACACACATACGAGTCCATGAAAGATTAATAGTGTTCTTTTGTGTTTTCTAAAATTTCCATCGAAAGTAATATACTGAATAGAACATTCAGCAACTTGACTTCTATTACCACATTTTATTTATCGATTTCTCTATTGTTATTCAAGGGCTTTTCAATTCCTTTCCTGCTTCAAACAATCCTGTAATGAGTGCGTCTCCTTAGAGCAGAGATTCTCTAAAGCGTAGACCTGGAACTGAAATGCTGGGGCACAGGGTGAATGTTTTCAATTATCTTAGATAATGTCAATTTGCTCTGGAAGTTATTATCTAAATGTATATATCCACCAGTGGAGTGTGAGAGTACCTGATTCCTCATTGCTTCAGCAAGACCAATATTGACAATTAAAAATAATTTTTCTTGGCAATTCAATGGGTATGAAATGACATATCATTACTAATGACCTTGAATATCTTTCCATATATAAACCATTGATTTTTCCCATCTGGGAATCACCTGGTTTTTTTCCCCTCTTTGTTTCTTTTTCTTTTTCATTTTTGTTTAAATTCTACTGGCTTTTTCTTGATTTGTAGAAGCTCTTTAAATATTTTGGAGATTAATTATTTTACTTCGCACATATCACAAATATATTTTCTAGTTTCTTCCTTTAATGTTATTAGGTTTTATCACCACAAAGATTTTAACCTTGGTGTGGTTAGGTTTAAAAGTATTTTGTTATGATTTGTGCTTTTTTGCCCTTAAGAAATAATTCCCCACCCTCAGCCCATAAAATGTTATCTGATATTTTCTTCTAATTGATTCAATCTTCCTTTGTTTAATTAAAAATTTTATTCAACATCTAATCTGTGTTGGGACTTCATCTCTTCAAGATTGGCAATTTGAAATGAATGGAATGAATTAAATTTTTCTTTAATGCGTGAGAATTGACAATTGGTTGGAGATTGTGAGTGTCCTAAATGTTTGTGCACCTTTATCAATAAACCCAGGAGGCTCTTTGGGAAATCTTAATGATTTATCCTTCTTTCCTTTTTGCCATTTATTCATTCTGGGGGATGGATGAGTGGGGTGTGTTTTGCAATCCTCATGCATATTCACACCCACACAAACATGCACATGTGCACACACACAAACACATACGTGTGCAAGGAATATCTGTCTTTGAAATTTGAAGTTTTCTCATCATACAACTATATGTAACATTGCCACATACCTTAAACTTGTCCTTTTCTACTTGTTATTGGATTTCCATTCTCATTTCTATTTGTTCTATTTTCACTTGGTGTTAAAAGGTTGACCAAGAGATTATTTATATTATTGTTTTGCTTTCCTTTCAAATTTCTGGTTGTTAGTGACACTATTACAAGTGACTACTTCTATTCTTATTACAACAGCAACTACCACCATGGCCTCTTGAGATTTATTAGCCTTTATCAATTGCTTATCAGACACTGTACTTGGAGCTTGTCCAGGCATTGCTTAATTTTTTCTTAAGCAACCTGATGAAGATGGTGCTGTTATTTCCTATGTTTCCAGATGAGAAAATAGGGAAAAAAGAAATTAAATATTCCAAAGTCTCAGAGCCATGTGTGTAAGAGTGGCGATAGAAACCAGGACTCAGCTGAATTAGGTCTTGTCAGGTTACGTTCTGTTGTTTTTCTTTTTCTTTCTTTTTTTCCTTCTCATTCAATTATTTATTTCTTTTCAAATTTTTTCACTCATTTTTCTTTTTTTCTATTTTCTCTTGATGTGGTTTTCTATTCCAAAAATTTTTAATTAATTCTGACTGCTCATCCTCCCACCCCACCCCTATTCTCTTAATTTCCTCTTTGTCTTAGCAGAGTCTTTAGGGTATTACTTTTAGTTTCCACATGCATGAACTTCTTTTCTTTTTAGCATGCATTATGAATGTTTATATTATTGCATTATGATCTCAAAATATTATCTATAAACTCCTGCTCATGTATATTTTCCTTATGATTCAGTCTATGATCCGTTTTTGCTTATAGACCAAGTGCATATACTTCAAAAGAAAAAAAAACATATTTGTGGATTATAAGGTTTGGTTTGTTGAGAGCCACAGCCGAAGGGGCCCCAGCAAACTTCCAGATGCCAGCAAACTTCCAGCTGCCAGCAAACTTCCAGCTGCCGGCTGATGATTGGCTCACAGCGGCCCCAGCAACATCTAGCTGATTGGCTCCTCTGTGGTGATGCTCATTGGAGATGCTCATTGGGCTGTTTCCCTGCCCTTTCAGACCATGGAGCTGCTCATTGGGGGACTTTTTTGGCTCCGCCCAAGCGATCCAGCCAATCGGCCTCAAGAGCAGGAGGATTGTGGGAGGTGGAGAGGCTGGTGGTTGAGAGAGAGACTTGTGGGAAGCCGGTGGTGGCAGTTGGGCTCTGAGGGTTTTTCCTGAGGAGCTGTTTTGTTTGGCGTGTGTGGTTCTAAAAATAAAGTTCTTTCTTTTGACAAGTGGCTCCTGAATTGTGCCCAGCCAGACGGCGGCATTGGTTAAAGTATATCAGATGTACAAGATTTATTGCATTGTGCATTTTTTCTATGCCCTCATTTAATTTATGTGTATTCAGGTCTGTAACAGATTGATAATGGTAAGATTCATTCTCCCATACAAGTGTGTTTGTGTTTGGTTTCCCACATTTTATTACAGTTCTTGCTTTATGCACTTGTGAATCTTTCAAATGCTATGCTATTCAGAATGAACTCTGTTATTCTTTGGTTTGAATTCGACTGGCACATTTGGATCCAATAAATTATTTTTAACCTTTTCTTATTTTTATGTTATAGACATATATCTTATGCTCACTTGAACACTAACTTGAAAAAGAACCCACAATCTTTAGAAAGCTTGAGACAGGACACTTGCCATTTTTATAATCAAGTCTATCTATCATCACATTTTATTTTCATATCCTCTCATCTCAAACATTTATCATTTTTTTGTGATAAAAAATATTCAAAATCCTCTGTACTAGTTATTCTGAATTCTATAATACTGCTAATTACAATGTCCCTCTGCGTACATCAACACTAGAACTTTTCTTTTGATCTTTGATGTATAATTTGACAAATGGTTATATTATACTTCATTCTCTGTTTTTAAGAGTTTTAAAGGGTAGTTATTTAATTTTTGTTTTTGAATTTGATTGACAGATAACAATCATGCATCTCCATGGGGACAAAGGGTGATATTCTGCTATAGCTGTACATTTGTATTGATCAACTCAGGATCCTTAGGTTTCTCCTCCATCCCATAAAAGATGATTTGTGACCAATATATGAGCCCCCATGTCTCATTTTTGCAATCCTTATTTTTAAGATTTCTAAACAAATGCAATTTAATTCCTATTTATAAATGCTGAAAGAGAGTATAAGCTTTGCTTCTTATCTTTCTTCCTTCTTGCTTGTCCTGTTTTTAATCGGTAAAATCTGCATGTGCACGCTACTCTCTCTTCTCATTCTTTTTTATATTTCCATGTCCTCTCATTTCAAACATTTACCATTTCTGTTTTTTGAGGCCTAGCTTTAGTTAGTAAAATAAATTCTTTAATTCTATTTTTTTCCTGTTATGATCTTATTCCGCTATGGTGGAATATCACCCTTTATCCCCATGGAGATGCATGATTATTATCTGTCAATCAAATTCAAAAATAAAAATTAAATAACTACCCTTTAAAGCACTTGAAAACAGAGAATGAAGTATAACATAACCATTATTAAGGTTATTCGTGATTTTTTTTTAAATTTAATGAGCAGTTGGGGACATAAGCTTTCCTGAGTAATTTTCTAAACTCAAACTCCCCTTTTCTTCTATATTTTTTTGAGGGTCCAGTGTGGAGTGGATTCTTGCAAGCTATATTATTTGACCATTTTAAAGTGAAATACTGTAGACCTTATGAAGAAATAACCCGGCATCTGTAGCACATTCTTAGGTAACATCCTAATTCTTAAAGGATTGTGAAAGTCATGACTCTAGTTTCTTCTATTATTACCTTTGCAAGTGGGAGGAAAAGTGAAGGAAGAAATGGTCTTTTAATGAACACTATTATAAACTGGATCATGTCTCCCCAAGATTCATAGATTCATACACTGAAGCCCTGAACCCCAATGTTATTGTATTTGGAAGTAATTCAGGTGCAGTGAGATCATAGGGTGGGCCCTATTCCCCTGTGGCTGGTGTCCACAAAAGAGGAGGAGATGCCAAGAATGCACACAGAGAGGTGGCACTACAGAACCAGCCCCCTACCCCCCCACACCTTGGTCTTGGACTTGCAGCCTCCAGAACTGTGAGAAAATATCTTTCTTTTGTTCAAGACAGTCAGTCTGTGATTCATTGATGACAATCCTTGTACTAGCAAATAATTAACAACATTTCTATGCCAGGCTCAAATTTAACCCCCAAATCCATCTGATTCCAAAGCATGTGCTTTTCATTTCATGTCATTGCCTCGAGATCAGAAATTATTCAGGTTCTGGTTCCTTTGGGTGGAATCTACATTCACTTCTGTGCAAAGTGTGGAACATCATCTCAGTTCCATACGTGAGTTGGCTGACACTCTCAAATCCACTTACCTTGAGCTTGAAGAAAGCAAGGGACCCTCCTTGTACCTCTGTCCTGGGGAGTATGCCCTCCTCTCTGAGTCTAGTTTATTAATTTTTGTTCCTTCTGTGCAGGAGAGTTTTGTTCCTGATCCCCACAGTAACACAATTGTATTCATGTCACTCTGCATTCTCCATCACCTCCTCCTTCCTCCCTCTCTTTCTTCCTTTTGCAAGTGGATAATTGTGTATTTATTTCTGTAATTATTTTAAATGCCATCTGTCTCCTGTACTGATCTGCAGACTCCATGGAAGCATGAACTTGTTTTCCTTCTCACTGGGAGTGTGACAGGGACTTAGAGAGGCTGCCTTTTTTCTAGAAGCAGTGATTCCTTACTTAGGCCTGGAGGTGCCCAGTGGGAAACTAAAGGCAGGATGAAGCTTGGCATCTCTGCCTTGGACTTTGGGTCAGTTTCCTGTTCAGCTCTACATGTAGGCAGATTGATCCATTAAGGGGTATTCACCTAAAAACTAGCAATAGAAGGCTTATTAGCCTTCAATTTACCTAAACTATCTTGTCTCCCTTCAAGCTTGAGCCAAGGTTTGCAGGGATGTTTGACTGTCAGCTTTGACAACATCAGACCCCTGAAGTGGTGCATAGAAAATTCCAGTCATCTTCCCGTCCACGATCACAGGTCTAATAGGTAAAAATCCTGAGCAACAAGTGGAAATTGCCCCCTCAAGCAACAAGGACTTTTTCAGCGCCACCTTGCAGAACAAACACTGAAAGAATAATCAATCAGACCAGTTTGACAGAGGCTGCTTAATTATGCATATCACTCTCCCCTGCCCTAATTCTTCTTCTATTTAAGCCTAAAGCTCCTGTCAGCAACCTGAAGACAGGACTGAGAGGCTGGATCTCACTTTGCCTTCCCAGTACTGATTAAATACTGATGCAATACAGATTAAAATTCTTTTCCTGCTTTCCACCAGTACCTGTTCTGCTACTTGGGTGAGTAGTTGGACCTGGTTTGTGGGGACCCCCAGAGTCAATCAGGCCTCTGGTCTAGGACGCCAGAAACAGAAGCACAGACCCTGGCATGGAGCAGGCACTCCTGTGTATCTGTTGATTAAAGGAATGAGGAAATGAGCTACTAGAAGGAGCCTCCTTCTCCCATCCAACCAGACTTTGGGAATATGTCCCAATCTCATGGTGCACAGGGCCCTCCCAAACCTCCCAGAGTTAGATTTCTAAATGTTCTCCCAAAGTCCCCAAGTCCCCACACTGTGATTCTGTGTCATTGCTGGGTATAAGCCCTCCTGTTTCAGACCCACCACAGTGACAGCTGAAAAGGAGAAAGGCAGATTGGAAACTCTAAGAGGACTCACTCCACCCTCCGATGGTGACAGAACACAGAGAGCAGACTGGGCTCCTGAGGTCCTTGGAGTAGGTGAGGCCTCTGGAGCAGCAGCCAGGCTTATGTGAGTCACAGTTCCAGGGAAGGAAGTGCCTGCAGCCGGACCATGTCTGTGGGTAAGAGTGGGTGACACAGCCCACCCTCCAGTGTCTCTGGGGCCCCAGGCCTCCTTTCCCTCATCGTCCCTTCCCTGTCCATTCTGAGGCAGTTCCTGGACTTTCAAGGCTGGTCTGCTGTGACTCAGCACACCTGCCACCTCAAAGAACTGGCGGGAGCATAGACACAGAGGTGTGGCTCACACAGAATGATTTTGCTTGGGAGGGAAAACTTCATGAATTCTCAGATCTCAGCAAACAGGGGGTAATTAGGTAATACAATGGCTAATGAATTTAATGCAGATAATTACAATTTAATGCATATTAACAAAACAATTTAAAGTCCTGATACACATCGATGGCTTCTGATTCCTTGGGACTGCTACCAAGATAAAGAGGTCTACTTGGTGCTTTTAATAGCAGAGACATTTTGTATTTCAGAGCACAGGGAGCAGGGGTCCTTCCAGCACCCACTTGCTAACATGCATCTACATCCTCTCCTTCCTGTTGCTCTCGGCTGACATACAAACCAGGATGTTAGTTGCTACTGAGCAAGAGACCATTCATTGGAATGAAGGCGCTACGGATTTTTAAAGAAGACCTATGCTCTAATGCAATATGCACCTAACTCAGGGAACCAGCTTGGGAGCAGCTTGCTAGAGTGCAAGGCTGCAGCTAGTTTTAAAGGGCGTAGAAGCCCAGGTCTTAGAAACTATATAGCAGTGACTGGGAACCACTCATTGACCTTGAGAATAAGAAAGAGGGGTGTGAAACCCACAGGATCTCTGCTTCTGAAAGCAGAACCAACTCTGTGGGAGCGCAGGCAGACACAGAATGTGGTGCTTTAGAGGAACCAGTCCCAGGCCCCGTCACATTTGAAGCTACAATGAAACTCACCTGAGGTGTTTATCCCTCAAACTGTTTGCCAGTCTCTGAGCATCAACAGGAAGAATCACAGAGCAGAGGAGTGGGTGGTATTTGGGTTATAGACATATGTTGTTGACCTATACTGAGAAAATTGGCATAAGAATCACATTTTCTAGGGCTGGGGATGTGGCTCAAGCGGTAATGCGCTAGCCTGGCATGCTCGGGGTGCTAGGTTCGATCCTCAGCACCACATAAAAATAAAATAAAGACGTTGTGTCCACCAAAAACTAAAAAAAAAAAAAAGGAATCACATTTTCTAGATTCTCTTGATAAAGTAGATGATCTAGCAACTGTGGGCCCACGTTCTCTGTGCCCCAAATCATCAGAGTTGAGGAGTCATTCTCTTTAGATGGGTAGGTGCTCTCTTGTTCTCTATATCCCACCTGCTATACTTTGGATGTGAGATGTCCCCCAAAAGCTCATGTGTGAGACAATGCAAGAAGTTTTAGAGGAAAAATGATTGGGTTATGAGAGCCTTAACATAATCAGTGAGTGTTATGCCAGATTCGTGGGACCCCAATAGACCTCCAGGAGCCGAATCCGAAGCAATCACACAAGAGTCTTTATTGCAAGCTCGAGCCTGGACTCACAACTCTTTCCGATGCAGCGGTCCCAGGGAGTGAGTCCCGGTCCTTTGTTCAGTGAGATTTTATAGGTTTTTGGGGGATACTCTATGCATCACAACATCACACAGCAAATCATTCCATACCTCGGGAAAATCAAACAGTAACTCTTAACATTGATTAGCACATTCAATGGAGGGAACCATTTGGGTAGGGGTGATTGGTCAATACAAGAGGGGGATTCATTTGAACTGATTGGTTTAGGCCACGAGGGGTGTACGTGCTAAACTACATGTTTCCCAACATGTTATCAACCACCATAAACTACTGGGGGGTTGTCTGGCATTCCAGGTATTTTCCCTGTCTCATGCTGATTGGAGGTTGCTAGGGGGGTTGCTATGGTCCTCACCTAGCCTGAGTCAGGGACACTTGGTGCCTCAGACCTCTCCTGTTATTTACAGACAAACAACTCAGCAGGGAGGGTGTTTGCTTAGGAGTGCTCTGTGGGTTTTTCCAAGGACAAGGGTCACGCCCCCTTCCTTGGGACAGGCCTTGAGGTAGAAGCTGTTGTCATTTATTTATTTTTTAAAATGGAGTCACATTAGTTCCTTAGGAGTTGATCCCATGATGGGATTAACTGAGTGGAAACTGAAGATGGGTAGGTGTGGCTGGAGAGGTGGGTCATTGGAGGCATGCCTTTGGAGTATATATATTGGCTACCTGACCTCCTTCTACTTCCTGATCATCATGTTGTGCTATTCCCTTCACCACAGGTTTAGCCTCACCTCAAACCCTGAGGAATGGAGCCAGCTGTCCATGGACTGAGACCTCCAAACCATGAGTCCTCAAATAAACTTTTCTTCCTCTACAATTGTTCTAGTTGGGTATTTTAGTCACAGCAGCAAAAAAAAGCTGACTAAAACACCTCATCTCAATTGTGCTTATACATGGGGCACCTTCCTGGTCCCGGTGGGCATTTGAGTGGGTATCCTCTGGTTTACCTGAGCACACGCTGGGCTGGGAAGTGAGACCCAAAGGTGAATAATGTGATCCCCCTTTGGTGAGGAGTCAACTGGACCCAGTCTTCCTCATTCACTCCACAAACTTTGAGCATCTGTTCTACGCTGGTGCTGAGAATACAAATACGGGTGTTCTTAAACCCCCAATCACTAGGGGAAATGGGCGCTGGAACAGATGGATTGAAATACAAAGTAGTTGCTATGGTAACCCAGAGGTCATGGGTATGGAACGATTAAACCTCAGTGTTCTGACTATGCTGGTTTGAAGATGGATTAATGGTGTTCCATAAACAGGTGCTGTGGTTTGAATTTGTCCCCAGAAAGTTAATGTGTTGGAAACTTAAACCCCAAATTCATGTTAATGGTCTTTGAATGTAAGACCTTTAAGCGGTAATTAGGATTTAATGAGGGATCTCCACTGATGACACTAGTGGCTTTACAAGAAGAGGAAGAGAGACCCAAGCTAGCATGCTTGCTCTGTCCTGCTATTTGGTGTTCCATGTCATGTCATGATGCACCAAGAGTCCCTTGCTAGATGCCAAGCAAATGCCAGTGCCGTATTCTTAGGCTCCCCATCCTTCAAAACCATGAGCAATTTGTTATAAATGATCTAGTTTTAGGTGTTTTGTTATAGCAGCAGAAAACAGACTAAGACAGCAGGCCTTGGCCTGAGCAATTGGCGAATCAATTTTAGTGCTGACCATAAACAGAAAAGACTTTCCTAGGAAGGGGCTGCAAAATCTCATTGGCTTAGCAGGCTATTAAAACAGGGAACACAGCTGCAAAACATTGTTCAAGGACAGAGAATGTGCTCCACAGCATTGTGTTGCTATTCCAGTGCTTTACAAAACAAAACAAAACAAAACAAAACAAAACAAAAAAAAAAAAACCCAGCCAGGATACATTTTGCATTTGGAGCAAATAATGAATACAGACTAAGACTTAAATGTAAAAGTGTTTGGGTGAGAATTAGAAGTGCTGGTGCTGATGAGATGGCATGGGAGCAGGGCTCACGAAGGAATCCCACACTGTCCTGGCCCAGGGACCTTCCTGGTCGGGCTGGCTCTGGGCTCCCTCCATGCTCTAAGGGAGACTGACTTGTGGATTTTTATTTGTAGTCCATGGGGATAGCAATATCACACTACAGCTCTCACTCTAACAGACTATCTTTAGCAGCTATGTTTTGATATCTATACTAAATATATCTATTTTTGTAGCATGTGCACACATTTCGTTGGCTTCTACATGAAGTTCTGATTTTATTTTGAAGTTTTATTTATTTTTAATTGACAAACACTAATTTCTCTGAAGGACAGAACTTGGCCTTGGTAATGTGTGCCAGGCAGCAGAGTTCAAGGTGAGTTTTCAGAGGAGGAAGTTGTGACAGTGACCTTTAGCTGCCTCCTTCTTCTCTTGAGTTTCAGCTTCTATAATTTTGGAGGCATGGGGACTCTGGAGGCAGGGTTGTTAGAAACTAGTATAAAGCACACTGTAAGGTACGTAGAACCTGACCTATTGCGGCTGTTCAGCAAACAGAACCCCTTCACTCTCTCATCTCTGGGCTTGTGAGGAAACTATTGCCCTGGATCCCAGCTAGCTGGGCCACCAGGGTGCTGCAGGACTCCAAGAAAACTTCTTTTTGGCTCCTAGAAGGTAGTGCTGGCTTGAGATCCCCAGTGATTTTTTTTCTTTAATTCTGGAGAGTACTCACATGAGGATGATACTTCTCACATTCTGACACGTGCCCACCTTGACAACGTCTCATTTATTTATAGATGTAGCCAATTAACAGGTTTTGAACATTAGCATGCATGTAACTAAAATACTCCATGATTCTTGTGTCTTTTTCCAGAGAACTATGTGATGTGGCTAACTCTTCATTTGGGACAAGGTTAAAAACCAAACAAACCTGCCAGGCATGGTGGCACACACCTGTAATCTCAGAGATTAGAGAGGCTGAGACCGGAGGACCCCAAGTTTGAGGCCAGGCTCAGTGGTTTAGTGAGGCCCTGTCTCAAAATAAAAAATAAAAAGGGGTAGGATGTAGCTCAGCGGTACAGGGCTCCTAGGTTTAATCACCGGAGGGAGGGATCGAGGAAGAGAGAGAGAGGGAAGAGAAGAGAAGAGAAGGGAAGGGAAGGGAAGGGAGAGGAGGAGGAGGAAGAAGAGGAAGAAAGAAAAAAGGAAGGAAAGAAAATCTTACAAACAGATTCTCAGGGAGCTAGGCTAGTGGCTGGGACCCTGACATTCTTTCCTCTTCTCTGGCCGTAGTGAAGTTAGCTGTGCTTTGTCATCTTAGCTTTGTGAGCTTGTGAGAGTTCCTTAAACTCTGTGAGCTTCTAGATCTTTAAAGGAGGACAATTTTCTCCCATTCTGTGAAGGAACTGGGAAGTTAAAGAATGCTTGTAACAATTTTGGTAAATTACAAACTAGCAAACAGAAGTTAAGCAAATATCATAATTAATATTATCAATATTAGGAATTTAGGGAAAAATAGGAAAGCTTATGCATCGCCAGTATAGTCACTTTTTTTTTTTTTCCACAAATGATTTCCAGAAACTTATGGCAGTTTTGGCTAAAGACACAGGAAGGAAGCTCTTAGATTGCTTCTTGATTAGAGCCAAGCCACAGCTATTGAGTGGGATCTAAGAAATGAAAAAGAGTGAAATTAGTTGATTTCTTAGTTCATTGGATTGATTGATTCACCCTTCAAGGCTGGAATAGACGAGTTTTTGCACAAATGTTTCTGCATCAAAGGGAGAGGGGTATCCAGAGTGGGCAGAGGTGTGTACCATATGCCACTGTTTTAGACCAGTCTGGGAGAGACAGTACAGGTGCAGAGAAAAAAGCCAACTCTAGTTGATGGCAGGAGATAGTGCCAGATCCACACAGTTCACAGGCACCTAGTCCTTACTCATTCCTCACTAGTGCCAGCGATTTCCAGAACTTTGATGGGAGCAAAAGAAATGACATCAGCCCAGCTGTGGCCTCCTGCTTAATGCTCCAATGTGAATATCACCCCCCATAAAATATTTGAGTTCATGCTTTGACATGTCTCAGCCTCTGCATTTATCATTCTTACAAGAGGGGGAAGAAGGGGCAAGTCTCTTGACTTTCCTTAGGCTTCCTACCTGTATATAGCTTTTCAGTGGCTATTATAGGATGGCTGTTTGTACTTCCTGCAAAATTCACTATATTGAAATTTAACTCAAACTTGATTTAGAAGGTGGGACATTTGGAAGGAGATTAGCTTATGAGAGTAGAGCCCCCATTAATGGGATTAGAGCTCTTATAAAAGAAAGTCCTAGAGAATTCTCTCACCCCTCCTACCATGTGAACCCAGCAAGAAGCTGCCATCTGTGAACCAGGAGAGTAGACCCTTACCAGTCACTGAATCTGTTGGAGCCTGTATCTTGGACTTCACATGTTGCAGAACTGTGAAAAATAAATGTTCAGACAATGAGTTCTCAGTCTGAAATTTGGCTCATCAATTTGCTGGTAATCTAGTCTTGATTTCTTCTGCTGTTATGAGCTGGACAGTATCCTTATCTACTATCCATCTGTCTGATTCCCAGAGACTCCACAGTCTATTATGGGCCATGGTCCTTTAATTGCCACTCTGTCTTTGCTGGTTATTATGATAATTGTAATTCCTTGCCTTTTGGCAGTTCAGCTTCCCTTCCCCTGTTGTTTCAGGTTATTACTATTCCCACTGCAGTCAGCAAACCAAGTTCTAAAACAGCCTCTCCTGCCCCCAGCCCTGGACTACAGAGATGCCCTGCTGGACTTAATGTAGGTGGGGGCACATTCCTTATAAGTCCAGTCAATGACACGTTTCCTGGGTCTCTAATCTGCTGTGTGTTCCAGTTAAATGGGACAGAAAGGGAGATAAAATATAAAATTGCAATGTAGGTTCAATATATATATATATATATATATATATATTTTTTTTTTTTTTTTTTTTTTTTTTTTTTTTGCCAATCTTGTGTTCTCTAGAATAAGTGGCGATCACCATACTTGCATCCTCTTGAGCCAGGACTTTAGGGTTTATTCTTCCACCTCTCTTAGTGACTAGGTGAGAGCTCCCCATAGAAGGGCATCTTAGAAAAACAGGGCTCTGCAGTGGAGAAAGAACCTGAAGGAGCTGAAAGTGCAGGCTGTGTGCACACCTCTTACAGCTAGCAGATCCTTCCTGGAAGGAAGAGATGAGCAGCGCATCTCCATGTTGACTACTAACCTCTCCTCTAGCCTTTGTCCCTGAAGGTGTTCTTTAAGTCCCTCTAGGATATGATGAGAGTGCTTCTGTTATCCATTCCCCTGAAACTATCACTGGGCTAGGAGAACACAAAACTTCCAGGGCACCAAAGGCTTTGGATTTCGGTGACTGTTGGAGAACTCAGATCCAACACCACTTTATGTTCTGGGAAATAAACCTGGGAGACTCCCTTTGGCTGGAGGATCTGAGCATGAACACTGGGACTTGGGATTGGAGCAGAAACTATAAAGTGATATGGACAGGAGTTTGGGCAGTGATCTCGGGAAGGTAAAGTCACTGAGCTTTGGAGTGACATGTCTGGAAATACATTATAAGAAGTGTTGTCTGGCAGCCTGTGTGGAGAATGGAATGGAGGAGTCTGGGATCAGGGGACCCATTAAGGTATAGTTTCTCTGGTTCATGTGAGAGATGATGAGAACCTGAAATAAGAGGGACGGCGATGGAAGGGGAAAGTATAGATGTTATGGCTTAGATACGAGGTGACTACCAAAAAACTCATGCGAGACAATGTGAAAATGCTCAGAGGTAAAATGATTAGATTATGAGAGTTGTGATCTAATCAGTGAGTTGGTCCACTGATATGGACTAACTGGGTGATAACTGAAATAGGAAGGGTGTGGCTGGAGCATGTAGGTCACTGGGGATGTGACTTTGGGGATTATATTTTTATCCATCATGAGTGGAGCTCTCTTTCTGCTTGCTGGCTATCATGTCCTGAGCTTTTTTCCTCTGGCATATCCTTGTGTCATGATGTTCTAATTCACCTTTGGCCTAGAGCTATGGAATTGGCCAGCCATGGCCTAAACCTCTGAAACCATAAGCCAAAGTAAACTTTTCCTCCTTGGATTGTTTTTGTCAGATCTTTGGGTCACAGCAACCACAAAAGCTAACTAAAACAGAAATTGGTACTGAGAATTGCGTCATTTCTATGACGAACTTGGCCATGTGGTTCAGAAGTCTTTGGAGCTGGATTGTTGGGGAAGGAATTTTAAAAAGTTTGGAGATGCAAGCTTGAAAAACTTCAGTCCCCCCCCCCCCAAAAAAAAAAAGCTCTACTTTTTTGTAAGTGACATTTAACAGGCTATTCTAGTAGGGGCTCCAGAGAGCAGAATGCTGTTAGGACTGCAGACAGTAAAGACTGGGCTCATGAAGTTTCACAGGAAAAAGAGGACTGTATTGGAAATTGGGCTACAGGCCATTCATGTTACATTCAGGCAAAGAAGTTGCCTGAATTTTACCCATGTTCTGAGACTTTCTGTGAAAATGAATATAAAGGCGATACATTAATTAATTTGGTGGAGATCATTTCAAGGCAGAACAATATTCAGGCAGTAGCATGGACATTGCTGGTGGCCGTTAGCTACATTTACCCTGATAATCAAGAGCAGAAAGCAGAGCAGAAAGATTTGAAAAACTTTCAGTTTGGCCAGAAAAGTGCAAGAAAACCGGGGCTAAGGAAGGTGTTAAAGAGCTATAGCCATGAAAATGATGCTTAGAAACAACAGGCTAAATTGCTGGAGGGTGTCTCAGAAATTGGCAAGTCCACATCCATCTCAGACTTCAAGGATGTAAAAGTAAAAGTTCCATTGAGAAGAGAAGATGGGGCCATCATTTTTGCACAAGGGGGATTAGGAAGTTGTTTTACTGTGCTCAGTCACCTAGGCACTCAGAGACTGCTACAGCTGTGGTCTCCGTAGGCTTGAGTACTGCTTGAGATGTGTCAGACCTTGGCATCGGCCATGTGGTACTGTTTCTATAGGAACACAGGATGCTGGAGCTATGGGGTCATGGATGTTTCCATTAAGATTTCAAAGGAGGGCCTGGGGGGCCAGACAAAGTATAACAAGGCTTGGAATCTCTGAAGGCAGCACTTGAGAGGGTGATACATAAAGATGTGAGAAGGAAGTCAAAGCTGCAGTGAAGACTCCTAAGATTAAGAGATGCCAGTACTGTATAATATTTGCTGAGGAAACTTCATGAATCAAGCAGATAAGCCATGAGCTAGCCATGTTGGATGTAACCAGCAAGGCCATAGGGATGGAGCTGTTCAAGCCCTTTGGAGAGAACATCACAATGCCACATACCCCAGATGCTGCACATGGATCTATAGAACTTGTTTGCCCAGCTGGATTTTGATTTTGCTTTGATTCCATCCCTTCTTTATATATTTTTCCTTGTGGAATGGAAATATTGACTCTGTGCCATTATATATTGGATATATTGCTTTTGACCTTTACGGGGGAAATCATCCAGGAGTTTGCCTGGAGTCTAAGAAGATATTAGGATTCTTGCAAGTGGACTAAATATATTTTCCACTGTGAGATGCACACGAGCTTTTTGGGGGGCAGGGGTTAGAATGTTATGATTTAGATATGGGGTGTTTCAGAAAGGCTGATATGTGAGAAAATGTGAGAAAGTTCAGAGGTAAAATGATTAGATTATGAGAATTGTAATCTAATCTGTGGATTAATGCACTGATATGGATTAATTGAGTGGCAACTGTAGGCAAGTGCTGTGTGGCTGGAGGAGGTAAGTCACTGAGGGTGTGACTTTGGAGTTTATATTTTATCCATTGTGAATGGAGCTCTATCTCTGCTTTCTGGCTGCCATGTTCTGGGCAGCTTTTCTCTACCAGGCCCTTCCACCATGATATTCTACCTCACCTCAGCCCCAGAGCTGAGGAGTCATTCCTCTAAAGCTTGGGGCCTAGGCAAGGGGAGTCAGCCAACCATGATCCAAATAAATATTGGAACCTCTGAAACAATGATCCAACATAAATATTTCCCCCTTGAATTTTTTTTTTTTTTTTTTGGTCAGATCTTTTGGGGACGGTGATGCAGAGCTAACTAAATCACATGATTTGAAGGACTTTCAGGTGTAGAATGCCAGGACATGTCAACATTGAGCATCACATGACAGGGAGGGCTGAGTGGTCAACTCTGCCATCCACTTGCTGAACCTGGACTCAGTATTTAACAGGGTCATTTCCCCCAAATATAACTATGAAGTGAAAAATTAGTGATAGGATTTGAAATCTCAGAGTTATAAGAATCAAAACAAAAACAACAATTGGTAAACCGTTAGAATTTTGTGAGGCTGTTTTCATTCTACTTCTTATATTGCTCTTCCCATTCTGTGTTCTTTCCTCTCAGGACCCTGCCTTCTTCTAAAGCTTGAGATTCCCTTACATTTCGGGATCCAAAGAACTGAGAGAGTGAACCAGGGATAAATACATATGCAAAGTCTTTTTATAATCATGTTTGGTTCCTAACTCTGGTCCCCTTTACTCTTGACCTCCTCCAGTACCCATGCCCAGTATGTGATGTGGCAGAGACTCATGGTTTACATCTGCTTAGATGCTGCTCCATAATCTGAGTCTGACCCAAGAGTCTAGGCCCCAAGCTTTAGAGTCATGACTCCCCAGTGGCTGTACCTCTCTCTCAGGGGCAATGAAACTGAGCCCATCTCCTAAATCATGGTCCCAGTGTTCATGGTCCCAGAATTCCTTGCTCAAATGGCTCCCATGTCTGCCTCTGGGGTATGTATGATTCTTCTCTAGGTCTCTTCCTGGTCTCTGTACCACTGGGTTTAGGATAGTATGAACACAACTGTCCACACATGTGTGCAAGGCCTATCTCAGTGCAAGAAGGAGCCTGGGGCGTGGTGGAAGATGTGAGTGTGAGCCAAGGACCTCCATTTTATGCTGACTTGGGACTCTGCAAATGTTAGGGGCACAAGGCAACTCCTCTTCAGTGAAATTGACATTTTTGGGCAGAATGGTTCTCTAAAGTATAAGACTGTTTTATGCACAGTGAGATATTTAATACCATCCCTGCCTCGACCTATAAGATGCCAGTAACACTGCTCACCCCAAGCACAATCACTGAAGTGTCTTGAGATATCTTCAGGAAGCTCCCTGGACCACTGAGTGGAGGAAGGCACACTTGTCACCAGTTGAGAATCACTGCCCTGGAATGACTAGTTGGATATAGCTGGTTTGGGATATTTCTAGTTCAATAAGATCTAAAATTTCTGGTTTCAAAAGATCTTTAAGTCTGCGAGAAAACAAGTGAATCAGCACAAGAAGAATCAGAGTGATTTCAAATGTATACAAGAGTTTACTAAATAATTTCCTTTTTGACATATTCAAGTAAGAGACAGTAGTGCCAATCATATGTACTCTGATGAGGGATTGTTGTCAGAGTGGCAGGCACCAGGAGCTATGGCCTAGGATTCTGCTCTGGCCTCAGCCCAGGATATCAATTGTTTGGTTGAACCCCATGAGCCACTGGGCTGTGTTGTGCCTGGTGTTTCCTTCTCAAGTTCCATCCACCCTGTGGACCTGGCTGTGACATACGGACATCATTCAGGCTCCTGAAATAAGTATCTATCCTGACTTGTGACTTAGACCCCAAGGATTTTCTCTCCTCCGTCATAGGCCAGAGTGACCTTGCTTCTCTTTTTCTGAGAATTACATAAAAACATGTAGTGCAAAAATACTTCCCAGTTCTGACTCAGAGACCAGGACTGCCTGACTGGAGCTACTTACCAACCTCTGCCATTGTGGCAGTTTTAGGCTTCTGGTTGAAGGGCTACTGTACCGTATGCCTTTTTATTGAAACCATCCTAGGGTTTTGCCCATGGAGCCTAATTATAGGGGTAATGGAGCTAGGGGAAACTTTCCAGGACTGGAATGGATCCTTTTATTGTCTTTTTATCCTTAGGAGATACTTTAAAGTATCTTCTTCCTGGTCTGACCAGGCAGCCTCCCAGGGATTACTGTAGCCCTGAGTGGAAATATGCACAGTTCCCTGATGGAGTTTCTTTGTGCTCTTGGCCCCTTGGGCTTGCTTTTCTAAGATTTGAGCGATACCACCTTCAAGAAATGATAGCTGTTTTCCTCAGCGATAACAAGTCTCAGTTCCCACCCTTTACCACCCCCTCTTGGAGACATCTGGACTGCTTTGAAGATGGAAATTCACTCATTATTTATGAGCTCCAGGAAAGCAGAGGCTGTCCATGTCCTGATCCCAGACGTGCTTTTAGTGCCTGGTAGGCAGCAGGCTCTTGGTAGAGGATAAGGAGTAAATCAACTAATAAAGTGAGTTATTTTGGAGGTCTTATCCATGAATAATGACTTAACAAATGATACTAACTAAAATCACTTTGGGTCTCATCTACATATAGCCTTTACAATAAAGCCTACAGAATTCGAGCCAATTTGGCCTGAATGCTGTGGCTGTTTTGAGGCAGCGATCACGTAGAAGCAGAAAGTATCTTATTTAACTCCTGCCATATGCAGGCTCTGCCTAGGTGCTTTACATATTTTGTTGTGTTTAATCCTTCAGCAGTCTTATAAATGAGCATCATAGAGATGAGATGGGGGAGTCTCAGGAAATAGAAACAGGGTCATTGTCATAAGAGGCAGAGTCAGGATTTGAACTGAAGACTGTCTGAGCAGCTCAGGCTCCTCCTCATTTATGCTGCTGTTTCCATGGCTAAGTAGAGGGAACAGCGGAGGTTAGACCTGGAATCAATGGTTGGAGTGCTCACTCCTCTGATGATTGGTAGGGAAGAGGCATTGGCTCTCTATAATCCAACTTGCCCTAGTAACGGAGCTATTTCCTCCATGCAGATAAAGGGAAAGAAGAGGAATACCAACAAACAAATAAATCCAAGTGGAAGCCATACTGATGAGCAAAACCAACACCAGGACAGTGAACTCCATGAGCAGGTTTGAGGAGAGCAAAGATAATGGAGCTTGTGTAAATCAACTCTCCTTGGCTATTTGGAATGAAAAGTAGAAAGCTGGAGTTACTCGCCATTTAAAGTCACTTTTCTAATTCTTGCTTTAGATCCATATAAAAATACCAAGCAAAGAAAAGAATCCCAGTAAACAAGTTTGTAGATCCACCCTTGATCAGCTGGCCGTCACCATGGTTGCCTCGTATGTTTAAAAATCTCACTTCCAGCTCTTTTTAATCTCATGTTATTAAAGGAGATATCAAGTGTAATTAGCATCCCCTCAAAAGCACATCAGCTTTCTCATCCCTGAAGAAAGGTTGTTTAATTAATTTGAGCGCACCGAGAATCAAATTGTTAGAAATACAAGGGAGCAGAGTCACAGAAGGAAGATCCGCACAATGGAAGCCTCTTCAGCTGAATAGAAAGTTGACTCTTTGATATTCATAATCAAGATCCCAGATTTGTAGAGAACATTTCACGATGGTCTACCCAGTGCCAACTTCTTACTAGGTCCTTTAAATTGCTTATTCCATTTCATCCTCACAATGGTCCTTGCTCGGGAGGTGTTATTGTCCCCATTGCACGTGAGAAATCTTTGACTCCCTGATTTTCTGAAAGTCATGGAATTCGTATGAAAAGAATCTAGGATCCTAACAACACCTGTCTACCATCAAAGCTTAGGCAGTCCCCACTGTATTCATGCAGCCTGCCTCAAGGTCAAAGTCTGGAGACTTCAGCTGGTTGTGATTTGCATAAATTGCTCAACTCTTTGGGACCAGATTCCCCAAAATGTAAATTGGAAAAATAGCTTCTGTCTTGTCACCCTCTTGTAGAGGTCATAAAAATGAAAAATAGGAAGATAGATGTAGATCCATTTTGAAAAATTATAGCCTGACATTATAAGTATAAAGAAGTACTTTCATTTAATGATCAAAGGCAATCACATTTCTCTCAACTCCACCTTAGTCTGTAAGTATTGCCAAGGCTTTTCAATGTATTATTTTCTTGATCTGGAAATTTCCCCCAAATCTCCTTTCTTGCCTGACAAACCTTCTTTGTTCTCTAAGCCTCTGTCCTTAGGTACTGCCTCCTTCAGGAAGCCTTCACTGATTGTTCCCCACCCCCCACCACAGTCAGTACTTGCTACACTGTGTTGCTTATCTTTTCACACACAAAGGTCAGAGGTCCTCCAGGGTGGGGACTGTAGCCTATTCTCTTGAATAGTGATTGCACTGGACATCTGGTGAACTGAGCTATGAGAACATGAAAACATGGAGTCGGGGATTCTGAGACATACCTCCAGACTTAAACCCAGGAAGCAGTTGTGAAGCATCATGGGAAACCATGCTCCTGACTTAAGGCCAGTGAAAGCCGCAGCTCAGCTCTGCTCTACTTCAGCCAGGTGCTCCCAGCTAGATCACCTCAGGCAATGTGGACAATGTAGGACTTTCAGTTGTAAGACCTGGATGGCCCCAAGCCAGTTGTCCCTGAATTTCCAGTGTCAGAACTCTCAGTACCAACCAGGAAAAATGGTTCACCCTAGCCCCTGGTCACAAGTCAACACACTGGGCTGGGGAAACTGCTCTTTTAGGGAACCTCTCTGTCTACTCAGCCAGTGCAAAAGGAAACCCCAGGCTTACCATTCTAGGGGGCATTGGTGCCAGAAAGAGATGGGAACAGACAGCCCAAAGCCTAGAATTCCATTGCTTTTAGTCAGGCACTTGGGGGTGCAGCTCAATGCAGCTTTGTGTATGTCTGCTACATGGTAATGATTGACTCTGAGTTGCTGGTTCAGAGCTGGGGAGGCTCCTTAGAAGCCACTATGCTCCCAGGTCCAAGGAAAAGT
This sequence comes from Urocitellus parryii, assembly GCF_045843805.1. Taxonomy (NCBI): domain Eukaryota; kingdom Metazoa; phylum Chordata; class Mammalia; order Rodentia; family Sciuridae; genus Urocitellus; species Urocitellus parryii. Next base: position 121,818,915 of record NC_135536.1, on the reverse strand, counting down.
AAAGATGGTTCTGGGGATGATGAGCTCATGTCTGCAGCTAAGAAAGCTCATGGGGTAGAGAAATTCTGGGTATAGACTATAGAAAGTCAGGGATTTTGAAATGTAATCTGAGATTGGGGAAGAGTCATTGAGAAGAAAATTCTGCGATTAGGAACAAGCAAAGGATTTGGTGAGTGGAGAAGAGATTCTGAGACTATTAACAGGCTTGGAGAGTAGGTCAGAGCTTCACTAGCAAAACAGGAGTCTGTGAGGTACAGAGTCAGGGTTGAGTAAAACCAGAGTTCCGGGGTGGGGCAGTGTGAGGGTCCAGCCTACTCTTTTTCCAGCAGAAACATTTCCTTAGACAAGCATTGTTTAATCTCATCACTATAGGCAGTTTGAGCCAAACACTTCTTTGTTTCGAGGCCAATCTGTGCACTGTAGCATGTTTAGCAGCATCCCTTGTCCATGAGGTACCAGTAGCATCCCCACACACCATTTGTGATCACCAAAAATTTCTCCAGATATTGCCCACGTATCTCTGGGAGCTGGGGTGGGGGGTGGGGTGTGTGTGACAAAACGACCCCCAGTCGAGGATCACCATCTTAGTCTGATTGTGGCCCCCTTTAACTTCTCAAACTCTTTGCAAGCTCAGGGCGGATCACCTGCCGGCTCTGAAGAGCAGGGCGGGACACGGGCAGCCTCCTGGCAAATGTCCTCCATAAAAGTTAATGACTGGGGCTTTCTAGCTTCTGTGCTGCACGGAGGTAATTAGGGAGTAGTGTGCGGGCAAAGCCGCAGCTGCCCCTGCTGGGAAGACAGTGCCAGGCAGTTCTCTCAGATGCTTGCTATTCTGAGCAGGGCTTGGTTCAACCCAGGCTGCATTCGAATCTTTAGGTCCCTGGTGAAGCTTTGCTAGAGAGCAGACGGGGGTAGTGAGTGTCTCAGAATAAGGGTGGAGACCATGCAGGCAGAATCAAGCAAGCTGATGGGCTCATAGCTGTGTTCTACCATGGGGCTAATGTATGCAGCCATCTTATTCATTATGGATCAGGATCAAAAACACTTGGATCACTTTGGGTTCTTATCCTAGTTGTTTTGTCTCAACCTGGTCAGACCTAGTGGTGGGAAAACACTAAGTGTTAGTGTTTGGAACAAGATAATGAAGAACAAAGGACAAAAGACATAAACTAGGGGAGCAAGAGACCCTGTAGGTAAGGTTTCTTGTCCTTCATCAAAATCTGTATAGAAGTCAGTAAGAACCACTATAATGTAAAAGACCAAATTGTGTCCTGTTGGGAAGGTAAGACCAGAGGCTCAGAGCTCAGCCATGTCTCTTCAGCTTTTGCTGCTGTGGTCTGCTGTGGCTGGTTTCCATCTGCAGCATCTGCAACTTTCTGCACCACCACCTTTAGCTGGTGGCAGAGCCTCTGGCAGGCCAAAAGTCCTGGGGAATTAGCATCTGCCTCCAGGAGCCCTTAGCTGATGATGGAAGGCAGAGCTCCCTTGCCCCTTTGTTGGGGGTAACTGACACAAGTAACCTACACTGGCTCCTGTGGTTCTTCATCAGGATTAAACTGTAGACAGCCACTGTAACTTTTGCTTGAGAACACATCCTTTATAGGATGCCTTTCTCCCTTCTCACTTTCTGATTCTCTGACATTTCCTGGAAACACCTCCTATGTAGATGATGCACTCAAACCCTCAATTTAAGGTCTTTTGTGGAGGAAACCCAAAACACACGGACTGAATGCTGTTACCTGATAACTTGGTGTGTTTCCTTGCTCCATGGCTGGGCTAAGTAGGGTGTGCACAGACATGTGATTCAGACGCATGGCTGGTACACGACATGTAGTGAACCATCAAATTCACTGAGTGGCTGATCTTACTGGCCACATACAAAATTTAATTTCTAAAGTTTCATTTTGAGATTGGTTGGCCTGATTTCTCATAGCTAAAATAAACATAAACTCTAAATTGCTGAGAATTTGTGTCAAATCTGTGCATTCTCATTTGGATTGCCTTTCTATTTTTAAACACATTTTAAGTGTTACATTTTAATTTACACTGGCATAAAATTCTTGCTGCTGCCTTGAAGGTTGACATAATGGAACTAATATAATCTCTTGTTTTAGGGGTGATACAATCAGACAAGTTGACTCTGGACTGATTCTTTACCTAGATCCCTATGTTTAAAGAATTGCTTGCATTTAACATCAAACCCTCACATTTATGCCTTAGAGAAGTGATACAGTTTTATGAGAATCAGTATAGATAATTATGAATAACATTTATTAACTCTGTTTTCCTTTATTAGCTAAAAATTTCCACTTCACAGCCTTTGCATTACATATGGATGAAGTTTCTTTAATGATTCTGTTTTTAATTTTTATTGTAAATATTTAAGATACATACAACATGATTTTGTTTATATATATATATACATATATTATATATATATATATATATATATATATATATAGAGAGAGAGAGAGAGAGAGAGAGAGAGAGAGAGAGAGTCTTGCTAAATTGCTGAAGCCCATCTCAAAATCATGATCCTTCTGCCTCAGCCTCCCAAGTAGCTGGGAATACAGGTGTGTACCACTGTGCCTCTGTACAAAATGATGTTTTGAAACACATTATCACTACTATAGTCAAGAAAATTAATGTGTCCATCTCTTTACGTAGTTACTTTTGTGTGTGTCTATGATTAAGAGCACCTGAAATCTACTTTGTGGGCAAATTTCTAGTACAGATACAAATATTACTAACTATGGTCCTTGTCCTGTTCATTGGATCTCATTTTTTGTAACTACAACTTATACCTCTTTGATCGAATCTTCCCACACCCTTTCTCCTTCTCATCTAGTGTTCTGCTTTCCATTTCTAGGCATTACACTGTTTTGGATTCTACATATAAATGAGATCATGCAGTGTTTTTCTTTCTGTGTCTTGTTTATTTCACTTGGCATGTCCCCCACCTTCATCCATGATGTCACAAATGGTAGGATCTCCTTTTTAAAAGCTAAATAATATTCTATTGATGTACTGTATGCGTGTATATATATATATGTATATTATATCACAGAATTATGTTATATAGTGAATATAAACTACAATCTATATGATAATGTAATCTATTAAAATTATCATATATGTTACATATTGTGTGTGTGTGTGTGTGTCCCCATCAGTGGACACTTAGGTTGTCTCTGTGTCTTGGCTCTGTGTGATGCAGCAGTGAACATGGAGAACAGATGCTTTAATGCAGTACGTATTTCCTTTCCTTTGGGTCTATACCAAGAGGCTGGATTTCTAGATCACTTGGTAGTTCTATCTTTAATGTTTTGAGGACACTCCATTAGTGCTTTCCATAATGGTGGCACCAATTAACACCCTCGACAACAGTGTACAAGGGTTGCCTTTTCTCTGCACCCTTGGCAACATGCAATCTCTTGTCTTTTATATAACAGCCATTCTCACAGGTATCAGGTGACATCTCATTCAGGTTTTGATCTGTATTTCCCCATAGTTTAATGACACCAAGTTCCTTTTCATGTACATTTTTATATATTCTTTTGAGACATGTCTGTTTAGGCTTTTTGCCCATTTAAAATCAGGTTATTTTCTTGTTATTGAGTTGTAGGACTTTCTTATGTTTTGGATATGAATCCCTTATTAGATATATGATTCACATATATTTCTCTAGTCCATAGACTGTTTTTTTAAAGAGAGAGAGAGAGAGAGAGAATTTTTTAATATTTATTTTTTGGTGTTTGGTGGACACAACATCTCTATTTTATTTGTATGTGGTACTGAGGATCCAACCCAGTGCCCCGCGCATGCCAGGCAGCACGCTACCGCTTGAGCCATATCCCCAGCCCAATAGGCTATTTTTTCAATTGCTTATGATGTTGTGCAAAAACATTTTAGTTTGATGTATTTCCACTTGTATATTTCTTGTTTTGTTGTTTGAGTTCTTTGTGTGATAGCCAAAATAATTGTGATAATTCTCTACAGAAAATTCATGCCAAACCTAAGACGAGCTAAGCAGAACACACTATTGAGTTTCAGTCTTACTTCAGCTACCTCCTCACTGGCTGACATGGTTGGAGTTTTTAAAACAACCATAATATTTGCTGATTAGTTTCTAATTTTAAAAAATACATGCCTGTCATACGTGCAACCTAGAGCTCAGCTGAGAATGTTGAGATTTAGAGATAATTAGCTTGAAGTTCTTCTCCTATGTCAGTGGGAATTCAATGCCCTTCTCCAGGTTTCTGAACATTCCCAGGGGCATTAATTCTTAGAGTTACTTCTGGCTGCAGTTTGTTACTTTTGCTGAAATTTTGTTCTCATGAGCTTCTTACCTCCCATGAAAGCCTTTTGCCTGCTCTGCATGAACCGAGATAGGAAATTCATCATTTTTTTAGTTCATGTTCTGTTGCTATATGAAAATACCTGAGGCTAGATTCTTCATACGGAAAAAAAAAGGTTTATTTAGCTCACAGTTTGGAGGTCCAAGAGCATGGCACCAACCTCTCTTCTGCTTTAGTGAGAGCCTTTTTGTTACATCACAATAGGGAAGTAATGCCACATGACCTAATTATTTTCTAATAGGCCCCACCTCTTCAAGGTTCCACCATCTCCCAACACCACCACATTGGGAACCAAGCTTCCAACACATGACTCTGTGGAGAACATATTCAAACCATATGCCACCAACAGCATCATCTTTCCCTGATTTCCAACAAAAATTTGCACAAAGAATTTTTGTGTGTGGTAGACTTTATCAAGCATTCAGGAAGTAGGGGTAATTCACTTTAGAGCAAAGTAAATAACATTTAAAAATGAAGACTGTTCTTTTGGCAACACTGGAAAGTTTTCCTTGACCACTTTTCTTCCCAGATCCTAGTCTCCCACTCCTGCTACCGTGGCCGGCTCACTCCTCCATGTGCTGGGTGCCGGCTTCCTTCCTCATCTCATGGCTTGCTGGATAGCCCAGCTTCCTCTTTAAGGTGGCTCCTCTGCAGGAGGATGAAACACCCGCTTCCTGTTGCACTAGTAGTGGTTATGGGACATGCTTTGGCCAGTGAAGATGGCTGCAGGCGATGTAGGTCCCATCTGAGCAAAAAGCCTGCAGAGCCGGGCAGCGGGCCATCCACTTTTCCTCCTCACCCTGGTGACCTCAGGTTTCCAGAGAGAAGCAGCTGTGGGAGTCGAAGTCCCGGATACAGAATGGGGAGCTTGGGTGCTAAGAGTGCTGATGATTCTAGGAAGATGTCGGGGTGTTCTTTAGGTTTTCCTAATCTGAGCATGGTCATCTTGCTCCCTTCCATGGTCATTCCTTTATTTTCTCCCTTCAGTGACTATTTAGAACCTTCAGGGCAGGGTTGTATAATAGCAGTGGTAGCAGGCGACTCATGGGTCCCCAACCCAAGGGGAGAAATCCACTAAATCTCTTGACTGCAGGTTTTTTATGGATAACATTTTATCAGATAAGGAAGTTCCCTTCAGTTCCTAGTTTTCTAAATGTGCTTTTAAACATCATTTTCTAAACATCAAATTTCATCAAATGCCTTTTCTGCACATATTGAAATGGTCATATCACATTTTCTCTTTAATCTATTAAATCAATCAATTGTAATAATTGATTTTCTGAATGTCAAACCCACCATGCATTACTGGAATAAAAAATATTCTTTATATGTGTCATTGGATTTAGGCTGCTATATTTTATTTAGGCTTATTGAAACTATATTCATAAAGAAACTGGCTTACATTTCAGCTTTGCTTATGTTTGAGTCTTTCTCAGGTTTTCTATCACATTTTTCCTGGCCTCATAAACAGGTGGGAATTCTTTGGAAGTGGGCTTATAATTTTCTTTCTGTGAAGTCTTGTATTTCTTTTGGGTCAGTTTTGGTGAATTGTGCTTTATGAGGAATTTTTTAATTTTTAATTTATTATCATAAATTCTTTAAACAAATTTCTCATAATTAAAAAAAATCATACCTAAGGTCTCTCGTGGTATCCCCTTTTTACTCCCCTTGTTGGTTTTGTGTCATTTCTCCCTCTTTCTTGATCAACGTTTCTTTGGGTGGGGGTGGTTCTATTAGTTATCACTTGCTCCATCATGAATTGTCCTGATAATCAGGGGCTTAAGAAAATATGTCTTTATCACCTTGCAGAGTTTCTGTGTGGGGGGATTCTGGAATTGAATTAGCTAGGTGATCTGACTCAGGGTCTCTCAGGAGGTTGCATCAAGGTATCATCTGAGGCTGCAGTCAAGGGAAGGCTTGACCAGAGTCAAAGGATCAGCTTCCAGAGCAGCTCATCCACATACCAGGCAAGCTGGGGCAGTTTGGTGGCAATGACTAGAGGCAACCAAATGAACCTTTGGAGTGTCTTCACAACAGGACAACCGACTTCCCTGACAGTAAAGGATCCAGCTAGTCAGCTCTCTGTTGCTGTGACAAAATACTTGAGAAAATCAGCTTAAAGGGAGAAAAGATTTATTTTGGCTCATGGTTTCAGAGGTCCCAGTCCCTCTGTACTTGGGCTTGTGACAAGACAGTATATTAAGGAGAAGCACATGCTGAAATAAACTGCTCACTTCATTGTAGCCAGAAAGCAGAGAAAGGAGCCAGAGTCCCAGTATCCCCTTCAAGGGCACACCACTGGTGACCTCACTTACTTTCACTAGGCCCCACCTACTAGAGGTCCCTCTGTCTCCCTTCTTGGGTGGTAAGAAGATGACCAAGCCTTTAGCACATGGGCTTTGGGGAACTTTCAAGATCTCAGCCATAATAGAGAGCAGAGAGCAAAAAAGAAACTTGAATGCCTTTGATGATCTGGTCTTGAAGTCCAACATCATCAATTCTACTTATCTGTTTCATTAGAAGATCATTACCAAGTGCAGCCTACAGTCAAGGTGAGTGGAATTGGGCTCCATCTTTGAAAGGGTTATTAAAGAATGTGTGGACACATTTTAAAACCACATAGAGGAATATCAATCTAATTAACCTTTTCAAAGGACCAATATTTGTCTTTGTTGATTCCATTGTAGGCTTGTCCTCTATTTCATTAATTTCTATTTATTAATTTCCTTTATTCCATATTTTTCAGCCTTAATTTACTGTTCTTTGTTGAATGTCTTGAGCTGCCTCTGTGGAAGACTGAAATCCTACTTTCTTCTTCTATAACATATACAATCAAGGTGATAAAATTTCCCTCTAAGAATGATTTTTATCTATGTCTCACAAGTTTTGATGTCACAGTTCTTATCATAATTTGGATTGAATAATTTCTGATTTTCAAAATGAGTTACTTAGAATCTTTTTGTTTAATTTCCATTGAAAGTTTTTGTTATTTTTTCCTATTGTCAGCTAATATAGTGGGTATAATTTCTATTACTTGTAATCTGCTGAGATTTGTCTTATACCTGAACATTACATCAATTTAGTAAATTTTCTAAGTATACTTCATAAGAATGCATATCTTATATTTTTAGGGGTACTTTGTTTGATATAAATTAGGTAAACTTGTTTGTGTTGTTTAATCTTTAGACATCGAGGCTTGCCAAATCTGATAAATAAAAATAAAAGACGCACAGTTGAATTTGAATTTCAGATAACCAAAAGTAAATTTTTAATATGCTTCTCTGCTACCTCCACTGACTCAGATAGTGTCTTTACCACCAGGTCCCTGGTCCCAGCAGACAGTCCTGTCTGGGCTCCAGGACCTCCTCCTCGACTGATACTGGTTTCCAGTAGCTTCTGTTTAGTGAGCTGTGGCCTCACTATACACTGTTGGTCCCTCCGCTCTTCCATTCACCAATGGAATCCATTCTCCACATTAAATTCATTCCAATATACTCTTGATATAGACCTGGTATTAAGTTAAATGTCTACAAAAACATAACTCTCTCTCTCACACACATGCACACCCCTGCCTCACTCAGATGCATGCACACATTTATTTCACAGATTCAGGAGATTTACAGACTCCCGAAAGCCCTGTATTCATGGACCTAAGATTATAAACTGTGATTCCTACGTTGGTAGAATGTTGAGTTTGAAGTTGTTTTTTTCCAAAGTAACAGCTATATTGCTGAGTCAGCCACACTGAACTCACATTGTTCCCTGTCGACACCAAAATTCAGACTTCTGTTCCAATTGGCCCACCCCAGCCAGCCAGCTTGTGGTCCTGGAACCAGGTTCTTCTCATTCCATATGGGAACCAGAGGCGTGACCTTGGCAAAGGAGCCTCTCATGTCAAACACTTGGGCTGGAACACTGGACTATTGCCAGAGAACATTTTTTCCTGAATGCGGCCAACAAAATGTCCCTGAAAAAGTGACATATTTCTTTTTTTTACAAAAATGTGTACATCTCTATGGGGGACATTATGGCAATTCAATACTTGTATACAATGGGTGTTAATCAAATCAAGGTGATAAGCATTTCACCTTTTCAACTATTGTTTATTTTTTATTTGTTGGGAATCTTGTATTCTTCTTTTTTTACATCAGAGCTTATTTTGCCCAATAGTTTCCCTGCTGGGCTTACAAAGAACTGAGGAATGACTCCTCATTATTAAATTTCTCTGTGTCTCCTCCTACCTTTTTCTGTCTCTAGTGGCCACTATTCCATCCCATCCTTCTACAGAGTTGACTTACTAGCTTCCATAAATGAGTGAGAACATATAGTATTTGTCTTTCTGTGCCTGTCTTGTTTCACTAATGATCTTCAGTTCCATCCATTTTCCTGCAAATGACAGGATTTCATTCTTTCTTTATGGCTGAGTTGTATTCCATTGTTAATATGCCACATTTTCTTTATTAGTTCATCCACTGAAGGACACCTGGGTTGATTACGTATTTTGGCTATTATATACAGTACTGCAATAAACAAGAGACTCCAAGTATCTTTTTGGCATAAATATTTCATCTCTTGGGTATATACTCAGTAGTAGAATTGATAGATTGTGATAGTCCTATTTTTAGGTTTTTATTTTATTTTATTTTAGAAATTTCCATACTGCTTTCCACTATGGCTGGACTAATTAACATTCCCACAATGGTGTATAAGAGGTCCTTTTTCTCCACATCTCCACCAGCATGTTATATCTTGTCTGTTTGAAGATAGTCATTTTAACTGGAGTGAGATGACATCTCATTGTGGTTTTGATTTGCATTTCTCTGATGATGAGTGAAATTGAACTTTTTTCATGTATTCATTGGACATTTCTATCTTTTGAGAAGTGTCTGTTTAGTTTCCTTGGTCATTTTTAAATTGGGTTATTTGTTTTGGTGTTCAACTTTTTGAGTTCCTTATACATTCTGGATGTCAATTCCTTATCAGATGTACCATTTGAAAATACCTTCTCCCATTCTCTAGGCTCTCTTAATCCTGTGGATTATTTCTATGGCTGTGCAGAAGCTTTTTAGTTTGATAGAATCTCATTTGTCTTTTTTTTTTTTTTGCCTGTGTTTTTGGGTCTTATTTTTTTAAAAAAATTGTTGCTTACATTGACATCTTGAAGTGTTGCCCCTGTTTTCCTATAGTAATTTCATGGAAAAGCAACATATTTCAAAACCAGTCTCTATCTTTAGTGGCATAACATTAGCACTTAAGCCATGAGACACTCTTGGCCAACTGAAAAAAAGACAGGCATTCACCTTGCTATAAGACACCTGTTCTTTCTGAGGTCCAAGTAATTCCTGCTCTGCTCTGCTTTACTGTCTTTGAGGTGTTAAGAGCACCTGTGGCTAGAAGAATGATTTTCTGTCTAGTTTGATACCTCAGCCAGAGGAATTTGTATTATTATATAACGTATCATATTTGAGCACATCGTAGTAATATATTTTGCATTCCTCTCATAAATGCAGTTTCCTGCCTGCCATTACATCACCAAGTCTCCATGGAAAGGAGAGGGCAGATGCTCCTAGTCAGTTTTTCACCGTTATAACAAAATGTCTGAGGCAGGTTACTTATGATGAAAAGAGGTGTATTTGGCTCACTGTTTTGGAGGTTCATGACATCTGCATCAGCTCAGCTCTAGCAAGGGCTTTCTTGGCTCTGTCACATCATGGCAGATGCGTGTAGGAGCACATATGGAAGGGAGCAATCCTGTCATCAATATGAAGTAGAGAGACTGACTGGCTAGGCACCAGGGCCAGGCTTGGGCCTTTATAATAACTCTCTCACACAAACCAACCAGAGTCCAACAAGAAATCCCTTAATCCCTTTTGAGGGCATGTCTCCAGGTGACCTCCCACCAGGCCCCACCTCTCAAAGGTTCCATATCATCTCCCACTGCAATGCTGGGGACCAAGTTTCCAGCACAAGGGCCTTTGGGGGACAAACTACATGAAAACATTGCAAAGAGGAAGCAGAAACCCTATTGCTAACTTCCAAAAAATCATAAGTGGAAGGAAGCCACCAGTGGCAGAGAGGCAGCTATGGGAACAGGTGTGTCTGCCTCAGTGCGGTGAGTATGGCCTGAAGGGAGGTGGGCACACTGCCTTCTCCACAGACTTCCTCAGCTCTTAGGGGGCAAGGAGAGTGCTCAGCATTTCCTGGGTCCCCCTAAAAGATCAAAGAAATGAGCTGATGGTGTGGCTGGAAGACTAAAGAGGGATGGAGGCAGTTGCTGTGTTGTGGTGAGGGATCAAAGCCCGGAAGACAGGCTTCCACCTCGGATGCCACTGGACTCCTGTCCATCAGGCACCATCACAAAGACTAGAACTGGGGCGGAGAAGAAGAGGGTATGGCCTGTGTGGCCCTGAGGTCTTTGCGGTCACCTTAAATCACAAAACCCCTCTCATATAAATTCAGATGTCATCTTGGAGAGAAGCAAAATGAAAAGGGATAGCACAAAGAGGACTTATCAACAAGCAGCTGAATTCTCTTGAGACTGATGTAGACTATTAGATTGAGCTCCCTCAGATCCATTGTAGAAAAAAGAAGAAGTTATGTCTTCATTACAAATTGGTGTCTCTTATAAATTTGCATCTGTGATACAGGTTTACAACAAAGATGGTTTACAACAGCACTTTGAGTTGCCAGAAGGAATGTGACTGGGTCTGAGCCCAGCTGTCCTCACGTCTTTCCCCAGGAGAGCTTGGCAGAGTTCGGGGAGCAATGCAGCATTTATAGACAGGATTTCTCCTCGGTGGGAAGAGAAGTGGGCTGGAGAAAGTTTTCATCCAATTCTATCCCAAATTATTATGAAATCCATCGGGTGTCTGTTCAGGAATTTCCAGGCTTAATATTAGGACCCTCCTCCCTCTACAGAGTGGGATTGGGAAGGAGAAGGTCTAGGCTTGAGCCATGGCTCTGGCTGAATGGATGAGGCCATAAAATTTCCAGAGCTTTGCCTCTATCGAATGGGACCAAAACACACGTCTCCCCATTACCTCATGGCTATGTGAAGGGATGATGGAGGTAAACAGAAAAGCACTTCTGAAAGCCAGAAAAGACCAAGTCCTGGACTCATTCCAAGCTTCCAAGGGTCTTCCCTTTTCCTAAGTGGGAGAGATTTTACATAAGGTCTGCCTTTGGCAGACAGAGGTTTCTCGTCTGGGTCAGGCCCTGTGCTGGGCCCTGGAGCTCTTGAAGCAAATCAGGCCTAGGGTCTCCACCAGGGAGCTTCCAGTCCAGTGTCAGTCAGAGTCCCACCTCTCCCTGCTAGACTACTTTCCATTTGATAGAGAGTATAAATTCTTCTTAGTAGAATGGGCTTGGGGATGGATTGGTAACTTTAATGGACCCTTATAGAAAAGAATTAAATGCCTGGTAATTTGCTTCATCTAGTTTTTAGTGAGTGTAATGCCCCAAACCCAGTTCAGCTACAGAGGAGTCTGGAGACAGCGCTGTGGATCCCGTGTCTGAGCAGTGGGCGTGGCCTGCTGGCCTGGCATCAGCAGAGAGAGCAGCTCACCTTTTACTGCCCAGGGAGTCAACTTGCCCGCAGATGGATCGACAGATCCCTTGGTTCCCTACCAATCCCTCGTACCTTCATTCAACCTTGCTCTTCTGTTGAAATTGCCAACAATAAAAGATGTGGAGAAACCCGAATTGGAAATCACTGCAAGGTCAGTACTGTTAGGATTGGTGGCAGGGTTGACGCTAGTCCACATGACACCTTTTTGAAAATTAGAAGAAAGTCTCCCTTTTGTGGATGAGACAAAAATGGCTCCTCCTGGGTTGATGAGGTAGAAAAAGGTGTCCCCCCTGGGCAGACACATGAGTCAAAGGTACGAGTGTCCCGTAGATGTAGTCCCAGCTAAAATGTAAAACTCTGCAAATGGAGCAGATGCTGGCCTCCCCTGGCCTCTGGCTTCCTCAGTGTGTGCCTTCTGCACCAGGCACAACCTGCACATTTGAGCATGGTGGCTGTGGTTGGCAGAGAGGGAAAAGATACCTAGAGACAGCCTGGTCCATCCACCCACCCCCTGTCTTGGAGATGGGAACACCAAGTTCTGAAGAGGGGAGGGTTTGAATGCATTAGTGTGATGACTCTTCAGCACAGCCATCTCTAGAATGCGCTCTACTCCCCAAGTGAGTTGCTCTACCAGGTTGCCCTGGGCCACTGCACACAAGCTGTGACATCAGCAGATGCAGAAACCTGGACCCCTATCCAAGGGTGCAGGTTTGCTGTGATCATGATTGCCAACAGGAAGCAGGCTGCTACTGGGGATTTGGGAGAGCTACAACATCCAAGTTCAGTTTCCTAGATCTTTACCAGGATGTTGTAGAGGGCCTGCCTTTGAGGTTATGTTCTGAAAGGTATTTCCTTTCCCCTGAGTTTTCATGTGCCACCTGCCTACAGGGGTTCATGGATTCACTCTGTAAACTTTCTGAGTACCTACTGTGTGCCTGGGACTCCCAGGTGAATAGGACAGAGTCTCTGCCACCAGTAAAATCCTGAATAGATGCTGTAGTTTGGATATGGTTTGTATCCTTCAAGGGCTCCTGTGTTGAAATTTAATCCCCAGTGGAGAGATTAAGAGGGTGAAAACATAATGGTTTTTAAGTGGGGACCTGTAGGAAGATTAGATAAGATCATTAGGATGGGGTTTCCATGACTGAATCCTGGTGGTTTTATGAGAAGAAGGAGAGGGACAGAAAAGATCCCCCGACACATTCACACATTCCCTTGTCATGGGATGCCCTGCACTGCCTCGGGACTCTGCCACACAAAGGCCATCACCAGAGGTGGCCCCTCCAGCTCGGACCTCCAAAACCAAGAGCCAAAAGAACCCTTTTCTGTATGAAGCTACCCTCTTTGTGGTAGGGAGTCACTAACCACAGCACATACAGCAAACAGGTAGGAGGTGACAGGGCTTCTGAGGAGAGGCTCGGGAGGCAGGGGGAGGTGTCTGTAGCTGAGTATGGGACAGGGTCAGGGGGTAATTCAGGCATTAGACCTGGGAGAAGTTGACCAGAGAGGATCAAAGTGTGCCTCAGGAAGAGGATTTCTGTCTCATTTGCTCTCTCTCCTCTCCCCTGTTGTCACTTACTCTCTCTCCTACTTTTTCTCCCTCCCTCTCTCTCATTCTCTCATTCCTCTCAAGGAAAAGAACATTCACATATCAAAGTCATGTCTACTAAAGCAGTGTCTAATTTGGCCCTGAGAGATTGGGCAAATGGCCTTTTGTTTTTCTTCCGGTAGATTTTTTATGAACTGCATTCTTTATTAGTGTTAATATGTCTCCATAAGTATGCATTTCTTCTCCCTCCCTGTTTGTCTGGTGCCAACTCAGGGGCTGTTAAGTCCAGCATTTGCCTCTGGGACTTAAGTCCAACAGGATGTGCAATGTGCTCTTCCAGAGTGTCTGAAACCAGGTGGGAATGTCACTGGCCAGGAGAAATGGTTCCTGGCAACGCAGGTCCTCAGACTGAAATCTGAAAGGTCTCTCAGAAAGGGGGAGTCAGTCTCTCCAAGTCAGGCTCTGACTAAGTTAAGCCTCAGTAACAAAAGCTCTCACCTATTATTCACTAACACCATGCCTGGCTGTGTGGACTTGGTGCCTTAATTGAATCACCTCCAGTATTCCTCATATGGGCACATGAAAAGGAGTGACATCCCAGTCCCTGTTATAGATAATAAACGTGAGGCTGAAAGAAAATGTCCCAGGTCACATTACTGGTAAATGGCAGAGTCTAGATTTGAATGTACTAGATATCATAGGGACAGAGGAAGCGCGAGGACAGAGCGCAGCATACACTCTGCCTCACACGGTCCCCAAAACATGACAGAGACAAACAGCAAGATATCCACCTCCTTAGAATTTCTCCTCCCAAGGGATCTAGGAGGAGGGCTCCGTGTCCACTACCCCATGGGTCCCAGGATGTCCCAGAGGAATATCAGGTCTACCTCAGGACTATTAGGTTAATGGATGAGTGTTACCCCCTGACCAGATCTGGCTTAGGATAATTATTCTCCAAGGGAATTCCAGCCATCCCAGATGCTATGGATAGAATTGTGTCCTCCCCCAAAATACTGAAGTCCTAAGCCACGGTATGTGTGAATGTGACCTTATTGAGGACTAGAGACTGCTATGATTTGAATGTCCCCCAAAAACCTGTGTTGAAATTTAATTACTGTTGGAATGGTATTAGAAGGTGTGACTTTTCAGAGGTCATGTGGGCATCACTCTCCTGAAAGGACTAAGGCTGTTATCTCAGGAGTGGGCTCCTGATCCAAGGAAAAGTTCCGCCCAGTTTTTCTGCGTCTTCATGTACTTTCTTGCCACATAGCTCCCTCCTCCATGTTATGCCACAGCCAGAGGCCTTCAGTAGATGCCAAGAGTATGCTCTTGCATTACCCAGCCTCCAAAAACTATAAGAAATAAGAAATAAATCTCTGTTCTTGATAAATTCCCCAGTTTCAAGTACTCTGGTGTAGCCCTACAATGGACTGAGACAGGGTCCTGCAGATGATCAAGCCGAGGTCATTCGGGTGGGCCCTAAGGCAATGAGGCATGTCCTTGTAAAAAGGGGAAATTTGGACAAAGGAACAGATAAAAACAAGGAGACCATCACAGAGACAGAATGTCCTGAAGATGAATGCTGAGACCAGCTCATGCATCTGCAAGCCAAGAAATGCCCAAGACTGGAGGCAAGCTGAAAAAATTAGGAGAAAGGCCTGGAACAGTGACCAGAATGTAAGAAAGAGGTCTGGAACAAATTCTTCTATATAGTCCCAGAAGAACAAACCTGTCAACCCCTTGATTTCAAATTTCTAGCCTCCAGAATGATGAAGTAATGCATGGCTGCTATTTAAGCCACCTCAGTTGTGGCCCTTTGTTATGGCAGCCTCAGCCTGGGCTGTAGTGTTCCCCTCTCGGCCCTTTAGCTGAACCTGCGCTGAGAAGCTCCAGGAAGCTCTGTGCCAGTACCTGGAAGTATGTGAGCAACCCCCCCCCCCCCTGCCAAGACTGGACCCCTGCTATTCTAAGTGTTCTGACCCATCTTTCAAACAACGAGGACCTGACTTTCAGGGTACCTGGCTAAAAAGAGCCAGATTAAACTCTGGTTTTACTCTCAAGCCTACCATACAAGAGGATGGTGTTTGCATCCTGTGCTGTTCCAGTGACAATTACCATCAGAAGATTAGATTCATGATAGCCCATTCATTTTCTCTACTTGTCACTGGTGTCTGGTGGAGGACAGGAAACTTAAATCCCCCCTGCTCTAAGTGAATGCATATTGAACTGTTTTGACAGCTTGGAAATTTTGTTGCAAATTCTTGATGACTTCTCATGTCAAGATCAATTTGCAGCCTGTTTGTTCAGCTGATTACGTCCCATCCAATTTTCTTGAGCCAGAATTTCAGAGAATCTGACGTCTTCCATCTGTATCACAGAAGGAATGGAAGGTGGGTGTTTTAGTCAGCTTTTTTGCTGCTGTGACTAAAAAACCTGATAAGAACAATTTTAAGGAGGAAACGTTTATCTGGGGCCTCACAGTTTCAGAAGTCTCAGTCCATAAATGGCCGAGATGAGGCTTGAGATGAGGCCAAACATCATGGCAGAAGTGTGTGGTGGAGGAAAGCAGCTGGGGACATGGCACTATGAAGGAGGGAGGGAGGGAGGGAGGGAGGGGAGAGAGAGAGAGAGAGAGAGAGAGAGAGTTTTGTTCAATAAGGACAAAATATAAACCCCAAAGCACACCCCAGGGACCCATGTCCTCCAGCCACACCCTACTACCTACAGTTACTACCCAGGTGATCTTATAAGAGGACTGATGCACTGATTGGGTTAATGACCTCTTTGCACTGTCTCACACATGAGCTTTATGGGGGACACCTCACATCCAAATCCTAGCAGTGAAGATGGTTCCAGCAAGGCTAGGGTTCAGGTCTGACATCTAGAACCATTGAACCTGCTGTGGGACCTTGGACTTTTGCTCAAGGAACAAAACAATGAGCTCTCTAGTTAAAAACAAATAAAAAAGAATGAAATACAATTATACATATATATCAACCATATTGAGAAATCTCTAAAAGTTAAGGCTTTCCTCAGAAATGGTTTTAATCATTTGAAAGGTCAATGAGGACGTATGCAGAGCTTTTGGCTTGGGCTGTGTGGCTGGAGGTTGAAGGCCAGAGGCTAAGCATGTAAACAGCATGGTCTCCCTGTGTCCATTTGCTTCCTGGGCTCTACCAGCTCACAAGCGATGG
Source organism: Urocitellus parryii (assembly GCF_045843805.1). Classification (NCBI taxonomy): domain Eukaryota; kingdom Metazoa; phylum Chordata; class Mammalia; order Rodentia; family Sciuridae; genus Urocitellus; species Urocitellus parryii. The sequence continues at coordinate 121,802,247 of NC_135536.1, read as the reverse complement.
GACCTTGGGCCACTTACTTCTTGTAGAAGTCTCTCTTATCTGGGGTTTTGCTTTCTGTGGTTTCAATTACCTGGGTCAACCGGCTTCGTCAAGGCTCAATGATCTTCCTTCTGGCGTATCATCAGAAGGTCAGTAGTGGCCCAACACCACGTCAGGACACCTGTGTTATTCACCTCACCTCACCTCATCACACAGCCATGAGTCACCTCACATCATCACAAGGAGAAGGCTAAGGACAGCACAATGAGGTGTTTAGAGAGAGAGAGAGAGAGACAGAGACAGAGAGAGAGACAGAGAGAGACCAAAGTCATCTAACTTTGAATATTGTTATATTCACTCTTTTATTATCAGCTGTAATTATTAATCTCTTACTGTGACTACTTTATAAACTCAGCTTCATCATGATTGTGTATGTATAGGAAAAGGACAGTGGATATAGAGATTGATGCTTCCATTAGTTTCAGGCATCCACAGGGAGTGCTGGCACATACCCCCCATGGATGAGGGGTCTATTGTACTACCTAAGTTCCTTCATTGATAATATGGGGGAAGTAGTAATAGAAGTCCTATAGGGTTGCTGTGAAGATGAATGAAATATTACAGGTAAAAGTTCTTTCATCAGTACCTGGATAATAAAAGAATGTTAACTCTTGGAAAGTTCTCCATGTAAAAACATGACTTCTCTTTCTTCACCTTCTTCCTCCTTCATCTTCCATGTTCTCTATCTTCAATTAGAGAAGATCTGTAGGGCTACACAACAGAAATATAGTATGAACCACAATATAGTATGAGCCACACAGTGAATTTTAGCTATATTTTAAAAAGTAAAATTAAACAGATAAAATTATTTTAACAATGTGTTTTCTGTAAAACAATATATAGAATGTATGCTCATTTCAAATGTAATCAATATAAATATTATTAAGGAGGTATTTTACTTACATTCTATCTTCTCCATTCACTCTTCAAAGTCGAGTGTGTGTCTACACTTACAGCATGTATCATTTTAGACCGGCCACATTACAAGTGCTTAATTAGGATGAAGCTAGCAGCTAGGATGCTAGTCAGCATAGCTCTAGACTCACTGGCTTGTGATTTCACTGGAACTTCCCCATGTGTCCCACCTTATTCCCCAGATGCTTCTTGTCCCTCGTATCTGTAGCCTAGGAGACCCTCACCTGTAGGCTCTGCAGCATCCAAGCCTACCTGAAGGTAGAGGGCATCAGCACTCTCCTTAGAGAGAGGGATTTAGGGGGAGGGGCACTTGGAATCAAGCATACTCTCAAGATCCACTATCAGTGACCAGGCTGTCACCACGGGGCTCCTACATTGCCTGCCCTCTTCCCCCATCACCTTCCAAGCTTCCTTTGTGGCTTACTGAGCCAGAGCCTGGTGGCATCACCATAAATCCAGTTCTCTGTTGGCAACTAAGCCTATGTTTCATCTTTCTCCCCATAGACAGACCAGTGTGCGCATGTGCCCCCTCCCCAGAGTTCTCCATCAGACGCCCCCATCCTCCCTCTGGGGAGCACTCTGCCTTGTCTGCTCTCACTAAACCAGACCCTAACTCTCTGCCTCACTTCAGTGGCTTGTTTTATGTCCACAGGAGAACCCCATTAGGGGATAGCCACCTGTCCTCTTCAGTAGGACCATTCTCCATGTTTCAACCTGAAAACATTCTGAGACTCAGAATCCTGGAATTCCTGTTCTGTCTGGATCTCTCTCCAAGGTCTATCAGAATCTCTTCTTTCCATCCATTCTCTGAAGGTATGTATACACCCATAGCCCCAATAGTGGCTAAGGGGGCAGATGTTTGTGGGGAAATTTGGGGTGCATATCTTCATGTAAACTCAGGACCCTTCATAATGTGGAAAAGGACTAAGGGCAGAAAGAGAAGGGTGAGACTAGCTCTCCTTGTGACATCCATGCTTCAGTGTGGAACATCAACAGATCCAGGAATTCCACATCTGAACTTGCCTTCCGGGTCTATTGGAAGGTCTATTTGTCAATATGGGGGTTTGAACATGTTCTATGTAGTACTTCATTAGCCGGACTTATAATTTGTAAACATTTTGATATATGTATGTGGCTACCCTCCATTTGTGCTTGTGTTTTGGGGTTCATATCAATTAAGGATGGACTATTCCTGGCTCCTGAGGTCAAATTCACCCCTGTACACATTCACCACATGTCGGAAATCTAATGTCACCCATGTTACTTGAGCTGGGTCACTGTGCCCCATGCCTGAGTGGACCTGAGAGATTGTGCTGTCCACTCCATGGCCCAGTTTCTGCGCAGGTTCTAAACTTGGTTGGGGCTTCTAGAAGGCAAATCTCTGTGCTGTTCTTTGAGACAACTGAGCAGGTCAGTTGGTCAATCAGTGCTTACTATATAGCTAAATAACCCTGGCAAGTTCCTTCTCACCACCATCTCAATCTCCTGGGCTTCTTGTGCTGGGGTGACAAGGACACATCAGGACTCATCAGGAGCCAGGGAGCCAAGAGCTTCCCTCTGAAGCAGTTACCAAAGTAGAAAGTGCCTTTCCTGTAATAGGCCCTGCTGCCCACCTCTGGATTTAGTTGAGTAGTTAGACTGTTCACTTAGTGTCAGACCTGGGGAGCCAAAGAAGAATGAGACACCATCTGGCTCCTAATGGATTCATAGTTTAGTGGGTGGCATATGTGAAAATAATTACTATCCACTGCAATAAGTGTTGTGAAAGAGACTCGAGATGCAGAAGAAACTTGCAAAAGGGGTGACACACTGAGGATAAAGTTTAAAATGTAAATTTTCCATATAATAACACGTATTAGAATTCTCTTGGTTGCTAGAAATAGAAACTTGAGCCAGCTTAAGCCAAAGGTGACTGTGTTGACTAGGAATGCAGGGGAAATCATGCAACTCAAGAACATTATGAATCACAAGCAAGGACACAGTTGGGTTTCATGGAAAGACCAGAGCACTGTAAAAACCCAGGCTATTTTTCCTTATGAATTCTTCTCAGTTTCAAACCCTCCTCTCACTGCTGTTCAAATTTCTTTGTTTTCCAAGTAACATGAAGAGAAGTTGATCGCTAGTAAGAGTTCCAGAATATATTACCAGATACAGAGCAGCCAGACTGATATTTCAATTTCTCAGGGCAGATTTGAAATATATCAGAAATGACTTTGATTCATCCAGAATCAGATATAGCTTGAGATAGGTATCCTTTTAAGTAAACTTTAAAGATGGAAGGGAGAAAATCCTGCCCACCGCCCCCACATAGTAGGACTAGCTCCAGAAAGAAAACAGAAGTAAATGAATCAAGCAATAGATATTCACTATACTCCACCCCTTGACCAACCAACACATATACAAGCACATGAATGTTCACCTGTGTGCAAATGCACATAGACCCTCTTCTTCTATAATACTCAAGGAGTCCTCTGCCCAGTGAGATTCACCAGATTCCTCACCTTCATTGGGAAAAAGTGTAAAGTCACCTCTGGTGATACATGACAGCTGGTGTCATGGAGCCTTTCACAGCTGGGGAGATTACCCATTCTTCCACCCTCTTTCTTCTGAAGGTGCTTGGGAAGAATGAAGGAATCAAAGGGAATCCTCAGGTCCCCAGACTTCCCCCAGTTTCCTGATCAGGACACCACATGAAACTTTAGCTTTAACTTCTACTTTATAAAGAGGATATAGTGGCAAATTTGACATCTGCAGTTTGGCACAGTATATAATTTTATGACCTTCAGCAGACTTAGATTTCTGTCGACATCTGTAAAGTGCCTTGCTGGACAGTTTTATGTTTTCTGTGCTATTCTCTATCAGTTTTTAGGATGTCTATCTTGAATTAGAGCTTGTCTCTCTCATCTTGTACCATAAAGGCGATGAGAAGTAACTGAAGCTAGGTTACTTCTCATCATAGGTCTGATGGCATGTTCCTATAATCCCAGTGACTCAGAGGCTCAGGCAGGAGAATTGCAAGTTCAAGGCCAGCCTGGGAAACTTAGTGAGAACTTGTCTTAAAATGAAAAAAATGAGGGCAGAGGATGTAGTTCAGTGGGTAGGACATCCCTGGGTTCAATCCCCAGTACTGCAATAAATAAATAAATAAGCAAACAAATAAATAAAATGATAATTAAAAAGTAATTGAAATATGCTACAATCTTGCAATATTACTATTGAGTCAAGTCCCAGGAGAACATAGACAATAATTTTACTAATTATGTCATTACTACATGGCAAGGATTTTTGCTATCTTTCCATACATGAACAGGCAGATGAACACATCCTTGCTTCTGTTCTTTCCTCACCAGACTCATTTTCTCTGACATTCTGGTAGTTGAAATTTTTCATTCCTAGCAGAACTTCTTCATTAGTTAGGTTTCATTTGGGCAATAATAACAGAAATGGTCCATGGATAACCTTTAAAAGGCATTTATTAATATAGGCAACTAGGTAATGACATGGAATCCAAGGAAAAATGGAACAACCGTGCCTTGATATGGGCAAAGACCAGGATGGACTCAGGGATCTTGGCTGGGGACATCCATAATCCTTGGCTTTCCAGGAATGCAGGATGGCTCAGGTAATGGCACTTTGGTGCTGTGTGTCTACATTCAAGTTTTGCATTCCTGGTAGAGATGATCTGATTGCTTATCTTGAGTCACATACTCACCTGGTGACCAGGAAAACAGAATCACGTAACACAGACATAACTGGAGGGTCTTCCCACGTATGCCAAGTACAGCTCCTGGGGAATGGGCAATCATGGCGCTCCAGGGAGTCACCTGAAGCACTCTACACAGACTTGAGTTAGATGAGCTTTCCTGGCTCTGATCATGTTTACTTTTCTTCTAAGTCTTCATAAGAAATTTCTTGATTTTTCCCTTCATTTTTATAACTACAATATGTTTACAAAAACATAGGAATAATTTGCTCTATCACTAAATGGACTTCTAAATTTATTCTAGTTACTTTTGAATTTAAGCTTCTTCACTCACTCACTTGATTGATCTGTTCATTCAGAGAATATTTTTGAGTAATTTTTGCAAGAAAGGTATCTGAGTGGTGTGACATATGACCATGTGTTTATCTACAATGTAATCCCTTGGCTTCTCATGTTAAAAAAATTAATGTTTTAGAGGGCTTTTACTGCAATTTTTTTCATTATCTTGGAAGTTAATATTATAAAAGAAAGGTCTGAGTTAACTGAATTTTCTGTTTGTGGGAAACTCTTTTTATGTCTGGATACTACTTTGACTTTTTTTAAAATTAGTTTTTAGTTTTAGGTGGACACAATATCTTTATTTTATATTTATGTGGTGCTGAGGATCGAACCCAGTGCCTCACACATAACAGGTGAGCACTCTACCACTGAGCCACAACCGCAGCCCCACTCCTTTGACTTTTTAAATTATCTTTGTGGTTAATTTTGTTGTTGTTAAGAGAGATCAAGGATAGCATTAGGCTTCCCTTCTGAAATCGTACCAGAAGCACCTACATTAAAAACATACCAACAAAAATGAAAAATTCAATGACACCACAGCGTTCTAAACTACTACACACTAAGAGGTCTAGTATGTCAACTCCTTGCCCACTGAGCTGTGTGTAAAACTGTGTGTGTGCGTGTTGGGAGAAAGAGCAGGAGGAGATCAGGCTGTAGGGGACTCTCCTCTCCCCTCTGGGTGGACCCTCTTGTCCTCTCAGATCTGATTGCAGAGGGGGAAGCAGGAACCATGTGCCTGCTTTCTTGGTTCCATGGAGCTGCTGTCTGTGACCTCTGCAGCTATGGTGACCTTGGCCTTGGTGGCTTTCAGCTCCATGCTACAGCCTGGTCAAAGAGGACTTCAGAGATACAATAGCATCTTTCCTTGACCTTGCCAGTTGTCTGCGACTGCTTCGATATCTCCCAATTTCAGAGAGACATTCTCTTGTTGTCTTTACTCTAAAGACAGAGAAATATTAAGATACTAAAGGCACAGGTTTCCAGATGCTTTTTTAAGTCCCTTTATATCTCACTCAAGGCAATGGCAAAGCAGTGTTCAGTGACTCTTAACCTATTTTCAGCCTCCCGTGAGGGTAGGATGCCTCCACACATCTGAGCATTCTGGACCACAGGCCAGTCACTCCTAAGCCGTACTCTGGGACCCTGCGGCTCTACAATCAGGAGGAGTGGAACCTGCATAGCACATTATGCTCTGTGGACTGCTGGTGGAGGATGAAGAAGTGAATCGAGTGCCATCTACTTGAGAAGTCTCCCTATGGAAAGAATTGGGTTTCTCAAATGAGCAAGGAGACTCATCCCGAGATTTTCAAAAAGATCCCCAAATTCTAAAGGGCACAGAAGAGAGCACTGGGAAACTGGATCAGGGAGAAGAAGCACAGGGAGCAGTGTGAGGCTGAGACTCGGGGAGGACAGACCAGAGGGGTCAAGTACATTGAAGGAGTGACGAAGAATAAAAAGTATACAGTTGGCTGGAATGGTAAACTGGGCTACACAATTTCCAGAAGAGTCAGTAACCCCCCCGGTGTGTGGGATAGAGGTAGAGCAGCCACAGAGGAGCAGCACTCTTGGCTTTTTGGGGTGCTGGGAGCCATGGATAAAATTAAGCATGTTTTTGAGGGAATACAAGTGTCTGGGACAGCTGCAGCTCCAGGCAGACGCAGCCCGGGTCCTCGCTGGACCACCTCAGCTGGGCCATGGCTGCTTTTCTTACTCTAACCCAGCGATGCTGCAGCCGTGATCGCTCCCCTGGATTCTGGCATATGGTTGGTTATTATCCATAATGTCCCTGCTGTTGTGCGTTTTCTCCTTTTCATCTTTTTTATGAGCATTTTAATGGGAAATTGGGGGGGAGGGTGCAGTAGGCTGAATCTGAAGATGGGTAATTTTAAGAAGTATTCCCTGGAGGAGGTGAGCTATGTTGGCAGGAGCAGGGGCTCTTCATATCTCGAAGCAACTGAGCGAAGCGAGACCCTGCTCCTGGCGGATGGAATCAGAAACTGAGTCACGGGCAGGAAAATGCTGACAGTGGAGGTCAAATTCGCACCAGATGGGGGCACAGAGTGGGTGGCTGACTTACTTGTTCATAGTCTCACCCCGAGTAAGAGAGAATTGACACCAGAACTGAAATTTACTCCATTGCTTACATCCCATATATATAAAGGGCTGATTTTGTGAGGATGAGCCTGAGCCAAATACAGGAGAGGGTCTGTTTCTGGTGTAATGCTCAGCAGCTGTCATCCTGAAATTCATAATAATTTTTTAAGGAGGGATAGGGCCCAAATTTTCACTTTGCCCCAACTCTGGCAAATTATGTAGCCAGTCTCACATACAAGGGCTTATGTACCAGAAAATCTTTCATTGATATTTTATTGATCATGTCTGCATGTCTGTATGTTCTTAAACCCTGAAGATCCATTCACAGGTGTAGTTGTGATTTCTTCGGGAGATACCATTTCCAAGGTCTCCCAAGACCCAGAATGAGAAAATGGTCAGAGAATTTCCTCCTAGTTGGCTCCTGTGTGCTCTGCTGCCATCCAGATGGGTTCTGTTGGCCATTCTGCCAGAACAGTTGTACTTCACAAACATACCAATTAATTTTAAACATGTTATTGCACAAATATTAAACGACTGTACAATGAAAAATTCATTCCAATTAGTAGTTGCTTGCTTTCTTCTGTTTCCTTTCTACTCCATGTCCAGATATGAAAATGAATTGTATGTTGGTAATCAGAATGTAAGAACAATGTTATGTATCCTTCTAGTTTGGGTTTCCCCCCTGGATGAGTACTTCTCTTGGAGTACTCATCCACTCTGCAATATTGTTCTCACAGTTTTTATTTTTAATGACAACTCCCTCTCCCATTGAGGTAATCTTACATAATTAATTCTAAAATTATCCGTTTGTGATCATGTCTTTTCACTTACTATTTTAACAAATTTTAAAGTGCAGACCCTGTGTCATGCTTGATGGAGACTGTGTTGAGGACACAAGGATAGAATATGATCCTGGCTATCACAATTTGTTAATAGAAATTAGAAATCAGTAGGCATCTTTATTTCTCTTTTTTGTCCATATAGTGCCTAAGGAAATTTCTTAAAGAGAGATTGCTGGGTCAATAAATGCCAAGCACTTTAATGGCTTTAATCATATATTGTCAAATTGCTTTTCAATCCATAGTTCTTCTAGCAATGTACAGATGTACCTGTTTCACCAAAACCTTGCCCAAATTCAGTATTATCATTTAAAAAAAAAAGTTCTTCCTGATTTAAGAGGTATAAATATAGGTTGTTCTAATTTGCCTTCTGTTCTTTTAAAGCCCTGCCCCCAAGTTTCAGTGATTGCTTATTTTACTCCTGACACTTTGTCTCCTTATAGCTCCTCCTTTTTTTTTTCTTCCTGTAATGGGGTTAGAAGACACATTCTTACTTTCTTTCAAGGAAAATATTGTGGATCTCATAAACCTTCTATACTGTGTAAAACCTTTCCCTTCAATAGGAATCCTTTTCCCCTCTACCTAAAAACGATATCTTTCCAAGATATTAATTCCTCCTCCCCACTCTGAAGTGGGAGAATCATTTTGAATAGATGTTTTATGAACATCTTCAGACATTCAGCTAGCATAGTTCTCACTTTGGGACAAGCCTCACCTGCACATCTAAATTGAGGCCAGATGCGAGCAATATTCTGTTCACTTTCTTCCAATTCAGTCACAAATTCCCCCCGTGTACTCGTGGGGGCTACTCACTTATTGCAGAGATTGTCTCTCCTGCTGCTCAGGGTTCATGTGGTGACAGGAGCTGAGCCAGTTATTTCCCCACTCCTTGAGCAAATGGTGCAGTGGGTGAACACATGGCTTGAGGTGAGCCAATTAGTCCTTTTCTGAGATTTTCTAAATTTTAGCTAGATCATAAGAAGTCCCTTTTGTTCTTTAGTGGTGTGTCTGAGAAGATATGAATGTGGAACTTTCCATCTGCCAGGCTTTACCCTTTCTCCCTGTTCCCCAACCCACAAACCAGCAGGAGAGGGAGTAGAGGGGAAGGAGGGGGAGAACAGTGCCTGACAGCCATCCTCAAGGGCAGTTAACCAACACCTTTCCTACATTTTAACTATATAAATTTTTTTAAAAAATCTATTTGTTTTCTTTGCTACTTCCAGTTAATTTTTTTCATTTGCAAGTAAGAGTTAGTATTTATAGTAGTTCTCTCTTTGGTTTCACTTTTCATGGTTTCAATTGCCTGATGTCAACTGCAGTCTGAAAATATTTAATGGAAATTTTTAGAAATAAACAAATCATAAGTTTTAAATTGTGTACAATTCTGAGTACCAGTGAAATCTCATGCCACTCTGTCTGGACTTAAAGTCATCCTTTTGTGCAGAGAATCCTAGTCCCTATGTGCAGAACTGAGTAGAATCGGATCCAAAAGTTAAGGCAACAAAGGAGTCAGATGCAATACGAATATAGAGATGCCAAGCATTTTCATCCCATTCTAGTCACCCGTGGGACATCTGCAGGTCCAAGTGAAAAGTCAGTGTGGTGAGCAAAAGTGGCCTTCAGAAGGTCCCTGGAGAGTAACATAGGCAACTGTCATCATCATAATCCACACATCAGAGGTGTGATCTACAGCAAAGCCAGTGGGAGACTAATATTTCCCAAAAAACAAATAAACAAAAACCAAACTAATTTCCAAAATTAGTTTTGTTTTTGTTTATTTGTTTTGGGTACCAGGGACTGAACCCAGAGGTGCTTAATCACATCTCCAGCCCTCTTTATTTTTAAATTTTTATACAGGGTCTCATTAAGTTGATGAGGGCCTGGTTAAGTTGCTGAGGCTGGCTTTGAGCTTGTGATCTTCAGCCTCCTGAGCTTCTGGGATTATAGGCATGTGCCAATGCATCTGGCCAAAATTAATGATTGTTAAGCCAATTAAGAACAAATGAAGCTAAAGGGTTTGTTTATGTTTTTCCTTGGTGACACTCTTGAGTTATGAGTTGACTGTTGCGGTATTTCAGTGCTTATATACAAGTAACCCTTATTTTACTTAATAATGGTCCCAAAGGGCAATAGCAACGATGATTAATTTTTATAATTGTTCTATTTAATTGTTATAATTGATTGTTCAGTTATCATAATTGATTGTTCAATCTTGATTGTTATAATTGTTCTATTTTATGATCCTTGTTATTAATCTCTTACTGTGCATAATTGATAAATTTTAGCATATATACACATGTAAATGAAAAACATAGTATCTATAGGGTTTGGTGCTATTCACTGTTTCAGGCATTCACTGGGGGTCTTGGAACATAACACCTGGATAAGGAGAGGCTACTGGTCTAGTCAAGTGGACTTTCCCTGTGTTTCGTAACCTTATTGCTCTCAGACTGTGTAGATGAGGCTCCATGGTTATTAAAATTCAAGTTGAATGGTTTGCTGTATAAAGTCATTCATCTAACATGTCTTATGTGTCTGCTACAAGCATCTCTGAATGCAGCTTCTGAAAATGGAAACCCCATGTTCCCATCCAGGCCCTCAACCACCCAAATGATGTCTTAGATTCATAAAGTGTCCAACTGGAATTACCCTTCACTTTATCCTTTTTTCCTTCCATTTGACCAGTAAAGTGAATCCAGTACAGTCAGGAGCTGGGGCTAGAACCATGTGCTACCTCCATGGCATTATGCTGGAAGATTGAGAAGTTTCCTGTTAGAGGATCACCTAGGCCAGAAAGAGAGCTGGGGAAGGGCTTTATAAGCTGAACAGTTCTCGTATCAGCACTGGTGTTGGGGACGTATTTTTAGCAGAGACATTGGGTTTCACATAAATAGTCCAAGTTTTTGTCAGAGGCCTCGTTTCCCTTTCTGTGGTGTCATCTGCTACTGTTTCTACACTCTTGCCTTCACACATTATTCAGATGTGTAAATATCAGCTGCCAGTTTGGAATAGATTCTTTCTTCCCCCAGGGCGGTGTGAAGCGGGAGCTTGGCCCACTCTCCAGTGTCTTTTTGTAGTGACAGCCTGCGCACTACAGGCACTACGCTTCAACCCACTCTGCAAGGCCGCTGGTCCCCTTCCTGTTGGAGAGGCAGGCAGCATGGAGGGGCCGCCCACCAGGGCGGAGGTTTGCATGGAGAACAAATGAGGAAGGAAAGAAAAGTGTTTTTGGAAAGCAAAGCCCAGCAACCCTGGCCTTCTCTAGGCCAGGCCCCTTCTCTCTGAGAGAAGCCAGGCTCTGTCAGAAGGTACCTAGGACACAGGGTGAGGAGTGGCTGACGAGGAGATGGCTAGATGTCATGTCATTTGGGTCATTTGCCTCTGTCCTGACTTATTTCTAGGCTGACTCACAGGAGGAGGGGGCTGGCAAAAAAATACAAGGGAAAGTGTGGCCCCAGCCTCGGAAACCCAGAGAACTCAGGCCAGACTCAGGACTTAGTGAATGTGCCAGTACCTTTGTTTTCTTCCCAGGGCACTTTCCACATCCCCTTGTGGTTATTCGACAAGGTGTTGGCAATGAGAGAGTCTGGGGACTTGTTCTGGAGGAGGGTGGAAGAGAAGGGTTCAGGGAGGAGACCACTGCCCATTCCAAAGGAAGGTTCAACAATAATGGAGCAGCCAGTAAATGACACCGTAGCAACCTAGAGCGACAAGGGAAAGGTCAAGGTGCAACTTAAATTAGAATCATGTAGAAAGGAATGATAATAAATGGATATGGCTGAGCAAGAAGACTTTGAACTATTCATTTCTGTTTGTTTTACTGTTTTTCCGACTGTCCCCCTTTCCGCTTGCCAACCTCCACAAGTCTTTGCACCTCTTCTCGCTTTCCAAGATGCTATGCCCCCAGTAGAAGTCAGTTTCTCTCATCCTCAAAACACACCTTCTCAGAGAGCCCAAGAGAGAGAGAGAGAGAGAGAGAGAGAGAGAGAGAATTTTTTTTAATATTTATTTTTTAGTTCTCGGCGGACACAACATCTTTGTTTGTATGTGGTGCTGAGGATCGAACCCGGGTTGCACGCATGCCAGGCGAGCACGATACCGCTTGAGCCACATCCCCAGCCCTACAATTAATTTTAAAGTAAGCATTTAAGAGAGGCTATCCCCACTTTTAGCTGAGGCTCTCAGTGTACGGAAGCATACGTTCAGCACAGGAATGTGGACTAAGTATCAGGACAGCTAATCTTGTTTTTTCAAAAGCAGTGATGATTTTTAGACCAGAGGAATAGAGAGAGAGTGGATATTATCCTTAGAATGATTGGAATAAAGCATCGTAATTCTATAACTTATTGGGGTTTCCTGTCCCCAGGTGATTTATTCGTTCCTATTTATTTCAGAACCCACCACATGTCCTGACTAATTTACTCACCTAGGTCATAATCAGAAATGGGGAACAAATATTCCTTTCTAGGTGACCAAAGCCAAGCTGTGTGAATGATAAGTTTTTAATAGACTGGGGCTCATTCTTTCTGTAAATGATTATCAGATGTTTATTCTTGAATAAAACTTATCAATCAGAGGAGACTCTATGGTACTAAGGAAAAGAAAGTAGGAAGGTTGGCTATAATCATGAAATTCATCAAGACACTAGTTTTAGAAAACAGTGTAGAAATTGATGGGGTCCTGGAAAGGGCAGCAACAGACTTGAAGGAAGTTTTTGCTTTCTGGGTCTCAAGAGTAAGAGTGCAAGGAAGTCTGATCACGTGGAGTCAAGCTTTTGGTAAAGGCTGAAATGGACGTATCTTACTCTTGGCTGCCCTGGCAAAGAGCTCCTGGCCTTTACCCTCTAGTCAGGTGCTGGAAGGTCCTTCTCCAGGGATCTGATTAACTAAGCATAATGACAGGAAGACACAGGGCAGTGGGGGCTGTCCCATGAAATAATGCAGCCAGATTCCTAAAAAGTGAATCCTACCTCGGCTAAGTGCTTAGAGCTTCCGTCAGATTTTGATTGCCCCACTTCTAAGTAGGAATGGCAACTAACTACTGGACACTAAAGGAAGCATTCTAAGGTAAAATATGGAGACCAAAATGCACAAAGAAAAGGAAGACTAAAAGAAGACTAGAGGAAACCGAGATCTGCAGAAAAAGGAAGCCTGCCCTTCTCTAATTTTAACACCTTCAGAGAAGAGGAGAAGACATCGTAGCTGGGAAAGGAGGAGATATAGGAATGCCAAGAAGAAGGAGGACCTGGAATTCAGGTGCCACACAGGGAAGGAGGTAAGAGATCCCTGAGACTATGGTGAAGAGTGATCCTAGGACAACAGCCATGGCCCAGGTCAGGAAGTCCATCAGCCCAGAGTCCAAACTGACACAGAGATTGACTTCGAGGAGTTGAAACTAATAGACTTGGAATATCTAAAATTGACATTTTTAAACATTTGGGGATTGCTTTAGTGAGAAATGCAGATTAAAACATCAGGGGAAAATTTAAAGACGAACAACAAGCAAGACAAACCTTCTGTGGGAAAGTCTGAGCAACACATACATACTCATAATTATGTAAACAGTAAATATGTTTAGACTAAACTTAGCTAAATTGCTAAAGCCGAATGGGAGAGTGAGGTGCCAGGAAGAGGAGTGTTGGGGTATGCATAGACAAGCACTGAATTGAGAAATTAAGAGTGAGTAAGGCTACTAATTAGAAACATAGACATAAAGACCAAAAATAAGCTAATAGAATTAAACTGCAAGCTCGTAGAATTAAAACTGCTTGCTGTGGATTGTGGGAAATTGTGGTGAAAAGTGGACCAAGGACTGCTATTTTCATTATAAGTCATTTATTCTTTTGGTCCTTTCAATCTATGTGCATGTATAGCTGGAAAACACTAAAGGATAAAGAGCAAAGGACAAGGGAGTATGGGAAGAGGTCACAGTAAAGGAAAAAGGTACCAGGAGAGAGGACTTCTGGGTACTAGGCATCTGCCTGGAGAGAATTCCAACAACCTCCTATCTGCCCAAGTCCATGTTCTTTCCATATGACTATTCTAGGTGATTCCATCACCCTAGGGAATTTGGCAAATGGTGAGATTTAGGGTTAGGATGTTGGGAACCAACCTCAGGTAACAACTCCAATGAAGGCTGTGGACAGTGAGGTCCAGGAAGACCTCTTGTATGACCCCTAGACAGTGAAGTCAAGGAAGACCCCTTGTGAGGACGTGCAGACAGACACTCAGGGGTCTGTCCTCTGTGGTTTGGTACACTCTAAGCTAAACCCCATTTCCTAGAATTTGCTTTCTTGTGGGTTTCTAGCTAGTGTGGTCAGAAGGGAGTCTCTTGTAAGACCCAGAGGCCTGAGGGGAGCAGCAGAATTTCTTGCATTCACTCTTGTGATAAGCTGTGGATTCACCCACAGGTATGAAGGAGCAACTGGGTGTGCAATTGCTCTGCCTTCCCCTGGATCCCCTGTTTAAATAGTCTAAACATATTCACTCCTCCAACTCCTGGGTCGGCAGTGTGCCATTCTCTAATTTTAACACCTTCAGAGAAGAGAAGACATTGTGGCTGGGAAAGGAGGACATGTAGGAATTCAGGTGCCACACAGGGAAAGAGATAAGAGATCCCTGAGACTATGGTCTCAGCAAAAGTATAATTTACCCAAGAATAACATCCAAAAAAGGAGCAAGAAAACTATAAGACTTTATTGAGAGATACCAAGGAGTATCTATGTGATCAAAGGCCCCAACCTCCACAGAGCCTCCACACCCTCAGAATCAGGGACAACTCTACTTTATTCTTGTGGGTTCCAACTCATGCCCTTAGTTCATGGTCTTCCCTTTCTGATTGGCTGCCTTGTGGGCTTCCAACATGAGCATCCAAAGCAGAGCCTTAACCAGCTCCCTAGATATGTTAGTTAAGGGTTTTATGTTGAAGTCTTAATCTCCAATATGGCTGCATGGGGAAACAGGGACTTTAAGAAAGTAACTGAAGTTAAATGAGGTCATGGGACTTGGGCCATGATTTGTTAGATTTTTTTGTACTTATAAGAAAAGACACCAAGGCGCTGGCAAGCACAGGTGTTCTTTTGGTCTGTCTCTCCCCTCTCCACACACACAAGCACAGAGGCAAGTTCATGTAAGAATAGGGTCATTTATAACCAGGAAGAGGGCCCTCACCAGAAACAGCCCTTGATCATGGACTTCCACCTTCTAGAACTCTAAGAAATAAATTTAAGCCACCTAATTTGTATTATTTTATGATGGCAGTCCCAGGCAATACTCTTTCTTTTTGTGTTAGTTGATCCTTTGTGCTATCCATCTATCTATTATCTATCATCCATCATGTATTTCTCTTTATTCATCCATCTATCATGTGTATCTGTGTATCATCTATTTGTTCATCCATCCATTCATAATATCATGTCTGTATATCCAGTGCCTTCGCAACTCTGGTTAAATTGTTACTGGTACACCTTCCATAGATAAATACTATGGATAAAGGGTTGAGGAGAATTGTTCTTTCCTATCCTGCAATCCTAGAAATTTCTACTTTATAGTGCCTGAGAGAACATTAATCATGAGATAAGAAAAAATAAATGAAACAAGATAATTTAGAAGATTGGAATAATTTAGTAAGTTCAAATACAAATGATTTTATTAACAAGCTTGTCCAATAGATATAAAGAAGCAGATTCTAACAGCTAGAAGGAAAAATGATTAGGGAGTTGGAGGTACAATTTTAATATGGAGGGAGAGTTCTGATGTGGAATCAGGGGTAAGAAGAGAGTGGAAACACAATCTTAAATCAGAATAGATATTTTACATACCACCCCTTGCACTCTCTTGCAGCCAAGGCAGACATTGCCAATCAGTCACCACACTGTTTCCTGTCAATCAGTTGAGGCTGCAGTTCCTTTGTCTTTCCTAGTCAGGATGGCCTGAGCAGAGCAGGCTCTGAGGGCCAGGAGGTGGGGAACTAGAGAATGAAGTGTAGCAATTGGCATCAGAAAATTTGCTACCTCATCTCTCAAATGGCATTCTTTCCTTTTATGTTCCAGTTTCTTTCCTTGTGAAAGCAGCAAGACACCATGTTAACAGGACACAGCAATTAGCAAATACTAGCAATGAATTGGAAAAGATAATTTTTAAAACCTTAGTTGTAAAAGCAGCAAAACTATGATTTACCCAAGAATAACATCCAAAAAAGGAGCAAGAAAACTATAAAACTTTATTGAAAGATACAAAGGACTATGTAGATGGAGAGAGAGATAATTTCCATGGGCTCCTTAATATAAACTCTTTCCCTATCAATCTATATTTTAAATTCATTCCCCATTAATAATAATTGCATATACTTATCAATCACTTATTATACATCAGGCACTCTCAGAAAGATTTTTAATTAATATGCAAAATTGATTTTAAAATTGATGTGGAACATTTAATCTGCACCATCAGCCATGACAAGTTTGAGAAAGAACAAGGGAAGCTCTTTTATATTCCAAAATTAAAGGCCATAATAATAAAAGCGGCATCAGTGTTTGTGCCAAAATAAACAAATAGACTAACAGAACAAAAGCCAACTTTTGCAGAAATGCAACTCTAAGTACAAACAAAACACCTATGACCATGCCTCAGGCATTTCTGGAAAGCAGAGAATACCAGAAATAGCAAATCATCTGTGCGTGAACAACACCCAGTTCCAGCAGGGTTCCCACTGCTGTTGCAAACTTGAGAGTGCAGAGAGCAGGGATGAGGCCGGAGAGAGGGTCTGCGGAAGGGAAGGGGTAAATGGAGTAGAGGGGCTGGCGGTGTGGCTCAGGGTATGGTGCTCTCCTGGCATGCCGGAGTGCAACCCATAGCACCACGAAAAACAAAACAAAAACAAAAAATCACCTCCAGAGAGAGAAGGCCTGACCCCCAGTGCCAACTCCTGAATGCAGTCCCAGGGCTTGATGGCTCATGGCACCATCTGGAAGGAGAGAGCTTAAAGCAAGCAGGAATAAAAAGGAGGCCTTGTACTTCTGTATGGCTGCTGGAAGATACAGATGCACGGCAGGTGATGCCCGCAGAGATGAGGCAGCAAAAGGGAAGAAGGAAGAGGGGGAAATCAAAGGTCCTAGAAGAATGAAGAGGAAATAACTGATGTCAACACTCCCTACCCCTCCTCCACTGCCTCCAGCAACGTCATCGATTAAAGAGGTATTTCCTATATGGACAGAGAAGTCTCACTTGAACTAGGAATCTATCCACAATATGTCTGGTTATTTTTCTTAAAAATCAAGCCAACTCTACTCAAAATTGCTCTTCAAAGAAAATAAAACCAACATGAATCATTACATTATGACTGATGAACATTCTTTCACAGAACCATGAAGCCAAATAAAATTATAAAACAACACAGTTGAGATGGAATCAAATACCTCTGAGAAACCTTTGGAGGTATAAAAATGCTTAGAAATAGAAATTCAAAGACTAAGAGCAGGAATGTCAAAAGAGAGAAAGAAAGGGGGGAGGAGGGAGGAGGAGGAGGAGAGAGGAAGCAGGGCAGTGAGAACACAGGAAAGATGTGGAATAAAAAAGACAAAATAATCTCAAAAATTAAACAGCTGGGAGATGCCAGAGGCAGAGTAAAATCAAGTGGAATTTTAGTAAGGGATACTGAAAACAGGCAGGGAAAACAGTCAAGAGAATAAAATTGAGTTAAAGAAAGAAGTCAGCGGGTGAGAAAGAAAGTGGTTGAAATGGAAGTCAATACAATGGACATAAGATTGAAGTCCTTGAAGAAGAAAAACAAAGCAGTAAAAACAGAATTACTATTTGAGGCTGTAATCTAAGACGGCGTTATGAATATAAGAGAAAATAAATCTGCTCATTATATGAGGTTACTGTACGCTTTGGAAAATTCACCTGGAATGATCAACTCTAAGACATACTAGTAAAACTATTAGAAGCAAAGGAAAACATCCCCAGAACTTCAAGACAAAAAGATCAAAGCACATTAGAAGGATAAGAAAATTAGGCAAGCGAGAGATTCTCAAGAGGAACAAAGCAAGGCACTATCGGAGAAGTATTTCCAAGAAACCCAAGATGAACAAAGACTTTAAATCCAGCCAAGCTGTCAAGAATGAGAAGACAAACTTGAATGTGCAAGAACTCAGGGGCTCCCGTGCTCAGGTGTCCTTCTGGAGGAAGTGACGCTCAATCAGAAAACTGAGAAAATTTCAGCAAAAGGATCAATGAATAGCAAAGAAAAAAAAAATCAACTTGAAACCACACGGAAAGAGGGAAGTTAAATGAATTGTATTTCAAATGAAGAGCATGGCCACACCAAGGAAGAATGCAAATAACTATAACCATATATATATATATATATGCAAATGACTTTTAACACAAAGCTATGACCATGCAGACTCAGTCTAGAGAAACAAAAGAATTAAAAAAAGAATCCTGAGTTCTTATTAGTAGATTTTTTTTCTTTACAGGATGGTATGGCATATGAATTTTAAAACAATTGTATGTCTACTGAACAAATAAATAAATGTATTGATTTTCTAAGTACCTAGTGTGCTCAGGGTGGAAGAAGAGCACACTAAGAATACTATTGGATTTTTGTGGTCTGTATGTAAATATATTTCTATTTCCCCTTTCTGTTTGCTGCATGTTCCCAGAAATAATGACTCCCTGTTACAGTGAGAACCTAGAGCTCAGATCCCAGTCTCAAAATATTATTCCTCATGAAGGGGAAGTAGGCTCTTTGGATTCAGTGACTGATTCAAGGGAAGGAAAGTACAAAATCAGCCTGAATTATCGTCTTGTGCAAGAAAGTAACAAGGTGAATAAATAAATAAAGTGACAGAGTTATGTAAAAGGTAAAAGGTTGAAAGGGATCAAATTTGGTCAAATTTGACATAATCTCCACTGGTCAAATTTGAGCATCAAAATAAATAAGGATAGTGTGGCAGCTAAATAATGGCTTCCAAAGATATCCAGGTCCAATCTTTGAAGCTCATGGATATTACTTTACGTGGTAAAAGGGATTTTGAAGATGTGGTGAAATAAGGATCTTTTGACGGGGATATCATCCTGGATTATCTGTAGGAGGCTCTAAATGTAATCACAAGTGTCCTTGGAAGAGGGAGGCAGAGGAAGGTTGAACTATAGAGAAGAAGGAAACCATGTGGCCTCTGAAGACAGATGAACTGCTGCTGGCTTTGAACATGCAGGAAAGGACCCTAGCTCAAGAATGCAAGGGAGGCAGCTTTTGGACCTGGAAAAGACAAGGAAATGATTCTTTCCTAGGTTCTCCAGAAAGAATTCTCCAGCGCAGTGAATCTGACTCTGAATTTCTGACTCTGAGAGAGTAAGTATGTGTTCTCTTAAGTCATGGAATTTGTGGTGATTTGTTACAGAAACTAGAGCAAAAGAATACGGCTAGTCATGGATTACAGCTCACATAATAAATTGCAAATAAAATAAAACCCATCAGACCATCCTAATATTAGATGATAGATAATAAGTGGATGAACAAATGAGTAAACAACAGATAAGAGAGAAGGAAGGTCCTTCCTTACAGTAAAGAGTATAGAAGAAATGACAGAAAAATCACTATTTCATAACCAACATAGTGAAGATTTTTTTAGGCAAGAATCATGAATGAATGCTAAATCTAGGTGGATAATTTGGTGAGACAAGAAAACAGCAACTGTGCCCTTCAGGAACACCTTGACCAGGCAGTTAAAACTAATATCACCAGCAAGTGTGGACAGACAGTGTGTGGCTCCAGCTGTGACAACCTGAGAAATACAAAGCCTCTCTGCCTGGGGCTGTATCTAATGATGAGGAAGCATCAGGCAAAGCCAACTTGAGGAAAAGCTTATAAAACAACTGACTTCAGTGTTTCAAAATGCCCATGTCATGAAAGACAACAGGACCTGTTCAAAATTAAAGGAGAGTACAGAGAAGTGGTAAGTAAATGCAGGACTGGATCCTGGACTGGAGGAGAAGAGTTCTATTAGGAATATGAAATTAATATTCTTAATATTATTGGGACAAATGTGCCGCAGTCTGGCTGGGCACAATTCAGGAGCCACTTGTCAAAAGAAACTAACTTTATTTTTAGAACCACACACGCCAAACAAAACAGCTCCTCAGGAAAACCTTCAGAGCCCAACTGCCACCACCGGCTTCCCACAAGCCTCTCCCACACCCACAAGCCTCTCCAGGTCCCACAATCCTCCTGCTCTTGAGGCCCATTGGCTGGGTCGCATGGGCGGAGCCAAAAAAGTCCCCCAATGAGCAGCTCCATGGTCTGAAAGGGTGGGGAAACAGCCCAATGAGCATCACCGCAGAGGAGCCAATCAGTTGGCAGCTAGAAGTTGCTGGGGCCACTGTGAGCCAACCATAGCTGGCAGCTGGAAGTTTGCTGGCAGCTGGAAGTTTGCTGGCAGCTGGAAGTTTGCTGGGGCCCCTTTGGCTGTGGCTCTCAACACAAGTGAATGATTGGAGTACAGATGGTAGAGTAGGTGCAATGATAGCCCAATGTTAAATTTCTTGAAATCACCACCAGTAATCTAGTTATGTGTAATAATAGTTTTATTCTTAAGGAAATATCCACCAAAGTATTAAGGGGTAAGTAAGGGTATCTGCAACCTGGGAGAAAATATTTAAGACCAATACTGGGGGAAAGCTGAGCATTCCTAAAAATCAATGATAAAAACACTCAATAGAAAAAAATGATTGTATAATGCATAGTAAATAACAAAAAAAAATGAAAAGATACGTAACTCTCTCGTAATTAAAAAAAATAAATTACCCAATGAGATACAAGTTTTGCCCATAATCTGAGAAAACTGAAAGAGTTTGGAAATATAAAGTGTCAGCACTTAAATGGGAAATAGTGAAACTATAAAATAATGTCACCAATTCACCAGCGACCCACATATACACGAAGAGGCAGGGATATTGTAGCAATATCTAAAGTGAACGACCGAAATCAGCATGAATATCTGTAGGAACATGGATACAAACTGAAGTCATTTCATTAAAGATAAAAGTTGTACAGTATCTATGCAATTATTCTATGTACAATTAAAATGTCAACAATAAAGATGCTATAAAACAAAATCATGTACATTTAATGACTCTACATATCTATATCTAGAAGTATGTAAGAGCAAGGAAAATAATCTTATAGAATATGCATCCACCAGGAGCTCAGGGCAGGGAGGCAGATGGGGCTTGCTCAGAGATGTCTTCAGTTTTATCTCCAGTGCTTTATTTTTTGAAAAGGGAAATGTATTCCTGTATTGCCTGTGTAATAAGGATTCCATGTGTAATTAAGTATTTCATAAGTAATTGAACATTAATTAAAAAATGTAGGCAGCAATCCTTACCTTCCTGAGGCCATTTATAAATCAATTTTCCTCTTTGTCATCTAATAAATCAGCTACTGTAAGCATCTTGAACGAGAGACACTTGCTGGATGATGGTCCCCTCTGCCATTCTGACTTCTATTTTTACTCCTCTCTGGAACCTCTGGGCATTTCTTTTAAAACTGTAATACTGTGATTTGGAAATTAAATTCAGGTGAAGACAAAAAAGAGTGTCTCTGAATTTTGGCAGCTGGGGTCTCTACCTTCTCCTTTTTCAAATGTGTGTGTAAGAACCTCATCTAACTATGTCTGAGGAGCTTGGTGAACCATCACCAGAGCATCATGGTGGAGTTCAGCTTTGTTCTTGTGGGACACTATGAACTATCTCTTCCCAAGCTTCATGACTAGAAACCCTGAGCCTCCCGTGAGAACACAGTCTCCTGGGGAATGTGTGTGAGGCCTGTATTACTCTCGATGGACTTATAATATCTCTAGATAGCCTCTCGTGGCTTCATGGAAATGAGAATTCAAAGGGAACTAATTCTCAAGTTAAAATTGCCTTAAGTTTTTGTCCTTGTTTTCAAGGGAGAAACTAAGATCCAGAGAGAGGAAATTTCATCTCCAGGTCACAGAACATTAAAGCACAGTTAGAGGCAGATTCCAAACCTGATCATCCCCACAATAAGACATTTGTGTGATATCACATCAGAGCACTCATTTTGTAAGTCAGATGCTGGAGTGACTGGAAAGGAGGAGATCATCCCTCCTCTGTCATTAACCTGCCTGCTCAGGCCCTAAAACCTCAGCATAGCCCAGCACAGTGGACACTCCGCCCATGGACACGGCCTGATCCAGGAGAGGGTGCAGCTGGCCGTAGTGGTGATCTGCATCAGGATGGGACTTCGTGAGAATGCCAAGATTAAGCCTGACTTTCATTGTGAAGACTAAAACTGAAAGTGTTTTGTTGTTGTTGTTGTTTTGTCCTCAGTTACTGGAACATTGTTCCCTAATCATTAGAAACTTGTTCAGGGCAAACGCACATGCTGGTGTCTTACTGGTTTTTTACTCTTCCAGAATGACAAATGTGTGCTGATGTCAAAATTGATGTGATATTAAAAAAAAAAAAATGAAGTCCTAGAGCCAGGATTACAAAAGTACTATGTAGGTGTGTGTGTGTGTGGTGGTGGTGGATCACAGCTGAGAGGTGGCTGCTGCCAGCACATTGAGCAAAACAGCATGAGTGGGCTTCTGAGGACCCTCTCGTGGTGTGCGAGCGCTGTGGAGTGTGTGTGGCTGGGGGCAGGTGGACCCAGGTTCTCGTATTCGTGGACACATCTGGCATTTTCTCACTGCCCTTGGTTTTCTGATCGATGGAATGATGGTCATACCAGGGTCAATGCCGGTCTTTGGTGTGGTGAAGCAACGTGAGCAAAATGGAAAGAGCCCAGACTTCTCTTGCAGAACTCCTTTAGGAATCAGTTAGCACGTGTCATGGTACGGAACCCAGCAGAAAAAGCACTTGGGCTTGAAATCAGACCTTTAGATTTTCATTTTATATCATTTCCTATTCTGTGATTTTGAGCAAATTTATTTCCCTCTTGAGTTTCTGCACTGGAAAATAAGGAGTAAGGACCAGTCTTGCAGCCCTGGCTACATTTAATGAGACAAAGCTCAAAACAAGGGAGGAGATCAAATATTCTTTCTACAAGGATCAAAACGCTTGGAGCAATATCTCCCATTTTTGACACCGCACTTTTTAGAAGGGTCATTGCCCTACATGGGTGGATTGAAGGAAAGTAACCAGGAGGAGAGGGGAAGAGAACTGTATTAAAGAATCAATACAATTATGGAGACTGTGAAGTCCCAGGGTTTGCAGCAGGCAAGCTGGAGACCCAGGAGAACTGATGGTGAAGCTCCAAAGGCCTGAGAAGTAGGAGTTAACAGTGGCATAAATTCTGGTCTGAAAGCTGGCAGACTCAAGACCCAAGCAGAGCCAGCATTTCAGTTTTGGCCTAAAGGCAGGAGAAGACCCATGCTCCAGCTGAAAGTGCTCAGGCAGCGGGAGTTCCTTCTGACTTGTGGGAAGGTCGGTCCTTTTGTTCCTCCAGGACTTCAACTGATTGAATGAGGCCCACCCACATTGAAAAGAATCATGTGCTTTACTCACCCTGCAGATTCAAATATCAACCTCAACCAGAAACACCTTCACAGACACACCCATAATAATGTTTAAGCAAATGTCTGGGCACCACATAGCCCAGTCAAGTTGACATATAAATTAGCCATCCCAGGAGCTAAGGCCCACTTTCCTTGAGGGATAGATAGGGGTGTTCATCTGCTTCATTTATCAGCTGTGGAACTGGTTCTGTGAGGCAGTTATGTCCACATTAAACAGATTCTGATTCAATATAACAAGAAAATTTCTAGTATTCAGGTTAGTTAAGAATGAAATGAGCTCCTTGGAGAGTATATTCTCTCTTGTTGAATATGCACAAACACAAGCTAAAAAATCCCTTGAATTGGAGACTGTCACAGTGGATCAAGTGCCATGTACAGGATTAAGCCTCAGTTAGACAACATACTTGACCAGAGGTTTCCTCCAAGCCCATAAGGCAATGGCTCTGTGACTTTGTGTGTACAAATGCTGTACAAGTGCAGGTAATATTCGTATATATAATCACAGAGTACCAGGCACTTAAAATATTTTGCCCAAGTAACAGCATCCCAGTCATTCTCTCCAAGAATGCTCATAGAATGACAGTCTCACCCAGTAACAATCGAGTGCTCCCCGTTACCTAGTGAAAAACACCCAAACTCACTGGCCTAGCACACATCAACTTCTAATAATGCCCTACCTATCCTGACAGCCTGATTCCTTACTAATTTCTTTATAGACCCTGTACATAGCCCAGTACATGCTCTGGATTTTTGAGGCTCTATGTTCTGTCCCTCATGCAGGACCTTCTCTGAATCACTCAACACTGGACAAGGTGATCCTCCTGCAAGTTTCCTGGGTCCAGTGCTCTGGCCCTCATGCCAGCATTTGCCACACTATATTGCAATTACCTAGTTTCTTGGGTCTATCAAGATCAAGAGCAAGTGAACCAGATTCCCTCAAGGGCAGGAGCTCTGGCATGTTTGATCCTGTGCCTGAACATCTGCCTCAAGGCCTGGTACACAGTAACAGTCCCATGTGTCATTTGTTGACTTGAATTGTGTTTTTCCAAACTCCTTCATCTGCAGGCTTTCCTTCTGACTTCCGGCAGCACTTTGGCCCTTTCCCTATAATGCCTTTCATTCAACCACTTCTTCATCCAGCTGATCCTGAATGGTTCCTAGAACCCGAGTTTGGGGGCTGCATCTGGAAATAGGACATACCCTTGCCTTTCAGGATGCTTACATTCTAGCAGGCAGAACACAGACCAGAAGCCACGACAAGACACTCGACAGACTTAATCTTGCTCACCAGGCAGAGGGCTCCTGGAGGGCAGGGGCCATCCAGGCTTCTCATCTCTGAACCTTCAGTGCCTAACCAAGAGTAAGTAAATAGGATGTAATTACAGAATGAATAAATAAGTACAGGTATTTCCATAGCTGTGCTAATAATTAGGTCATCTCTTCTTATCTAGGCAAACCACTGAGATCTTCAATAAGTCCAGAGTTTTGGAACTGAAAAGAACCCTGAACATCAAAGGGAACAGTTCCTTATCTATTATTTTAATGCCTTCTATAATATCCCTACAATTAATTTCACGAAGACAACTATGCACTCCTAGGCATGGAAGCATCACAGGAAAATAAGATGATCCAATATTTTGGGCTGTGGTTCAAGTGAAAATTTTAAAACCATTCAGTTGATTATGTCTACAGTGGGCACATCTGTTGGTGTTTCACCTATTTTTTACTACATAAAATGTGACACAGGTTTGATCCTGTTATAGTCTGTACTATGACAGCCAGAATGCTTGGCTGGTGAAACAATTGTCAAGCTCCAGCCCACAGCCCACCAACTCCACTCAGCAGCTGCAAGTAAGAGGACTTGAGCTGTTTATCAAAATTCTCTGTGATCGTATTTGTCTCAGAAGAAAACCACATTAATTGAGTGTGTGTGACAATTCATTTGGGTTCTCTTGGATTGGTTTGCTGTGCAACTGGGTAGTAGATAACCTAATTGAACATGAATACACTCATGCAATTTCTAAGTCCTCTTCAAACCATTTTGGCAACTGTGTTATTGAGGACAAATAATGAAAATGCTAGACATAAATAATTTTGTCACTGTTTTAAAAGCACTTGTTAGTTGTTATGGTGCTAATGATATTTTGTTTCCAATAGTACCAGCAGCTCAATAAATTAACTTACATGATGTGGTTGAATTTTCAAAAGTCTTTACCAGGGGCTGGGGATGTGGCTCAAGCGGTAGCGCGCTCGCCTGGCATGCGTGCGGTCCCGGGTTCGATCCTCAGCACCACATACCAACAAAGATGTTGTGTCCGCCGAGAACTAAAAAATAAAAATATTAAAAATTCTCTCTCTCTCTCTCTCTCTCTCTCTCTCTCTCTCTCTCTCTCCTCTCTCTTTAAAAAAAAAAAAAAGTCTTTACCATTTTTTTCCTATCTCCTGTTCAGGGGTGCATGGGAGTTGGCCATATGAGGACTGGGGAGAGCTTGGGAGGGCCTCTGTGAGCTTATGGAGTTTGTGTCTTAAATGACAAGGCTCATAAGGAGAATTGTTACATTCCTATTTATAAGGACAAAGCCAAATGACAGGAATTAGGCTTTGGGGATTCAGAGAACATCAAAACACTTTTATGCCCTTGAGAACAAACTTGTAGATATCTGGTAAGGACATGGATGGAATCTATGGGAATCGAGGTTATCATATCAATTAGGATGCAGAAGATTCATGTTGAAGCTTTGAAGATGCACACTTAGGCTCACATGGCAGGTCTGCTCCTTGTGAGCCATGTCACCTCAGGCCACAGACCTCACCTCTCGGCACCCCCATACAATCACCTATAAAAAGGAAGAAATCACATCTCCCACACAGGATTGCCAGGAGGATATGAGGTAATGCATCCAAAGCACCCAGCCAGATGCTCAGAAAATATGATTTTCTTTCTGCCTAAGGAGCACGCAGTGTAGACATGTGCATGTGCCCAGTCACTGGAAGCCGTAAATTCAAACATCCAGTTTGGGGCCGTTTAAAAAGAAAGCATCCACAAGAACTATTATGGGAGCAATCGATTAACTCTGAGTGCCACAATACATTATGAAGGCCAAGAGAGAAAATATTGCTCAGATAAATTGCTTGGCTTTCTTTTCTGTCTTTAACATATTTGTCAGCACAAGGAGAGGAGAGAGAAAATAAGCACAAGAAGCCCTCATGTCAAAGAGGGCCTCTTCTTGACTTGGTTGTGCATGGCATTCTCATTTAGAATGACAACAGTCTCACCTGAAGACCAGGGAAGAGCCAGGGGACTCCAGGGTATTATCCCTCCATCCCTCAGAGTCTGGACTCTTACCCATTGCTCTTTTCTTAATAGGGGTGACTGGGAAAAAAAAGAGGGAAGAAGGAAGGATAAATGAAAGCAAGATTGTGTAAAAACAAGTCCAAGCTCAGACTTACTAACCGTGTAACTTCAGGTATGTTTGCTGAGCCTCAGTATCTGTTTCTACTTAAAAGGGCATACCAACGTCTACTTAAAGAGGTGGTGTTAAGTGAGATTAATGCCACTTCTCACTGTGGGTACATTATATATTCATTGGCTTCTTTGTGTATCAGAATTGTCTCCACCAAATTAGGACAGGAAGGTTGTGTAGTGCTCACCACTGCTTCACACATCTAGAACCCTGAAGTACGTAGTTGGCACCTTATAAAAATTTGTTGAATGTTTAAACGATAATGATGTAGATAAAGGTTTGGCACAATGTCATTCCTGAGAACCTTTGAAAGACTTGTGCATGGCTTTCAGAAATTCAGTGAATGGGGAAGAAACTGTCTTGGGATCTCTAAAGCCAAATTGGATTTTCCTTTGAACAACTGCATAGCAGAATACACATGAGTAAGAACTTGATTCCAGCAGGACCACATGGAAATCCCAGCTCTCTCACTCTCTCACCTTGGGTGAGTTAGTGTCTCTCTGTTTCACCTACCCTGCAGAGTCCCACTGTAAGCGTTCAGTTTATTACTATTTGGTAATGGAAAGGGTGGGATCGGCAACAGGAGGATGCTTATGACGGCGAGAATCATCAAATCCCAAGGGTCTTGGATGAGATGCAAAGGTCACTGCTTGCAGACTGGGTCCCACCACAGGACAGAAGCTGATTGCTGCTCCACCCCTGGGAGGTCAGAGGAGAGCCATCAGGGTGCTTTCCCGTAGGTGGCCCCCGCACAGGCATAGTATCTCGAGCTGGTCTAGACACCTTGGGGAACACAAGTGATTCTTGCTCCCTTTCCCCAAAATCTTTCTTGGAGAGCCCTTGTCCCCTACATCATTGTCCCCTCCACCCCTGGACTAAGTTAGAGCTCATTATTATGAGATGTCAGTGTGCCTTTCCTCTCCAGATACCCTGCCACATGGATGAGGACCTGCTTAGTGTCCTTCCTGACAGACTCACCCCATGAGTAGTGATAGTGTCTGAATGTCCATCTCTCTAGCCCTAGTATCTAGCATAGTCCCTGGAATGTCTTATGGATTCAACAAAGTCTGAGGAATAAGGAGTAAAGGAATGCGTGAAGTGTACCTGTTTTGTATCAAAAAAGAGAACTCTAAGAACATGCAATGTGTTTGATGGGATTACCTTTCCTGTGCCCAAATGTACATCCTTTCTCTCCCCACCCTCTTTCTCTCATTTCTCTCTCTCTCATTCAATCCCTACCACTTTTATTTCAGTAGCCAAAAAAAAAAATGAGGTTACAACTTTGTACCTGGATTCCCCATGCAGACTCAGACATGCCGAAAGCTGAGCACTTAGAGACTGAAGAGTTCTGGCTCTGATTGGCAGCAATTTGTGGTCTCTTTGAGAGGTTGTTAGCTTCTACATGAAGGTGCCCTTCAGGTAGGAGCTAACACAGAAGCCTCCTTGTGCCCAGGGCTCTGGGGCTGCACCAGGGGAGGCCAGTGCCCAAGAGCCTCTGGAAAGTTGTCATATTGCTGGCGGCCAGCCTGACTCGTTCAGCCCTCTCTACACATGGCCACTTACGTCAGAGGGATGCACTTGTGTTCCATCTACACACCCAGGGAAGATTCCCTTCTTCCATGGGCCAAGCTCATGCACGCACGCACACACTCACTGCTCACATATGCACCCAAACTCTCACAATACACACTCCCAGACTCACACCCATACACAGACACAAAAGCATACATGTTTGTTCATATGCACTCCATATACTGAGTGTGTACATTCAATGTACACACAAATTCACATATACTCACACACACCCACAGCTATATGGGCATATATACCTATATACATACTCTCACATATACAAACACTTATAGGCATAAACATTGCGTATTGTGTTAGTCAGCTTTCTGTTGCTGTGACCAAAATACCTAACAAGAACAATTTAGAGGAGGAAAAGGTTATTTTGACTCATGGTTTCAGAGGTTCAGTCCGTGGTCAGCCATTGCTCTGGACCCACGGTGAGGCAGAGCACCATGGCACAAGGGTGTGGCAGAGGGAAGCTGCTCCATTCCTGACAGCCAGGAAGCAGAGAGAGGGAAGTGGGCAAGCGGCTCAGGGAAGATGAAGCCTTTCAGGGCAGGCCCCATGGACCCACCTCCTCCAGTCACGCCCCACTGCCTCCAGTTATCAGCCAATCAGTCCATTCAAATCAGGATGGGCCAATCAAGTTGGAGCTCTCATAATCTAACCTTTCACCTCTGAAGAGTCCTACATTCCTACAGGAGCTTTTGAGGGACACCTCACGTCCAAACCATAATACATATATTCACACTGTCTCACTCAGATTTAGAACAAAAATCACAAACACACGTGTAATCACTGACCAAAGATGGGGGAGAGAAAAACGAGGCTCCCAGATGCCTCAAGGAGGCAGAGATCTGGCTTCTCACCTCACTGTGGACTCTGTGGCCTCAGTTCCCAGCTGGGCTCTGAATCCATGTACTAGGCAGACACTGGAGCCAGCAAGGGCCCAGCAAGCCCACTGGTCTGCAGGGTCCAGAGTTCCTCCAGCTGGGCCTGCCCACCCGCCCACCCGCCGCCTGCTAACTCCCCGTGCCACTATGAAGACCTTCCCTCATCATCCCTTTCCTGTCTCTCAGCAATTGATGAGCTCCAGCTTCCCCATCCCTATCACCCAAGTCATCTCTTCTCTCCCTTTTCCTCTTGTCCCAGCAGTAAGGGTGTCCCACAGGAACAGCAGGCAGGCTTTGGGGTCAACAGATGTAGGTCTGATTCCCACCTGGCCCTTTCCTGACTGTGGATTTGGGCAGGCCTCTCACCCTTTTCGGATTCAAATTTCCTCATCTGCAAAGTGAGCTCAACCACATCTCAGGTAGGTAAATAATGAGAGGAGGAAAGGAGGTGTCCAGAGTGGGGCCTGGGCTCCCGTCAGCCCTCGGTAAGTGCCCACCTCTCCTTTCCTTCTTTCCAGCAAGGTTAAGCCCTCCCTCTGACAGCCCTCGTCCTGGTCCTGGGTCTCTCTTTCTTTATGCCATCTACAAACTTCCCCTTCAAACCATTCACCTTTCTCTCAGCATGACCTCCATCCCTGGACCTACAGCTGTTTCCTGTAAAAAGCCTTGCTCAGCAATGCCCTGTCCACTGCGCACCCTTTTCCTCCCCGTCGACAATGTGCAGGCAGTATTCACAATATTAACCATGCTGCTCCTCCTATTGCCTCCTCTTCTGTCCTCTACAGTCGGGTTTCTGTTCACCCCACTTCTGTACTATAGATCCCATCCACTCCTTGGGGTCCTCAGTGCTCAGCTCAATCTCAGCCCCTGGGCACCCAGTGCTGGTACCGTGGGGTGCTCCCTTCAGCATGGGGTAGGGGTGGGGAAGGAGGGGACTGGGTCAGACAGCCTTCCTTCAAGTCCTGGCTTATCTACTCCCAGTTGTCAACCTGGAGCCATCGCATATGCTCTCTGAGCCTCAGTTTTGTCATCTATGAAATGAGACTACGAGGAGCACTGGTGTATTGGTTTGTGTGAGAGCCACAAGGGACAACACGAGTTGAACATTTCCATGTAACTCATGTTGAACAATCATGACTTCTTATTTGACCCTTACACTCTTCTCCCCAGAATCCGGAGCCTCTGATGTCCTTTGAATCCTTCTCACACACGAACGTTCTCTGGGGCTCTGTCATCAGGCCTCAGGTATGTGGAAGAAAACCTAACCACTCCCACAGCACCCCATCCCTTCCTCCCAGATGACTCCGCTGCCATGCAGCCAGCCCTAATAATGGCTCTCCTGTGCCCCTGATCTGGCCTGTGGAGGGACTTCTGTGCATCTTCTTTGGACGGGGTCTCACACTGCGTGGTTTGGAGCCATCTTGGTCTTTGAGCAGGGCAGCTTAATGGCCAGGGTTTTCTTTAGTAAGAACACTCAAGAGGAAAGAGATCCAAGACGGCTACTCCAACGAGGAGATGGCTGCCTGCAAGGGAAAGGAAAGGGAACTATTTCTGAGCACCTGTCTCATTAGAGCTAAAGATGGTCCTGCAGGATAAGCACACTGACCCCATCTCAGACTTGAGGGGCTGGAGGTGAACCGAATGCCAACCCCACTCTTTCTCATTACAACTGAGACAGCACTTATTTTAAACAAGATTTTCTCCAGGTACTATGTCTATTGCCATACTAGTTTAATCCTTCCAGTGACCTTAGTAAGGAGTTATTCCCATTTTACAGATAAGTAAACTAAGTTTCAGTAACTTTCTCAAGGTGTGGCTAGATCTGATTGGGTTCAGCTGATGACAGGAGCTACTTTGATGGCTAAGCTCTCTCTCTTCCTTCTCCCTCTCTCTCCATTCCTGCCACATTTCCTATGTAGACACATATACAAATTCTGAGGAGACCATTTCTGGAGATAAGCCAGAGACAATATTCCCTAGGTTTCCCTGCTGGAGTCAAGCCTCATAAAGAAAACTAGATTTTCAGATGGTATTGTTTTTAGGCCAGTAAAAGAATTCTGCAATCCCGAAGGCAGCTGTCTGTTTCATAATCTAGTAACATTTCATGGTTTACTGCAATCCTCCACAGATAACAAAAAGAAGTTCAAGGAAAACGTTCTCTGTTTATGAATCAAATATTACCTTCACTTTCTCTAAGGAAACAGACTTTAATTTCCATAGAGGTAACATAAAGGATGCAGCTGCTGATTTAGTGAACCCAATGATGTATTCTTTTACCCCTTTACCTTTGTATGAATAGTAGCACACTAGCCATAATTTTTCTGCACTTGGCTTTGTTAGCAATATGATCACTGAAACTTTCAAGTGGTGCACAAATGTAAGGAGGTATTATTATAGTCACAATATTTGAATAATGTAAAATGGTGATTATGAAAATCAAATTAATTTTTCTTAGAATTTGTAGAGAAAAAAGGAAAGACTTTGATATAGCATTTGGATATTTTAATGAAAAATGCTACATATTCCAAGTTTCTCTAAATTTAATTTAAAAACTCCAGAAGTCGAGAATAATTGATTAGCAAATACATTTTCTAAACAAAGTGTGTTCTGCACACTCTGGGACACTGAACAAAGCTGTCTTGTGTTAACAGCACCACCCAGAGGCAGAGGAGAATTTTCACCATCCCCACTCCCAACTTCATTTCTTTATGTTTACATCTTTGAAAATCCATACAAATTCTTGACATATACACATTCATGACTTCTTTTGGTTCCCTTGATTCTTTTCTCAAATGATCTGTTTGCTGATGACATGATCCTATATTAAGAAGACCCCAAAACTCCACCAGAAGACTTCTAGGACTCATAAATGAAACCAGCAAAGTAGCAGGATACATGCTCAACACTCATAAATCAATCATATTCCTATACTCCAATGACTAATTTCCTAAAAAAGAAATTAGGAAAACTACCCCATTCACAACAACAACAACAATAAAAAAAAAACTTTTGAGAATCACTCTAACAAAAAAGGTGAAGGACCTCTATAAAGAAAACTACAGAACACTAAAGAAAGAAATTAAAAAAGACCTCAGAAAATGGAAAGATTTCCATGTTCATGGATAGGCAGATTTAATAGTGTCAAAATGACCATACTAACAAAAATGCTCTACAGGTTCAATGCAATTCCCATCAAAATTCCAATTCATTTGGAAAGATAAGAGACCCACAGTAGCCAAATCAATTCTTTTTTAAAAATATTTTTCTTAGTTGTAGTTGGACACAATACCTTTATTTTTATTTATTTATTTTTATGTGGTGCTGAGGATGGAACCCAGTGCCTCACACATGCTAGATAAGTGCTCTATCACTGAGCCACAACCCCAGCCCCAAATCAATTCTTAGTGAGAAAAGTGAAGCAGGAGGCATCACAATACCGGGCCCCAAATTATACTACAGAGCTATAGTAACAAAAATAACATGGTACTGGCACCAAAACAGGCATGAAGACCAATGGAATAGAAGACATAGAGACACACCCACATAAATACAGTTATGTCATACTAGACAAAGGTGACAAAAACATATGCTGGAGAAAAGATAGCCTTTTTAACCAATGGTGCTGGGAAAACTGGAAAATACACATGTAGTAGAATGAAATTTAACCCCTATCCCTCACCTTGCTCGAAAGTCAACTCAAAGGATCAAAGACCTGGGAATTAGACCTGAAACCTCGAAGCTGCTAGAAGAAAATGTGGGCCCAACAGTTCAACGTGTCAGCACAGGAATTGACTGCCTTAGCAAGGCTCCCAAAGCACAAGAAATAAAATCAAAAATCAATGAATGGGATGGCATCAAATTAAAAAGCCTCTTCACAACAAAGGAAGCAGTCAAAAGAGTGAAGAGAAAGTCTACAGAACGGGAGAAAATCTTTGCCACCTGCTCCTCAGATAGGGCATTAATATCCAGGGTATACAAAGAACTCAAAAAACTAAACACCAAAACAAGTAAAGTAATAATAATAATAATCATCATCATCATCATCCAATCAGTCAATGGACAAAAGAACTAAACATATACCTTCAAAAGAAGAAATACAAATGGTTGGCAAATATTTGAAAAATTGTTCAACATCCCTATCAATTAGAGAAATGAAAATTGAAACTACACTGAGATTTCTTCTCACTCCAGTCAGAATGGCACTTATCAAGAACACAAATAGCAATAAATGGCAAGGATGTGGGGGGGGAAAGGTACACTCATACATTGTTGGTGGGACTGCAAATCAGAGCAACCACTCTGGAAAGCAGTATGGAGAGTTCTCAAAAAAACTAGAAATGGAACCACCACATGATTCAGCTCTCCCACTCCTCAGTATAGATTTTAAAAGATTTAAAATTCGCATACTCCAATGATGCAGCCACATCAGTGTTTACAGCAGCACAATTCAAAATAGCCAAGCTATGAAGCCAACCTAAGTGCCCTTCAACAGGTGAATGGATGAAAAAAAAATGTGGTATATATACAGAATGAGTATTAGCCATAAAGAAGCATGGCATTTCAGCATTTGCTGGAAAATGGATGGAACTGGAGATTATCATGCTAAGTGGGAGTCAAAGGTGGAATGTTTTGTCTGATATGTGGAGGCTAATTCAAAATGGTGGGGGAGGTAAACAATAGAAGAAAGATCTGTGGAGTAGATGAAAGAAGATGAAGAGAAGGGAGGAGAAATGGGATAGGGAGAGACAGTGGCAGAAATCTGACCTATTTTCTCATGTACAAATATGAATATACCATAGTGAATCTCACCATCAAGTATAAAATCCACAAGACATTAATTTTAAAAGACTAAGAAAATACCAAAAAGATCAATAGAGTAGAGGGAAGGGAACAGGAGGAGGAAGAAAGGGAGGAAAAGGAGAAGTCCTGGGGACTGAATTAGACCAAATTATATTCTATGCTTTTATAATCATGTCAAAATGAACCCTAATATTGTGTCTAACTAAAAAGAACAAATAAAAAAGAAGAATGATTATTATGGTGCCAAAAAGCAGGGTTAGCCATACCAGAGAGGGTATCCAAGACTTTATCTGTTCCCTCAGATAGTTTGTGCTGGAGGGCTTGATCGCTTAGCCACTTGGCTTATTGTGAGATCATCTGGGCTCATGTCTCCACCCTGCTGATGGCATTTCTGTACATACTGCGTGAGAAGTTAGCAATAATACAGACCCCACCCTCCTTGGCAAGGAGGTTAGGAAAATCTGTAGGTCTTAATTTGACTTATAACAAACTTGTGACTCTGGTAGCATCTTTTGTAACCTTTTCTTCATAACTTTCTAGTTTTACTTACTTGTGGGAGAACTGACACAAGTGTACATCTCAAGTTACATAAAAAGAGGGACAGATTCAATGCAGAGACGCTCCTCTTTGTAGAAGGTGCACTGGTTGGTTCCTGTTCTCTAGAGTTCTCACAACCCCCTGATCAGGAGGCAGAGTGGCTCACTGGATTTGCAGAACCCTTAGAGGGGTCACATCGCTCCCTGAGTTCTGGCTGACCTTAGAAGGCAAGGGACAAAATATTGGCTGCTTTTTCCTCGGCCCAAGTACTTCCTTGGCTTTGGTCTCCAAGTTTTGGTTTTAAACATCCCACAGACCAGTTTCACCATTCTTGAAGTGGGAGTAATGGGTTTTAATTTTCATGTCTATACTTTGACAATTACCCCTTTGTTTGATTAGGACTAGTGTCAATAAGGGAAGGCAGCATTTTATCCTATTTTTCCTGGAGGTGATGCTTTATTGTCTTAACTCAGGCTGTTCTGTTTTTTGCTTCTCCCGAAATTAGGGAAGGAGAGAACAACAAAATCCTGGTAGTGTTAAAATAAATTGTAGTGGCAGGGAAGCGGGGGCTGTGTTCACAGTATGAAGTGGGTCATTATAATAAGAGCAAATCAATGTTTTAAGGAACACTTGTTTTTAAACAGAGAATTAGCCTTTGTTCTATATCAGCATATTAAAAGTTGACCTTGGGGCTGGGGTTGTGGCTCAGTGGTAGAGCACTCACCTAGCATGTGTGAGCACCATCCTCAGCACCACATAAAAATAAATAAATAATATAAAGGTATTTTGTCCAACTACAACTAAAAACAAACAAACAAACAAAAAACTTTTTTAAAGTTGAACTTAAGGGAGAAACCCTTAAATTACTGATTGTGCTGAGGATAGCCAACTTAATCACAAATGCAGACCTTTTGAGATGTACCAATAAAAACCTACCTAGCAAGCCTGTCACCTGAGTCTTAAGGCTGGTGGTCATGCCAGTCATTTTTTTAACTGACTGACAGGTGCTCAGTGTTTAAAGACAATGTGGCATATATACACAATGGAATTTTACTCAGCAATAAAAGAGAATAGAATCATGGCATTTGCAGGTAAATGGATGGCGTTGGAGAAGATAATGCTAAGTGAAATCAGCCAACTCAAAAAAACAAATGACAAATGTTTTCTCTGATATAAGGGGGGTGACTCATAGTGGAATAAGGAGGGGGAGAATGGGAGGAATAGATGAATTCTAGATAGGGTCAAGGGGTGGAAGGGAAAGGGAGGGGGCAGGGGATCAGCAATGATGGTGGAATGTGATGGACACCATTATCCAAAGTACATGTATGAAGACATGAATTGCTGTGAACTTACTTTATATACAACCAGAGGTATGAAAAGTGTGCTGTATATGTGTAATAAGAATTATAATGCATTCCTCTGTCATTTATTTAAAAAAAACACAATTTAAAAGACATAATATCATTCACTATGATGTTGCCTATGACAAACCCATAGGCAACATCATAGTGAATGGGGAAAAAATCTACAATAATTTCTTCTAAGATCACTAATGAGACAAGGATGTTTACTTACTGCACTCCCCCCACTTTTCTTTTTGGTACTGGGGATTGAACCCAGGGCTTCCCGAATGCTGGGCAAGTGCCCTACAGCTGAGCTAAATCCCCAACCCTTCACTTACACTGCTGTCATTAATGTAGTATTGAGCAATGAAACAAGAAATAATTAAAAAAGACGATTTTTTCCACTAAGAAAGATCACAGAGAAGAGAAATGAGAGCTCTTTTGTCCATAATATTCTAGCTCACATCTTGATAACATTTTTAATTGATTTTTTAAAAAATAAATGACAGCAGAATGCATTACAATTCTTATTCACATATACAGCACGATTGTTCATATCTCTGGTTGTATTTAAAGCATGTTCACAGCAATTCGTGTCTTTATATGTGTACTTTGGATGATGATGTCCACCACAAACTCCAGGGAACCCAGAAAAATCTCTAAGCTGAGGGTTATAACTGAGAATCCCAGGGAACCAAGTTATCTAGAATTCTCAAAGTGGACTAATGAAGAGAAGTGAGTTGCACACACACCCACGAAAACAAACAAACAAAAAAACAGAGCTATGCAGAGGGTCCCCCTTGAGCAATAAGGCTGGGGAAAGAACCATTCGGATTAGAAAGAATAGTATTCATTTCTTAACAGGAACAGATGTGGCACCTATTGCCTAAAAGAATGCTGGAATTTATTTGGGGGGAAAAACCCTCCTTTTAAATATCTTAAGGAACAAAGAAGAAGTCAAAAGCTAAAGTAAGAAGTATTCTAAACTGAAAAAAAAAATGAAAACAAAACATATCAAACGTTGTAGAATGCTGCAAGAGCAGTAGTTAGAGAGACATTTATAGCACTAAAATTAGGAAATAAAAAAGGTTTTAAATAAATGACCTTAGGGCTGGAGTTGTGGCTCAGCGGTAGAGCACTTGCCTAGCATGTGCGAGGCCCTGGGTTCCATCCTCAGCACCACATGGAAGTGAAATAAAGATATTGTGTCCACTTACAACTAAAAATAAATAAATAATCTTAGATTCTACCTCAAAAACAAAAAAGAAGAGCAAATTCCAAGTAGAAAAAAAAAAGGAAATGATAAAAATCAGAGTAGAAATAAATCAATGAGGGCTGGGGATGTGGCTCAAGCGGTAGCGTGCTCGCCTGGCATGCGTGCGGCCCGGGTTCGATCCTCAGCACCACATACCAACAAAGATGTTGTGTCTGCCGAGAACTAAAAAAATAAATGAATAAATATTTAAAATCCTCTCTCTCTCTCTCTCTCTCTCTCTCTCTCTCTCTCTCTAAAAAAAAAAAAAAAAAAGAAAGAAATCAATGAAATAAGAAACAGAGAAACAATAGAGATGTTCATTAAAACCAAAACCTGGTTTGTTGAAGAAGATAAAATTGAAAAACAAAACAAAACAAACAAACAAAAAACAACTCAGCTTGGCACAGTGGCACATACCTTTAATTCCAGTGACTTTGGAGGCTGAGGAAGGAGGATTCCAAGTTTGAGGCCAGCCTCCCAACTTAGTGTGACTCTGTTTCAAAATTTAAAAAATAATAATAAAAGGGCTGGGGGTGTAGCTCAGTAGTAAAGTGTTCCTGGGTTCAAGCTCCCATATAAAAAAAATAAAAATAAAAAAAGAAAACTCTCTAGACAGAATAATCAGGAAAAAGAAGACAGTATTAATATTAGCAATGAAAGAGGTAATACCACTACAGATTATGGTTACTAAAGCATAAAGAGAAAATGTTATGAACAGCCTTAAATTATTCTTTAAATCTTTGAACATAGTTATAATAGCTGATTAAAAATATTTGCATTTGTTATTTCCATAATCTTAGTCATTTCTATTGAATTTGTTTTTTCTTGTTCTGGGTAACACTATCTTGTTTTCATTCTCCTGCTTCTGTTTGAATATTACATCATTCAATATCTAGACAAGGATGATCTCCTTTAAAGAGTACAACATCTCTAGCAATAAGAGAAATGCAAATTAAAACAACTCTAAGATTAGTTTAGAATGGCTGTTCTATTAAGAATACAAACAACAATAAGTGTTGGCGAGGATGTGGGGAAAAAGGTACACTCACACATTGCTGGTGGGACTGCAAATTGGTGCAGTCAATCTGGAAGGCAGTATGGAGATTCCTTAGAAAACGTGCAATGGAACCACCATTTGACCAGCTATCCCTCTCCTTGGTCTATACCCAAAGGAATTAAAAACAGTGTACTACAGGGTCACAACCACATCAATATTTATAGCAGCACAATTCACAATAGCTAAACTGTGGAACCAACCTAGATGCTCTTCAGTAGACGAATGGATAAAGAAACTGTGGTACATATACACAATGGAACATTACTCAGCATTAAAAGAGAATAAAAGCATGGCGTTTGCAGGTAAATGGATGAAGTTGGAGAATATAATGCTAAGTGAAGTTAGCCAATCCCAAAAAACCTAAGGTCGAATGTTTTCTTTGATATGAGGATGCTGACTCATAATGGTGATGGGGGGGGGGAGCATGGGAGGAATGGAGGAACTTTAGATAGGGCAAAGGGGAGGGAGGGGAAGGAAGCGGGTAAGGGGGTAGGAAAGATTGTGGAATGAGTTAGACATCATTACCCTGAGTACATGTATGAAGACAAGAATCGTGTGAAAATACTTTTTGTACAGTGACTTGAAAAATTGTATGTGTAACATGAAATGAATTGCATTCTGCGATATGTATAACAAATTAGAATAATTTAATTAAATAATTTAATTTTTAAAAAGCACTGATGTTTACTTTGGTAGGTCTCTGAGCAGCTGTGGAGGGGCATGGATTTTTGGAGCCTCATTTTATAAGATGTTTTAGGACAATTCCAGGCTGGTCTTTCTCTAGGGCCTTATATTGTTCCTCCTGAAAGTTCTGGGAGTTGAGTGAGATTGTCCCACGAGGGCTGGTCTGAATTTGAATGTCTCCCATGTCTCTGGGAGTTTTGAGATTTGTTTGATTTACAGTTACCTGATAGTGGTTCTTGTCCAGCCTCCTTCGGTATCACTGAAGCATGTGCTATGAAGTATTCCACCAAAGACTCAAGGGAAAGTGCATGCACATTTATGGCACTTGTTTGACTGGATAGCTCTATTTTCCAGTATTCTCCCAATGTTGAGCTAAGTCTCCACCAGCTCAGGTCTCTGACTCCTCGACTCAGCAACACTGTGCTCTGCTGAGTTCCCCCTTCCTGCCTCACAGTCCTGTATGTGCCTCTAAGCAGAAAGTCAGGGTGACCAGAGAGTTCATCTTGTTTGTTACTCTCTGTTCAGATATCTCAGTCCTGTGCTGCCTATTGTATAATGTCTGAAAACAATTATTTCTTATATTTTGTCAAATATTCTAGTACTATGGGAGATCAAGTCTGTTGCCAGTTTCTCTGCCATGGCTAGAAGCTAATGTGAATATTCATATTCATCAAGACTTTGTTTATAATTTCCTTGGTGTCATGTTTAGAAAAAGCCTTTGTATTTACTTATATTTTGTGCCAGCATCATAATGGTTTCATATTTTTTAATATTAAATTCTTTAGCTCATGTGGGATTTATTTTGGTGAAAAATGCAAGGCATTAGTCTAGTATTTCACAAATGGTTAGCCAATTGTGCTAACCCAATTTACTAAATAATCCATCCTTTCCTTAGAGGTACAAAAAGCCTCCTTTATAAACTTAAATTTACATGTAATTGCATCTATATCTTGACTCTATTTTGTTCAAATAAATTGTCCATTGCTGAGGCACTATAGAAAAATCACTCCATGTTGCAAAATACTGACTTACATATTAATTGTTAAAGCAAACTCCAAGGAAAGAATATGTGCTAGAATAGAAGTGGCGGAGGGTTGTTTGGCCCTGTCCTTTTGGGCCTGCGGCAAGGGAGCATACCATGGCTGGAGTACATAGTGATGCCGTTCACCCCATGGTCAGGACAGGAAAGAGAGGGATGAAGAGACCAGGGTCCCAATATATCCTCCAAGGTCATATCTCAGTGACCTAACTTCCTCTCACTAGGCCCCACCTCTTAAAGGTTTTATTATCTCCAGTGGTGCCCCAAGTTCAGAACTGACCTTTAATATGTGGTCTTTTGGGGGACCACAGCACTCTGCGGGGATAGATTTCTGATCTTTTCATGGTGAAATCTTACATATCCTGCAAGGAATAGATATCAAATGCCATCTCTTCTTATGTAACCCTCCCAATAGCCTGAGTCCATATCTCATTTTGATAAAATTGTTTATTTACACATCTATGTCCTGTGGCTGAATTCAAGCTCCCTGGGGATAAAAACTGTGCTTTTTTTTTTTAAACTCTCTGATCACAATAATTAACACTTAGCAGGTGCTTGGCAGACATTGTTTGAAAGAACAGGTGGTAGACTGGTGTGTAAATGCAGGGCTAGTACCTGGTTTAGTAAATTGGCCATCCCACCCTGCTCTATGCCAGCACAACATTTTGCCACACCAGGGCAAAACTGAGTTGCAAAGGGTAGATTGCCTGGATTCGTATTTGCCATGTGAAAATCTTAAAAATTTTAATAATTTCTGTTTTGATATTTAGACACCTAAAGCCTTACTAAACCTTGCACAATCAGTGAGTTCTTAGAAATAGTAAGCAATTGGCCTGTGAATACTTTTTTTTTTTTTAATGCAAACCAACCAATCCAGAGTCCACATGCCAGACAACCATTCCCTTTATCAGGTTCTCACTCTCTGGGCCACTTTGCCCTTTATCTATAACTGGGGACAGCCCCTCTGAAATTATTCAAACTAACCAATCCTAAGCTGGTTTACTCTGTCTTGCCCATTCCTTCCCCTGGTAACCACAATAAAGGCTCTTGCCTAAGGTTCCCTCTGTCTCCCTCTGCCTCCTGACCAACCTCAGTGCTTCCTCACATGACCCCCTTTCTCCCATGGCATAGCTTGCCCCCTTCTCTTGGGAAACATCTTTTCAGTGGCAATCACCTCCTTCTCTGTTGATATTATATCTCCAGTTTTCTATCAGTACACTCAATTTTAAAATAGGCTTTGAATCTAAGATTTGAGATACTAATTATATAATCTTAGATACATGTCTTTGAGTCTCTACTTTCTCAATTGCAAAATGGGGACAGCAGTTGTTTCCATGTAAGGAGGTTGAAAGGATTAAGGAATAGATTGCTGGGCTGGGGATGTGGCTCAAGCGGTAGCGCGCTCGCCTGGCATGCGTGCGGCCCAGGTTCGATCCTCAGCACAACATACAAACAAAGATGTTGTGTCTGCCAAGAACTGAAAAATAAATATTAAAAAAAACTCTCTCTCTCTCTCTCTCTCTCTTTAAAAAAAAAAGAAATAGATTGCCTGACACATACTGAGTTCTCATCAAGTGTTGATTGCTACAGTGTGATCCTCACTGCTGTGTGCTCTGCATTCACTAAGTACCCACTAAGGTGCAATGTACAAGCCAGGGACAGAGAACAACCTTTACTTGGACAATGACAATCAGTTAAGACCTCCTTCATGTATTTTTCAGTCATCCAAACACAAATTAGGGTCCTCTGGAACTCTGAAGGGTTATGGATGTGTTTGGGAGAAATCAGAAGTAGAACTTGACCAGACCTGAAGGAGCAATTGTGCTAGGCAGTTCATAGTAGCAGAGTGTTGCTGACCATGTGGATGGCTAGGGAATGGTGGGCAAGTGGACAGCACTGCTAACTTGGTGTCAAAGTAGAGGCCAAGTAGTTGGTCAAAGCTAAATTATAAGAGTAGAGACTACGCAGAGACCATGTTACTAAGACCATTCTTTCTCTACCTGAGTGTGTTGCAGGAACTGGACTCAGACTGACAGATGGAGCAATAGCTGGCATATGAGTCTACATACAGAGGGCAGTGACTTCTAGGAATCCAGATACCCCTTGGTGCTTCCCAAAAGAGAGGTCGCAAGAGTATTACAGACAGCACCCCAGAGCCAGAGTAGGTTCGCAGTGCTACATTGTTCCTGAGTCAAATGATAGCTCAGTTTTGTAGTTTTACCCGTATTTATTGTGTGTCTATCATGTTGTTAATGTTGAAAAATCTTCGTCTTCCAATACAATGTGGTTCCAACGGTGATGGAATGTGGCTGCAATAAGGAAACACCCTTGACCCAGTTGGTAGAAGAAAAGGACTTAAAAGAGCACAAAAGATGGGTGACTCTCAAAATGGAGCAAGCATTGCAATCACCTGGAGGTTGGGTAAATCAGATTACTGGGCCTCTAGCCCCACTCCCAGAGACCTCAGGATACATTTGGTTTAGTGTGAGATCTGAAAATTTGTATTTCTAACATGCTCTTTTGCCAAGCAGCACTCTGTCCTTTATTACAATAATTCAAAAATCACTGTTGGCCTTCCTTACCAGGATCCTCCCTCCTAAGATCTCCCTAAGCAAGGGATCCATTTTTATAACTGGGAGACGTCAGGTTTGCCCTTACAATGAAATATGAATGCAAGGATTGTGTGCCAAGAGCTAACACGTACATTTAGCCATCTCTCTTTTCCCCTCTGTCAGGAGACCAGCATGCTCCAGGCATGGGATTCCCATTTGTCTTGGCTTCTATAATGATGAAAAGATGAAATTGAGTTGCATCTGACCATGATGAAAATTTCCCCATGGGAAATAAATAAACTTTTATTGTTATAAGCAACAAAGATTTGGGGAATGCTTGTTAGGGCAGCATACCATGGCTTAAACTGACTGATACAGAAGTTCCTAGGGAAAATGATACTGAGGGGAATTTTGAAGGTGAATTACCTAGGCACAGTGTGCTATACCTTTGGTACACTGAATATTCTTCAGTGCAGAGAGTGATGAGAGGTAAACAGGATCAAAACATTGAGTCTTACACAGTAGGGTGAACACAGTAAACAAAAATGCTCTGCCAGAAGAGGATTTTGAATGTGCTCACCATAAAGAAATGAAAAAGTTTTAAGGTGATGGGTAAAATAATTACTCTTATTTGATCATAACACAATGTGTACATGAATCAAAACATCACAATATATATTAACATATATAATATAGAATTATCATATATATAACATATAATTATCATGTATCAATCAAAAAATAATAATAGAGATAAGAAAACCCACTTCATTTGTATGGACAAGATGAAGGAAAACTAAAATGTGATGTGTCCCAAACCAAGTCTTAGGTGCCTCTCACTATACCCAAAACTATCCCTTCCAAATTCTTCTCCAGAGAGTGAAATATTATCACTCACCTTATTCTTCAAACTAAACAACAAGAAAGCATCCTTAATCAATTTGCCCAGTTCCCTCACTACTCTCGTGTGCAGGTCCACTGGGCTGTACCTGCAAGCACAGGGCCAGCTCCTCTGCCTCACCTGGTCCTGAATTGTTGCAACCACCTCCTGGCTGGCCTCCCTGTTTCCAGCCTTCCCTTCCTTTCACTCCAGCCTCCACATGGTAGACAGAATGATCCACTAAAAATACAAACCAGATTGTGGATGATGTCATGTTCTTGCTTAAAACCTTCCAGAGGCTTCCAATTAGATTTAAAATGAGATCTTCCTTCTTTGCTGTGTTCTGCAAGGCCCTGTAAAACCTGGTCTCTCCCTACTTCTCTGATCTCTCCTCACAGCACATTTCCTAGGCTAGCTCACTGAGTTCAACCCACACTGGACTTCTCTAGGGTCTTCATTCTTCTCTCAGGACTGCAAGTTCTCTGCCAGAAATGCTCTTCCTCAAATGTCCACATGCCACCTCTTTCAGGAAGCCTTTAGGGGCCACTCCAATTCAATGCTTCTGCTCCTCTCTAAGTTGATCTCCATCTTCTTTTCCTTGCATCCACTGCTGATTGAAATGATTTCACTTACTTGATTAAGTAAGTAAGCTAATTAGCTTGCACATCCCTTGGAGTGCAAGTTCCAAGATATTGGTTCAAGACTTTTATTCACTCATATGTCCACTCACTCAACCTATACTCATCAAGCATCTAGTATGAACAAGACGTTCCTGCTTTTGAGGACACAGCAGGCAAAAATATTTCAGCTTTGAATATTCTGGTTGCTTAATAAATATCAGTTGATGAAATAAATAAATTAACAAACCAAAGAGTAGGGAAAAGTT
Organism: Urocitellus parryii; assembly: GCF_045843805.1. Taxonomy (NCBI): domain Eukaryota; kingdom Metazoa; phylum Chordata; class Mammalia; order Rodentia; family Sciuridae; genus Urocitellus; species Urocitellus parryii. The sequence goes on along the minus strand of NC_135536.1, from coordinate 121,757,812 downwards.
TGAGTCAGAAAGAAGTATATAGGTCACATGTGCATTGCTAGTGGTAAAATTGAACATTAATAAGAAAGCAACAAAATGCTAATGTAGACTGGCTAAGACATCTAGATCAAACAGGACTGGCCCAGAGAAAATGTGCTGGGAAAAGCTTCCTCACTGGGACTTCTGAAATTATGCAAAAATCATTAAATTGTAGAACATGAATATGAGCCACCAGCATGAAAATACCATGTACATTTCTTCTATTAGAAGGGCAACTACTCAATGACTTATTAGGTATAATTTATTAAGTACTTTCCCTGACAAATGAAAGGAAACTGTATTTGCAATTAACCACACTTGCACTAGCAATAATTTTATGTGCAGGATTTAATGAATCTTTCAGGAATTTTCATAAACTGTTATGAGTCAAAGTCAATTTTAAGGCAGCAAAGAGATAGTGTTTGCAAGGTGCACATTCCAAGGGTCAAAATGCAGTATCTGGTTCTGGCCAGAAACTCAGATATTATGCTCCTGACTTTAGAGACTCGTTTATTTTTCATATAATGTAATATCATTTCTGTATGAAATCATGTGCACTTTATCCCCTTCCTTTCATCACAAGGATTAATGAAGCTATAAACAAAATCTAGGTACAGCAACATCTCAATAATTCAGACTTGCTATGGAGAAAGCCAATGGGAGCTATTGCAATGCATGAATTCTAGAGAGCACTAGGAAATGGTGTGTGCTTTTTTTTTTTTAAGTACATTCAATAATGTAAAGTAAGTTAACCAAGTATTGACTTTGGTTAGTACTTGGGGGGAGGAAGCTAAATTAATGATAGATTAAAATGCCTTACAATAGCATATTACATATTGATTTGTCCTCTTAGGGAGGATAAACATTTTTTTCCTTAAAAGATAACTTGCATATGATTTTTTTTAATTCATGTTTTCAGAGCACTTAGGCAAAGTTCAATCTAGGTTCGGTCCAGCTAGAGGCAAACTTTGGATTTGTGGGTCCAATTAATATTTTATTGAAAAACTAAGAAGCATTTTCATACCTACCATGGTGTAGTTACTTTAACATTCTCCAAGATCTCGTCAAGATTTCTTTCTGTGTTTAGATGTCAAGATACTAATTGCTTTTTGCCATGTTCTGTGACCCGGCTTAAAGTAATCACTTTTCTTTAATGACTCAAGCAGGGAAGCCAGTGACATTTGTGAATGGTAAAAGGGATAAAAGGAGCTGGACACATTCTCTCTTTACCATCCTCCAGGATATGATTTCACAAGTGAGAAATGTACTAAGGCAAATGCCCAAGTCAGTCATTATTCATTTGCTTCATAGTTCCAGAATTAGAGAATCCGTGATGAAAATAATCGATATGGTGCTTATGCAAGAAAAGATGACTAGAGCAATGGAGTAAGATAAAAAGCCCCCAAACCATACAGACATTCAATAGATTTACATCAAAGGGGACAGATGATCTTTCTAGTAAATGGATGACCAATGGGCAACAAAATGGGGAAAAAAAATATCTTAACCTGCCTCAAATCAGGTACAATTATCAACTCGAGGAGTACAGCTCTAATTATGAAAAGTAAAGCAATAAAGTTTCTAGAAGAAAACACCATCTTTAGGAGCTTGGAGTATGTAAAGATCTCTTAAACAGGATCAAATTGCCAATTACATGGGGGGAAAATGATAAATTTTTATACCAAAACCAAGAACTCCCCATTTACCAAAAAGGTATCATCAAGACAGCAAAACATACAGCTCACAAAATGGAAAATAATGTTTGTAATAGTTATCTGACAAATAATTCACGTCTATAACACATAAAGAATTTCTACAAATCAATAAGAAAAAGACATACAATCCAATAGGAAGCTGGATTTTTAAAAAAGGAAACTGGATAAAACCATAAATAAGCACTTTACAAAATAGGATATCTGAATGGCCAATAAACATATAAAAAGATAGAAAATTCTTTTAGTCATCAGGGAAATGTTAATTTAATACACAATGAGATACTACTACATATCCAACAGAATGGCTACATAGTTGGTAGGATGTGGAGCCGATGGAACCTCTATATACACTACTGATGAGAGTGTATATTGGTAGAATAATTTTTTAAAAGTTCTTCACAATATCTACCAATGCAGAACACAGACATTTCTCGTGACCCAGGGGTTTTACTCCCACCTTCCTGTGTTATGGAAAAGACACATAGAAGAATATCCATAGCCCTAAACTGGAGGCTAGCCAAATGTCCATTCAATGGTAGAATGGACAGTATAGTTTGAAATGTGAAACATGCATAGAATAAGTATAACTTGTTCTAATTAGGATCCCATTATTGTGGTTGTACATGATGTGGCGTTCCATTGGTTGTGTATTTATATATGAGGATAGGAAATATAGGTCCAATTCATTCTACTGTCTTTTCTATCACCTTCTCCCTCCCTTGGATTCATTCCCCTTTGTCTAATCCAAAGAACTTCTAATCTTCCCCTCCCTTGTTGTGGGTTAGTATCCACATATTAGAGAGAACATTCTGCCTTTGGTGTTTTGGGATTGGCTTATTTCACTTAGCATGATATTCTAAATTTTTTTAAAAAGTACTAGCCCTGCCTTAAGGAAAATTAAAATACAAGTTATCACAAGCACATGTATTCAAAATTCCATACTCTAAGAAATTTCTTCCTATTGAGTTTACCATAGGGCTCTTCTGACTCTATGCTTGGCCCACTACAGTGTCTCACAGAATATAATTTCTGTTTCTTTGCATGTTAACAATGATTTTAATAAGTGATGATAAAGCATTGAAGATCCTGTCATACTGTATAGGGTCTTCACAAAACAGAACAGTATTCAACATAGTTTGGGGGTTAACTATTTTCTGATTGCTTAGAAGTTGGGAGACTTTAGGGGCTGGGGTTGTGGCTCAGTGGTAGAGTGCTTGCCTAGCACATATGAGGCCCTATCCTCAGCACCATATAAATAAATAAATAAAATAAAGGTATTGTATCCATCTACAACTAAAAAGAAATAAAAAAAAGAAATTGGCAGACTTTATAGAGGGAAATTCTTGATTGGTTCAAGCATTCAGTTCTCTTATTGTGCTAAATAATAGGGGGTTTTGTGTATTCTTATACATATTTACAATAATATTTTTCAGATGGAAGAGTTTAATAGTTTTCAGACTTTCTAGGTTTTTATACTATCAAATTACTCATTTAAAATATCTCATTACAAAAAAAATTTAAAACAAAAAAATTAAAAATAATGGTAGAATGGATAAATAAATCATGTTATATTCACAATGAGTTGGTAAAATGAAAGTGAGAAAAGTACAACCACCCAACAGCACAGGCGTCTCTCCAAACATCAGGGCAGGTAGTGAAAGACAGACACAAAGGAGTACACACCACACAAGTCAATTGGCATAAAAGTCAGAAACAGGCAAAGGTAACCTGTGTTTCTAGAAGACAGGGTGGAGTTTTTTCTTCGCAGGGTTTCAACTGGAGAGGGGCGTGCTCGGAGGGCTGACTATGTGGCATTGTGAAATAGCATCAGGCTGGATGCTTCAGTGTGTGCATAAAACTCAACACTTAAATTTATGCATAGGATAAAATCTCACTGCAAGATATTTTATATTTTTCAGTTTATTTTTGATTATATTTGGAGAGGCAGATTTTACATGATAGCTTCAAACCAACCACTGTACATTAACCAAATTTTACACAAGCCATTTGAAAAAAGATCTAAAAATGTGCTTAGTTATTGGTATTATATAACATGTATCAAGCACCAAGAGTGTGCTGAGAGCTGTACAGAACAAACATAGAAAAGACACAGTCCCTGCCTTCAAGGGTACCCATTCCTGTAGGGTCTTGCACAGAAAACTCCACCTCATATTTCACACTCTTTTGTTCATAAGGCATAAATAAGGAAGTTTGTTGCATTTCTCATTGTTACTTAATAAATATCTAATACCCTTTTCCCCAGGTATAGCATCGTATCTTTGCCTTTAAATACAAATTTCTGTAATACAATATACAGTATATATTGATTTGGTATTCACACGATTGACCACAATGTTCTTGCAGGTTGGTTATAATACGAAGCATGTTGAATTTCAACATTCACAAAGTTTCATACCACTTAACAGAATCTTTTACTGCTGGCAGAGGTTTTCTTGTTTAAAAACAAACAAATGAAGTGCCACTGTAAACAAATAACACACTGCCGTGATTCCAATAAGGGTATCAGAACTATGGCACAGATATTCCTAACAGTGATTTGTAGCACATCTATTAAATTAGCCTTGCAGATATCAATCACATAGCTGCATGCCCTAAAATACTAACAATTTATGATCAGCTAGTAATGGATGATGTAAGAATGATTGGCTATATTGTATTTGCCATTTAACAAAGGGGCTACTGGTATAAAATATCTGAAATCTGAGAGCTGGGTACTCTTTTTTTTTTTTCTTCTCTGCAAGGCTATGTTCAAAACAAATTCAGATTAGAAGAAAGGATGAAATGTTTCTGAATTTAATCATTGTCTCAGGACATTTGATTTCAAAATAAATCCCTTCAATAATAACATCTGATTGTTTATTTTTTAAAATACAAGAAAATGCAGTGAATTTTAATCATGTAGTGATTTTGGACTCTGATACAAGAAATTATACTCTACGTAAAGTGCCAGAATGTGGTAGAAGATGACACCCAGTACTGAAGATAGGTCAGCCTACCTGTCATCTGGGGGGAGCTCATTGGAGCAGGAAATGAGGGGCACATATTAAAGGGATGGGTAGATGTTTCCCTCTCAGCCAGACTCTTTCTTGCTCCACTCAGCATATTAAGGGACTGGAAGAGCTGGGGTGAGTCTGGGGTCCTGGGGAAGAAGGCTGGAGCAAGCTTGGGGGCCAATGGAGAAAGGATCCAACTATGAACTTCACCTTCTACAGATCCCAAGACCTCAAGCACCAATGAGCTTCAAGACACAGCCAGGGCCCGCTACTTCCACAGTAGACTTGGTACCATCAGGCTGAGGATAACCCCACCCCTGATGAACCTTCAGTATCTGATTTCCTGGGTTAACACCAGGTCTGGATGTTTCATTATGTCATAACAATGTTGAGTTGAATTTAAATTTTATACTGGACTTCAGGCAAGACTGGCTATCTCCCCCAAAATGAAGAAAAAATATAGAAGGCTCCACAGGATCCTTCTACTTCCATGCTTGGGGTGGGGCACACAGTGGTGCCCTCCCTCAGTAGCTAGGCACATGACCCAGAGAGGGTCCATTAGTAATAGACTCACCCAACGGCAGTGGCAAAGTGGTATGGCCCAACCACCACGATCCTATCTTTCTAATGGAGGAGTCGGGATGGGATTTAACAAGATTTTTCTTATCCTGGGTGAGTACGTCTCCACTTTTCTGCAAATCACAGACCCAGAAGTTGGGAGGTACGATCTCTGAAGCTCTGGCAGCTTAATCTGTGATAGAGGGCAGAATGGTGGGACCAGAATGTGGTGCAGAATCTTACTGGTTAGAGGAGAGAAGGCAGGACAGCAACTCCCAAGGGTGTAATCTATGACCTCTTTGGGGTGAAAGAAATAATCTTATTTAAAGTGCCCAATTTAAAATGGAGCACCAAAAGACTAAAATTCTGACAATAGACAATAATATAGAGAGTTTTTTTTTCATTTTCAATTATAAACCCTCAATACTAAGGCTTAAGTTTCAGTCACCTAATTGAAAATCCATACATAAACATGACAATAGAAATAGATAACATGAAGACCTCTAAAAATAAAGGCTCACTACAGTTGAGAGCATCCATCCCTCATTTGCTAACATCATAAAATGCACTGACTTAATAGTGAACAGTAGAATTAAACACAGCAAGCTAAATATTATTGTAATTGTTTAGGATGAATGCTGGACTCCTATTGCTTTAAAAATTGAGATGCTTCCCAAGCCCCACTCACAGGAATTTATCATACCATCCAGAGCAAAAATTTCTTACTATCCAAAAATTATGTATATACCACCTCGAGAAGAAAAGAATTTAAGGTTGCTTGCTTGGCAAATTTTTGTTTTAACTCATAACAGGACATTAGAAGCAGATGTTGACAAGGATTCTTTCTGTCCAGTTATTGGCAAAGCACCATTCAGCAGGTGGAAACTTGAGATCAGACTCTAATGAAATCACAACAGCTTCTTATACACTGGAGAAAACCTTGCTCTCGAGTTACTTAACAGAGAAGACAATAAACAAAAGTTACATATTTAGATAGACATGTAGATAGATAAATGGTTAAATAGATACTTTTTTTTTGCACTGCTGACAAGTATTCAAAACTCTGGAGTAGGTGTTGGGGTAATTGAGAAGACCTCAGTGCCTTTATCATAGTATTGAACAAGCTTTCAAAATCTTTTTAAGCCATTGAAAATAGCTGATATGGATGGTGCATGGAAACCATGGTATAGAGTTAGAATGTCAAAGTGTCGCCATTTGTCTCTACTCCTCAAGGCACAAGGACAAGTTCCAAACTCTTCAAAGCAGAGTATATGGTATCACCAGGAGAGAGAAAGTCAAGGAGAAGAACCACACGCCAGAGCAAAAGTGGTAGATCCTTTGGGGTGGCCACAATTTTCAAATATCGACCTTACACCATGAGCAAGCAGCTCCCCACACCATGGGTTGAGGACAGGAAGATCTCCTGGCCTGAACACCTTGGCCATTATGCAGAAAGGGCACACTTGGTGCTGTGCTGGCTTGGCAGGCCAGCTCCTTCCTACTCTGGGCACAAGGAAGAAAGTCTAGAATGTTCCGACGAAGATCTGCAATGCTGCAGACATTCTGTCACGGTGATGATAGAAGGGCAAGAATGCAAAGTTGGTAGCCCTTGATAAAAGTCAGCAGGGAAGTAAGATCTTGTGTGGACATACACCCTGTACTTCACCAGCAATGGTCTCAGAGCATTATTACGGAAAAATAGAACCCATCCCCTTTTTCTTTTCACTTTGCTATCACCCTCAGCTTCCCCGGGGAGGCATGTATTAAATATCTTATGTATAACTTATTCCAGGCCAAAAAACATCATCAAAATGGAAAGAATCCAATTAATCTTCCTTTTTTTATTTTTGCTTAGAATATTCACTTTGTATTCACTGATAGTCCATTACATTCTTTTGGTAGGAAAAGATATTGCACTTCTAAAAATGCTTCAGAGTGTAAGTCAAAGCTAATAAGTAGGTAGATTTCTTTCTAGAGTATATACCCTCTGAAGACCTCCTCCGGCATTTGCAGAAAAGTCTCCATGATTTCACCTCTGTTTCAGCAAACGGTTGTCGCACTGCTGCAAGCTCTTCAAACATGGAAGAAGTCATCAGTAGTCCTAAGTTTCATGAATGCAGTGACCACAGGCTCATGATTTCATCGTGCAGATGGGCACAACAATGACAAGGATGACCGTGCACGCGGCAGCAGCGATCAGAGCCGCGATCTTGCAGACCTTGGCACGTCTGAATTCAGCTTCTTTCCGTTTTAGTAACGAATCGTAGCCTGGAGTATAAATATCTTCCATCCAATATTCTAAGTTGTTCGGGTTTAAAGATTCTTGTGTCTAAAAGTGAAGAGAAGATGTTAGAAATAGGATGAATCCTTGATGTCAGGTCAAAGACATTCTGACAGTTGTCACTCCTGAAAGCACTGAAGATGTTGTTGCAGCTGGCAACTAGGTGTGACTGTCAGACACTGCTCCCCTGGCCTTGTGCCTGCCACCAGGGACTCAGCCCGCACACCACAGAGGCACCAGCCCCTTTCTTACTGAAAATGCCATGTGGTTTTTGACACCGAGAAGCCCAAGGATCCTCTATCGACAAGCAAGCAAAATCGGGTCGGGACAGACAAAACTCTAAACTTCAAGGGCATATAACCAAGAGCAGGCTGTCCCCACTGCAAGGGGAAAAAGGAAAGTCACTGAAAAATATTCTCTACCAACAGGCTCTAGGAACAGACCTGCCTGAAGCAAGGCCGTCCTGTTACTCCAAGTCTTCCATTCCTAGAAGAGCTTCTACTGAAAATCAAAGGCACCTCCCAGATAAGCAGTTCAAAGAAAATGTCAAATATTTCAGTTCCAAACATTTGTCTGAGCGGGTCAGGCCACTGCTCAAAGTCAAGTTCTAGAGACCGTCCCCAACCCAGGCCTGTCTTGATGATGACCCTGGACTGGGTGCAGCTTCCCCCAAAGAGATACCCCCCACTGACATCTGTCTCCCAGTCTCCCCATGATTAATGAACTGTCTGCAGGAGAAATATCATATTTAACCTATATTGCTCATGAATCCTATTCCGTGTTGATGGTTATAATCTATTTCCGTGAAGAGAGGCAGTGTTCTCATTTTATGGCAAGCATTTAATAATGTGAGTGTCACATAAAAGCAACAACACATTGCAGTTCCAAGTGAGGTCACCTAAATCTCTGAAACACACATGAAATAACCATTTTAAAGATTTTTCTTGGATTGTTTAATGTTCATAAATACAGGCACATTGTAATTCTCACACACAGCCGATTGAAAAACAAACCTTTCAACACTTTAAAAAAAACTCAGTCGCACCATGTTGTTGATGGTATATTGATGATCCTAATGCGTGCTAGTAATCTTCTGCCTGCCCTCCTGATCTGTTCTTTGCTCTCTGGCTCCTTCTTCTGTGCCCCCAGGAGACTGTCCCATATTAACACATGATGGGGGCTCCCCTGCCCTCTAACTCCCATGTGGGTTAAGTCAGAGGCCACAGGAGGAGAAAAAGGTGGAGGTGGAGGCATTGATTCCCCAGCTCCCTCCCTCCTGGGCTACAGTTTGGCAGCAATTCAGCTCCTACCAGCTCCAGCTCCCAGAGATGTCGGTCTTAGGGATTTCAGAAATAGTTCCCTGCCCTTGGCCTTCAGACCCAACAGTGGTAACAGCTTCTCCCGGGTGCTGGTCCTTGGGTGCTTCACCGGACCTCACTGGCCTCTATCCCTGCTCACACCACTGTGGTGTCCTCTCCGGCCTCCCCTCGCCCCATGGAGCATGCCATCTGTTCTCTGTGGGGTGCTGGCAGCCGGCTGCCATGTGCTCCTCAGGCTCCTCACTCTTCTGTTGCTACCCATCTTCTAGCACAGGCCCTATAGACTGGCCTGCAAGCCAGATCCAACCCACCACCTGTCTTTATACAGCCCTCCAACTCAGAATGCATTTTCTATCTTGAAATGGTTGCCGAAAATCAGAAGAAGAATGTTTCACGGTAAGTGAAAATTATATGAAATGCATATCTCAACATCCAAAAATAAAGTTTAGTTAGCACACAGCCAGGTCCATTCATTGACAAATTGTAGCTGCTTTTGATCTGCAGTGGCAGAGGTGAGCAGTTGTGATAGCAACAGTAGGGCCCATGAAGCCCTAAGTATCTACTCTCTGGCCTCTGTGCTGGTACGTATTGTACCACATCACACAATGGAAAGAGAACGGGCTCCTTCCCCAGTGAGGCATAATGTTTAAACTCTGTGGTTGAATTTTTCAAGTTATCTGGATGGTAGAAGGCTGTGTTAGCCACTCAGGGTACCCATTATGAAAACCAGAAACTCTCAATGTGGGAAAAGTCCTTAAAATGTAGGTGCTCTGTCCAACCCTTTGCAAGAAATTCCTGTAACAGTGTCCCCTACTGGGATCCAGAAGCCTCTAAAGGCTGCTCTGCTCTGGCCATTAGAATGCATGTTCTTGGGCTTCGGCCAACCCCCTCCACATACACACATCTGCCCTCTGTGGACACTTGGGACAGGTCTGCTCTCCTTGGCAATAAAAGCCCTTCATTTGTTGAACAGAAATTCTAGAAGGAAGAGATGAACCCAAGATGGGCTGATTTTCCTGGAAGACTAGTCTGCCATGCTGTGAGGTGCTCATAAGGTTGGTGTGGTAGAGGCTGGACCCACAGCCATCCCTGCCTTGGCACCTTTAAGACAGGCTCAGGCCATTGCTGTTGAAACAACCTGCTCTTCTTCTAATCTTCCCAGGGCTGCTCTGAAAGGTAAACAGACTATACAGGACACATCAGATTGTGTGCCTTGTTTCCGGCTCAGATAGAAGGAAATTGGCTTCCTTTCATAGCTATCTATGCTTTATTATGGGCTAGCATCCTGCCTGTGAAATAAACTATTTTTAATTAGTTTTTTCAATAACTGCAAGCTGTAATGGCACTAAGTAGCAGAGAGGTAATACTGAGGGTCCCAGGGACGCAGGTGAGCGTCCTCAATTGTTAATTAGGCTGCCAAACACTGGAAGTAAAAACAGGTCCATTATGCCTTTGCCTACATCTGCAACTGGGCACCACTGGACAACAAGGGACCCAAAGAAGATTGTCCAGATGCTAAAGCTGACCTAGGACAGTACCTGCATCTCTGCAAAGCAATGAAAACAAATCAGGTGATGTCTTTGCCTCCACCAAGCTCCTGATGCTTGCTCTGCTTGGCTGCAAACACCCTTGCAAAGCACTGAACTCTTTCTTCAGCTTGTGTGACTGAACGCTCTACCCTTTGCATTACATAGTGTCACCTAAAGTACTGCAACCTGGACATCTATTTTTTATTTTTTTATATAATTTGTTTTTATACCTCTAAACATTGGCATTTTTGTTTGGGCTTGGTGGCCCACACCTGTAATTCCAGCAATTCGGAAGGCTGAGACAGGAGAAACACAGGTTCAAGGCCAGCCTCAGCAAGACCCTGTCTCACAACTTTAAAAATTTTAAAAAGGAAAAGGACTGGAGATGTATCTCAGTGGGAAAATAACCTTGGGTTCAAAAATAAAATAATTTAATTAATTAATTAACATTGGCACACTAAAATTGCATATAATTGGAAGGCCTGTATCTTCTCATTCCCTCTCCCTAAACTTAAAAAAAAAAAAAAAAGTTTCTTAGTCTCATGCAATCATCTGACTCTTTCAAGATCATCTCTCTGGCACTGGTGAAATGTGGATTTTTCTACTGGTTTAGCCATTCACACCTCTGGGTTCTTTCTAAGCAGTGGCTTACTGTTGTTGAATATCTATAGATCAAGGTATAGCACTCATGACAAAGCTGCATAGAGACCCACCTGCCAGGGAATCAACTCTTGTCTGACCTGCTTGTCAGCAGGAAGATGACAGGAAAGGTACTGTCCCAAAGGCATAGGTGACATGCAGTACACATGGGGTCATAACATGCATGAAGTAAGAAGGCTGAGAAGGTACTTGGGGGATTAACCTCACTTTCAGGATCTGACCAGAGCATCCCTCTCCCATAATTACATAATTTAGGGCCCCAGATACACAAATGTCATTGCAATCAATGTTTGTGACATGAAGATCCACTACACTCTTATCAACAGAAAAATGAAATGGCACCAAGGTAAAAGAAGAGAAAGAACGGGAGACTTATTGCTGATGGTCCAGTGTGCTTTAGACTCGTCTGACCTGGGGCAAGCTGCCAGGTGCCTCTATTTCCTCATTCTAAACTGGAGAGAGTCTTACCAACTCCTGCCTCCACTGTGCCTGGATGAGAGACTGCTGTGAGAAGCACCATGCGAAGCTGACCGGATCCCAGCCTCCTTTACCCTCCATGCTGAATCTCCCAACGCTCTCCTTTTCAGTGTCTACTTAACTCGGTGGACTTTAGCATATTATTTTCAGTTCTCACAGTGCCACCATAAGTTGGATATTATTATGCCCATGTCATAGATAGAAGCAGGTGAAAAGAACATTTCAGGTTACACGGTGAAGGCGCCCTGGCTTAGAACCCAGTGCTGCTGGAATACAAGTCTTCTCTGCACCATGCCGCCCCTCCTGCAGCCCTCTTTGATTTAGAACAAGGCCACTACAGGAGAGTCTTGCTATTTTGGCCTCTATAAGCAGCTCTTGCCAAGTGCATGGTCATTCTGGATATGACGCACCCTTGGTGCTATGGCCTCGCTGCTCACAAAGCTAAGCCCACAGGTAGGGACGGTGTTTTCTTTGCTTCATGGTGATGTAGAGACACAGATAGATGTGGCGTGAATGAAACTAAGGTGGAGCTGCTCACCAAAATGAAAAGTGTGGCCAAAACCCAGCCCTGCCTGTGGGTGAACAAAAAACATGCCCTCTGGCCACAATGGCATTCACAGAGCTTCTGGGGATGGCTCTTACCTGGGGCTGCTCCATATGGAAACATAATCCATAGCTTGGCTCCCATAAATATGCTTATCCCACGTGCTACATATGGAAGGAGAAATCAGCTTGTATTTCATTAAACAGTTTGGCTCAGGTCTTGTGAGTCAAGATTAGAATCTGCACTTGGTCTTAAACGCATCGTTAGCAAATCAGATGGCCAACAAATAAAAATAAAGCAAGCATCCCCACTGCTAAATGTTTAAAAACAACTACACAAAACAACAATCCCCCTTGTTAGAAAAAAAAAAAGAATCTCCTCTGCTCTCTGATTTATTAGAATTCAGAATTTCATAAGGGGGACCCAGGGAGTTGAAGGGTGAGGGAGTGGGCGGGTCTAAGTCATCCATGACCCATTCCTGCATCTGCCTGCACACTGCAGGGCTCCCCCCCGCCCGGGAGCAGGAAAAGCTCACCTGCAGGTCCAGGGCTGTCAGCTTGCCCTTGTCGCCTGTGTTCCGCGCATACTCCTCAATGGTCCAAGAAGGCTGGCCCCGCTTCACCTCGGCCAGCTCGGTCAGCCGCATGTCCGTGTACAGGGGGTTGCTCTTCATGTGGGCCTTGAGTGAGGTGGGGTAGGGGTGTGGGCTGAACACCTGCTCCACCAGGAAGCCATCTTTGGGCTGCTTGGGCAGTCGGTGCTGTGGGGGGATGTCATACTGCCTGTCAGCCTGCAGAGGGGCACAGAGAATTCCAGAAAAGCAGCACAGGGGCCATCAGATCTCAGGGTGCAGCTTCTTATCACATCCAGGTAGCAACGTGTAGTTACTTAGGAACAAATAGAAAACATACCTGTATTGGGGACATTTCCTAGTAAAAGCTTCTGATTCTAATAGTATGAATACAACCTAATTTTTCCATGCCAGGTTCTTCAATCTGATCCTAACACCATCACTGCCATATTAACACCCATTGCACAGATCCTCCCTTCTATGCACACTACTTGTCTGAAAAGGAAAGGCCAGGAAGAAAGCACATGTCGACTGCCTCTCTAGCAATTATCCCTGGTAGCCGGTGGTCCCTTTCAGAGGCATCTGCAGGCATTCAGGATAAGAGGATAGTCAGGGCAACAGGGTGAAGGTGTGAAGGTGCCTAACACAGCTCACCATCATTTATGTTCTCAGTCCAAGAAACATATCCCTGGACTGTTCTCAGTGGACCTGTTATAATGGAGAACTTCTGATGCTCTCTATTTCTACCTTCAATCCACAAAGATGTCATTTCCTCCAGGCAGCACTTCCTGACCCACCAAGACTGTGATAGCACCCAGGCATGTGACCTCACAGGATGTGCATAGACCTCTCAACCATCATTTGTCACATTGAACAATAACTGCCTGTTTATCCATCTGTCTCCACTGGACTGTGAGTTCCTTGAAGGCAGGCAATTGTTCACCTTGTAATCCTGAATCCAGCAAAATAGACACTGAGTAGAAGACAGTCCATCACTATTTGTGGAAGGGAGAGAAACCAATGATATGGAGTTGAGTTAGCAAAGAGTGTTGTGCATATAATTAACAGAAAAAGACTGGAGTAGAGGAGTGTAGTAAGAAGTAAGAGAAAGGGAATCAGGTTAATTGTCATGAGGGTGACATATCAGGTGTGACATGTGACATGTGATGAACAAATGCATGTGAGTGCGTTGCCCACATGCAAGGGGACCGACTGCCCACCTATCCACAAATCCAGCCCATCGGCTCTTGCTCAAACACAGCTAGCAATTAGCTATTCCAACCCACCACGGCTGTTACACGGACATGAAGAGTGTGGGACAAACTCTGCTAAACCCAAACAAGGAAGTGGGGTTCCCTCTTGTTTTCTATTTCCTCAAAGCCAAGACTCAGAAGAGTCTTCACTGATTTGACCTATTCTTCTAATTTCCATGACTTGACATTCATAGAGCCTCTACCACATGCAGGGCCCACACCAAGCTGAGGACTGGTGAAAATGGCAATAATGACAACCACAACAGCCACTGCAATCGTGATCACAGTTAACCAAGGGCTATGTGCCCAGTGCTAAAGGTGCATTATCTCATTCCATCTTCTCATTAATATCCTGAGGTTGTAACTATAGTTATCCCCATCATGCATGTGCAATCTCAGGTCAGAGGGGTTAAGAGACTGACCCAATGCTGCACAACTAGTAAGTGGTAGAACCAGAATCTGTACCTGTTGGCACTCCTAAGACAGGATGTTTAACTGACCATGTCTGTTCCTACCACTGAGGAGTTTATGTTTTAACTTGGCAATCCGTATATATACACAATATGTATGTTTTAGCCTATTACATCTGAACAAAGACTAGAGATCAAAGGCCACAAATAATCTAGGGAAGCTTCCAGATACCTATGAATTAAGATGCCATGAAGAGTGTGCAGGACTTAGATCAGCACGGAGGAGGGGGTCAGATGTTTCTGATGGAGGAATCATTTGAAGAAAGTTTTAATGATAAAACAGGGCCTGGCCATTATAGATGTTCAATCAGTATTTGCTGAATGGGTGACTGGATGTGAGCATGGTGTTTTAAAGGAAAAATAGGTAGAATCATGGAGGTAGAATAGGCCTCAGGATGTAACAGAACCTTCCTGTGTGTGTATGTGTGGTACATAAAGTCCACAAAGCCTCAAAACCTAAGTTTGAGACTTTCTGCTGAAGGAAATGGGTACCAAGAAGCAGCTGGGAATAGCAGGCACCACGCAACCAGAGAGCAGAGTTTTGGAAAGTAAACACAGCAGTGGTCCATGATGTAGGACAGAAAGCAGAGAGTGGGCCCCCAAGCCCTAGGTGGGGGGTGCTAAGAGCCTGGGTTGTGTGTGGGGTAAATGGAAAGGAAAGAAGAAATGTAGGAAATACCACAAGAGAACAATGCACAGGGCCTAGCAGCTCTACTGGATGTGAGTGAGGCAAAGAGGGAAGTCCAAGGTGAGCAGGGCCATTTTAGCTTTGATGATTGCATGAAATGGTGACCCAATACCCCCAGGAGGGAATCAGCAAGAAAGAACACTGGCTTTCAAGGAACACAAAAGTCTGATTTGAGACCTGTAAGTTTTGATATGTGGGCAAGTCATATGGGGAACTGGCCTGCAGCAATTTGAGACCTGGGACCAAATTGAGAACCCAGGCCAGTTAGCACCATCCTCATCCCAGGGATGGTGAGAGCAGGTAGAAGAAAATAGGGTCACAGAGGCAACAAAATGAAGAAGGCTTTTGTGTGAGGCACATTTCAAATGGCTCTTCCTTGAGCTTGTGGCTATTCCTGTTGGTCAGGTGAAGCCTGGACGTTTAATGGATTGCAGGCGTGGCTAGTTCAGTTTGAATTAGCATTCCTAAGAAGTGCCTGACCACTTCAGACCTCTAAATGGCCACTTTTCAATGCTATCCAAGACCCAGGATTCTATAAACCTGGCTTAGCTGAGTGTCAAGGGCATTGGAACTAGAAGACAAGGACATGTCTGGGCATCTAGTCAGAGTAGCAGCATGGATCATCCTCTGGCCTTTCTCCAACACTATTCATGGAAAACAGATACAGAAAACTGCAGTGGTGACCAGTACTACCCAAGGCTTCTTTGGGGTCAGAAAAAAATGGCTACTTAAATTTTTTCTTTCCCCCGTCTTTGGACCCCGAGAACCTCTTTAGGACCCAGTTTTCCAAGCTTTTCTTTCTTGGTAACATTTTAGAATCTCAGCCTCCTCCTCTAGCTTAGCACCTGTGCATCCCACACCATCCTCACTTCCTGTCCCTGGCAATCCTGTCCTCAGGGACCTCAGCAGCCTCTGTGGTATGACCACTTACCTTGAGAAGCAGGGGAGGGAATGGAGACAAGGACAAACTGAAAATTATCACTTTGGCCAGAAATGGTTCTCTGGAACCCACTCAGAATGAACAGGAGTAGCCACAGGTGCCACTGAAACAAGTCCCTCCTTTTCCACAGGGAATGAGAAAAAGAAAGCATTCGAGTATATGTAACTGCACAGATTCCAGAGCTGATGAGGTGAAGTCTGAGATCAATATGCAAAAGCACTCATGCTCACATTGAAAGCACAGAACAATACAACTATGTAGGGAAAACCAAAGGAAAAGGAAAGGGAGACACCATATTAAGAGTTGCTATTTTTGCATGGGGAACAATGAATCATTTTCTTATTTATCTTCTTACCAACATCTGTCTTACAATGACAGAATTCATGCTTTTGCAAAGGAATATCACACGTGAAACAAAGTCCATAAAAAGGACACACATCAGCAAGCATATTTGCAAAGCATTTTCCCTGCTTGCCTGGCATGGGTCCTGCTGCTTCGAAAAGGACAGAAAGACATCCTTGGTGGTGCCTGTCTGCCCTGACACACCCCTGTTCTGTGAAAATCTGTTCTCACACCACCTGTCCAATATCCCAGCCACACTGTCTACTGCAGGCAACATCTCAGCATGAGCTCCACCTCGCTGACTGACAATTGGCCAAAAAACAGCCTGCCTTCTTGTCCTCTCTGTTCTAATGGGCCAAGCTTGCCAAACCTGGAAGGGTAACTAGCACACAGAGGTGAGGCCTTTTTCTTGCTTTATGGAATATCCCGAGCTTGGAAATACAACCAGGGCTATGATAAAGCCGGTGCCAATTATGGGAACCTAAATTTCAGTTACCTCTTTAGATTTCCGATGCCAGTCCTTATTATCTCCTGGGCCTGCCTCTTTTATCTCCTCCTCATTGAGGCCCATGCGGTTGGTGTAGGTGATGGTACGCCAGTCTCTGGGCGAGTTGGAGATGCTGGCGATCTTGGACTCGGTGGCGCTGTTCTCCTCGGTCAGGGACCTGGAGGATGGCCTGGTGAAGAGGCTTTTTTTTAAGGCCTTGACGCGCAGGCTTTCGCTGTTGCTTCCGCTGGCATCGGAGCAGCACCAGTCCGCGTTGCTCTCCAACTTGGGTCCATGGGAGCCACTGTGTGCACGGAACACCCGGGGAGAGGCGCTGTCATCCGAGGGGGCCTCGCTAGTCAAGGAGTTCAGATCGATCTGCACGTTCACCTTCTCTGGCTGCTGCATCTTCTGATCCAGTTTATTTAGTTTGCCCAGGACCTGGGAGATTTCCTCGCGGACCCCCGACAATGATTCCAGCTTCCGTTCAATTTCACCGATCCTGAGCACCAGTTTGCACACACTGGTCTTCAACTCATCTTCCGAGTGGTGGATGTTTTCGGGCCGGTTGCCCTTGTCTCCCTTGCTGTTGGGGACCCCATTGGCAATTTTGGTGAGGTTGTGCTCTGGGGAACTGTCACAGTCCGACTTATGAAGCTGAGACAAGGACCCGGTGCTGTTATAGCAGGACGACTGTATCACCCCCGTGGAACCACTGATGCTCATGTCGTCGAGGAACCGGAAAATATCACTGATATCGTCACTGACGATTTCAGAGTCGTCGTCGGAGTGCTTCATGTGCCGGTCGCCGTACTTGCCCGGGCCAGAGGCGCACAAGTCTTTGCATTTCTTGGGTTCTAGGACGTGCTGCTCCGTCTGGGTGCCCACGCTACTGGTGTCTGAGCTGAGCTGTCCGCTGGTGCAGCTAATACTCTTGTCTTTAAACTTCTTGATGGCTTCGTGCTTCTCCAGGTCAACAGGGGATGAGATCTCTTTAGATTTGAGCCCATTCTGTTTCACCGCGTAGCCAATGGGGAGAATCGGCTGCTGATCCTTCGGCACCAAGTAAGTGGGGCGCCTGTCTGGGGCTGAAAAATTGGGGGTCTGGCTTCCGGGATTCGGGTAGCGTAGCTTTTCCTCGGAGGGATTTCTATTGAAAAAGGACCGTTCAAAGTCAGGAACTTCCTCTGTATTTAAGCTCCAGCTTTTGGCTGGCCACGGAGTCTGCTTACTGGGCCTCCCCGGACAGCGCCTGGTGTCCTGGGTTCCCATCACAGGAGTGGGTCCGAAATACGTAGACGCTTGAAGGTCATCTAGGCTTTCGTGCTTTACGCGCCTTTTGTCAGGAACGGGGGAATACACTGGGTTCAGGTACTGGCTGTGGTAGGGCATCTCAAAGCTGTGATTAAAGAAGGGTGGCTTGTGGGACTCCTTTCGACTCGGGTGTTCCCCATGCTCAGCCTCTGCTTTGTTGGTAGGATCAACCAAACTAGGGGACACGGTCATGAGATTGTGAAAATCCTCTTTGAAGATGTTCCTTTTCTGGACACAAGACTGAACCACGAAGGGCTCCTCATTGGAGATGAAGGTCTCCTTGATGCTCTGACTGAGGGGCAGGGAGTCTTGGTCTGAAATGGACTCATTCTCAAGGTTCATGGGGAAGTAGGTCCTTTGCATCTCACAGGGCTGAGGGCTGGCCACAGAGTATGGGGCCAGAGCCTGCAGCCTGTCCAGGGAAGCAGCCCGGTTTTTCACCTCTTTGCTGACACCCAACAAGAAGTTGGGCTCCGAGGCAGGGACAAACTGCGGGCAGTCCTTGCAATCCATCTTGCGGCACTTGGATGACTGCCGGGTGGGGTAGCCCCGGCTGAAGGGCCTCTCGCTCAGCTCACAGTTCAGGGGCTCACACTCGGCAGCGTTGCAGATCTCGGTGTCAGACCTGCATGATTCAAAGGACGTCTCCTTCTTGCGACCCTTTTGGCGACCAGTAGGCAGCTTTTCCTTAGCGGCGCCCCCATTCATTTGGATCAGGTTGAATATGGTCACGATGTCTGCTGCCACCATGATTTTCTTGGATTGCTGGTTATTCACAGTGCATTTCATCTTGTCTTTGAATAATGTGGCTGGAAAATTGGGATCGAGACAAGCAGTGTAGAAGAGCACGCTTCTCAGTTTGGCAAGTTGCGACAGATCAAACCGGGCACACAGTGATTTGCACAGGTCCTGATAGGAAACGGTATTTTGCTTGCTGTCCAGTTCCTCCAAGATCTTCACCAAGAAGAGGGAAGTCTCCTGATTGGCCTCCATGATTTAGACTTTCAAAACCTCACTGATGATAGGGAAGCTTCAGTCAGTTCTACAGGGACGACATTGGAAAAGAGAGGGAGGGAAAGAAGGTTATAAACACCAGTGGAACCTTAAGTTCAGCTTGTTATGAACCACTTAAAGAAATACAAAGGAAAACATTTTAATGACTAAACAGTGTATCAAAGGCTTTAAAACTATTCATAGTAATTCCCTTCCCAGGAATCTACCTTAAAGAAATGATCAATGGCAACAATTATGCAAAAAGATGTTCACTTCCAGGGTTTTTACATGGTGAAAAAAATTTAAAAATCCTAAATATCCAAATAATAGGAAATATAGGAATACAACAGGTTATGATATACCATGAAATTTTACAAACACTAAAATTACACCCTATAATGGAACACTATTCATTAGTAGGAAAAGAACAAACTTCTAGTACATGCCATGACATGGATGATTCATGGAGTGAAAGCACCCAGAGTCAAAAGGCTACATACTATATTATACTATATTATACTATATTATACTATATGATTCCGTTATAATGAACTCTGGAAAATAAATCAGTGGTTGCCAGGGGCTGGATGTAAGGGGAGGGGTTGACCTTGAAGACGCACAGAGAAATTTTCCAGAATGATGGACCTGTTCTACATCTTGGTGGTGGTGGCAGTGGTTATGTGACTATATGCATTTGTCAAAACTCATGGAACTAAACACTAAAAAGTGTGCATCTCATTATATGTAAATGGTACCTTAACTTAAAAATGACATAAAACTTTGATTGGCAAAAGAAAACTGTGGTACAATATTGAGTGAAAAAATATGGAAATAAATATGTACATAGAAAGATCTTAGTGATATAAAGTTATATGTTCCTAAAAATGACAATGAAAGTGCATTTAAATGTTAATAGTCATTAAGTTTGAATTTTAAATATACTTTTTTTTCCTAAATTAGTAATCTCTTTTCCAATATTTTATCATGCAAATTTTCAAACATGCAGCAAAGTTGAAAGAGTTTTATAGCGAACACTAATATACCCACCATCTGGATTCTACAATTAACATTTTAATATATTTGCTTGATCACATATCTACCCATCTATCCATCATCAAGCCACCTTATTTTTTATGTACTTTAAAGCAAATTGCAGACATCTGTACATTTCCCCCTAAATACTTTGTCATGCACATCATTACCTCAAGTTCAATAACTATTTAGTTTTCCTTTGCATATAAAATTTACATATAATGAAGATCACAAATTATCAAGTATGCATCAGTTGAAGTTTTGACAGATATGCCTGTGCACTAACCAACACCTCCAGAAAGAAGATGTAAAATGTTCTTATTACTCCAAAAAAGTTCCCTCATACCCTTTCCTGTTCAGTCACTGTTCATTATTTATAAGTGATATGTTATTTGTTCCTTGTTATTTCCCATCCTTTCTAAAATTCTTACAATATACACATATTATTTTGCAGTTGCCAAACAATAACGAATCTTACTTTGGAATGGAATGGAAAAGCCATATTAACTGATGTAGGATGAGAAAATTAAATACATCAAATCAAACGTTTAACAAAATTTCATAGGAGAAGGTGAAATTCCTCATTTATAAACATGGACACAGCTTTTGCAATTCCTGAGGACACAATGAATTACATAATGCATTACTTCCCTGATCCACACTACTTAGACAAGGCGATTTGATAATCGACTTATTGATTTTAAAGCTGACCCAGTCTGTGGGGCCCAGCCCATTTTCTAGGAGAACAGTGCATTTTCTTCAGATTAAATTGTAGCAGCTTGAGGCAATGGGCTCTCTCTCCACCCCAAGGGCAGCTCCTCTAAACAGGCTTTTATAAACATTAGCTTGGTCTCACTCATGAATGTTGAGGGATATGCATAGATCTGTGGCTTACATCTTCCAGTATAGAAAAAGGAATGAAACCCAGACAAGTTCTGTTCCTGCCCAGAATAAGTCACTGGGAATCCCACTTCTCCCACTCAGTGCCCCTGCCCTGCCCAGCCTTCAGCTGCATCTTATTAAAGCATTCTGTGTCAGGATGTTCTGGCTTGCTAAAGGTGGGGACAACCTGTAATGCTTGAATTTCAAGTAAATAAATGGATTTAAATATCAGAGCAGAGGACAAATGAATGCAATTTAGAGAACAGCAACACATGCATATCATATTTTATGGTTGTGGTCATACAAAGCACTTTCCTAGCTACATTTTTCTTTAATCCCTGTAACTACCCTCAGAAGCCTCTTCATTTTTGCTATTACTTTTTGACAGAGGAGGAAACAGGCTTCAGGAACTTAAGGGTCTGGTAGCATCTGGAAGCAACAAGATCTAAAGCCAGGGCTGTCAGCTAGCTCCATGCCCTGCCCCATCATGTGCCTCCCAAGAAAGCCCAGGACTTTGCCATCTCAAATTTCATGCCTACTTTGCATGTCTATAAAGAATTATTGATCCCAGATTTAAAAAAAAAAAAAAACTACTTGAGGGCTGGGGTATGGCTCAGTGGTAGCGCGCTTGCCTCACACACGTGAGGGCCTGGGTTGGATCCTCAATACCACATAAAAATAAATAAATAAAAATAAAGACATTGGTCCATCTACAACTAAAAAAAGATTTTAAAAAAAATTTAAAAAGAACTATTTTAGGAAACCAAGGCTCAATGTCTCCTGAAGTGAATAATGGAAATACAAACACTGTATGAGGCCTAAGTCACTTTTGTCAAAGTTGAAGGTAAAGAGGGGACAGGAAAGATGGTGGATGAGATGGATATCATTACCCTAGGTACATGTATGACTGCACATATGGTGCGATGCTGCATAGTGTACAACCAAAGAAATGAAAAGTTCTGCTGAAATTGTGCACAATGAATCAAAATGCATTCTGCTGTCATATATACCTAATAAAAATAAATTAATTAATTAATTTTAAAAAGTGAAGGTAGGGAATCTATGGATGAAAACAGGTACATGGACACAGGTACTGTGTAGGTGCACATGATGTGGTCCGCCATCAGAGAAACTCCACACAGACCTGCTACACTATACCAATGTATGCAAGGAGGAATAGGAGCAAAGAAAGAATGCATTGAAAAACAAGCTTCCAGGTTCTCTAGCAGAATAATAGACTCAGCCTGCAGCAGGCAGCCATCGGTGGGCTACCTCATTTGACCACACAAACACCTCTCTGCAGATGAGGAAATTGAGGAACTGGGCGATCCAGAGGCCAACACTGGATCAGGGACCTGAGGTCTTCTGGTACTGTTTGAAGAGCACAAGGCTCAACCTTATACTAAGGGTAGGTAGAGTGTCCACCACTGAGGGACAGTAGTGAATGGGGGAGGCCCCTTTGGACTGACCTACTATGTGAGATCAGCTTGGGAAAATGACTCCGTTGTATACAAAGAGCAAGACACACTTGCCTAAAACACAAATTTGTCCTCTCCATTATTACATTTTTGACTTCTTGAATCACATGCTTCCAGGGACCCTCATTAGACCCGTGAGTTACTGCCTGTGTCTGGATTATGCACCACCTCAGAGGGAAAATAACAAGTTGGCTGTGGGACTCATTATCCAGCTTTTTATTAAATAAGAAGAAAGCTCATGAACTGATTCCATGGGGAAAATTTGAAAGTGGCTCAACACACATGACTCCAAGCCCAGCCTGGCTTCCCCCATGGTCTTTAGCACCCGCCCCGTGCACTGGCCTCAGGTCTCCTTGAAGGTTCTGGAAGCATTCAGCCCCACAGAACCTTTTCTGTGCATCCAGTATGGGTATGGCACTGTGCTAGGCACAGCTTAAAAAAGGTAAGGGAGCTGCCCTCATAGAGCTCATGAGCTCAGAGAAGAAAATGACTTTTATGATCAGGGCTGGAAGGAGCCCAGCCTGAGTCCTTTGTTTTATGGGTAAGAAAAGTGGGGCCAAGAAAAGAGACATGGCGTTTTAAAGGCACATGTGGGATTAGTGGCAGAATGGGTCTTAGCAGCCAGGTCTTCTGTCACCTAGCCTGTTTTCTCAAATGGTCATGCAAAATGCCAGAGTTCATTGATGAGGACCAAGGAGCTTAAACAAGGGACCAGGACCCCAGGTGGGGGTGATGGAGTCCAGCCCGGAGGAAAGGAAAGGTGCCATCTACAGCTTGGCAAAGGAGGTTCCATCTACAATGCCCTCAAAGCTGAAGAGGAGGTGAATGTTTGAGGGTACAGGGTAAGGGGACAAAGGGGATGTTCCAGGCAGGAGGCTGAAGGTGCAGGGGAGCAGGGTGGAGTCTGTGTGTTTGGTCAGAATGGAGAGAGGGAGGTGGAGCTGGACACATGAATGGTATTTAGATAGGGCTTGCTACGATCTGACTGTGTCCCCTCCAAAATTCAGGGGTTACCAATGTGACAGTATTAGGAGATGAGCTATGAAGAGGTAACTAGACCATAATGGCTCCTCGCTCATGGGAGGGACTGAGGCCCTTATCAAAGGATTCATGCAGCATGAGGCTTGCTAGCTCTTCCACTATCTGCCATGTGAGGGTGCAGTGAGAAAGCCCTCTCCAGATAGCAGAAGCGGGTGCCTTGACAGTGGGCTTCTAGCTTCCAGAACTATGAGGAATAAACATTTTTGTTGTTTATAAATGATCCAGTCTCAGGTATTCTGTTATAGCAGCACAAATAGAGTAATGAATTCTGAGTGAGGAGTTTGGACTCAATTCTATAGGCAACTGGAGTCAGGGCAGGGGTCTGGGTGAAGCAACCCAGCCTACAGGATATACCGACTGGGATTCACATTATCTTCTCCTTTTCTAAACCTCTGCACATGCACAGCCAAGGTGAGAAATCCAGGATGGTCTAAATCCTGAGCCATGGATATTTCCACAAACAATAGTCTGTAGCTTTGGGAAGGGCAGGAGTTGAATGTTTTCCCATTATCCTGGGGCACCTTTCTCATTTCTCACGCCACATTCCCACGATGATAAATGGTGTTGCTGTCCAGCCTACAAGGCTAAAATGAATGTCCACCCTTTCACCACCTTATGCATTTTTAATTGCTCAAACTGTTGTCATTTGATGTTAAAGAAGAAGAAAGAGATGATCCGGGGATATAAAATTTATAGGATTGCCGTTTGAATCTTTGGACAAATATAAGCTCCCTGAATTTCATTTCTATCAACTCCCTTAAAGCTTTAATCTTCCTTTCTGACACTAACAACCCAGAAATCTGATGACAATGAATGATATAAACCTTAAACTGGATCAGCAAGACTCGGTTATGGAGTATTCTTAATAAAGCTCACCCATATGCCATAATGCATTGATCTTTCAAAAACCAAAATTAAGTGCTGAGATGTAACGTGGCCATAATGTTCTGACTTCATGTTAGCACAGTGAGGGAGAATTTATCTGTAGCATTTATATGATTTCTGGAGTGGTTGTCCTGCTTATTGTTCTGAATTTTGTGGTCTTTATTTCCAGGATGGGGAATGTTACTGTGATTTAATGAAACTATGGATTCAGTGAAACTATAAAAGGTTGGTATCCATCTAGGAATCTGAACTGGTAACCTAGAATTTCTACATTCTTTATGTCATCTCAAATAAAATCTCATACTGAAGGGAGAGTTCTTTCCAACCCAGAGGCAGCTTGTTCTCCACAAAAACTACTAAGAAGACATACATCAAGGAGTTGGGGAGGGGACTACACTCTTGTTTGCTGAGGGTATCCCTGCAGAGCTCAACCCTTTATTAAGAAATTACAAGGCACTTTCCAGATCTGACAAGGAGGTATCCTCAGAAAATGTGTTGGGCTGACGATGTGGCTCAAGCAGTAGTGCGCTCGCCTGGCATGTGTTTGGCCCCGGCTCGATCCTCAGCACCACATACAAACAAAGATGTTGTGTCTGCGGAAAACTAAAAAATAAATATTAAAATTCTCTCTCTCTCTCTCTCTCTCTCTCTCTCTCTCTCTCTTAAAAAAAAAAGAAAATGTGTGTGGGGGGGGACACCCATTACAAACACCTAGAAATGCTGGATAGAGTGCTTTCCCCCTCCCCTTAACATGCATAGCTAAGTTTGCAAGAGGGCAAAAATAAATGTCCAGGTGTCAAAAACAGGGAAAGGATAAGAAATCACAAAAGTAGGCAGGAGAACTGATATTGAGCTTCCCTGGAGGGAAAGGGAGAGTCTTACTAAGGAGAAGGAGAAGAATCCCCTCTCCATGAGAAGGAGGGTGGGAACACAGATTCTGCATAAAGTTGGGACCCTTGAAGGACTACTCCCTAATTCTAATTGAAAGAATGAAATAGAAGAAAATCTGCTTATTAGTTCCAGAAACAAGGACACTCATCAGCTTCTGCCTGGTCAATAAAGTAAAAAAGTTACTCCTTGGAAATATAAAGCAAGGGCAATGTCTTAAATATGTCAGGGCCCACAGTTTTGTTGTCACAGGATAAAAGAACTCTTGAGCTAAGAAATTAATATAAAAATTGGTTCCATTCTAATAATGTCTGTGGGTGCAAGAAGAAACAAGTGCTATACTGCTGTGGACAGTCTATGTGACAGAGGAAAAATAAAAGCCCTACACTAAAATTGAATTATTTTTCTAGAAATAACAACACACAAAAGAAAATGCCCCACAATGAGTAAGAATTCAGAAGACACAAAATAACCAGAAGGATTAGAAGTTTAAGAATTTCACAAAAGTGAACCACAATCTAAAAATGGTATGAAGATGTTTAAAATAAGTAAAAACATAAGTAGCAAGTCTAAATAAGACACCGGGGGAAAAAAAAACGACAACATAGATTTGGAAAGGAACTAGATAGTTCTTGTAGAAAAAACGATGATCGAAGTAAAAAACAGAACGCACAGATTCAATAACAGATTTAAGTGCAGAAAAAATAGTGAACTGAGAGAGAGATTTAAGGGAATTCAGCAGAATCCAGCACACAAAGATAAATGATATGAAATCAGGGTTAGGAGACATAAGCACAGAAGAAGTTTCCTCAAATGTCTGATAGGAATTC
Source organism: Urocitellus parryii (assembly GCF_045843805.1). Classification (NCBI taxonomy): domain Eukaryota; kingdom Metazoa; phylum Chordata; class Mammalia; order Rodentia; family Sciuridae; genus Urocitellus; species Urocitellus parryii. The sequence goes on along the minus strand of NC_135536.1, from coordinate 121,731,603 downwards.
CAGGAAAGATAAAAGAGAATAACAGAAAGACAATAATCAAAAAGATAATGTCTAAGAATGTTCCAGAATGAACCTTCAAATTCAAGGCGCAACATGAGCTATTAAGACATATAAAAATGAACTCACCCTTAGATACCTAAACACATCATATTAAAACTGAAGAATTTCAGAAACTAAAAGAAAACTTTGCCCAAAAATGTGTACTCGGAAAAGATATTCCTTAAAGAATGAAAATAAAGAAAAGTAAACATAGGGATAAACATCTTTATACTGCTAAAGAAAAGTAACATATACTTCATTACTCTATTACCAGATAAAATGTTTCTCAGGAATAAAAGTTGAAGTTTTTTCAGGTATGGAGGTGATTTCTCATATTCCTTACCATAAAAGCTATAAATTAGCCTGTGCAAAGAGAAAGTGAATCTGGAGAAAAGAAACTAGTGCACATAGAGTTAATTTTTATCATATGTCAACTGTGTAAAACTACTGATGACTAATTTTGCAGGTAAAATAGGAGAGGAAGTAAGAGGATCAAATTGTTTTTATGAAATGCCTTATATTATCTGGAGAAGGAAAGAGATGTTAAATAAATTCAGCTAATACATCAATTAAAATGTATGCTGGGAAAAAGTATGGGAAACCCCAAGAACAGGAAGAAATTGTTGGACTTCTAAAGCAGCATAGATAAAACAGGGGAATAAATAAGAGCCACTCATCTAGGACAGAGTAGGAAAGAAGAGAAATAAAAGCAAAGACAAAGTAGGACCAATAAAAATCAATAAGATGACAGAGTGTTTCCAAGTACATTTTATGACAATAGATGAAAACTTTATAAACCTATCAGTTAAAAACAATAACTTCCAAATTAGAATTTTAAAAATTATAACAAAATGCAGCCAAACACTCCTATAAGAGGTATACATAGCAATTAGAAAAATACAAATCAAAACTACTCTAAGACTTCATCTCACTCCAGTCAGAAGGGCAGCTATTAAGAATACAAACAACAGTAAGTGTTGGAGAGGATGTGGGGAAAAAGGTACATTCATACATTGCTGGTGGGACTGCAAATTGGTACAACCAATATGGAAAGCAGTATGGAGAATCTTTGAAAAATCTGCAATGGAACCACCATTTGACCCAGCTATCCCTCTCCTCAGTCTATACCCAAAGGACTTAAAACAGCATACTACAGGGACACAGCCACATCAATGTTTATAGCAGCACAATTCACAATAGCTAAACTGTGGAACCAACCTAGATGCCCTTCAGTAGATGAATGGATAAAGAAAATGTGGTATATATACACAATGGAATATTATTCAGCATTAAAAGCAAACAAAATCATGGCATTTGCAGGTTAATGCAAGGAGATAGAGAATATAATGCTAAATGAAATTAGCCAATCCCCCCCCCAAAAAAAAAACAAATGCTGAATGATTTCTCTAATTTAAGGCTGCTGGTTCATAATATGCTGTGGGGGGGTTGGGGGGAGGATTAAATGAACTCTAGATAGAGCAAAAGGGAAAAGGGGAAGGAGGGAAAGGGAGGGGGCATAGGGTAATGGTCATCACTACCCTAAGTACATGTATAACACGAAGGATGTGACTCTACTTTGTGTACAACCAGAGATATGAAAAATTGTGCTCTATATGTGTAATATGAATTGTAATGCATTCTGTTGTCATATATAACAAATTAAAATTTAGAAGTTCAAAAAAAATTTTTAAAAATAAAGAAAGTATAATAAAGATATTGTGTCCATCTTTAAAAAAAAACACTATCACATAAACAGTGAAAGTAAAGTAAAAAGATGAAATGAGATATATCCGTCAAAACCAAATAAGAACCAGGCATGGTGGCATATGCCTGTAATACCAGCAGCTCAAGAGGCTGAGGCATGAGGATCCCAAGTTCAAAGCCAGCCTCAGCAACTCGGTGGGGCTCTAGGCAACTTAGAGAGACCCTGTCTCCAAATAAATAAATTTTCTTAGAAAACAGCTTGGGATGTGGCTCAGTGGTTAAGTGCCCCTGGGTTCAATCCTTGGTTCAAAAATAAATAAGAAAACATTTAGTATGTGTTGTAGATAGCATGGCATAGCAGTTAAAAGTCACAGGCTCCGTTTGGATCCAAGCTCTCCCACCCTTAAGGTATGTGAGGAGAGCAAGTTATCCGTTGCTGTGAACTTCACAGTTTCCTTATCTTCAAAATAGGGGTGGTAATAGCATTTATTTTAATTAGTTATTTTATATACAGTCAGTGCTTAGTATACAGTAAGTACTAAGTGTGAGCTATAACTATTGTTATAGTAACATAAATTTAAAAGAGTTTAAGGTTAAAAAAAAGTATTAGGGACACCAGAGAATTATTACAAAAATGATAAAAGGAAAAATTCACCAGGAAAATAAAACAATTCTGTACCTGTAGGCACTCTAATATAGCCTTAAAAATGTTTGAAGCAAAAATTGACAAAATGTATAGGAAACATATCAAACTTATAATCATATTTAGAAACTTTAACATACCTTTCTCAAAAAAATGAAGGATCAAGCAAAGAAAAAATATTGTTTGTGGTAAAATAGTAGAATACCACCATTAACAAATATGATCTATCACACACAGAGAACACTGGAACCCCCTCCCCCAAATACAGTTCTTCTTTTAAATGGCCATCAGTAGAGTTGATCAAGCAGATTGGGGGAGGGAGGAGGGAAAGTACTGAGAGAATGAGATGGATCAAATTACGTATGTGCACGTATAAATATGGCATAATGAATTCCACTATTATGTATAATTATAATGCTCCAATAAAAATTAAATACAAACAAGTTACTAAATTTACAATTTCCTACTTATACATTCCTGGAACATGAGTAATTTTCATTTTTGAAATTGATGTTCATTAAAATTCAAATGAAAAACTCCTAAAACTGTAAATTGCCTTATTGTACAGGAAGAACTAAAGTTATTTCTTTTAAAGTAAAGTTGGCCACATATTTTGAACCAAAAATGTTTCAAAAAATACCAGTGAATTCTCTCATCCTGTAGAGAATTTTTTACAATAAAGCAGTGAAATTAGCAAATGTATATCCAAAAACATCTCCTAAGCACATAGGTCTAAATAATCTATAGGTCGAAAAAGAAATCAAGGTAGAAATTAGAATAAAATTATCATTAAACTCAATGAAAATACTATGTATCAAAACTTGTGAGGCATATCTAAAGCTGTCCTTATGGAAAATTTATAGTGATAAATACAAATATTGAATTAAAAGTTTGAAAAGCAATGAGCCAAGTATGGCATTCTACAATTAGGGGGGGAAATCAGCATAGTAAATACAAAGAAAAGTAGAAGAAACAAATAAGAGCAAAAAACCCAGTTAAGTAGGAAACAAACATTATTATCCTCAAAACCTAAATAAACTGGTTTCTTTGAAATGACAAATGAAATTAGAAAACCCCTAGCAATAATGATGAAAAAAAAAGAGAGAGTCAGGAATAAACAATAACAACGCTGAAACTGGTAATGTTTAAGGAAAACTTACTACATACTAAGTAATTTATTAACTTATTCAATCTTTATAAAATAGGAACTAAAATGATTCTAATTTATGGTGGAGTTCACTCCAGCAGGTGAGTCACAGAGCTAGTACATGGGTAAACTAGACCCAAACTATACAGCCCAAGTTCAGAGTCCACAGCATCACGTGCTACAGCCCTTCAAAAAATTAAGAATGAAAAATAGTACAAAGTCACAGATTCAAAACACAGGTTTTGTTTGAAAGTTTAATAACACCAAGTATTGGTGGAGATACAAGCAGATTTTGTCATACACTTCTGATGGAAGAGGACATTGGGAGAATCACTTAGGAGAGTAATTCAGCAATATGAATAATTCAAGCTAAGCCAATCATACTGTCCTCCAAATCCACTTTAGGTATTTTCCCCAGATAAACACTCTCATGGGTCATGAGCTTGGGCTTGCTCATGCCATTGATATTTTACAGCAACTAATATGAATGAATTTATTTAGAATAAATTTGAGGATAAACCTCCCAAATATAAAAATGTATGGATAAAGGATGTTGCAAATTAATCCACCACATCAATAATGTAACTTGAAATAAAAGAAACATTGTTTAGTGGTCCATGCATTAAAAAGAACGTATTAAAAACATGGAGATGAAATACACCAGGTTTGGGACAGTGGTTTCCTGGAGGGGGAAGGAAAGACGTGGTACGAGGCCCAAAATTAAGGCCCACTGTTCCGTGCCACCTTGACACCCGGTGGAACTGTAAGCAGGGGCCTGAGGGGCACCACAAGTTCCCACTCTGCTTCCAGGTAAGGCTCCCCAGCCAAGCCACCCTTCTAAACAAGGGACCAGGCACAGTTCCTACTTACCCCTGAGGAGTAGGTTTTGGTTCCCTCCCAGCCATCACAAATATTCAAACAAGCTCATCCCATCCTCCTGTAGGAACCAGAGGTCACCTTACCCTCTTGGTACTCTAAAGCCTGCCTCCCACAGCCCACGTTCGCTCACTCTGCTGCCAAGTGGCCCCGTAGCAAGCAGCGCTCACACCAGACTGACCGCAGGTCACTGATAAATCAAGTCAGGTGCCCCGAGTTCAGCCACCCTGTAATAGGGCGGGAATCCTCCCTTACCTAGTGGGTGAACTGCAGGTGATTAACCAAAGGAGTGCCAGGTGGCAGGTCAACTAAAACACGGTCTTTTTTCTCACTTATTTGCTTTTACTGAGACCTATCAAAAGTAGAATAAGCAGAAATTTTTCATAAACACGGCTGTAGCAGGACAGCAGCCACTAAGAAAATTGACAGTGCTGTTCTTTGTTGTCATTTTAGCTTTGCTGTTTTTATTCTTTTCTTCCTTTCTATGCGTAGAGGCCCTTCATGTTGGGGGATATGCTAAGCAATTGTTTATTTAAAGTTAATTCGTTAACAACTGGTCAAAATGGCAATGTTTTTGAACAGCCAAAGATTAAAACTTACTACAAAGTACCTATAATTTATTAACAAATAAATCAGTGGGATTGGAGGACAAGAAGCAGATGCAGACGTAGATCAGGGTTTCAATATAAAAGGAAGGTAGCATTGCAAGTCAATGAGAGAATAAAGTTTTTTTCCATAAACATAAATGTTTTGATTGGTTTATTGGTTGAGTATCATTGAAAGCATCAGTTCATCGATTGGTTAAAAAAATTAAGTTGGCCCTCACTCCTTTCCATATACAAAAGCTGAAATCTAAAGAAGATTGGAGTCAAGATTTAGATTATCTGAGGCTCTGAAAGAGTTTTCCACACATAATCCAAAAAGTTGGAATCAAGAAGAAAACGATTGATCCATTTGGGTCCATGAAAGTGACTCACCAGGGCAATGAACATCATAAAATCTGAAAAAGACAGAAAGCAGAAACTTCTTGATTCTAATTGAAAGCCCTTAAAAATGAATAAGAAAGAAGGAACAACTCAAAAGAAAAATGTCCAAAGAAAGGCAAAGAAAAGTGCAGCATCATAATAAATAAAGCAAACTATAACAGGACTTTGTTTCATTACTTTGTTATTTACAAATCTAAAAGAAAATGAAATTATTTTCTTCCTGAAGTAGAAAAGCACTAAATACCATGAGGTTTGCACCTAATGCTTGGTTTGGATAGTTGCCCCCAACGCCCATGGATTAAAGGGCTGATTGCTAGTCTATGGTGCTCTTGGGAGTGGTAGGAACTTTAGGAGGTAGAGGATAGTGGAAGTCAGATCACTGGGGACATGCCACTGACAGGGATATGGGACTCTGGACTGTCCTTCCTCCATCTTTTTTGATTCTAGGCCACCGTAAGGCAAAGAGGCCTCTTTTGCTATGCACTCCTGCCATGACTTACTGTACCACCATAGGGCCAAGCAGCGATGGACTGATACCTCTGAAACCATGAGCAAAGTAAACCTTTCCTGTTATTCATCTAAATATATCAGGTATTTTGTCACAGTAATGTAAAGCTAATATACCTACTATTATTTATGACTCATGTAATAATATATTGATTATGGTATTTATAATCAGTACTGTTGACATTGGATAAGAAGCAAGCTCATACTCCTGTTAGTGGGAAAAGTAGGCATTCCCATATATTGTTGAAAAAAAAGACAATTGTCTAACTTTTACAGGAAGTAACCAGCCATAAAACTTGCAAATATGCACTTCCTTTAAATGAAGGAAAATCACACTTCTAAGTATTCACCTAAAGGAAATAATCAAATAAGTGCAAAACATGCAACAAATATATTCTCTTCAGTGTTGTTTAAAACAAGAAAAAAAGTCAGCAATAACCTTTCTATGCAACAATTGACTATATAAAACTATACTACATTGCTATGATGGAATACCATGCAGTCATGAACAAATCATTTTGCAGAAATATATTTGTTGGGGCATATTTACTTTTTAATGATGTATTCCTTTTTCAATTTTTTTGTTACACTTGTATCTTTTTTATGTTTTTATTAGTGCATTTTCATGGTGAGATTCATTGTTACATGGTCATCCATGCACACAGAATAACAATATAATTAGGCCAATACGATTCCCCAGTATTTTAATGATGTGTTCTTACATGAGAAAATACAGTGCTAAATGATATAAAGTAAGATGGCATAAAATTTCACATATCTGTATCTTCTACATAGTAAAACATTAATAATAATTATCCCTGGGATCTTTTTTTCCCTCTTGTTTCAGATCTGCATTAGTTAAATGCTCTAAATATTTGATTTCTTCTAGTAAAAAAAATGAAGAGGAAAGGATTTTCAGCAAATCCTGGCATTGGGAACTTGGAGGAGTCAATTATCATTTCTGGAATTTGGTTTTCTTACCTATAGAAGAAAGATCTCAATTCCTCCTCCTGGGATTACTAACAAGGTCAAGTGAGACATCTGTGTATTCATTCAAAAATATTTATTTTGTAACTGGAACATGTCAGACACTGGGCTAGTGGAAATACAGCCGTGTATAAGGTGGACAAACAGTAAAGCAAAAACCTTACCCTCAGGAGCTCATCCGCTAGTGGAAAAGATAGGTAATCAGCAAAACTAAAACATCAAATTATAGTTTGTTATATGGCTGAAAGTGCTATAGAAAAAAGAAGGAAGAGGTTAGAAATTGCAGGGGGAGGGAGTTGCAATTCTAAATTGGATTGTTGAAAAGGATTCAGGGGAAAGATCATATTTGAGTGAAGTTTCCAGTATTGAAGCAAACCATGTGGTAGGGAGGAAGAAAGGCAAATATTACCGCAGTAGCAACAGCGAGTGCAAAGGCACTGAGAGAGAAGCAGGACGGGCATGACCAGCAGGCCATGACAGTACTTTTTAAAAAGCTGATAGGCAAAATAAATAGTATTTATCAGTATATTATTATAACATAATAGATCCAAATGATTATTTTATTTTTCAAAATGTCTCTAAAGTAGCTCTTTAATGTTTAGCCACTGTTCATGTTCCATTTTAGGGTGAAATAATTATAAGAGAGTTATGAGCTCCCTCAAATTCCCCTCTTTTTACCTAAGCCATGCTTAGGTCAGACTTCCTCCTACCTCTGACTTCCCGGGAAGAAGGGAGGCCTTGGACCAGATGATGGAATTTGGAATAGAGACATATAGAGAGGTACCCTTTTGGTCCAGGTAAGCCAAAATGCTGCCTAATAGCAGAAGAATCCCTTGCTTCATTTTCACTTTGCAAAGTTTTTCTGACTCTTCCTTATATGTAATCTCAGTGATGTGCCCTGTTTATGTTTTAACAATTTGTTTTTATTTGTGGGATGGATCTAAATGCATATTCCAGATCTTGTGAATGGCTACCTTAGAAATGGTTATGGCTCTGTAGTGTCAGTGCCTACCCTGGCTTTGGGTAAAGGTGTTGAACTTTTGTTGATGTGTTTCCCAAATGGGTCCATGGAACCTTTAAGCTCCAAGGTTGGTTTTGAAGAGGGTAGAGCTCCAGAACCCAAGGAAACACTGACCAAAGAAAAGATCCAACTAGATTCTCCAGACATCCACTGCCCCTAGAGAAAGTAAGACAAAATCATGCCTCTGGGGCTGTTGTTCTGTGGTTCTCTCAAACTTATGGGGTAAATACTAATCATCTCAGAGGCTGTCCTGTATTAGTTTCCTATGGCTGCTGTAATAAAAACCCACAAATGTCATGTAAGAGAGAGATGTACCAACTTACAGTTCTAGAGATAAGAAGTTCAAAATGAGTTTCAAAAACCGTGGTGTCAGGGGGCTTTGACCTGTCCAGAGCTTCTAGGGGAGAATCTCCATTCTGCAGCCCATAGACGCTTCCCACAGTCCTTGGCTCATGACCCCTTCCTCCATCCTCAAAGCCACAATACATCATCCTGGCCTCTACTCTGATGGTCACATCTCTTTTTCTAACTCTTCTTCCTCCTCTTCCTCATGAATAAACCCCTTCCATTACATCGGGCCCAATAAGATAATCCCACATAACCTCCCCATCCCCAAGCCCTTAACTCAATCACATCTTCAAAATCTCGCTTGCTGTGTAAGGTACCCTAGTCACAGGTTCTGGGGACTAGGATGTGGGCTTCTGTGAGCAGTCATCGTTCTGCCTAGTGAAGGGCCCATGAGCAGAGGCCCGGGTCACTGGCAACTTGTGCCCCAGGGAAGAAAAGAAAGCTTATTCTCTCCACGGCCTCATATTTGAGATGAACCCAACCAGAAAGCAGCAGTCCTCAAGACTGAACGCTTTGCCCTCGTTGATGACATCAAATCAGGTTTACCCAGCCTGTTGAGAGCCATCCGCGGGCTGTGTGTGGACTGGGTTGCACATTGTAGCCTAATGAAGGGATAAGTCGGGCACTGGGAACTTCCAGTGCACCCCCCAAACCTGCCCCGGCCCAAGGATTGACCAGCCTGATGCAGATGAACTTCCCCCTCAAACTCTGCCAGAGATCCCACACAGCACCTGAGATGGTTGTGACCTGACAAGATGCCAATCAACCTGCTCACCGCCAGACATCACGAAGCAAGACTCCACCCTTGAAACCTTATCCCTGCCTTTGATGTACACCCTGAAATAAACCACCAGAGCCAGCTTCCTTTTGTCTAGTTCTAGCACCCATGTAGACTAGATCTATCAGGGGCTCCGCTTTATGCAAATGTATTTCTGACTATTTGTGTTTTGTTCTTCACTTATTTAAGACTTTAAGTTTCCAGGTAACTTATGCCCTCCTCAGCAGGAAGAAGAACCCCCCCCCCCTATGAGACACTGGTCATCGCCCCCATTACAGCCTCATCCGTGATAACCCTCCGTTACCTGGAAGCAGAAGATAATGACATCTGGTGGTGTTAGTAAGGATGCTCATGTACCATAATCCTGAAATAAACCCCACAGTCTTGGGGCCTGGAAGGAGAATGATAAGGAAGTCCACATTATCATGTCCTTCTCTTCATTCTTGGGGCTCACAGACAGCTTGACCTGTGCTTGCCTGGGCTTAATGGCAGACACAGAGCAGTGATAATTTCCCAACATGACCTCTTCCACATCTCCAAAGAGTTGCCCTCTACAGGGATCCTGTTCCTCCTCACTGGGGATATACAGAAGTCCAACCCCTGTTTATAGGGTAGTTATGCAAAGATGGGAGGGTGGCTCTGACATCCTGGATCCTCCACCCACTCCCATCAGCACCGGGCTGCAGCTCCTGCTTCCTTCCAGCTTGAAGAGGAAGCTGTGAGGTATGGCCTCTGACTCAGAATATTGGTCAAGCCGGATCTTTCCCTTCTTTAGGTACTTATAAAGTATGGAGGGTAAACCAGGTCTCAGGCCTTGTCCCTAGAGATTTTGACTTGGCTGGTCTGCGGCAAGGCCAAGAAATCTGTGTTTATAAAGATCCTCAGGATTTCCCGTGTGGTCTGTGCATCCACAGCTCTTGGGAAATCTGCACTACATCACTTCAGAGCTGATGGGCCGTGGTGCTTCTTTAAAATAATTTCCAGTTTGCTCAAGAGTTTCTCAGGGTATGCCTCCTTGCACTGAAGTGCACAAAGAACAGGAGTCCCCTTCCCCAGTCTTGACACCATCTTTCAGCTAAGGATCTTTTTTGGTGACCATGCCGTTAACTCGGGCTGAGGTTAAATTTTTTCCTTCATGCAGCAGCTACGTGGACAGGCCTCCCCCATTCCTGCAGAAAGTACTCTGAATCAGCTAATGTGTTGCTCATTTCCTATTTCACTTGGCTGCCCAAGTGAAACCATGGCCCTGCCCAACCTGTGCCAGATACTCTGCTCATCACTAGGACAAAACAATGATGAGTTATCATCCCATTCCTCCAAGGGCTCACAGCTGAATGGGAGAGACAGACCAGCTAACAGTCTGTTCTAACCCACTGCAGGAAGTGCTCAGAACTCAATGGGGAACAAGAACAAGAGCCCATGGCCAACTGCACACACCACACACCCACTTATGACCTACTCACACCCCACACCCACTCACTAACTACCCACATCCCACACCCACAATGAAGAAAGACATTCCATTTTCTTCAACTCCAGATTCTCAAATGGGCCACATTCCTTCTTTCTCAAGGCTGGCCTCTTACCCCTGTTTGTCAATCATTTAAGCTGCATGGTGTGCTAAAGCCCTTCAATCTCTATAGGCCTGCTGATCTTTTATATTTATTTGTTATCTCCACTACTTAATTGAAACCTCCTCAAAGAACCATAAAAACTTGAATTTTTAGTAACTTGCCTAAAACTTCTCTTTCTCAAAATCCCAGTGTTATCCCAGAGACTACAATGTGTTCATTCGACCACATCAGCACAGGAGGTCAAAAATTGCTCACCCAAACACAAAGCAAATGGCAGGAAGAAAGGGCACAGCAGATGAAATACACATTGAGGAAGACTCTGAAGTCAGAGGGCAGCAGAGGGCTCATTTATGGACATTCTTTGCAATATGGTATCCTTGTAGGCCAGGGCAGTCGGAAATTCTGTCATGGACGTTCTCATTGGCTGAGGGCATAGAGAAGTGATCAGAACACTAGAAAAACCATACTGTAGTCATGTTGAATGAATCAAATTCAAAGGACGGTAGTGACTTGTGTACATACGTATGCAGTTTATTTAGAAGGGAGTTCTCTAACTTGAATAAAAAAGAATTCATCAGAACATCATAACTTCATGACAGTGTCCATTCAACTAGTTCCACAAACTTCCCTAATTTTAATTCCAGGCTCACAAAGCAGCTTCTGATTTTATTTAGCTTTTAGTGGACATTTCCCCTGATCAGTGAACACATTTATCAGATTCACATCTTCCCACCAAGCTATTAAACTAGCATTTCATTGCATATACATCAGGCTTTTGATTATCTTGTGCCCTCCCCTAAAAGGCTAATCTCTTCAACCAGCCAAAATGCAAGCATCTGTCTCAATGTGGTATTCACACCCTGGTCCTGATCCCCATGAAGTCCTGTCTCAGCAACCACTGGTCTTCCTGGAGACAACACTGCTATCCTGATATCTTCTCATTAAAAGCCAGCTTTAGCCTAAATTGTCACATATTACATCAGTCAGGATAGGATAGGTTATGCTGCAACAACAAACAATCCTCATGTCACACCCAGTGGCAAATGAGTAGGAAGGTGCAATCTACTATGTGCCCCCAAAGGGAGATAGCCAAAATCTTGATACAAAACTAATAGCCAGCACACATATGTTGCTTGCTTCCTCTTGGAGCCATCCATTCCCAGAATTAATGTTAACTATTTTAAAGATTTTCTTATAATGGCCCCAAGGCTGCCTGGACCAGTAGACCCAGGGCTGAAAAAACTATGGACTCCCTGGAGTTCAAGTCCTAGGAGTTCAGCCAGCTATCAAGGAAGGCTGATGCAGGTGAGAGGCTCATTACACATTGGTAACACAGCATTTCGTTTGAAACACTCAGAGAGTGCCTTCTAGTGGTTCTCAAACTTTCTTCTGAGGATCCCTTTAGGGGGTCCAAAAGGATGCTTCAGACATCACACTGGGAGCAAACAGACCACTATGTCCTTCCCTTTGCTCTTTGATTCATATACTTAACTTCTATATAAGATTTAATTTAAAGGATTTTACTCTTCTAAAAGAGTGAGAAGGGAAAAGGGGGAATTCAACAATCTAGTCTGATGCTTTCTCATTACATTTATATGAAAATAAACATTCAAAAAAGTTAAGTATCTTGCCAAGGTGGTGAGTTAGAAGAATGCCTGAGATGGAAGCCAACTGCCTCTGCCTGCCTTCAACTCGATAGCACTCTTTTTTTTTTTTTTTTCTCTAATTTACACTAAGTCTGCAGGGTAAGCTGCAAAAACAAACATCTGAATGTCAGTGGGAAAAGCTAATCAGTGGGCATTAGCAACATATTCACAGAGGAATTGGAACCTTTTCCCAGCCAGTTTGAGAATACACATTACCACTTGGCTAGAGCAGCAAGCAGGGCCTTCCCCTTCCTTCTCCTGGACACCAGATCCCTGCCCAGCAGGCACAGAGCCATAGCTGCAACACTGCTTTCTGCTCCACATTTGTCAAGATTTGAGAAAGGCTCGTTTGGGGAATCCTGAGTTAAAAAAATAAATAAATAAATAAAAAATAAAACCAGCCCCAGCCCAATGTGCGCTATGGACAAGAGAGGAGAGGGAACCTCTCAGGGGTATGGGTGCTTCAGAGGAAATATCAGAGTTAATAAATACAAAGGCTTTTAGAAGCTGGAAAGACACATCAATTTTGCCTCTAAGATTGGCCAGGAAAAAAGACATTCTAAAATTCACAAGGAATATAACACCAACACAGAAATCTTTGTCTCTCTTCCAAGTATTAAGTGCTATACAACACTTCCTCATGAAATTCATCAGAAATGCAAATAAACTGTTTGATCTATTTTTTCCCTGGCAACTGACATTTATTTTCACACAGTCCCAGACCTATACAAATGTCTCAGACGCACACAATAAAAATCAGACATGTAAGGCTTTCCCTCCAGGCTCCAGTAACTTAAGAAAATCTAAATTTGCTTTCTTCCAGACTCACCACTCTCTCCTGCTCTACCCTCCTCCTCTAATACAGAAGAAAGCCCACTAAAGGAGGTGTTAGAACTCCAGGTACCCTACTCTCTTTAACCCACTTCTCTTATTCCAAGAATTGCTGAAATATTGCTCCCAGACTCTCAATGAGCTCATTCCAAAAGGCATTTTGTGGCCACAGTAGGAGCTGAAACCTCCAATGATGCTGGTGGTCACAAAAAAAAAAAAAAAAAAAAAAAAAAAAAAAACGGGAAGGATGGGCCATTAACTGTCCCTGCCTATCAGGGAGAGGTGGTAGTGGGAGTTTGTTTGCTGGGGCAGCGGGGGTTTCGGGGTGGGGGTGGGGTGAGCTGGTGTGTGTGTGTGTGTGTTGTTGGGTGCTTAACTGATCACTTGTGCTGCCATCAAACTCCTCCTGGAAACTCTTTATGTCATGCATAAAATCACAGCAGAGCCCAGCAATGAAGCCCCCAATCACAGCCACAAGGACAGCTTGCACTTCCCAATTATAATCGTCCTATCCACAAGAAAAATCGGTGTAAAGTTTATAAGATTAAATCTATATTGTTTATAGCAGAAACCATGGATTTCCCCCTTCTGTAAGGTCTTCACCAAATGTTCCTTAATTCCCATTGAAAAGAGTACCTCAGTGTAACCTCCTTCCCCACAGCTTACAACCACCACCTCCCAGCAAAACAATGCTACATTAAATGCTATTAAGAGTTGCGCTACTCGTTCGCCTCCGGAAGCTCCCTGCACCCCCTGCAAAGAGGACAAATTATTACTTTGGTGGTTTAGCAGCCCGGAGGAGTACTCGCTTTAGGAGGGAAGGCAGGCGGCAGGGCAGGGAGGGAAGGCAAGGCTGCATTGGCATGAGTTAGTGTGTGAATGCATGCACACGCCTCGCCGGCCAGGCCTGGCGTCGGTATTTTCTGGCAGGTGAAGTTGAACATCCTTATCTCCTCCGGAAAACGGCGCTTCCATTCCACGTCAACGTGACTGGAAATCTTAATTTAAGAATCGAATGCATCCGTCGGTACTTCTGGGGCTGGTCCAGTTTTGCCTCTTACTTCGCACCTCTGGTGTGTCAGGCTTTTTGCCCAGATGGCTCCACTGTTTAACCCTCAAAACTCGGTTTCCTGAGGCGAATTCTCAGCCAGGAAAACTTGCCCCGAACTGCACCTTCTTTTGTCGTGGTTTCTCTTCCCGAATCTCCCGCTTCTCCTCCAGGTCTGGTCAAGCCCAGCATCCCCCACACACCTTTTTCACCAAAGCCCAGAGCACAGAGGAAAGGGTCCCAGGGTCCCAGGGTCCCAGGGTCCCCGCTCCTCCGCGGCCCGCAGTGCTCCCCAGTGAAGCCGAGGCAGGGAAGCGAGCCAACAGCTCTGGACTTCACACCGCGCGCGCATAAGTACCGAGCAGTTGGCACACCGGGAACACACCTCTCACACGCATACACACGCACACGTGCGCTCCCAGGCCCCGCCAGTCCCTGGCTCTCCGAAGTTACCTCCGAGGCGGTCCCGGCGCCGGGCCCACACCGCCCCGCGGGTCTCGCGCTGGTCTCCAGCGATGGTCCGCACGGCCTCCAACGCCGCGCCTCCGGAAGACCCAGAACCCACTGGTCCCAGTCTCCTGGGCACCCCTGGCTTCGCACCTGGGGCGGCACCACCGGAGCTAGGGTGGCTTCAGTCTCTGCAGCCCCGGGTCCGGGTCTGCCTTCACCTGCGCGGCGCCCACCAGCCTGCAGCCTGGGCTAGAGCCGGCGCACAGAGACTGAGGTGGGCGCTCCGGCTTCTCCTGGGCAGCGGGCAGCCAGTACCGGCTCGCATGGCGCTTGGGCTCACAGCGGCCCCGGGACTCGGCCTTTGTGTCTGGACCGGCGCCGCCACGTCACGGGCTTGAAAGCTCTGAGCAGCTCGGGCCAGGAACCCAGCAGTGGAGAACCGGGCTGGGCTTCTCCATCTCCGCCCGCCCGGGGCGCGCAGGCTAGCAGGGCGCCCCGGCAGTGACTGCGCGCTCCCCGGGGGACGGAGGGGGCGGGCCCGGGAAGGGGCGCGGCGAACGCGCCTAGGGGTGCCCTGCCAGACGCTGCCACCAGGAGAAAGGGGTAGGGACGTCGCCAGAGCCCCCGGAATGAGGCGTCGGTTCAGTCCTCGGTCGAGGCTGCAGCGCTTGGGGTGGGAAGGAGAGGGAGCGGAGACTGTGCGCTGGAGGGAACCCGGAGCCACCGCGGGGTTCGTTTCTCCCCACTTCCCTACTCTGAAGGTGACTGCGGCCCCCAGCGGCGGAGCAGGGGCAAATGGTGTCCTCGGCTTTCCTCTTCTCCGGGTGCTTTCGGCTTCGCCCTTCCGCGGCCTCGGACTCTGCAGTGCTTTGGAAGGCCAGAGCAAAGTGGTCACTTCGCTCATTGATTTTCCCTCTTGGTTAGTGCCGTTTTAATTGGTACCCAGATTGGAGAGACTGGCGGTCACGTGACACACCCTCCCCAAACACACACACACACACACACACACACACACACACACACACACATACACACACCAACAAAACTAGGATGAATTTCCAAAAGTCCAATCTGATACATCGATCAGAACTAGAGGCCTTCCGCAAGTCACCCTGTGTGCTGCAGTGAAACTGAAGAGCAGCGGCTGTTTCTGTTACCACCATCTATACAGATCCCGTCCCTGCGGTTGGGGAAGCTCATCCTAACAGCACTTTGGGTCCCATAACAAGAACAGAAGAAAGAAAGGGCGGGGGGGGGGGGTGCGGAAACCGGAGTCATAGTTTCAGATCCAAGGAATCTCATTTCAGAAGGAAAGCAAAGCTCCTACTGAGTCACGTATCAGAATAGCTGAGGAGCAGGAGAGCCATACCTCCGCAGCAGGAAAAGAGCCTCTCCCTGGGCCGCGGTAGGTGGCTTTAACAGAAGCAGAGCCAAAATGTCAGCTCCCTGCTTTTACTACCTGTGGTCTGAGCACCTACCTGGGGGAGGAAGACACCTCCATTTGAGTCTCCCTGCGTGCACTGCCTGTATGTGTGGAGACCACACTCTGAAAGCAAACAGGCTAATACATGGACATTTTAAATAATGCCTCATCTGGGTTATAAGTATTGACAACTAGATTCTCCCAGAGCGCCTCCCTACCTAATTTTTAAAATCCATTTTCCTCGATTTCCTTTTTGTGAGAAGTTCAACCCCATGTTAGGCACAGGGATTTGAAAGGGTAAAATAGGAGGGAAGTTTGCTTGATCCACTGTACCTTGCCCAGGTATTCTAAATTTGTAAATATACTGTCTTTTAGTTCCAACGTTGTTTCTGAGGGGCAAGCCCAGGAGTAAAGAGTGCCCAGGGTACACACAGACACTAGTAAAAACGTGGATGTGTAACCGATGTGATTCTGCAATCTGTATACGGGAAAAATGGGAGTTCATAACCCACTTGAATCAAATGTATGAAATATGATATGTCAAGAGCTTTGTAATGTTTTGAACAACTAATAAAAAAAAAGAAGAGGCCTGTTTGGTGGCAATTAAACAGAGTCTTAGATTCTGCGGGGTCCTTATTACCCTTGGAGTTTGAAGGGCAAGTTATTTAAGACCTGAGCCAATAGATACCCCCTCCCCCCCTCCAAAAAAAAAAAAAAAAGACATTAGTTGGACCCATGGGAAGCAATTAGGATGGGAAGCTCTGCAGCTCCTGCTTTCCCCCTTGCTCTAAGTTTTACTCCTTTTTGTTCTTTCTCCCATTGTTTCATGAAAGAGACCAAGTTTTAGGAGCAAAAGCCACAGTTTTCTAAAGCTGGAATGGGTTAAAAATCTGCTTTTTCATCTTTATTCAACTGAGATTGTTAGAGTTTTTTTTTCTCCTGAAAATCCCTTTTAGAAAACAACTTTTAAAATTTAAAATGACTTAAAAGGAACATACAGAGTATAGTCCTCCAGGATCACTCAGTTCTAGCCAGAAGTCGGCTGGGTGGGGCTTACATATACAAAGGATCCAACTGGTTGCCCCTTTCCACTCCTGACTACTGATTGCCCTAAATTTGTCCCATTTGAGACTTGGGAAGATCCCCTTTAAGACTTGGGAAGTACCCCTCTCACTTTCTGTTTGGAATCTCACCCCTCCCCAAGTGACACACAGTGTCACACTGATAAGTGTCTCTGAAAGGTCTATGTGTCAAAGTCTTCATCCCCAGGTAGGTATTATTGGACGACAGTAGAACATTTAGGAGGTGGAGCCTGGTGGGAAGTCCTTAGGTGATTGGGGGTACCCTCCAAGGGAATTGTGGAACCCTCATCTCCTTTCCCATTTTTGCTTCCTGGCCTTGAGGTAAGCAGTTGCTCTGCCATTCACAATCCTACCATTGCCATCCAGAGGCCCAAAGCAATGTGTCTGTCTAATCTTGGACTGGAACATACACAACTGAACCAAAAATAACCCTTTCCTCTCATGAATCCATTACCTCGGGCATTTCTTTAGAGTGATAGAAGCTGACTCACACACACAGGTATGGTGCTGCTTCAGCCTGTTATTCCCTCTTGTGTGTCACTCTCTGGGAAGAAGCTAGAATTTCGATTCCCCCTACATCCTCATACACACTCCATCTTACCCACCTGGGGAGGAGTGAAAGTCATTTCTCTGTATCACTCACTGCCCCAGAATCATAATAAATTATTTATCTATGGACTGAAGGCATTAACTTAGGGAGGCGGAGTGCAAACTCATGGCACTATACCTCATGATGAATAAAGATTTTTTAAAGATTTTTTTTTTTTTGTCTGAGGAACAAAAGGAGACAGGACGGGGTGGGAGGTGGGCACAAGACCATGAAAAATGAAATCAGCATCCAGAAACCACCTAGCCCCTGCTTTCCCCTCTATGTCTAGTGGTGTCCCATCCAGACCCCTACGTTTCCCTTCATAACATCATTAATGAAGGCGCAAAAACCCATCATGGCTTCCTAGAAACACCTTTAGATGTCTACTTAATGATAAAAATAACCTATGTGATTTTGAACATATGACTTCACCTATCTGTTTTTGGTCTTCCAGCACTTGAATGAAATGTAAGGTTGTACTTAAATTTAACACATGAACTAAGAAATATGGATGGCTTCCACCATGTGGAATCTTAGACTGAGTATGAAATCCTAATAAATCTTGGAGTCCACGTGCTCTAGTCCTATTCAATGAACTACAGACCAATAGCCAAAAGACTTGTATCATTAATCAAGTTCTTAATTTGAATTTTTTTGAGACTAACATCCTCCACTCTCTCTAGTTCTCTCCTACTTCAGCTCTTGCAAAGCCTCTTTCTCTCTGATATCCTCCAAATTCTCTCTAAACACAAAAGTACATCTTTCTGGGTATTTCCTGACACTCTCTACTTTTCTTTATTATGTAGATCTATGCTTTCCTTCTTTCTCTCTTTGGAAGAAGGAAGGGGAGGAGACCTACAGAGAACCTGGAAAAGAAATCAGAATTCTCTTCAGCGATGGGGATGGAGGAGAAGGCTGTAATAATTCCCACATTAATACTTTCTGATCTGCCATAATTAGAACTTCTTTGGGTACATTTTAGATATATCAAAGTATTAGAAAAGGAGAGTGAATGTTGTATCATTAGACAAAGATGTTACCTCTACTCACCTGATGACTATCTAGGCAGACTTGAGGTCATTTCTCAACCTCCCCTGGGCTTCAGTTTCATCATCAGTAGCAGCAGAATAAGAGTCTTCAGATATTTGTTAGGAAGATTGAGTAAATGTAGGTATGAGCCTCATAACAGATCTTCAGCAAATATTTATGGCTCTTAAGTTGGCAGAAGGAGGGGAGGAAAGAAAGAAGGAAAGAAGAGATGGAGGGAGGAAGAAAGGGAAGGAAAGGCAAAGGGAAGGAGAGATGGAGTGAAGGGGAAGCAAGTACTTGTGTCGTGGGCATCCAGGCAAAAGCTTGTCTGTACCAGTGAGCAGGGATTGGACACAAGAAAATTGTTTGCTCCTCTGGGTTGAAAGGTGAGTTATAATCTTTTGAATCCTGAGAGATGTTGCTTTTCTGGCTGACAAAATGTCAAGTAGCACAATCAAAAGGAAAAAAATCATGCCATTGGCATAGTTAGTACTTAGCAGCTCAGTCTGAGTCTCCTCTGAGCAGCCCAAGAGTCTTGCCTCCTCATTGCTCCACAAACCCTGGGGTTGTCACTCACCAGTACAGCACTGACTAAGCCTCACCCTGAACCCAGGGCTTTCTAGATCTCGTTCTGCTAAACCTCACTTGTCCCGTATCATATCTAAGGACTTAAAAGGATATATATTAAGCAGAAATAAATCTCAGGGATTAAGACATTGGTTTCAAACGCTAAGAGAAGAGTAGTTTCTACCTTTTACCTCACAAAGAAGGACTTTTGATATAATACCTTCATCACTGGAAGGAAATTTTGGTACAGCAGTAGGCTTATGAGACACAAATTTGGGGTGAGGTAGAGAACAGAGCACTCCCCAGTCCTAACTCATTGTTCCTAAGTGGGGAGGAACATGTATTAGCAAATTGTCAGTCATAAAAGTGAGATTCAGAAGGAGCTGTGAACTTCGGAGCCATGCTCAGAGACTAGAACTTTCTTCAGATTCCAGACCAGAGTTCACCATAGGCTTCTCCCCAACTTTTCTGAAATGCTTCCAGGGCTGGAACTCAGAGCATTTCCATGCTGCCCAGGAACTGTGTCAAGTCCATCTAGGGACTAGGGATCTTTTCAAACCAAGGAGACTGTAGCAGTGCCCATGGTCACTTCTGGAAGACTGAGTCCAGGGAGTCAAGTTGGGCATTCTATAACCTGACCTATGTAGCCCTGGACTTTACTCTTCTTTGCAAATGACTTTTCCAAGCAGAGGCTGCTCTGGTGGTATGTTTGGAAGTTGCAAGGGATATTTGATGTAGTCATTACCATCACTGTAATTATTAATACTGCTAATATTATTTGGAGCTGCCCAGTTTCCAAATTATCTTCCTATTTTGCAGCCATTCTGAAATTTTGATGCCTCCTCTTCTGAACCTTGGCAGACGAGGCATGGGCACGCTCTTTCAATGCCTCTTGCCTGAGGCTATGAATCTAAGCCAGTCATGATGTAAGAGAATACAGTGACAGTTTAGAAATAGTTCCACTCAGAGAGGTAGTGACATAGAAGGTGCTCTGGATCAGCGCTAGGAGCAACAGAGCTTAAACAGTCCCTTCCTGTGGCATGACCTTGGCTGTGATTCCAGCTGTGTTCTCCACCAAATCATTTCCTTCAGTACCTATGCATTTTCCTAGCCTCATTCTCTGTCTTACCACTGATTCAGTCAGCAACTGATATTCTTCCAATAAATTCCTTTCCTGGCAAATAGACCAGAGTCAGTGTCTGACGTAGGCAACCCAGAGTCCTGACTGGTACATGAGAGGTTGTCTTTCTACTCTTAAAAATTATTGTGCCTTAGAAATCTCAGACAGGGAAATTGGTTTGACATTAAGCCCAGAGTGGCCAATCATGTTGGGGCTGCAAGGACTTCCTGTTGCTTCCTTCTCCTGTGCAATTACAGGGCTATGTTGAACAACACAGTTTGGTGCACTGAGCGATGGGGCAGGAAGTTTGTTTCCAGTTTACCTGCTCTTTCATCCTTGGCTATGTCATTTTGGGAAGGTGTTGCACTCCTTTTCTCACCTGTTGCAGGAGGAGGTGGCACCCCAGGTATTTCCTGGGGATGTCTGCTGCTCTGATGTTCAAGCATTCTGGTATGTATAGAAGATAGTCTTTCCAAGCATTCTGGCTACCAGCTTTTATCTCTGAATGAGTGAGGCTTCTTGGATGAGCTGCCATAAAGGAAAGATAAGGGAGTGAGACAATGGGAAGGAAAAGGATTTTCATCCATGATTTGAGTTATGTAAGGTCATCATGTGGGATGGTGGGGGGGGGGGAGTGAGATTTGCTGTCCTGGCACAAGGGTGAGTGGGGAAGTCGGTAAGTTTCAGGCATTGCGGTTTGGGAGACACAGTTCATTCTCACAATTTGTTGATCTGCAGTCTCCAAATGGAATAATAGCCATACACTTTGTTAAGAGAAAACCATGGCTCATGCTTTTGGAGATTACAATTATGCAATAATACTTATAGATACCATCACCTTTGTTGAAAGATGAAAGTTGAAACTTGAGTTCCTAGGAGCATCTAGGGCTTCTTTCTATTTATTCTCCATAGCATCCAAACATCCAATAATATCCAAATGATTTAGAAAGCAAAATGATGAATTCTGATGGATTTCAATCACTGATCTCTCCCAAGCAGGAAAAAAACAATACCTGAAACATACTGGGATCTCAGTAACTATTTGCCAAATGACTTGGCTGTCCTTGTAAAAGTGACCCAACATGAACCTGAACTAAGCACAGGGCCCAATACATATGAGGAGCTCAGCATGTTTATAGACTCATCTGTTTCCCCATGGCATTTTATCAGGGTAGTTCCCAGACCTAAGTTTGACATTCACCTCACAATACCCTCATGATGGAGTTGGGAGTTGGTTTATTTGTTTGTTTTCTTATCATGACTTGACAGATGGGAGAACAAAACCACACACTGTGAATGAAATGACTTCACCAAGGTCATTTGGAGAGAGGGGATTCTCAAATGCTGATCTGACGTTTTCTCCACTAGACTGAACTTCAGAGGAAATTGGATCTCAATCCAGCATACCGAAATAATATTGCCTGAAAAGGAAAGCTCAATGAAGGGAAACTCAATCGAGAAGAGTACTTAAGAAAAATCCATTTATGCTGCACTCGGATTGCTATTGTGCCGGGTGATCAGATAAAGCCTGGCCTCGCTGTCAGAGAGGTTGGTAACTAAGCCTCATTTGGAGATTCCCATTATTTCCCCCGAGTTCTCTGGATCCCTGAGATAAACAAAAATATTTTTAGGACTGGCACAAATGGGCATGCCTCCAGGTTTCTACTAAAATAGCCATCTCCTTTTTCATATTAGGGATGTCCGGCTGCTGGACAACCTGAAGCATCCAGAACTATCCTCCAGCTAAGCAGAAGAAAGACAGCTCTTAGCACTAGATCATAGGATGGTGTCTACTTCTGAGCACCCTGAGCATCGTGAGGCACTAGGCCCTCAGCTGTACTTGGATACAGAGATGTCACCCAGAGCTAATAATGATTTAGAATATATTACATGCCTGGCATCTGTCTTGAGACTTAAATAGTCCTTACAAAAGCCCTATAAGGCTGGTCACAGTGGCACACACCTGTAATCCCAACAAATTGGGAGGCTGAGGTAGGAGGACTATAAGTTGGAGGTCAGCCTGGGCAACTCAATTAAACCCTGTTTCAAAATTTAAAAAAAAAGGGGGGTGATCCAACATGGCAGCGGGCATGGAGAGATCAAGTCTCTGACCTCTTCAGCTGCACGGGCATAGGGAGTCTTAAACCGTTGAAATGCTGTTTGCTCAGGAGCACTAGGCAATGCTGAGCTGACGTGGATCTGGGGCAAACAATCTGCGCCTCTCAGAACACACACCCAGCCTGCAGCAGCTGAATTCAGGCTTCCATTCGCCTCTGTCTTGCAGACAAACCGCTGTGACTCAGCGCTAAACGATCCCAATCCCACTGAGACAACTTGTCGGCTTTTCCTGATCCTGCGGAGGTTAATATCAACCGAGCCTCCATAGGCAGTGGCCACAGGATTGAGACGGGGCTTGGGAGAGCCAGTTAGGACCCACCCGTTGCATCGGTCACCCCGCAAAGGGAACGGTCACCCGGCAAAGGGAACAGGGAACGAACTGTCGCCATTCACATGGGATATCACCATGGCAGAGAACTGACGTCACCAGAATGCGGCAGAGGAGATAACTTCATTGAAACCAGCGGTGGCAGGTGTGTAACCCCTAACACCCCCCTCCACACAGCGGGGAAACCTCAAGGGCCCCTCGCAGCTCTCCCGTGAGCACGATAGTCAGACCGAGGGAACAGCGGAGCGGCAGGGCGGGACCCCCGGCTACTGCTCCCACCAGCGCTGATAACTGAGGTCTCTTGCACCAGCTACCGGGGGCGTGGCTACCGGAGGGCAAGCAAAATACGCTGAGCGTTCTCAGCCCCAAGCTCCACAACCTTAGGGTCGGAGGGACTGGCAAACCAGTTGTTCATGAAAATAGGGCTCCCGGGAGCAGCAGACCTGGCGTGTAGCCAGTATTGTGGTGAGCGTCACCTATGAGCAGGGCCTGGATGGAGGAAAAGTGGGGAAGTGTCTAGACACAAGAAATGGCCCTAGGCACTCAGGATTGGAGACCCGCCCAGTCCTGGAGGAGGAGCTGCTGCACAGTGATTGGTTCCCGTGTATTGAGAGGAGAAGCTTGGCCCAGTGGGCACAGCTCCACCTACTGGAAGAGAAGTTAATCGAACTCTAAGATGGCATTTTTTAAATTAATTTTTTTATTATTTGGGTTTTTTAAATTGTTTTTTATTTTTATTTTTATTTTTTTGATTATTTTTTTAAATTTTTTCTTTTTTTCTTTTCTATTTCTTTCCTTTTGTCTTTTCATTTCTTTTCAATTTCCTTATTCCCCTTTCCTTGAATTCTACCTGTTTACTCTCATTCTCTTTAGTGACTTCTTTCCTTCCCTTCTAATACCTTTCCTCCCAAGCATCATGACGCTGTTTATGTGTAATTTACTAAATATGTATAGGTAAATGTTCCAAGGCATTATATAGTGCTACCAAGTCCCTAGCTACCCCCAAATACTCCAGACCATTCTCCTGTTAATATCCCTCGTCAGTAGAGCAACATTCCAAGGTTGCCAAGAGATACCAACCTCAATACCATCACATCATTCGACCTAAATATAAGTCCCAAGACCAAATCGCAGACCGCTATATGCCATCAGAATCCGTACACAGTTTAGGAAACGAATGAATCTGCATTAAAGTGCAACAAAACTCATCATCTCTAGTCATAGTCTCCCATCACAAAAGAGAGACTCCAGAGACACACAAAACCAAATAAATATATAAGAGTAAACAGTAATTCAGCAGTCAAACAGAACAAGAAGTAACATGAGCAGCATGAAAAAGCAAGGATGAAAAGGAGTACAAACAATGCAGGACAGCCTAAATATTCAGGAGGACCTAGAGGCATCAGAAAAATGGCCAAATAAAGAACTCAAGGAATACCTTAGACAGATGGAATGGCATCTTAAAGAGGACATGAGACAGCAAATTCAAACAATGAAAGAACACATTGAAAATGAATTACATAAATAGATAAAAGAAGCAAATAAGCATCTTTATCAGGAGATAGAGATTATTTTAAAAAATCAATCAATAATTCTAGAAATGAAGGAAACTATAAACCGAATTAAAAACTCAAATGAGAGTATCACTAACAGAGTGGAGCAAGTAAAAGCCAGAACGTCAGATAATGAAGACAAAATATATCATCTTGAAAAGAGTCTAGCCAACTCAGAAAGGCTGGTAAAAAATCACAAGAAAAACATCCAAGAGATATGGGATAACATAAAAAAAACAAACTTAAGAGTCATTGGGATAGAGGAAGATATAGAGGTTCAAACCAAGGGACTGAGCAACCTGTTGAATGAAATAATTATAGAAAACTTTCCAGATATAAAAAAGGAAATGGATATACAAATTGAAGATGCATACAGGACACCGAGCACACAAAATCACATTAGACCAACACCAAGACACATTGTTATGAAGATATCCAATATACAGAACAAAGAGAAAATATTAAAAACTACAAGAGAAAGGAGGCAGATTACATTCAGGGGTAAACCAATAAGGTTAGCAACGGATTTTTCATCACAGACACTGAAAGCGAGAAGATCCTGGAACAATGTATTTCAAACACTGAAAGACAATGGATGCCAACCAAGAATTTTGTATCCAACAAAATTAAGCTTCAGGTATGAAATAAAACAAAAGTTAAAAGAATTTGCAGCCAGAAAAACAAAGAATCTTGAGCAAAACACTACACGAGGAAGAAATGAAAAACAATAACCAAAACCAATAGTGGGAAGTACCTCAGTAAAGCGAGAGGGCGGGGGGAAAGCTAATCATGGAGAAACAAACCAAATTAAAATTAAAAAAAAGATAAACAATCAAACATGGATAGAAGTACAAACCATATATCAATAGTAACTCTAAACGTTAATGGCTTAAACTCACCAATAAAGTGACATAGGCTGGTAACATGGATTAAAAATACAAATCCAACAATATGCTGCCTCCAGGAGACACATCTGATTGGAAAAGACATACATAGGCTGAAGGTGAAAGGTTGGGAAAAAACATACCACGCACACAGTCCTCGTAAGCAAGCAGGGGTGGCCATCCTCATATTGAATAAAATCGACTTCAAGACGAAGTTAATCAAAAGGGATAAGGAAGGACATTATATACTGTTAAAAGGAACCATTCACCAACAAGACATAACAATTATCAATATTTATGCACCAAATAATGGTGCTGCGACGTTCATAAAACAAATTCTCCTCAAGTTCAAGAATCAAATAGACGACAACACAATAATTATGGGTGACTTCAATACACCTTTCTCACCATTGGACAGATCCTCCAAACAAAAGTTGAATAAAGAAACTATAGAACTCAATAATCTAGACTTAACTGACATATATAGAATATATCAACCATCATCAAGTGGATATACTTTTTTCTCAGCAGCACATGGATCCTTCTCAAAAATAGACCATATATTATGCCATAGGGCAACCCTCAGTAAATATAAAGGGGTGGAGGTAATACCATGCATTTTATCTGATCATAATGGAAAGAAACTGGAAATCAATGATAATAGAAGGAAGGAAAATTCCTACATCACATGGAAAATAAACAATATGTTACTGAATGTTCAATGGGTTACAGAAGACATAAAGGAGGAAATAAAAAAATTCTTAGAGATAAATGAAAATACAGACACAACATATCAGAATCTATGGGACACAATGAAAGCAGTTTTAAGAGGGAAATTCATTGCCTGGAGGTCATTCCTCAAAAAAGGAAAACACCAACAAATAAATGAGCTCACACTTCATCTCAAAGCCCTAGAAAAGGAAGAGCAAAACAACAGCAAATGTAGCAGAAGGCAAGAAATAATTAAAATCAGAGCGGAAATCAACGAAATTGAAACAAAAGAAACTATTGAAAAAATTGACAAAACTAAAAGTTGGTTCGTCGAAAAAATAAATAAGATCGACAGACCCTTAGCCATGCTAACGAACAGAAGAAGAGAAAGAACTCAAATTACTAAAATATGGGATGTAAGAGGCAATATCACAACAGATGCTACAGAAATACAGAAGACAATTAGAAATTATTTTGAAACCCTATATTCCAATAAAATAGAAGATAGTGAAGACATCGATAAATTTTTTAAGTCATATGATTTGCCCAGACTGAGTCAGGAGGATACACACAATTTGAACAGACCAATATCAATGAATGAAATAGAAGAAGAAATCAAAAGACTACCAACCAAGAAAAGCCCAGGACCGGATGGGTATACAGCAGAGTTTTACAAAACCTTTAAAGAAGAATTAATAGCAATACTTTTCAAGTTATTTCAGGAAATAGAAAAAGAGGGAGCTCTTCCAAATTCATTCTATGAGGCCAACATCACCCTGATTCTGAAACCAGACAAAGACACTTCAAAGAAAGAAAACTACAGACCAATATCTCTGATGAATCTAGATGCAAAAATCCTCAATAAAATTCTGGCGAATTGGATACAAAACCACATCAAAAAAATTGTGCACCATGATCAAGTAGGATTCATTCCTGGGATGCAAGGATGGTTCAATATACGGAAATCAATAAATGTTATTCACCACATCAATAGACTTAGAGTTAAGAAACATATGATCATCTCAATAGACGCAGAAAAAGCATTCAACAAAGTACAGCATCCTTTTATGTTCAAAACACTAGAAAAACTAGGGATAACAGGAACTTACCTTAACATTGTAAAAGCTATTTATGCTAAGCCCCTGGCTAGCATCATTCTGAATGGAGAAAAATTGAAGGCATTCCCTCTAAAATCTGGAACAAGACAGGGTTGTCCTCTATCACCACTTCTATTCAATATAGTTCTCGAAATACTGGCCAGAGCAATTAGACAGATGAAAGAAATTAAAGGCATAAAAATAAGAAAAGAAGAACTTAAATTATCACTATTTGCAGATGACATGATTCTATACCTAGAAGACCCAAAAGGGTCTACAAAGAAACTACTAGAACTAATAAATGAATTCAGCAAAGTGACAGGATATAAAATCAACAAGCATAAATCAAAGGCATTCCTGTATATCAGCGACAAAACTTCTGAAATGGAAATGAGGAAAAACACTCCATTCACAATATCCCCCCCAAAAATAAAATACTTGGGAATCAACCTAACAAAAGAGGTGAAAGATTTATACAATGAAAACTACAGAACCCTAAAGAGAGAAATAGAAGAAGATCTTAGAAGATGGAAAAATATACCCTGTTCATGGATAGGCAGAACTAACATCATCAAAATGGCGATATTACCAAAAGTACTCTATAGGTTTAATGCAATGCCAATCAAAATCCCAATGGCATTTCTTGTAGAAATAGATAAAGCAATCATGAAATTCATATGGAAAAATAAAAGACCCAGATTAGCAAAAGAAACTCTAAGCAGGAAGTGTGAATCAGGCGGTATAGCGATACCAGATTTCAAACTATACTACAGAGCAATAGTAACGAAAACAGCATGGTACTGGTACCAAAACAGGCGGGTGGACCAATGGTACAGAATAGAGGACACAGAGACTAATGCACAAAGCTACAACTATCTTATATTTAATAAAGGGGCTAAAAGCATGCAATGGAGGAAGGATAGCATCTTCAACAAATGGTGCTGGGAAAACTGGAAATCCATATGCAACAAAATGAAACTGAATCCCCTTCTCTCACCATGCACAAAAGTTAACTCAAAATGGATCAAGGAGCTTGATATCAAATCAGAGACACGGCGTCTGTTAGAAGAAAAAGTTGGCTCAGATCTACATATTGTTGGGTCGCTCTCCAAATTCCTTAATAGGACACCCATAGCGCAAGAGTTAACAACAAGAATCGACAAATGGGACTTACTTAAACTAAAAAGTTTTTTTCTCAGCAAGAGAAACAATAAGAGAGGTAAATAGGGAGCCTACATCCTGGGAACAAATTTTTACTCCTCACACTTCAGATAGAGCCCTAATATCCAGAGTATACAAAGAATTCAAAAAATTAAACAATAAGAAAACAAATAACCCAATCAACAAATGGGCCAAGGACCTGAACAGACACTTCTCAGAGGAGGACATACAATCAATCAACAAATACATGAAAAAATGCTCACCATCTCTAGCAGTCAGAGAAATGCAAATCAAAAACACCCTAAGATACCATCTCACTCCAGTAAGATTGGCAGCCATTATGAAGTCAACCAACAACAAGTGCTGGCGAGGATGTGGGGAAAAGGGTACACTTGTACATTGCTGGTGGGACTGCAAATTGGTGCAGCCAATTTGGAAAGCAGTATGGAGATTCTTTGGAAAGCTGGGAATGGAACTACCATTTGACCCAGCTATTCCCCTTCTTGGACTATTCCCTAAAGACCTTAAAAGAGCGTATTATAGGGATACTGCTACAACGATGTTCATATCAGCACTATTCACAATAGCTAGACTGTGGAACCAACCCAGATGCCCTTCAATAGATGAATGGATAAAAAAATGTGGCATTTATACACAATGGAGTATTACTCTGCAATAAAAAATGACAAAATCATGGAATTTGCAGGGAAATGGATGGCACTAGAGCAGATTATGCTAAGTGAAGCTAGCCAAACCCTAAAAAACAAATGCCAAATGTCTTCTTTGATATAAAGAGAACAACTAAGAACAGAATAGGGAGGAAAAGCAGGACAAGATCACCATTAAGCAGGGACGAGAGGTGGGAGGGAAAGGGAGAGAGAAGGGAAATTGCATAGTAAAGGAAGGAGACTCTCATTGTTATACAAAAATTACATACAAGAAGAAGTGAGGGGAAAGGGTAAAAAAACAAGAGAGAGAAATGAATTACAGTAGATGGGTTAGAGAGAGAAGATGGGAGTGGAGGGGAGGGGAGGGGAGAGGGATAGTAGAGGATAGGAAAGGCAGCAGAATACAACAGACACTAGTATGGCAATATGTAAAAAAGTGGATGTGTAACCAATGTGAATCTGCAATATGTATACGGGGTAAAAATGGGAGTTCATAATCCGTTTGAATCAAATTATGAAATATGATATGTCAAGAGCTTTGTAATGTTTTGAACAACTAATAAAAAAGAGGTTAGTGACATAGCTCAGTGGTAAAGCACCTCTGGATTCAACTCCCAGTAACACCAAAAATAAATAAGTAAATAATAAAATAAAATCTCTGTAAGACAGGTGCTACCATTAGTCCCAGTTTGCACATGGAAAATTAAGTCAGTGAGAGGTTTAGTTATTTTCCTAAGGTTGCATAGTTCATAAGGGCTGGAGCAGGGATTTGAGCCCTGATAGAGTGACCTTAGAATCTGTGTTTAAAATCTTGACACTATACCAAGTGAGTGACACATGACCCCTCAAAAGTCCACTGGCAAAGACAGAAGCCAAGAAAATCCCTTTTATAACTCAGGGTGATCAGTGAGTGCAGCATTGTGTAGGAACTGAGGACAGGGGGCCACACAGGGACATATAGGCACATCACTTTATTTTTTATTAAATAATTCATCATTTTGAATATGTAATACAAACAATGTTATAAATCTTACAATATTTATTATAAAATCTTACAATATTTATTTTTTAGTTTTCGGTGGACACAACATCTTTATTTTATTTTTATGTGGTGCTGAGGATTGAACCCAGTGCCCCGCGCAGGCCAGGCGAGTGCACTACCACTTGACCACATCCCCAGCCCCCCAAAATCTTACGACTTTCAATAGTTTACCAACTAGTCAACCTGTCCAGAGACAGCTACTTTACCAATTATTTTATATGTCCTTCCAGAGGTACACTCTGAGAATTAAAAGAAAGATCAAAACAGTGTTGTTAACCAATGACAAAATATTTTGAATGTCATTCTGTCAAAAGTATTTGTAGGCACCGGATTCTTAAAGTTTCAGATGTCTGAAGACTCACCCGCAGTGGTCTTGCTATTGGGGAGGGTCTTATTGTCTTGGGGTCTTCCTTTATGCCCATACTCATTTGTCTGTCACCACATCTGGAAGCCCTTGCTCCTTCTCTTTCTCCTTGTTTCATCAAAGACGGAATCTGTATGGCTTTTGTCCACTTGGAAGGCATCTGTAAGAACAGCAGGGGGCCGTGAGCGCCTCAACCTACCCTAGAACTTTGAGTCCAAGGGCTGCTCCATGGGAGTGTGACTGCTTTGTAGGGAGAGGATGGCCACCACCTCAGGGACCTCCTCCTGCTGTGGTGAAAAGTGACAGAGAGGTTTTAGGCCAACGCAGTGGTAAGCTCTCAGCGGGAGTGCTTTCTTCCTGGACCTGGAGATGGCAGACAGGCATCCCGGCCTTCTTCTGCTGCTCACTCTCCTGTATGGTTACAGAGATCTGTCGCTGCCTCCTCTGTAACACAGGCCCTCAAAATAATAAGGCTGCTGTGACCCTTAGCCTGTCAACTGCCCACAACGGGAGGAAGACAAGAATTGAAGTAAGCATTTGAAAACTTCTGTAGCACCTTGACAGAGTAACTTCGTGCCTGTGGAATTTAATAATAAACAATTCTCACTTGTATTTTTGTATCCCTAAATTTTACTGTAATCTTTACTGTATTTGTTTTTTATTTTTTAGTGCAGTCTAGTTATCCTTGATAATGGGGTTCATTTTGAAATGCATAAATGCATATAACAGTTTTGTACATTTCAATCCTCAGTACTACCCCCCCTTCCCTATATTACTTTTTAAATAATTTATAAATACTATAATAACTTTTCAAGTATTTATTTTTGTTTTACTACATAAAAGTATTGATTTAAACAAAATTGGAAATTTGAAAAAAAAATACAACAGTCTTTCACAATAGTTTGAGAACCACTGCTAGATAAAATACCCAAACCTGAGGGTGTTGGTATTCATGCCCTGGGGTGTTCTGCAGCACCAGCAGATGAGGAAATGGGGTCCTTTAACATTTGGGAGTGAAGAGAGAGATCAGAGCCAAGTGTAAAACTGGTCCCATATGGTAAAGAGAGGAGTATGTTGTCTGTCAGATTAAGGGAACCAAGAACAGATCCCCTAATCAGGGTTTGGAGTTGGAGACCAGCACAGCAGCAGCCAGTTAACTGTTCAGGGCCAGTTATCAGAATAAGCAATGTTGTCCAGGATTGGCTTTTGCCTCTTTGGGTGTTTTTCCATGGGTAGCAACCAGAGTTGGTTAAAGAGGTGGATTAAGGGGCCCCCAAAGAAGTAGCCAGTCTCTACCTGTGTCCGAGGGCACCAGGAGAAAGAAATTAAGCATGGAAACCAGACAGCACAATAGAACGTCAGGGCGTTATTCCAGTATGACTATCATTAGTCTTGGTGAATGAATCTGCTGAATATTCAGGTGCTTCAGTGGCTGCCAGTTCCGTTACAGGATTCCAAAGCCCTCATTAGCCAGTGCCCCTCTCTCAAGTGTTCACTCCTGGCTCTGTCATGCCGCTGTCCACACAATGTTAATTATAACATCACATCCTCCACCAACCCAGGCTCCAAACCTGCATGATATTAGTAGAGGAAGTTGCCATAAGAAGTTCAAAGCCTGGCTTTTTTTTTCTGTTTTGTCTCATATTTGTTTATTTATTCATTCATTCATTTGTTCACTTACGTTTTTATTATCTGCAGAAATAAAGATTCATGAAATGCACAAATAAAATAGACTTTACTTGAGCTCTGTAGTTTTAAATAAAATTTTAAGAATGATTTTAGATTCACTGAAAAATTGCAAAGATAGAATGGAGTTCCCAAACAGAATAAGCAATGTTCAGAATAAGCAATGTTGTCCAGGATTGGCTTTTGCCTCTTTGGGTGTTTTTCCAAAAACCTCACACCCAATTTCCCCCTATGACTAACATCTTACTTCAGTGTGATACATTTGTTACGTCCAGTGAACCAATACTGATTCATCATTATTAGTGAAAGTAGCTCATACACAGGTTTGCTTAGCTTTTACCTAATGCCCTTTATTAGTTCTAAAGACCCCATTCAGAAAATATTTAGTCATTATGTCTCCTCAGGTTCCTCTGACTTGACAGTTTTTCCAACACCTCTTGTTCATGGTGAGCCAGACGGTTTTGAGAAGCCCTGGTCTATTTTTTTTACAGGGTTCCTTTCTGTTGGGATTTGCCTGGTGTTTTTCCTCATGATTCGACGGGGGTTGTAGGTTGGTGGGGAGGAAGACACAGAGGTAAAGTGCCATTCTTATCACATCAGATCAATGGTATCACTGTGGATGTTGACCTTCATCACCTGGCTGAGTAGCATTTGTCAGGTATCTCCACTGTGAAGTTATTCTTTTTCCCCCCTTTATATAATATATTCTTTAGAAAGAAGTCACTATCTATAAACCATGCTAAAGGATAGAGAGGGAAGTTCCTCCTTGTTGGGGAAATATCGACATAAATTGTTTGGATTCTTCCAAATGATAGATAAGTAAGTTTATCTATTCTCCCTAAGTTGTCCACTTATTCATT
Source organism: Urocitellus parryii (assembly GCF_045843805.1). Classification (NCBI taxonomy): domain Eukaryota; kingdom Metazoa; phylum Chordata; class Mammalia; order Rodentia; family Sciuridae; genus Urocitellus; species Urocitellus parryii. The sequence continues at coordinate 121,698,736 of NC_135536.1, read as the reverse complement.
TACTTGTAGCATTATTTGGCTGAGTTCATGAGCTTCAAATTTGTGTTCAAAATGTTCCAACATGACTATAGGGGGTAAGTATGTTCTCTAGACTTTAAAAGAGCATCAAATTTGTCATTGTTTCCTTTTGTATTTCTGGTTGTTTCCTTTTGATATTTCTGGTTTGATAAGACTCTCCTATTACTGTTTTTAAAAAATCATTTCTATTGGCATAATAGAAATGATTTTGTTCTTACTGTTATCTTCTTTCCATCTGCTGGAGTATATCTTGTACCTATTCTTTCAGGAGAGTCTGTGAATGATAAGTTGTTTGTGTCCTTACAAGATTTCCTATGTATAATTCTCTCTGCAGAATGATAGTCTGTTGGATATAACATTCTACCATTAAAAGCTCCCCCACCTCCAAGCACGTTAGAGATATTCCTTTCTTGTCTTTTTTTTAACCAGTGTATCTGAGGTAAATTTGCTCTCATTATTACATCAATATATACTCTTTGTCCTCTGAAAATTTTGTAGAATTTTCTTTATCTTTGATGTTTTGAAATTTCACTGTAATATATTCAGGTGTTATTTGTTGGTCTGTTTTTCAATTCATCCTACCTGGTAAACAATAGGCTTTTATAAACTGATGGTAACTATCCTTCTATAATTGTAGAAATTCTTAGCCTTCCTCACCTTCACAGGTCTTGTATTTCCTCTTTCCCTATTATTTCCATTTACTTCTTCTAGAATGGTTATTAGATAAAATTTGGAACCTCGGATTGAAACTTCATGTCTCTGAACATTATTTTTTCTATCTCTTTTTTTCTTTACCAGTGATTTGAGAGGATCCTTCAGTTCTGTCTTATACTGCCTGAGTCCACTGCATCCTGTATTAATTCACTCTTCAATTGGTTCATTCTTCTAGTCAGCTCATTTGTTGAAAATTTTATTTTAGCACTCATGTTTTTATTCTCAATGTCTTTTTTTGTAACAAAATGTCTTTTTGTGTCAGAACCATCTGCCCTTTAGGGGAGAAGAGGATGTGAAGGTGTTATACATGTACAGTGAAGTTCCCAAGATGTGAAGAGTGGCTCAGGGGTAACTCCCATATAGCTGGCCATCTTAGTCACAAAGGTGGAACTGCCAAATCCATATTCATCCAGATCCTGGTTGAGGTTTGCCATCATCTGATGATGGTGATTGTCCTCTTCAGTTTAAATATCAATGGAGACTATTGGACTCATGTGCCTTCTGAGATTTCCAGGATAGTAGAGACTACCACAGGACTCTCCTGGCCAGTTAGTGCCCATTTTATCATCTGGGACTGAGAATAATACCAGGCAGGGGCTTCTCTGCCAGGCTTTCCCCACCGTCTTGCCTTCTCTGTATGTCACTACTCTCCATCTCCACAAAAGGTAAGAGTGATCACCTGATGAGAGGTGAATCGACACCAATCACGTTACATCTGAAGACACAGTACAGTGGGCGTGTCACCTTAGGATGAAATGCCTCCTTCATTTTTACGGGGTTGGCACTCTTCGAGTATTTGCTGGTGCTTAATTGTGGGCTCTTCTCTTAGCTGAGACTCCCAGTTAGTGGATCTGTTGCTGGCTGGAGAAGGTAATGAAACTTCCTTGCAGGCTGTGCCGGGCTCCTGCTGTAGGCCAAGCTGGCTGGCCTTCTAGGGCAGCTTGTGGCCTGGGCAGGGGTGTTCCCTGTTGTCCCAGGGGCTGCCAGCCACCCTGGGGCTCTGCCTGCCTTTTCCAGTCTGAGCACCCATATCCATTTTTCCCACTAGAAGAAATTTTTGATTCCTGCTAATTGGGGACAGAGAGAGTGTTTACATGGGGTCATGCCACCTGTCTGCTCTGCCTGTCGTAACCTAGCCAGTCAGGCTGTCAGTCACCTTCCGGGTCCCTTCTGCCCCTAGTTTTTGCCATCTCAGGACAAAGAGCAACCTCAGTGCTGTCTCCACCTCTCTGTGCCAGTATTCACCCATGATGTCCCAAGCCGTCCCTTCTCTCTGCTGTTGTAGTTTCCTCAGTAGCTCCCTACTGCTGTCGTCTTTCAGGGACCCTTCACAGATTCAAGAGTGAGAGTACCCACTGAGATTTACAAGGGCAACTATTTTTCAAACAAATATTTTCTATCGTTTCTATGAAATTTGTGAATGGGAACAGCAGTGCCATGTTAACCACTAATCTCCACAGCAGTGTTTTAAAAATAGTTTAAATCTAAATACCTTATTTAAATAACATCTTTCTATGTAACTCTAGACAACCATCTCACCTCCTTGATTCCATGTTTTCACCTGCGAAACCAAGAATTTGGACAAGATGATCTTTAAAAGATTGACCCAGTTTGAAATCCTACATTTTTCCTTTAAATGCAGCTGTGTAGGACCTCCACAGTGAGGTTTCTGACTCCTGTAGTCCTGTGAACATCTCTGAGCCTTTCTATCCCTGATCACCAAGGAGGATCATGGGATCAATTCTGCCCCTTCCCAGTCCCTGCACTTGGCACTTGCACTTGGCATTACAATAAAACCCCATTACCTTGGATGACATTCATTTAGAATGTATGACAATCCTGTGACTGGACCAAAGTTTGTCTTTGCCCAGTACAACCATGACTTCCTGGGAAGTACAGCTAAACTGTGCTGACAGCGCGGGCAGCCCGTCTTCTGACTCCTTCAGAAGCAGCTATTTTTCCAGCTTCTGTGAGCATTTTCAGCATATGCCTTTGTATCTACCAGGGACTGGCTTTTAACCCAGAGCATCAAACCAAATAGCCTGATGGGCAGGACTCCGGTCTGCTGCAAGCCTGGCTTCTTGCCCTTTGGCCCTGCTGTGAGCTTGTGCCACACTTTCAGAGATTAAAAAAAAAAAAAAAAAAAAAAATCAGTGCCACATAAAAGAGTGAGGAACCCACATTGCAGAGAGAATGGAACAGTAAAACAGGGAACTCCCATCCTGCAGCAGCAGCAAATAGAATGCTTCTGACCACAACTGCTGCAGCCTAATGGAAAAGACCCAGGAAGCTAATGGAAGACACAGGAAGCGGGCCAAGGAGGAATCTCTAATTAATGAAGGAGAAGCCCTTCCAGGTGGCATTTACCATCCCCACGCAGACACTAACAAGCCGTTTCAGCAGGGCGCCTTGCAGCTTCGAAGGAGAAGCCTGTCTTCAGGATTTATGTATTTTACAAGTACCGCAGATGATTTCTAAGCCCACCCCTAGTGGAGAAATATTGTGCTGATTAGAAAGATTATTAACTGTGGTTAATGAGACTCCTCCTGCAGCGATGCCCGGAACTCGCTGCACTTTAATAGATAGGTGCTCACGTCAACAGTTTCCTAAACGGTGCGCTCTGCATTCTTGTGACTGTTACGGAGCCATCCTGAACCATGTGAATCAAGCCATACTTGCAATTAGATCCTTCTTTCTGGAGGGGACAGGAAAGATAAGAGCAAACCCCTGCCAAGAAGTGAACCTGGACAGAGCCACAGCCTTCCAAGGTGGAGTGCGTCAGCTCCCTGGGGGGTACTCAAGCCCAGCTGGCTTACTCAAAGCTACCTGAGCAGCAGACGTAATGCCTGGCAGCTGTTTGCCTAACAGAAAACTTTACAATTCCCCAGGAAGTTGGCCATTTTCCAAATTCCCTGGGGAAGGGGCTCATTGTCAACTGGTGTCACAGGCCATTCCTGGGTCCAGAAGAGTTGAGAGGATGCTAAGAGAAGGGGGATCACAGTGGACCACTCATGGCCTTTCTTACTATATGAAGATTGGGGTAGGTGTTCTTAGAGACTGGGCATCCTCGTGAGCTAAGAAGGTAGGAGCCCAAGGTCCCTGTTAGCCAGCTGCCATGTCCCCAGCCTGTTCCATTGATGGTTGTGAATTTGTGGCAGTCAGGGGTATATGGTTAAATTTATTCTCACGTTCCTCAATTTCTGTTATAACTTCTTTCAGCATCTCAAGTTATTTCCATAGTCAGTTTTCCCCTCACAGCTATATTTGCCTTGAAGACCAAACTCCACAAGATGTTTGGAGATCTCTATGGTAATACGGAGAGGAAGGGAATGGTTCCATCAGAGCACATCACCATCATTAATGAAGTGATTCTCTCCTGGTAAGATGAGATTTATGACCCCTGGAAAGAGATCACAAAGCTGGCAAGCTGGGAAATTCTCATAATAAGCAGCTGATCCTGGCCAGTTGACATTTTTGGCCAAGAAATCTGTTCCATCACAAATCAGCCCCTCCTTTACAGATGTGTCAAGCAAGAAACTTGCCAGATGTTTGAAATTTCAATACCAGCTGCCAGTTCTTGAGTGAACTGAGAATTTCAAGGCTGATTTACAAAAGGTAGAGTGATAAGCCAAGAGAGACATTTTCCCAAAAGCTGTCCACATGATGTGTAGAGCAGTTTTGGCTGATAGAAAAAAAGTTCCTAGTGCTAGGGAAAGGGTTTTGGAGAGTATGGTACATTTACTCAGATGGTGTATTCTTCAGCCACTAAAAGAGAATTAACAACTGAAAGGGAAACAAGTTTATAATATGCCATGTAAAAAATCTACAAAGGAATCATATACATTACCATTGCAAGAAAGAAATATTTATGCATACAGACAAGAATTGGGGCAGAAGGGAAAAATAATAATTACTGAATTTTTCTATGAGTTTTAAAAAAAAAGTACTACCTTACCACAAGAAGAAGAAGAAAGAGAAGAAGACGAAGACGAAGAAGAAGAAGAGGAGGAGGTGGGAGGAGGAGGAAGAAGAGGAGGAGAGGAAAGAAGGGGAGAGGGGAGAGGAGGAGAAGGAAGGAGGAGAGGAGTGGGGAGGAGAAGGAGGAGGAATGTGGTGGTAGCAAGGAAGAATAAGAGGAGGGAGAGGAAAGGAGGAAGAAGAAGGAAAAAGAGGAGAAGGAGAATATGTTGTTTTCCGGCCACTCCCATCATTAAGTCCCCGGAGCTACCTCCAAGTCTCCAGCTATGTTCTCAGCATACAGACCTATAATTAAAATTTGTGCTTCACGTCTTGACCTTTTCTGGAGTGTTGCTTTTATTATGGCTTTGGCATACTCAGAAGCCTCCAAAACAATGTAGACAGAAAGATCCAGCCTGCCCCATGCAACCTTATCTGAGTGCATCTGCATTGAGCCACCTCTGCTCACATGCCAATCAAGGAGAGTTCTTATCCAAATGCATTCTACAATTTCCTAAAACTAGGTCCACTCTGCGAAGATCTTACCACTACTACTTTGTGACTTCAGAAAAATTCAGCCTCCCTTGGTGGAAAGATAATAAGTAATTAAATCCATCTTGAAATCAGAATAACAAATGTGAGCAGGAAATTGCTAATAACTAAATAAAAAGATCTAAGTTGGGCAATCTGCAAGCTTCTTCAAGCTTTAGAGCACACTAAGAAGTTACGTTTGTTGTTTTATTTAAAATGTGATATAGTCTGACATAGCCACTGACCTGTGGCTCCCCACGTCCTATCTTGTTAATGCAAGACCCTCAGCCCTGAAGTTATGACCTTCCCAGCAGGTGCCTGACATTTTCTGTGGGTGCTGGACAACTCTCGGCTCTCCAAATGCCTCCTGAGCCCTCCTGGCTCTGACCTGTTTGTCATGGTCCCTTCTGCTGAAGGCCTGTTGTGTTTTCCCCACTGTGAAGCCCATCCTGATAGTTCATGGGATTTTTCAATGCTGTGTGAGGAGCCAGATGCCACCTCTGTTGATTCCCTATCTGGACACAGTCAACATCAAACATTCAGATTATGTTCTCTGAACACCGGCCACTGACTGATGAAACTTGTGACTTGTTTCTTGTAACCTTGCTGGAAAGCTCTGCATTTTATCATGATTAGATGTTTTGGAATTCCAAATCCCAGTGGGACTCCTGTGGGCTGGCTGACACCTGTAGCCATCTCAGAGCACTTAGAGTGATCTGCACTCTACTATTTGATAAGTCCTCCATCTTATTTGACTGGATCTTATGCATTTCTGAACTCACAGTGCCTCCATAGGCAGGCACAAGCACATGGTAGGTCCTCGGCCAATATTTATGAAATGAGATGACCAGTCCAAAGAGGCCACACTATACAGCCACCCATTCTAGGACCTCCTCTACAGCTGTGCCATCCGAATTCTTATTCCCACATCTTGATCTCCCTGTCTGCCCTACTCTGAACCATATCCATTCACCAAAACTCAGCTCAAACTAAACTTCCTCTTTATCATCTCTTACCTACACTTGTCTATCCTCTTTCCCCACTCTCATACTTTCAACCCTGAGTACATCACATATCTTGGCACACCAACACTTTTCTGTACTGTTTACTCATTTATTCTTCAAAAATTACTGAGCATTTTTTATGTGCCAGATTGATGAGAACAGAAAAGCAAAGGCATGCACTTAAGTACCTAAGTGAAAGGGTGCTTGGTAGGCATGGATTTGGTTCCAAGGGATACACACACACACACACACACACACACACACTTTTTGCATGTAGTCTCAAAATCTGGATCTGGCTATCTTTAATGAAATAAGAATTTATTGAATGGCTGTGAGGGTGCGTATAGGAGAGAAAGGAAGGCAGAAAAATCTGGTATGGGGCATACTGATGTATACCAATAACAGATTCAGGGACCCCCAACTTTTCCAGTCCTTTTCCTTTTCCCCTGATAATTCATATTCAGGAAAGAGTGTACACATGGTTTTGTGGATGCTTTCAATTAGGGTAGGGAAAAGTCTAATTATTCCTCCAGACAATACCAATGAGATAAAGGCAAATGCTGGCTGCCATTTTTAATATAAGGTGGAATAGGGGTTGAACAGCTATAAATAATTAAAGTCTATCACAATGATAAGCTCAAAAGATGAATAACACAAAGTTAAAGCAGCCTGATGTGTCCAGTTCTGTATTTGAATTGGGTCTGTCCCTTACTGCAGTCATGACCAAGTTGATGTTAGTTAGGGCTTCTTTACCTCTGGATCGTGTTGGGATAGGCTGACCAAGACTCACAAAGATCTTTATTCCAGCCAGAATGTAGAGTTTCTGCTAGAACAGGAGCAATATGAAGGGCGTTGCCATGTCCACTCCCACATCCTCCTAGTATCTAGCACATAATCTATGCTCCATGAACATGCAGGCTCAACTGAATTGGAACCAAACAAGGGTTCCTTATCTGATGGCAGCTTCCCCTCTTTAGATCATCATCTATTTTGAGAACGTGATTACTCCAATCAAGATGTTCATTGAAAGAATCAACACAGACTCTTGATCAAAGCTCCTTGATTGTGTCCATGGAAAAGCAACCCCTCTGCTGGGTTCTGCAGAGCATCCGGCATGTGTTAGGCTCCTTGATGAGTCAACAAGTGGGTCAATCACAGAGCTCCAAGGACAGCTGCCAATGTTGCAAAATGATTGATTTGCCAAGTGCTTTGGGAGAGCATGGGTCCACAGCTATAGCCCTCCTGTGAATCTCATAATTATTCTAAAGGATTAAAGGATTTAAATGAAGAAATTTAGAACCACCAACTGCCTAGGATAAAGCTTTCCATTTGCATGCTTTATTTCCACTGTCCACCCAGTGTCTTTGGGGAAGAATTTACTTTAATGGTTGCTTAAAGAATCCTTCCCTAGCCAGAAAGTTTATTCATTCACCTGCGATAAGTGGGAAGCTCTTCTGAACAAGAAAGTGTATTGAACAGGCCATATACGTTGCTCCTAGCTGACTGTGTGACCCTGAGGGTGTTATCTGCCCTTTCTGCATTTTTTTTCCCATGTGCCTTATATGACTAAACCAAGTTTTCAGCCCTGGAATTCTGCAAATCCTTTAGCCATTGCTAATTGTGAGTAACTTGGATGGCTCTTTACCCTCAGGTTTCAAATTAGAGAGATAGACACAAAGAGGATACTTTAAGGTAAGAAGTCAAAAAGGCACATAAAACACTGTCATGGAAGTGTGATATTGCTGTCAATACATTCTCATTTAAAAAGCAAGACATGTTTCTGGAAATTTATTGTGATAGACTTGGGAAATTATAATTTAGATTGAATCTCTTGCAAATGATTGCTTCTGAGACGTTGCTGCCAACTTTCATAATTTCATTTCTTCTGTATTACTGAGTATAGTTGTTCATATATACATTTTTGAGGACATGTGAGTTGCATATAATATATAAATATGTATATATCTTATATTTCCCCCACAATCCAAAGCTTAAACACATGTGGGAAACCTTCAAGCCACATTTTGTAGGTCCCAAATGGCAGGCATTTCCTGTTAAACTAAGTTAGTGATGTAATTTATTATATTAACTAAACCAGTTTCCATTTTATTGCAATAAAAATCCTGTCTGTCATCTTGGCGCCAAAGGTGCTCCTTGGCTGGGCACATCTCAGTCGCCCCTACAAGTGCTCTTGCCAATTAAAAAGATGCAATTAGATGACAATTTCACCACCCCCGTCACAGCCAGCAATAGTGATGGAAGCTTCATTCTGATGGGCAGGATTGGGTTTTCTCACACTTATTAATGACCTGAATTAGAATGGAATGCTTCAATTGTCATTTTACTTAATCTTGCTGTAGAGCTGTACTATTTAAGTCTTATTTGTTAAACCATGAGGATGATAAATGAAGGGAGTATCATAAACCATTCCAAGCATATAGAATTGTAGAGTAGGAAGACAATAGTATGTTTTGTTTCTGGGAGGAAATATATACAGCCCCCAGGTCTATAGACTTATTCCATTTTAAACATTTGTTTGCTTAATTAATAGGTGATAGATATATATATATTTGGTATAAAAGTTACTGGGTATAAAGGTACAAAAAGCACAGGGAAAAGTACCAATCTAGTTGAAAATAGCTTTTACCCAGATTCAGCATATAATAGCCTAAAAATGATCCCCAGGCAATTAATTCACCTCTCTAGGGGCAAAGAGGGTAACCAATTTCTTGTATCTATTGATATCTGTTGTGGTTTTTTTTTTTTTTAAAGTCAAGGAAAGTTGAGCTCAGAACAGCAAAATGATTCATTCATGTTCATATACCCCCGACTAGAATTTGTAGCTTGGTGAACTAGAACGAACTAGAACCTTGGCCTCTTTACTATAACACATTTTTACTCAGGGTGTATAACTGTCAGCAGACCTTCAGCAAACCAAAGACATTCTTTTCTTACAATGCAAACCAAAGCTTCCAATAAAAACAAAAGACTGAGGAAATATTCAAAGTGTTTTATTTGGCTGAATGCTCACAGAGCACAGAATATTAACTTTCAAAGAGAGTCTCAGAATGTACCCCAACAACCTCAGTTTATTATTGAAGAGACTGAGATTTAGGTTGGGAAATTAATATTCAGTGGACCCATTTGCATGAACTCTGAGCAGGGTTTTTGACTTTGCAAGCACAGTCTGGATTCTTCTCACTCCAGCCCTAATCATTAGCTCATGGTTCCCCTGGCTGTATCTGGGGCACTATGGCTGAGTTATAATGGAAAATGCAGGAGCACATTGATTTCCTATAATGGTTTTATCTATAGCAACTTGTGAGGACATCCTTGGCTGGAAGACTTGGCATTGAATATCTGAAAACCTTGACCTAGGAGGGGATGTTCCCAAATGGTGCCTCCTGATTGGGAGCAAATGAGCCTTTGCTTCTCAGAAAGGACTTTAAAACCATAATCCTTTGCCCTGTCCTTTTCACAGGACACATCCTGTTAAAAGTGGGTTGCTAGGCATTAGGGCTTCTTACTGCCTTCTTGGTTATGCAAGTTATAAGCTTTAGGAAAAATACAATCACTGATTCAAGCTTTTGAGAGAAGCTATGCACTTGAATTAACAAGGAAATCTATTTTGAGTCAAATTTTCTCTTATCTTTCTAATTTACATTGTATTAGGACAATGTAATTACAGAGACCAAAAGGGAGATCACCAGCAAGATGAAAATGTAAATACAGGGAAGCTGTGCAGTCTCTTTCTCTGCCCCAGGAGAGGTGCTCTGCCCCTACACCCAGGACTTCTCTACACTCTTTCCTTCCCAACAATGCTGAGAGGTAAGAATTTCCACCAATTCAGTTTTAAAGGTGAGAAAAAAATCAAAGTGAAGGAAGGTCAAGTGATTTATGCCAAGCCCACAGCAAAGATGGGCAATCGCAGAAATAGACCCAAGGTTCTGCCAGCACCTCTTCTCCCACCCCTCTCTATCTCCCTGGTTCAGTTCTTTCCTCCTTCCAGTCACGGACACTTAGGCATCCCTGGAGTGCTCCTCTGAGGTTCACTTCTTTTTTCTTCTTTCAAATGAGGTCATCAAGTCCCTCTTCAAATTTCAAAGATTACCTCTTTGCAGATACCTTACAACTCCCACCACTTTGGGAGTCAGTGCCTTGAGCTCAAAACTGCTCCTCTGCCTCTGGGTCGTAGATTCTGTGGGTCTTTAAAAAGCACCTGGGTGACTCAAGCTTCCCATGGGAGGATCTGGGGCCAGCACAAGCTGAAGACCAGAGGGTCCAACCCTCTAAGTAAAGACTAAAAATCAAATCTGCAGGAAGAAGATCTCTGTCAGGTGATGTGGGCAAAAAGGGAATTCTCCAAACATTCTTACATTCTGTTGTGTGTTGGAAGGACATGATAATGAGAAACAAATAGGGTGACACTTTCTGGGCTGGGGATCTAGCTCAGTTGGTAGAGTGCTTACCTTGCATTCACAAGGTCCTGAGTTCTAATCTTTAGTATCTGGGGGGGGGGGAAGAAGAACACTAAAATAGTGACACTTTCCATTTTTTATAGTCGTTCACCATTCGCAAGGTGATTTTACATCCATTGTTTTGCTTGGTCTTTATGACAACTTTGCAAAGTCGAAAGAGTAGAAACTAGTATTCTGGGATCTTCCAGTTAGTAAATGGCAGTGCCAGACATAAGGACAAAACAAGTCCAACTCTCTCCCAAAATATGTCCCACGTCCTTGGCCAACTAGTTACGATCTTCTTTGTTAAATTTTGTTAGATGGATAGTATAAATCCTTCAGGGGCTAGCCCTTAGCTCCAGTACAAACCAGGGGTCTGCAAAATTTTTCTGTTAAGAGTCAGTAACAAGTATTTTAGGCTTTGTAGACCATATAGTCTCTATCACAATTGTTCAATTCTATTTTATTTAGTATCAAAATAGCTGTAGACAATTCATAGGCAAATGGTCACAGATGTGTTCCAATAAAACTTTATTAACAAAACCTGATTGGCCAAATTTGACCCATGAGCTATAGTTTGTCAACTACCAGCACAAAACATTGCAAGGTGATTCTTGTCTTCCCCAAGATCAGCTCCACCTTTCCTCATAGCCTCCAGACCAACAATCAGGGCCAAGTGAAGCCTGCCCAGAACAGAGATGTAGGATCCCTATTCTGAAACAATCAATGTACAAAGAATATATGCTAATAGGGACTGGGGGAAATTACTCAGTATCTTGAGGGTTTGAGGACTTAGGCAGGAAAAATTGGTAGGGAGAATGGGCTTATTGACAGACAGGCAGTCTCCTCTGACTCAGAGTTTACTATCTTGCTGAGATCAGATGGCTCCTCAAAGCTTTGACCCAACAATAGCCTGCAATAAATGAAGTTGAGATACTGGATCTGGTTTGACTGCATACAGAGAAACAGTTGGGAGGTGGAAGGACTAACTGCATAAGAACAGAGAGCCCACCATGTGACAACATCCCTGAAAAGGCATGGAAGGTGCTCCTTGACCAGACTAATCAAATTCCACTGAGACATCAGCACCTCTGAGACCTCAGCCCCTCCTGACTTCTGTTGGTCTAGACTGACACTAGGAAAAGCCACCACAGAAACAGGCAGTGCAGTAGATGGTGGTGACAGGATTCCCACACAGCGAGGATCATATAGCCAGAGGCAAGACTGACAAGTTAACATAATGGGCAGCAATGAGCATGGCAATGAGAATGGCTTTAAGATTGGCAGGGATGGCCATTAGACCACAGTGTTCCTAAGAGGTGAGATTAATGACTAACTAAATTACAAACCACAGAAATGGAGGTTTGATGAGCAGAGGCTAATGTCAACTGCTGCAACACAAAATTACTGTTTCTCCTCTAGTTCCTCAGTAAACCCATTTCACAGACCCAGAACTTGTTGCTTTCCCATGAAGGATCAGTATTTTTCTAGTCCTCCCTCAAAGGGATCTCTAGCTATTTTCCAGAATAGTATTTGTGTGGACTTTTAGAATGAAGTCCAGGCTAACGCTGATGCTAAGAAATCCAACATGCCATCTAGGTCCCCACTTTCTCAATTAAAGTGAGGAAATAGGAGATCAGTTGGAAGCCTGGCCCAAGTTCTCTCAAATGAGCCCAACGTATCCATGAACCAACCTTCTAGTTATTTTCCCTGATTGCCAAGTATATCATTATTCTCAGCATCTAGCAGAACCTCTTATTCATTCCCTGATTTGTGGAAGAAGACCTGTTATACCAACCAAGATAGCAAATCAGGTACCATACCACCTCCTGGCTGGTATGCCAAACAGTGATGTCTGCTCAAAGATTTAAAGAATGCTGGGGTGGTGATCTTCATGACATCTTGGCTGTTCACTTGATCCACGTGGCTTCTGCAAAAGCTAGACAGATGTCATAGGTGATCCTGAGCATTACAAACTAAACTGAACAGGAGCCCCTATTGCAGCTGCTGTGCTGGACTTGGTATCTTTACTGGAAGAAATAAACACAGTTCTCTGGCACTAGGAATGTGGCTATTGATCTGGCAAATAAGTTCTTTTTCAAACCCCATCAGTAAGAAGCATAAAAAGCAGCTCACCTTTCCATGGAAGGACAGAAATACACACTCACTGCCTTGCTCCAGGCTATGTGAATTGTCTTGCTCTCTACTTCAGCAGAGACTCCAGGGATCTTACTTGTCTTGAGAGTCATGAAGCATCCTGATAGTCCACCATATGGATGACATCATGCTAACTGGATGTCATGAGTAGAAAGTGGCAAAATTGCAGACACTCTAGTAAGACAGACACATGCTTCTGAAGCCAGATTTAAAGTTAGGTAGTCAGTGTAGTTAGGTAAATCGGGTCTAATATCGAGTGAAATCTAAAATGGAGGCCATGCTGGGAATGACTCAGGGAAAACAGGACAACTCATGGAGTGTTAATAAAGTTCCGAAAAGGCCCTAGGCCAAAGTCCACCTGGAAGAAATGTTAATGAACATCCCCCAACAGATTCAAAGACAGCCCATCCCAAAGAAATGTTAATGAAGCCCAGGATACAGCCCCCAACAGATTTGGAGATAGCTCATCCCAAAGAAGTGCTAATGAACAGCAAACTTGAAATGACCAGATTACTCCTTTGTCCCAAACCCTTCCCACCTACATTCCATCACCAAACCTATAAAAAGGGGAACACATTGCCCGCTAACTGGATTCCACCTTTTGGGTCCCCTTCTTCCTCCGGGAGAAGTCTTTTCTTCTGTCCTTTAATAAATTTCTAATTTCTACTCTGACCTTGCCTCGGCGTGCTTCTTTGGTGTTATTCTTCAACATCGGGGAGCAAGAACTCGTCACCGGTCAACAGCGGTAACACTTCAAAGAATATTGGGATTGAAATCCATGAAAATTCAGGGGCTGGCCTCATTGGTGAAGTTTCCAGGCATTTAGTGGCCTGAGACTTACAAGGATATGTACACCTTGCACACCCTAACACTGAAAAAGAGGTTTGGTAGACCTTCAGATTTTGAAAGTAACATGTGTGTGAGCCCTTAGGAGTATTTTTCTAACCCATTTATGAGGCGTTCTGGAAGACTTCCAATTTTGAGCAGCGCAAGAGTGAAAGAGGATTCTCTAGCAGGTCCAAACATATTACAACTAAGATCCTAACCACTCAGGCTATGTGACTTGAAGATCTGAGAGGGCTAGAAGAATCTGTGGGGAATGAAAGATGCTCTGTGGATTTTCTGGCCAGCCCTGAAGCTCAGACCTCTGGAATTCTGGATCAAGGGCATGGCATTGGAAGCAGGGAACCACATCCCGGAGGAAAAGCATCTGGGCACGCCTGCGTTCCTAACCAGGGGATTGCGCGTGACTCTGAGATTGGAGTGGAATGTCATAGTTGCTATATTTTAGATCCACTAAATTGTACTGGAAATAGTGTATTCAGAGTTGGGTTTCAGCAAATTCAGAGGTAGCCTCATGGTAAACCCAACCCCTAAAGTGGGCCGAACTTTGTATCTCACATTAATACCCGCTGGAGAGTACATACTGCTGAGGAGGCGTTCAGCTCCCACATTTCATCTTTTCTCTTTAGCCATCCCACTGCGCAGGGCAGCGGCCCATGAATGGAAAAGCTGCAGAAGGAGGGACGGGTGCTACAAATGGGCCCCATGTCATGGGTCCCCTCTCACCAACACAATCTAACCATTGTGGCAGCTGAATAACTGTCCTGTTACCAGCAGGCTGAGCCTTTGCAATGATGCCAGCCCTCAAGAAGGCCACCAGCTGATTGTAAATTAGTACAAACACCATGGAAATCAGTGTGGAAGCTCCTCAAAAAACTAGGCATGGAGGGGCTGGGGTTGTAGCTCAGCGGCAGACCACTTGCCTCGCACACGTGAGGCACTGGGTTCGATCCTCAGCACCACATAAAAATAAATAAAATAAATAAAGATTTAAAAAAATCTAGGCATGGAATCCCACAGTATCCAGCTATAACACTCCTCAGTATTCATCCTAAAGGATCTAAGTCCTCACACTATAGTGATACAGGCATACCTGTGTTTATAGCAGCATAGTCGGAACCAGCGAGGTGTTCATCAACAGATGAATGAATAAAGAGAACATGGTATAGGGGCTGGGGTTGTGGCTCAGTGGTAGAGTGCTCACCTAGTATGTGCGAGGCCCTGGGTTGGATCCTCAGCACCACATAAAAAAATAAAAATAAAGATATATTTAAAAAAGAAAACATGGTATGTAAACACAATGGAGTTTTCCTCAGTCTTAAAAAAAATGAAATTGTCATTTGCAGGAAAATACATGGAACTAGAGACCATTATGCTGACCAAAATAAGTCAAACACAAAAGGTCAAGGGTCATATGTTTTCTCTTGTATGTAGAAGCTAAAGAGGAAAAAGGAAAAGAAAGCGGGGGCAGAAATCTAATGAAGATCAAAGGGAATCAGTAGAGAACAGGGACAGGTGGGATGGGAGGAAAGGAGGGAGGAGGGAAGGGCTGGGGAGTGATATTGGTCAAATTATATTGTTATATTTTGTGCATGTATGAATACATAACAACAAATTTCATCATTATGCATCACTCTAATGCACCAATTTTTAAATGTGGGGGGGGGAAGGGAGACCACCAGCCACATGACATCAGAATCATTGCAATGGACCCTTCCATTTTACAGGGCACAGTGATTCAACTTTGCTGAAATTGCCACCCGACCCATATAGAACTACCGTCTTAACGTGCCTCCTCCAGCTCCTGTACAGGACAGCAGATCAAAGGACATAGAATCTTTAACAATATTGCTGCAGACCAAGGGATGCATTTTATGTCAAAGCAGACAAGTGAATGTGTGACTATCACATGCCAAATCGCTTGAAAAGTGTGAACCTAGGATAACAATGAAATTCCCCCCTCTTTTTTTTTCTTTGAATTAGCACAAATGCCAGATTGGAAAGAAAATCTGTAGAATTTGCGCTCTCTCCTCTGGGATGCAACACATGCACAAAAAGCCAAAGGGCATACCTGGTGCCATGTTCCCAATATCTAGAATGTGAATGCTTGGGAACCAAGAGGCAGAGGTAGCAGTGACCTCTTTCATCATCATTTCCAATGATTTTCTTGAAAATGTGTGATCCCTGCCTCCATCACCCTAAATTCTTCTGGTTTGTAGGTTAGGATTTCTAGCAAGGGAGGGCTTATTGGAATACAGTAAGGTTCCACTGAACTGGAAGCTGTGACTATCACCTGGTCATTAGGGCTTCTTATGCCAGTGTGCCAGGAGGCACGGAAAAGAGCTGCCAACATTATCAGGGGTGACTGTCCCTGGTTGTTGCTAGAAACTAGGGCTGCAGCTATAACATGGGGTCTGAAAGGAGTATACATGGACACTTGGGGATGCTCTTTGTGCTTCTTCACCCAGAGATAATGGTAAAAAAGGGGGTTCAGGTCTGTTTTACCCCATCAGCCAAGCAACCTGAACTAACTAAACCTCTGAATTGAGACATGGGATTCTGGAAGGGCAAGAAAGAGAAAGATAATGAGCACCAATCACTATGTGAGCTACTGTCATGTACAACTAAAAGGAACAAGTAAAAATGTAAAATAAAAATAACCGTGTGAGGACCAGTTATAACAGCAGGACTGAATCTTCTCTGCTATTTCTCCCACCTTGCCTCAAAGTGAGGGCTGGCTACCATCGTGAAAGCTGTAGGGCTCAAGCAGCAGGACGGTGGGGCAGTATCAGGCACCTCACCTCTCCTGCTTTGCCTCCATTGTCTCTGCCTGCCTTGCCCAACAATTGCCAGGCAGTCAGCTTTGCACAGGTATAAACTGACAGCACCTGGCCTGAGCTCTGTCACAAATCTCTCACTTCCCGACCTGGGCTTCTCTGAGGTCCCTGCCTGAGGTCCCTATGGGATACCACCCATCAGTCTCTCCCTTAGCCAGCCTGGAGGTGGAAGGAAGTTAGTGACCTGAGGGGTGAGCCTTGGCCAACATGGAATGGGAGCCAGCAGCCAAATGCACCACCTTTTGGCATCTGGATGGATGGCTACGAGGCACATTCTCTCCTGCTTCTCAGAAGGCTCCAGGGGAATTGAGCCTCCACCATCTGCAACAGTGACCAAGTGGAGAACACAATCTTGATCAGCTTTCCTTCTTCCTTTGGCTCTCTCCTCTTCCCCTCCTCCTGATTCCTGAGACCACATCTCAAAATAAACCACCTTCCCATAGCCCTTACTTAGCACTGGCTCTTCACTCTGAGACACTCAGACCAAATCAATTGCCCTCTTCCCTGGCCCCTACCTCCTTCACTGCTCCCATTGCCTACCGAAGAGCCATTGAGGATGCTCTGAATGAACAATATTGCCTCCAAAGTGACCTCCGAACTGTCTAAAAATCTATTGATATATTTTCAATCTATAACCTCATCTACTTGAAAGTGGTATTAAATATCCCCATGTGACATATCCCATTGTGAAAGCTCTTTAGCAGGGAAACAAAACAAAACAAAATCTTTTCCTTCTCTTCAGCCCTCATTTCTCTTTTCCAGCTTTGCTTTTTCAGTTCCTGATACTCAGAGGTAGAAAAGTGAAGCCTCTTGTCCACACTGCCCACTTCTTCACTGTTTCATCCTTCCTGACCAGGCTTGGACAGGGTTTCTTGATCTTGGCACTATTATCATTTGAGTCTGATAATTATTTGATGTATTGCACGATGTTTAATAGCAGCTCTGCACTCTACCCACCAGATTCCATCTCCCCAATACAACAGAAATGTCTCTAGACATTGCTCAATGTCCCCTGAGAGCAAAATAACCCCTGTTGGGAATCCAGGAAGAAAATCCTTCTGATCCTCTTTTCAATCCTCCGTTATCACTCCTGTACTCCTGTAAAGAAAATACTTCTCTCTCCTTTTTTTCTAAGTAAAAGTACAAGCTAACAAATATTTTTCATAAGCAGCTACACACCAGAGCACGTAGTACTAGATACTATTAGAAAACACTTATTGATACTTAAGTGTTAAACTTCACTCATTCATTCCTACATGCCTGTGTTCACTCATTCAACTCATATTTATTGAGTGTTTAATCTGTGCCAGAAAGTGTCCCAGACACTGGAAATACATCAGTGAAAAAAGAAAGTAAAAATCCAAAGCACATAGCAATTACTCCACATGGTATGGTAAAAGGCATTTGGGGCTTGGGAGTAGTGCAGACCTGGGTTTAAGGCTCGTTTTTGTCACTTTCCGGGTATTTGGTCTAAGGAAGGCACTTGGCTTATTTTATCCTTCGTTCCTATCAGGAAAAGGGATACCATAATACCTACTTTATCAGGCTGGCTTTGCACACCACGTGCTTGTACAAGGTAGCTGCTCACCCCATGGCAATGTTTATTAATTAATTTAGTCCACTTCGCTAAAAAGCTTAAGTTAGTCCTTTACCATAGCAACTTCACAAGTTGAGAATATCAATTGTGGCTTCTAGGTTGTAGGTTTCAGTCCATTAGGTGACCCCAATGCTTTTAGACCTATGGTGAGGCAGCACATCACGGCAGCAGAATGTGGCAAAACCATATGCCTCATGACCTGATGCAAGAGAGAAACAGGAAGGGGCTGGGGTCGCAATATTCGCTTGGAAAGCATATCTCCAGTGACCAGAAGACCTCCTACCAGGCCCCACCTCTCAAAGTTTCCATCACCTCCCAGTAGAGCCACAGGCTGGGGACTGGGCTTTTAACACAAGGGCCCTTGAGGAACATTTATGATCTGAACTATAGCATTAATCATGAAAGAAGTTTAAAGGGTGTTTTGACATTAAATGATCCATCCCATGTCTTCTGCAGAAGAAAATACCCTAGTTTAAAATGATGACAAAGCCTGGGAGAGAATAGGGTTTCCAGATGAATTGTTCATTTCTCATTAAATGAGGTAATATATGCAAAACTGTATTGCAATTATAGCATTGTCTGGTATTGTAATTATCCACCCGCTCTCCCATTTTCTGGTCTCTTAGGTATATCTAATAGTGAGCAGTCTAACAGTGGCAATTAGGTGGCTCTCATCAACTCCAGACACTGGATATTATTTTTGCATTGCTCATTTCATCAGTAAACGTTTATCCAATGCCTATTTTGCATTAGGCAGTGTTGTAGGTAGTGGTGCCTTGAAGGTGAACAAAATAGTCCCTGCCTTCATGGCACCTTAGTAGGGAGACGGACAAGGGATAATTAAATATAGACATAGATGAAATGATTACATATTACTAAAGAATCCAGGAAGAAAATAAACACGTACTACGATGAAGAATAACACAAGTGAGTTAGTTGGATAATGTGGTCTGGGAGAGCCTCTTTGTAGAAGTGACATTGAAGCCAAGACTTAAAGGATTAGAAGGAACCAGTGCTGTGAGGAGCGGGGACAGAATGGTCCAGGCAAAGGAAAGAGGAGGCACAAAGAGTGCAAAGAGTATGACAAGTTGGATAGAAAGAAAACTGACTCCTTTGGCTAGAGCACAGTGAGAAAGGCCGGACAGAAAGATAGAAGCCATTCAGGGCCTTGAGGCTGGGTATGCTGTTTAGATTGTATCCTGGGAAGTCACAGACATTGGGGGCAGAGGTGAAGGGTAGCAATTCTTGACCTGGTATATCTTTTCAATCACTGTGGTTGCAAGAGAAGTGTCATAGGCTATCAATGGAGCTTGAGACGTGGAGGAAGCCCAGGACCCATGGTAGCATGTACCAGCCTATCTGGCTTGGATTCACACCTCTTGATTTAAGCTGCCACTGCAGATAAGAGAAGGATTACATTTGGTGATTCTCACAGATGCAATTTTTACTTAGTCTTTCCAGAGCTCATTTAAGTTGGCATTTGAATAATGAATACCGGGAGTATTCTGCCCAATATGGGGAGGCAGGTCAGAGACCTTTCTAAAATGCAAATCTGATTGTGTGTCTCTCTTGCTTAAAACCCCTCATTATATGCTAGATAAAGGACACATTGCCTGGCCTGGAATTCAAGTTCTTTGAACACACGTCCCCAGCTTCCATTCCCTCTCATATCTGACACTCTCTCCACCAGCTCCTCCAACCCCTCAACTCCAATTCTCCTCAACATAGTATCTGGCTCTGTGCCTCTTCTCTTCCTCCCCCTTCTTCATCTTTTTGGACTCATGCAACCCATCCCAGGAATTTTCCAATTGTAGCACTATAAATCCCAGATTGGAAACCCCTGGGCACATCAGTCCTGGGCACATCAGTTCAATCTATGGGATGGTCAATTGTATGTGTCAATCTGACTGAGCCACAGGGAGCCAAGATATTTGACTAAACTTTATTTGAGGTTTTTCTGTGAAGAAGTTTTTGAATGAGATTAAATGTATGGACTGAGTAAAGCAGATTGTCCTCCTTTGTATGGGGAGGACTCATCCAATTAGTTTGTGATGATTAATTTTATATGGCAACTGAGCTGGGCCATGGGATGCTCAAATATCTGTTAAACATTATTTCTGGGTGTGCCTATGAGGGTGTTTCCAGAGAAGAGTAGCATTCGGATTGGTAGACTGAATAAAGCAGATGACCCACCCCAGTGTGGGTGTGCATGGTCCCATCTGTTAAGGACCTGAATGGAACAAAAAGACAAAGGAAGGTTGGACTCACTCTCTGCTGACTGCTTGAACTGGGACCTCAGTCTTCTGTCCTCAGGGCTTCAGGTGCTTGGGTTTTCACCCGTAAACTGAAATCTACACCGTGGACTCTCTGGGTCTCCAGGCCTCAAACTATGCTACTGGCTTTCCTGGGTCTGCTGCTTGCAGAAAGCAGAACATGAGACTTTTCGGCCTCTATAATTGCACAAGTCAAAACCTTATAATAAATCTCTTATGAGGAGAGAGAGAGAAGCGGGTGGGGGAGAGGAACATGTATTAATTCCATTCCTCTGGAGAGTCATAACTAATACTCACTTGAAGGCTGAATAGAACAAAAAGGCTAACTTTTCCTAGGTAAGAGAGAAATCTTCCTGTTCAACTGCCTTCAAACTAAGCATGAACTCTTTTCCCACCTTCAGACTCAAAGTGAAACATGAGCTCTTCCTGGGTCTCTCGCCTGCCAGTCTTCAGACAGGAACCACCTCATTGGTTCTCCTGGTTCTCAGGCCTTCACACTTGGACC
The DNA here is from genome assembly GCF_045843805.1 of Urocitellus parryii. Classification (NCBI taxonomy): domain Eukaryota; kingdom Metazoa; phylum Chordata; class Mammalia; order Rodentia; family Sciuridae; genus Urocitellus; species Urocitellus parryii. The sequence continues at coordinate 121,677,843 of NC_135536.1, read as the reverse complement.
AAAACTAAACCATCGTTTTGTCTGGGACTCCAATTTGCCTGCTCACCTTGCATACCTTGGGACTTGCCCACCTCCATAATCACTGAGGCTGTCCCTCATAATTATTCCCTTTCTGTATATACCTAAATAGATTAGTTGATAAGCCTCTTTATATATACATAAAAATTATATAGAGACTTATCTATGTGCATATAAAACTAGGTAAGTATTTGCATGTATGTGTACATATATATGCAGTTGTCCCTTGAAGAATGTGGATTAAGGAATCTGACCTCTCTACACAGTTGAAAATTGATGATTAACTTTTGATTCCTTTAAGACTTAATAGCCTGCTGTTGCCTGTAATGCCTTACCACTTATGAAAATGGTTAATTCACACATATTTTATGTTATGCTTATTATATACAGTGAAAATATGCAAGAACAACCAGAGATCACTTTTCACTGCAATACACAGCTCACTAGAGAGAATTTCTAAAATGCAAAGCTGATTATGCTTCTCTCTTGCTTAAAGCCCTTCATTACACGGTGGATAAAGTACACATTGCCTGGCATGGAATTCAAGTCCCCTGCTACCATTTCCTCTCTTATCTGTCAGCACTTCCCACTCAACTGTTGCAGGTGATTAACAACACACACTGTTTTAAGTGGATGCTCACATAACGTGGTAATGTAAGCACAGATGAAAATTCTAAGAAATCATAAAAAATGCCAGATATTTGAAAAAAACTAATAGATGTTTTGATGGGCTCATTAGTAGACTTGATATAGCTGAGGAAAGAATCTCTGAGCTTGAGGATATCTCAGTAGAAACCTTCAAAGCTAAAAAGCAAAGATTTTTTTAAAAGGAAAAGAACAGGAAAAATGAAACATAATATCCAAACTATAGGACAACTGCGAAATATACATAATGGGCATACCTGAAGGAGAAAAAGAGAGAAAGGAATGGAAGAAATATTTGAAGCAATAATAATAGATTTTTCTCAAATTGTCAGAAACTAAACTATGAATCCAGGAAGCTCAGAGAACATCAAGAAGGGTAAATAAAAGCAAACAAAGAGAAAAAAAAACAACAACACTACACTTAGGAGCATCACATTCAAACTGCATAAAATCAAAGATAAAGAAAGAAGTCTTGGAAAAAAACCAGAGGGCAGGAAAATCACACCTCACCCACAAAGGAGCAAAGCCAAGAATTATAACTGACTTCAGAAACAAGCAAAGAATCATATCTGTGAACAAGAAGAGAATATAGTGAAATATTTAACCTGTTGAGAGAAAAAAACCCATCAACCTAAAAAGTACGAACCCTATGAAATTATCCTTCAAAGATGAAAAAGAAAAACTTTCTCAGACAAACAAAACTGAGATCATTTATTTCCAGAGCCCTGCCTTGAAAAAAGTGACTTCAAAGGTCTTCAGAGAGTAAATAAAATGATCCAGGTCATAAAGTTGGATCTACATAAAGAAAGGAAGAGAATTGGAAAATGAATAGGCAAAGATAAGACAAAAACATTTATTTTTCTTAATTGTAACTGATCTAACAACTACAAGATAAATTAATAGTGACAATGTATTTGATTATGTGTATTTATGAATATGCATATGCTATAAATGCTATGTATAAAATAAATAACAGCAATGTTGAAAGCATTGGGAGAGAAGAATTAAGAGTATTTTATTATAAGACACTTCTACTACCCATGAAGCAGCATATTATTATTTGAGAGTGGACTTGGATTTATTATTAATATACACTGAAAACTCTGAGAAATACATAAACATGCACAGACACACACACACACACACACACACACACACACACAAAGTTTTAAAAGAAGTATAAGCAATATGCCAAAAAATGTCAGGAAACAGAATCACATAAAATGCTCAATTAAAAGCATAAAAGGCAGGAGGAAAACAGAAGACAAAAATAGTAACAAAGTCAGCAAACAAAAAATAGTAACAAAAAATTATAGTTGAAATTATATCAATAATCACTTTTAATGCCAATGTCTAAAGATACCAACTAAAAGAGATTGTCACAGAGAATCAAATGACAAGATTAGTTTTATGTTGTCTCCAAGAAATCCACACATATAGATTAAATGAAAAGAAATAGAGAAAGATACACCATGTGATAGTAGATGAAATTAAATAACCTCTTTACAATTTCTTCCAAAAGCCAGAACAGAGGGAATACTTCCAATTTTTTCTATAAAACCAGAATTGTCTAATACCAAAATCAAATAAAGACATTTGTAAGAAAAAAGAAAGATTAATATCTCTCATGAACATAAATGAAAATATCCTGAATAAAATATTAGGAAATCAAATCTATCAATGTATAAAAATGAGCAAATAATATAAACGGCATATTCATTTATGAAAAGATATCCAACATTATATGTCATTATGGAATTGCAAATTAAAACAATAATGTGATACCACTACAAACCTATTGAGAATGGTCAAAATCCAGAGCTCTAAAAGCAATAAATGCTGGCAAGGATGTGGAGCAACAAACTCTCACTCATTGCTGGTAAGAATATAAAATGGTACCTCCACTTTGGAAGAAAATATGGCAATCTCTTACAAAACTAAACATTTATTTTTATTTTTATTTATTTATTTACCTTTCAGCAATTGCACTTCTCGGTATTTACCCAAATGAACTGAAAACATGTCCACACAAAAATACACACATAAATGTTTACAGCAGGTTTATGAATAATTGTCAAAACTTAGAATCAACCAAGGAGATTAACCAAGATGCCCTTTGGGAAGCGAATGATAAATAAGTTGTGTACATCCAGAAAGTAGATTATTCAACACTCAAAATAAATGAACTACAAGTCATGAAAAGGCATGAGAGAATCTTGAATACATGTTACTCAGTGAAGGAAGTCAATCTAGAAAGTAGACTTACTGTGTGATTTTAATCATATGACATTCTGAAGAAGGAAAGTTATGGAGACAGTAAAGAAATCAATGGCCACCAGAAATAGGTGGCAGGAGGAGAGACCAATAGGTGGAGTATACGAATACAGGGGCAGAGAAATCCCATGGTGGATACATGTCATGACACACCTATCAAAGTTCATAGAATGCACAACACCAAGAATGAACACTAATGTAAACCAGAAATTTGGGGTAATAATGATATGCTTATGTAGGCTCATCAACTGTAACAAATATACCACTCTGGTACAGAATGTTGATAGTGAAGGAGATTTTACATGGAGCTGTGAGGGAGAAGGCATGTAAGAAGTCTTCATTTTCCACTGAATTTTGCTGTATACCTAGGACTGCTCTAAAAAATAATAATAAATTCTATTAAAAAGTATACTATCAATCCTGGTGCAAAATGGCCTCTGGCAAGAACTCCCAAAATTGCTCTCCTATTGCTTTATTAAAAGAAGCAAATGCAATAATGCACATGCATATTGATTCGACTAACTGACAGATAATCTGATTCAAGAATTTGAAAGAAGAGAAGCTGAAGCAATTGTAAAGCAAATGAATTAAGAAAAACTGTACCTAGCTTTAACTCATGGCATTCCTTGTTTAGCTACCTTTAATGAAAAAGAAACAACAATGATCAAAGATGGCCCTGCATCTTTGATAATGTTTTCATCTGTCCCAGCTCAGAGTCCTAAGGCCAATCAGAAAATGGGCATGCCGTTCTCTTTTCTCTATTGTTGCTCCACAAGGAGGGGAAAAAAGCTGTGCTGAAGTGGTCACCATTTGTCTACTTCCAGGTAGAAAGTGCAACTCAAAGCAACTGAGCAAGTAAATGAGGGCAGACAGACCAGTATGCATCTAGTGCTTTCTGAAAAGCACGGTTCTCAAAAGAAGATTTTTTGATCATTCCCAAGAAATTACAGAGTAGATAGCCTCTGGGAAACAGAGGTTCTAGAGAGAGAGTTAGAAATTTCTAGGGAGAGAGTTAGGAAAAAACTATAAAAGGATGAAGCAAACAGACAAGGATGGAAATAGAAAGATGAATGATATAAAGAAATGAGAGTTGAGAAATGCTGAGCAGTAAGTGGAAAGCACAGTGCAGTGGTTTTAAAATATGACCACAAAGTCTCTGACATGTGACTGAAAATATTTTTTGTCAATCTTCAAGAGGTGAGGTCTAGGCTTTGGGGGTAAAGCTCAGTGGTAGAGTGCTTGACTAAGCACAAGACACTGGGCTCTATCCCTAGCACAGATGAGAGAGAGAGAGAGAGAGAGAGAGAGAGAAAGGAAGAGGCAAAATATTCAGTCTGTATTCCTATCTCCTAAATCTGAATGGGTGCTTTGCTCAGAGTTGTCCAACATAAACATGATGCAAGCCACATGTGTAATCTTAAATTTTCTAATAGATACACCAAAAATTTGAAAATAAGCTATTGAAAGCTACATTATATTTTATTTAACTAAATATATCCCAAATGCTATCAATTTAAAATGTAACAAATATAAAAATGTATAACAATACATTTTATATTTTTTTTATTACTAAGTTTTTGAAACCCAAAGCATATCTTATAGCCACAGTGTGCCTCAATTTGTACTAACCACATTTCAGTGCTCACAGCCACATGTGGCCAGTGTCAACCACATTGAACGATTCAGGTTTGGACCAATAAAGTATTGTAGAAAAAATGCTATGTGACTTCTGAAGATAGATCAAAAACGGTTGTGAAGCTTCTACCTTGCTTACTAGGGACACTTACATTTGGAATCCTGAGGGATAATGTAGGAAATCCAGCTATCTGAGGACAACATGTTTGAGGAAGCCCAAGCGATATGGTCACAAATATATGTTCTGATTTATGCTTCTACTTAGCATGGCCCTGGAGTCATCCAAGCTAGGTACTGCTGAGGGCCATTGCCAAGTAGGAATGACGCATTGAAATTTCCTTGCCAGAGTACCCCATGTTAAATGGACTTGCCTTGGAAATTCGCTGTGACATTGCATGTGTGTTTGAGAAAGGTGACCCTGTTCAAGGACCAGGGTGGATCCAGGTTTAGGGTGTATCCTGCAGGTTTTAGGAAGTATCCCACTCCTTGGGTTTAGGGCGTTCCCGGTTTAAGACAAGTTTAGGGCGTTCCCGGTTTAAGACAATATGGGTTTAGGGCAGTTCCAGGTTTAAGATTATTCCTGCTGGGAATAGGGCATATCCTGCTGCCTGAGTTCCCGTTGAGTTCTGTGGAATTGAGAAAGTATTTGGGACGTGAATTGGGCGGCAGAACTTGGATTTCCCCAGAGCGTGTGTAGAGGCCGGTGTGAGTTCGGGAATAAAGAATTGCTGTTTGAATCTACTAAGTGTGAGTGGCTCGTGATCTTGTGCCCAGCCAGACTGTGGCAAGGTACCAGACATATAGGTGAAGATTCTAATCCCCAGCCATCCAGGTCACCCTCAGTCATTCAAGGTTTTGTTGTTGCAGCCCAGACATGGTGGATCCACAACAAGTCATTCTCCATATGCGTTGTGTAAACTCCTGACTCTGAATCTACAGGCATAATAAACTGGCCATTATTTTACATCCCTTACTTTCAGAGGGGATTCATTATATTGTGGTGAGCCGTTTCTGTGTACTGTGACTGCCATTACAAGATGGCGCTGGCTCCGCTGTAGTCTGTGACAAACAACTCCTTATCAGAATGAGTTGGCACGCTGTGACTTGGCACCCTATGAGAAAAGTCCACGTGGCAGTTGTGCATTGGGGCTTTATCTGCTTTATTAAGGCTGGGGCACACGGGAGTAGTAGTAGTGGCAGTAGGAGTAGGAGTAGTAGTAGAGAGAGAAACAAGCTAAAAGACATGTCAAAACAAGGGCCTGAATAAACTGCTGAAAGAAGATTCCTGAGTTGCGTCTTCCTTGCGGGCAAGGGGTCGCGACATTATATAACAACAGATACCTATAACATACAAATAAAAGTTACTATTTCAATAAAAGAAGTTAAAAAGTAGAAATGGTGGAACAAGAAATAAAATAATGGTTAAGGAGGGCAAAGTTTAGAATCTGTTCTAAAATTCAGAGGAAAAGAAAATTGAGATGATGCAACAAAAAAAAATAGTGTTAAACGTTGTGTTAGTCAGCTTTCCATTACTGTAAAAGAAAAATTTGAAATAATCAACTTATGAAGAGAAAAGGTTTATTTTGGATCAGGGTTTAGGAGTTTCAGTCCACAATTGGGCAAACACATTGCTTTGGGGCCTGTGGCAAAGCAGCACATCTTGGCAGGTATACATGGAGGAACAAAGCCAGTGACTCCATGGCTGAGACAGAAAAGAAGGGACAAGGAAAGGCTGGGGATCCTGCTATCCTCCTCAAAGTCATGCCATCAATGACTGGAAAATCTCCCTATGTCTTAAAGTTTCCATTACCTCCTGATAGTATCAAGCTGGACCCAAACCTTTAACGTGTGGGCATTTGGGGCATTCAAGGTACAAACTACAGCAGACATGGAAGTCAGAGGCTAGAAAGACAATGTACTTTCGTTTCTTTGAAAAGTTGCCTGAATCAAACCAATATTAAAAGGAAAGAGAAATGTTTCCCAAGCATTTCAGCTGACATTTAGATGGTTTATCAGCAACAACTGTGCCAAAAGGAAACTGGGTGATATATTCAAACTACTCACCTAACATTTTATTCTTTGCCATGGTATCCTTTAAGACAAAGGACAAAAGAAAGACTTCTAAAACTTCAAAGATCGAATTTACTACACATGTGTTCACTAGAAGGTTTATTTAAGGATTCATTTAAACACCAAGGGAAGGCATAAAATAGGAGGAGCAATGATTATACACAGAAATTGATAAAATGTGTTGGTAAACTTGATTAAATATCTTCTCTTAAAATCCCATATTTTGTATTAAAAAGTAAACTAAAATTCTATATATAATAACAGCAAAAACTGATAAGCGTTCAATAATTATCTTAATGCATAAAAATCCTTATCCATGATTGGGATACAATGGAAATACAATAGGTGGTTTTCCATAATATATATTTATATAATTTTGGCACTTAATGAGCAGAAACACTATGACTTCCAAACTAAGAGAACAAAAAAGAAAACAGAAAGTATTATCAAGCCAATAGAAGAGAATGAGAAAGAGAGAAACAAAAAGCAACATGGAGGTGTAACAATAACAAATTAACATCATTTCATTTAAGGAGCTTGAAAGCTTATAATAATATAGTGCTTTACAATACTGAGGATGCATCTTTGTGTAAAGTATAAAACAGCATGCATGGAAATGATGCTTGAATTTGCAGCAGTACTAACCCCTGGGAAAGCAAAAAGTGCGTTGATGTTAGGTACTGCTCTGAATGGGTCACACTTCTCTGTAATGCTTCATTTCTTTAAGCAAAGCTCAATAAGTAAGACATTGTTGAAAATCGGATAAAACTGGGGTGGTAAGTACAGATGTAATACTCTCCATTCTCAAGTGTACATTTGAAATATTATCAATAAGATAAATAGAGCAATAGAAATTCTGGGTGGAAGACCCCTTCTGCATCTGTAGCTCCATCTTTGTGCCTAGAGGAGGCAGAATATGGACAGGGCCTGCAATTGGTGGAAGGGAAATCCTCCCATTGGCATTTCTCTAGAATAATGAAAAACCAGATTCGAATACTAGTCTGCGGATCTAAGAACTAAGGTCTAAGAATTGCTGCTCCAGTAGAAATCTGACTTGGAAATGCAAAATCTGTTTGCAAACTTCCCTCCCCCTGTGTATTTTTTAGGAAATCTTGGGCTGCCAACAGAAGGATGAGTCAGTTTCCCAGCCCTCCTAGCCAGAGACACTCCAGAGCCAAGAGAAACGTGTCACAGTAAACATGGGAACGGTGGGCGTGCTGCAGGAGCTCGTGTTCTATAAAGGCCTACAGCGCTTACTGACAGTCTCCGGGAAAAACAGACTCTTTTAACATATGCCTTTCTCAATGAGCTTTTTAGAGATGAGGCAGCCTCATAAGATAGTACAGAAATATTGTTGGGCCCTAAATGTGCACTGATGCCCTCTAATCCCACCACCCCAGCCACCCACAACTCCACACATCATCCCAACCCCTCCCCCGCTCTCAGGACTTCAACAGCACAAACATATTTTTGAGTGAGTTCCCCTCTCACAGCCAAACCTATACCCATGACTATTAACACTTGGAAGCAGAAGCTGGGCACAGTGGCACATGCCTGTATTTCCAGCTACTTGGGAGGCTAAGGCAGAAAGATTTCGAGTTGGAGACCAGCCTCAGCAAGTTTGTGAGGCCCTGGGTTTTTACTCTTGGGTAGAACACTTGCCTAGCATGAACAAGGCCATTGGTTCAATCCCCAGTACTGAAAAAAAAAAAAAAAAAAAAAAAAAAAGAGCCAGAACGAAGCAGGAAAGTATGAAATGCCTAAAGGACCCAAATGGAACTTCCTGTGTTCACCTGAGGAATTCATTATTTGCTAACTATCTAGAGATTCCCTGAAGCCAGAGAGTAAAAATCCTAAATTGGAAGTCAAAAGGTCCCCAACCTCAGAGAAAGGATGAAATAGAAGTAAACCAAGTCTTGAACAGGTTTTAGCTTTGTGACATCAAAGATTCAAGGTCCCTCAACTTTGAATTTAGAGGAGGATGGTACTGAATGTGTATGGCACCTGGGTACCTGTCAGAAGCATACAAAGTTTTATCTGAAAGTCTCAAATTATTTCTCCAAATAAATTTTTAAACACAATAATTTTCAAATTAACTAAGTACACTAAATAAGACCCCATGAGCAAAACCTCATGAAATAATGAACAGTAGAAAGAGTTGCACACTTATTTGAAATATTGGAACTAACACTGACTACAATATTCCAAAAAAAGTCAAGCGTGAACACTTTTAGCAGGAAACAGAAGCAAGAAAAACTAAAAATAAAACAATGAAAAGTAACACAGTTGATTTTTAAGTGAATCAAATATAAATTCCAGAACTGAGACTTTTTTTCCTTTTAAAGTATGAACTCAATGACTGGGTTTAACAGAATAATGTAGACAAAAACTAGAGAAGAGGAAAACTAGAAGATAGATCAGAAATAATTATGCATAATGAAGGCTAGAGAAACAAGGCAATGAGAAATGCAGAAGAGTTACTGAAAACAAAAGTGAAATAAGAAAGTCAAACATGATTGAAAGACCAGAAGGAGAAATGAGAGAATGGAACAAAGACAACATTTAAAGAGATGGCAATGAGGAATTTTTTTCAGAACTGATAAAAGACACCAATGACAAAGTCTCATGAATCCCATGAAAGAAAAAGAAAAAGAAATCCATAACTCTACACATCATAGTGAGATTACAGTGAACCAAAGAGCAAAAACAAAGTCTTAAAATCTGCCAAAGGACAACAAACAAACAAAGAAATAACTTTCCAGTAAACAAAAGTTAAATAAGTAGCTGACTTCTTTACAGCAAAAAATAATGGAAGTACATAATCATAAGCCAAAATAACTGTCACCTAGATTTCCAATCCATCAAATATATATATATACACACACACACATATATATGTACATATATATGTACATATATAAATGTGTATATTTTAAATTAAATATATATATATGAAATGAAAATAAAATTTCAACAAATAAAATTCAATCATTTGTGACCGACAGAACAGAATTTAAGGAAATTGCAAATGACATCAGTAAACTTATGTAATAATTCTATTTAAGAACATAGTAATCGCCTGTCAGATTTCAAAACAGTAAATCAAGAGGAAGCTGTTCTGCTATTCTCATATAAGAATAATCAACTTTAAGTAAAAAAATACTTTATTACAAGTAAAAGAATCACTCTTGAATGACAATGACAATAAATGATTCAATTCAACAGGAAAGAATAAGAATCTTACATTTGGATGAATTATATTATGTAGTCTCAAAAATCCTCATGGCAAAAGTGACAGAAACACAAAGAAAAATACAGATTTTCACAATTGAGTTAGTAATATTAAAACAGTCATTAGTAGAGTAAGCAATCCAAAACTTGGTAAGGACATAGATGTTTTGACATCATGATTAACTAATTTGAAGTAATGAACAACACTGTAGCCAATAATCATAGAGTGCACGTTTTCTGCAGACATATATGGAACTCATAAAACTCAACTATCTAATGAGTCTTTAAGAAATCTTCAGGAGGGCTGGGGTTGTGGCTCAGCGGTAGAGCACAAGCCTAGCACACACAAGGCCCTATGTGCCATCCTCAGCACCACATTAAAATAAATAAATAAACTAAATCATTAAGAATATCTTAAAGGATTGAAATTATATAGAATATTGTCCCTTTTCACAATGTACTCAAGCAAGATTCAAAATAACTAGAAAAACAACATTTAAAATTACAAAATACAGGCTGGAGTTGTTGCTCAGTGGTAGAGCCCTCACCTAGCATGTGTGAGGCCCTGGATTTGATCCTCATCTACCACTAAAAAATATTTTTTAAAAGTTACAAAATACATTGCCAGGTAAGCCATAGATCAAAGAAGAAATCACATGAAAATTATGATGATGATGATGAGGATGATGATGATGATGACGGCGGCCAGTAAAAAACTTTAAAATGCAATAAAGCAGCCAGGTGCAGTGCCATATGCCTGTAATCCCAGCGACTCCAGAGACTAAGGAGAAAGGATGGAAAGGCCAAAACCAGCCTCAGCGACTTAGCAAGGCCCTAAGCAAGGCCCTTAGTAGACCCTGTCTCAAAACAACAAATAAAAAGGACTGAAGATATAGCTCATGGTTAAGTGGCCCTGGGTTCAAGCCCTAATACCAAAAAGAAAAAAAAAATCACTAAAAAAATATTATTTGGAGGAAGAAATGACAGATTAGACACACAAACATACCAGTCTGAAAAAAAAACAGGTTAATTAAATGCCCTGAAAGGAAAGAAAATAAATAATATAAAAGAAAGTTTAAAAGTTGATAATCCTCAGGCAAGACTAACCCAGCAAAAATAAGAGAAGTTTCAAACACCCAATACCAGAAATGAAAAGGGGGACACCAATACCACCATATTCTACTATAACAATTTAAAAGGTGATTCTTTTGAAAGAATTACATCAATAAATTGAATGATTTGATATCCAAAAATAATAAAAATTGTATATGAAAGGAAAATTACTGCTAAACTCATTTATAAAAAAAGAGACAAAAATAACATTACAAAATATTTGCAAACAGAATCCAGTGATATAGAAAAAAGAATAAACTTCATGATCAAATTGGATTCATCCCAGGATTGCAAGTCGCTTCAGTATTATAAAGTCAATGTAATTTTTCTCACTAACAGATTAAAAGAGATAAATAACATAATTATCTCAAAATAGGGTGAGATGTTTGATAAAATTCAACTTACATTAATGATTAAAAAAGAAACTCTTAATAAGCTAGAAATACTGTTAAAGTAATCAACAAAAACAGAAAAGTCTACATAAAACATCACATTTAATGGTAAAATACTGAATATTCCTGATAAAATGAGGGAAAGACAAAAATATACACTATTGCCTTTTCTATTCAACACTTTATTGATTGATAAACCAGCCCCAAATGGCAAGATAAATAAAAAGCATGAAGTTTGGAATGGATGATAACAAAATTCCTATATCGAAGTATAGATTGTGCTCATAGAATGTCCAGAAGTACTACAGATGAATTATTAAAATTAATAAGAAAGAGTCACAAAATTACCAGAAAACAAAATCAAGTTTACTTCTAGGTGCCAACAATAAATAGAAAATGAAAATTTCAAAACTACTATCTGCAATAGCATCAAGAAATGTCAAGTGCTTAGAATACAGAGAAAAAAGATACAAAGTCTATATGGAGAGAAAAGCAAAATATTATTGAGGGAAATTTAAAGAGGATTCAAATAAGGAAAGGAATAAATTAGAAAACTCCATAGTGCAAAGATGATATTTCTCCCCAACCAACATATAGATTCAATGCAATCCCAGTGAAAATCCAAACAGGGTTAATTAGATTTTTAAATCTAGTTTTATTTTTGTTTATTTATTTTTAGTTGCATGTTTCTAGCATTTACATGGAAACACAAAGGACCAAGAACAGCCAAGACACCCTTCAAGTCCTTCTAAATGTCAAAACTCATAAAGCTTAATTCATTAAGTTACTGTGGTATTTGCACAAGGATTGACAAACAGACCAGTGGATGATAATCAAGAGCCTAGAAGCTGATCCACACATACAAAGATGACATTGCAGCATGGAAGGGTGACTTTTCATAAGGAAATGTGATAAATGGGTAGTCATGGAGAAATCAAACTGGAAAATATACCAAATAAAATAAAATATGCCAAATATGCCCAAAAAATACAACCCAGGTACATTATAGACTAAGTATAAAAAACAAAATTATAAAGCTTTTAGTGAAAAATGCAAGAAAATCTCTTTCTAACTTTGGGGTAGAGGATATTTATGTTTTTGTTAAACAAGCCACAAAAAGCATTGGCCATAAAGGCAAATAAAGGCAAAAACTTGATAATTAGACACTGAAATTAAAAACTGCTGTTCATCCAAAGATCCTCTTTAGACAGTGGAAAGGCAAGTCCCAAAGCAGAGCACATCTTCAACAGAGAAACAAATACCCAACAAGGAACTACTATCCAGAATACAGAAGGAACTATAAATGAACAGGAATATTCATACTCTGGGAATTCAGATTGGGTAGAGCCACTTTGTAGAAGATTTTCACATTATTTAGTAAAGCTGGAGATAAACATTCCCGAGATAATGCAAATATGTGTGTTCCTGTACAATGCCAAATGTTCATTGCAGAATTTTTCATAATAGCCCCAAAATGGAAATAACCCAAATGTCTATCAAACAGTCAGGTAGATGAAAGCATTGAGGTGTCTTTTAACAATGGAACAGTATGCAGCAGTTACACTGAGAGAAAAATTAATCTTATACAAAAGAGTTAGAAAACTTATTATCCTATTATACCAAGGTCAAAAACAGACTGTAGACTGCTGAACTACATGCATACGTAGGTGGCAAATCAGAAATGAAAGCCAGCAGTGATTGCCATCAAAATGTAACAGTGCAAAGAACACAGAGGGATTCTGGGGTGCCGGTGGTGTTCTATTTCTTCACCCAGGGGATGATAAAATGGCTTTTTACTTTACAGTTGTTGAACTGTTCACTGATTTGTGGTAAAAAGAAAAGGAAATACTGGTGTGCTCTGAAAGTTAGTGCCACAAGCCTGGAATTGTCCTTGGCTATGTTCTGAGCCTGTGCATGACATACAGCCCTGGCCAAGCCATGAAATGTTCTGATGACTAGTGCTGCATTGTGTCCCTGGGTCTGAGGTGTTTTAGGGAAGTTTCTGCCAGCTGGTCAGCATTGTTTACTGATAACAAGGGCACTGACCATGTACATCTGGTCCCCATGAGCACCCTGGGTGGCTCTGTCTTTGGAGCTATGGTGTGGCAAAAACATGTCTATGTCACTGCTAGGGTATAAGAACCCCTAGTGGTGACTTAATTTTAGGCTCTTTCATTCCAAAGAATTCCATATAAAAGTCAGGGGCTTCTGATCTGGGGGAAAAGTGTGTAGGGTGCAGCTCTGGCAGGAAAAGAAAAATGAGAGCTCACACTTCACTCACTGCTCCTTCATGCATGACAACTTGTAAAGGCTGTCACTCATAACCTTACTGTAATGCTGTTGCTCTGTCAGGAGAATCAGTAAACTTCCCTCTTGAGTCTCAGAGAGCCATGCATTATGGAGACCATACAAAAGGCCACAAGCAGTCAGAACAGGAGAATCCCAGATGCAGACCACCCTCTGTGGTGGTCTTTTTTTAAATTTTTTTAAAGAGGGAGAGATAGAGAGAATTTTAATATTTATTTTTTAGTTATTGGCGGACACAACATCTTTGTTCTGTATGTGGTGCTGAAGATCGAACCCGGGCCTCACGCATGCCAGGCGAGTGCGCTACCGCTTGAGCCACATCCCCAGCCCTCTGTGGTGATCTTGATACTGTGAAGCACTGGGGCTCTTGGAGAGACACTGAATCACATGATGCCTGGCACCAGACTTTGGCCCAAGGGAAGAAAGAATATATACTTTTGGTAGGAACAAGGGCACAGGGTACCCAGGAAAGATAATGGAAAGGAAGCCTCCATGACCCGGGATCTGAAAACACTGCTTCATAAGCAGATGATAAGACTGAAATTCCAGGATTAAGGTTGGCAGCCAGAATAGGTGGCTGACAAGCCATTAGCAATGCTAGATGTTCCAAGTGAAGTACAAGAATCGAGACAGCAGGAACAGGGCTTCCAGATGGGCAGTATGGGAGGCAGAGATAGCCCTCCACGGGGCAGGTGCTGTGGGTGGAGACAGTTCTCACTGGCAGGATGGACCCTCTCTGTAATCTGCTCTCTGTAATCCGGTAGAGACAAGCAGGTACTGCTGACAGTCAACAGAAGGCTCATCACAGCTTTTACCAGCTTTTTGCAGCCTCCTTTTGAGACACTCCTTCTAGCACAAGGCCTACCAACCCTCTCGTTTCATTCTGGATTCTGAGTAAAAAGTCAGAAGCCAGCAGCACAGTAAACCCACAGCCCCCATGAGCACCCACTTTGTGACTTGGTATCCATCCCTTCCTGCCCTTCAGGGTAATCCTCATGTCACCAACTCCAGAGCACAAATTTGGACAGGAGACTTCTTTCTGCAAAGTCTAGAAATATCTAAGTTCTGGCCCTGGGAGTAGATGTAGAAGACTGAAGCTTCTCTCAAGCAACTACTTTGAACACCATGAAAATAATCTTATAGATGCGGAAACTGAGGCTTTGAAAACTTAAACTTCTTCCTGGGTAGTGGCAGGGCTGGTCGCCTCTTGGCCTATGGCATGATGTTCTTAAATCACATGTCACCTCTGACAGGATCAAGAGGAAGGAGGGAGGTGCTTTAGGGTCAGAGAGTGGCCCACTGGTAAGTCAGAGAGTCTAGTCTGATTCTGCAATTGCACAGCACACAGAGCCCTTTAAGTCAGTGAAAGAATCAGGCAAATAATACACTCACCCCGGTGGGATATTGAGTCTCTTCCACAGAGCCAGGTCAGAGTGGCTGCAGAATCATTTGTCCTCTTTTGTCCTCTGGGAGGTGTTCTGACGAAGCACCAAGCCTGGCCTCCCAGCCCACAGAACAGATCTCTGCAACATTCAGCACTTGCTCTAGACAAAAGCCACTCAAAGGAATTGGTCAGATGCTAGTGGTGCAGACGGGCTCACAGGGGAAAAATTAGGAGTGTTCCTACAGATCACCTGCTACCTCCTTATTGCTCCAGCAAACCTTTTAACCTTGGTCCTGTTCTGCTAAGTGTGCATCTCCTGGTCCATCCGTGCTGAAGTGAGCAAAAAATGAGACTAAGAGACATTTACCTTCGCTTCTATGCATTGTGGGTTTTCTGCTTTTGGTTCGTGGAGTTTGTGCACACTGTGCCTTGGCTCAGGCCCATTTGTTCAAGGCTGTTAAAGTTACACATACCCAAGCTTCTTCCTCACCTTGAATCCCACCAACAGCTAGGAGCATGCTGCCACCTGGTGGTTGGAGTTGACTCACATGGGCCTCTAAACCAAGAGCAGCAAATTAGGATTTTGCAAGGTACTCCCTTGCACCAAGAGTTGGAAGGAAATGAATGTTTAGATGCCTCAATTGCCATTCCTGACATTCACCTGAAAACAGCTCAGAATGATCACGTAGATTTTCCTTGCCCACCTTCCTCTTTATAACTGACCTTCTTTTTGATAGAAAAGAAAGGCATATGTGGAATCTTACTGTTGGGCCTGCCCTAAGCTATAACACCCAGCAAGGTGCAAAAAAAAAAAAAAAAAAAGAAAAAGAAAAAAAGCGGGGAGGGGGGACAATTTGAAATGCCACTTTGGGACAATATTTCTTTAGTGACTGATCAAAGCTCCATGGGCTTGCCTCAGGCTGACTGTCTGTGGGGCTTGGAGAGATTTCTGTGAGAGTGAAGCAAAGCACCAGTTCTAGGATGTGTTGGTCTGTGTTTGCAAGTTCTGATTTGAGATGTATTGTAGAGTAAATGAACATGTGGGGTTTCACTTCTTTCACTCCCCAAATATTGCTAAGTCAAGCATCACTTTTGAGGAAGAATCCCTTAGGAACAGAAAAAAAAAAAAAAAAAACATGCATCCCGCACACCTCAGTATTTAGAGTTGAGCAATCCTTTTTA
Source organism: Urocitellus parryii (assembly GCF_045843805.1). NCBI lineage: Eukaryota > Metazoa > Chordata > Mammalia > Rodentia > Sciuridae > Urocitellus > Urocitellus parryii. The sequence continues at coordinate 121,661,592 of NC_135536.1, read as the reverse complement.
GATGTTTATCCCTAACACAGGTACAGCTTAGTAATGCTGATTCTTTTAAATAAGATTAGAGTGTTTTCTGAGATACCAGAATACTCTGACATACACTGACTCACTCTTGCAGATAAAAATCCTTTGCAATCCTTCAGATTTGGGGGGCTTCATACAATAGAGTAGTTAAAACCCATTTTAACACATCATATCATAAAATATTTATTTCAATTAAATTCTGCCATTACCTTATTTAATAAAATGCTATCTTTTTATCTTTTTTCAATCTCATTTTAGCAAAAAGCAAAATTACACATGAATTATATATGAATCACACTGATTCGTTTTTATACTTCATCAAATACGTAGGAAAAGTTTGATCATGATATCTAATGTAGTTAATAATTTCTGATTTTTATACATGATTCTTAATTATTTTACAAAGACAGTCACCAGTGTTCAATACACAAACACATTTTCCAAATACCAAGCTTCACATGCTTACCTTCTTAAATAATCATATTTTAGACACACATTATATTGCATTTTACTAAAGGGTAATAATTATATTACTTTAATGTGATATACTACTCTAAAATACATGATGTGTATTATATGTACATCATTCATTATTGCTGATTTGCTTTTAGTAATATATCTTACATATTCTTTATTTTATGGGTTTTTTAAAATAATATTTTTTTGAAATAGAAATTGAAAAATAAAGTCAATCCTTTCTAATTAGATAAAGTGAGACTGATGTGACCAACTGGGCACATCAACAACAAAGTTATAGTTGGTTTTATTTTTTATTCTAGAATTCAGGCACATTTCACTGCATAACAGAATAAATGTTAGAATGGGCTGATTGGAAGAGGTTGAGTTTATAGACTGACGGAGGCTGAAGAAAGCAGAAACAAAAGACAAAAATTTGGTCATTTCAAATTTTTTTTCCTTTATAAGGCCAGGACAGGGAGAGAGAATAACAAGACAGAACATTGGTTCACATCAGGTTGCTTCTGGTTACTTGTTTTGTGTGAGGATTAAAGCAGGGGGACTTCATTATCTGCTAATTCAAAGTATACTCTAGGAAAGCTGGCTGTTGCCTTCCCTAATCCAGGATGCTTAATAGTTATTTATCAATATTCACAACTCATTTTTGCTGCTTATGTCAAATGTGCACTAATAAAGAATCACATTGATAACTCAATCCAGAAGAAATTTTAAACACTTAGAGCCTTATGATCATAAGAAATTGTTCCAAAGTTCAATTTCTAATCACAATTTTGATATACCGAATTTTGGAGGTGTGATCAATAAATATAAAAATGTACTGTATCAGGCTAAAATTATATACTGGAAAAGACATGGCAAAAGGAATTCAAGGAAATAAGAGAATGATGTAAAATAATTTAATGTTAACAAAGTTTGTCCATATACAATTTTTAAAGATGATGATTTTCCTTGAATTGCTACCAGAGTCTCTTACACTAATTCCTAAAAACATTTTAATATTTTTTTTAAAGTTGTGCTATACCAGGTATTTTTAAATGTTATGAAAGCATGAATTAGTCAGGGTTGGTTCTGTATTTGAAGGTAAGAATATCTTTACGATCATTTGTTTCACATGTGTTTACTGATCACCTTCTATATACCAAACACTCTGTTGAAGACTTGGTGAAGATATCATACATCTACACTCAAGTAATAACCTCTGTCACTCACACATACACACATTCCACTTGAGTTTTGCTGTTTTTAATAGCTAGGATCCACCTCAACATAGAAAATGGGCCTATTTGAGCCAGAAAATGGCTCAAAATTATTTAAAAAAAGGAGCTATCCGGTTTATCTAGACATTCTGTACTTTTTAATGATAACAAAAATCTTTTCTCCCTGGTACCTCTCTAGTTCTCTCCAAAGTGACAATGCCAACATCCAATCCCTGGTTTTCTCTGCTTTGTGAAGACCCACCAGTAAGTAGATGGATTCACAGCCCCAGGCCACCTCCCACTGACTGGAAAAGCCACCGAGTTCCGCACATGCAGGAACTACCCAAGCAACCAGCCACTGTTTGGATGGGAATTGTGGAGTTCCACAAAAACTCTAAAACTGACCCAAACAGAGGACAGTTAAATGATGCCAGGATGAGGGAACAAACTTTGAATAAATAAATAATTAAAAGCAAACAACCATAAAAATGCTCAACAAAGATATTTTTGAAGTTGTGTTTGATATTTACTCAGTGTGTCCACTGCTTGGTGAGACTGTCTACAGTTAATGCTCTTTGAGAAGCTTTAATGAAAGCCTTGGTCCCAGAACCAAGGGCAGGAGGGTCTGACCTGTTGGAAGGGGCCAGGTAACCACTGCAACAGTGGGTTAGATTCTCGTGCTGCACTCGGCAAGCAGCCCTCACAAGCTGCAGCTTCCTGAAAACTGCCATCTGACACCTCCACAAGACACAAGTAGGAATGGGATCATCCTGGGGTAGGACTGAAGCATTACTGTAATTCTCAAGTTTAGGAAATCTGTGGATGTTGTGCAACCCATGGAAAAGGATTCACAAAATGACCAATAATACTTTTTTCCAAATGGCCTCATCTCTGCTAATCTAATGTGAGTTACCCAAGAGTCCTCAAAGCAATGAAATAGAGGGTCCTGAACTTCATGGCATGAGCTGTAGAAATCACAGGGGGTGACGATATTTTAACATAAGGAAATTCTTTTTGCTAAATACATAAAGTACGTTTTGAAATTGTGAGCCCTTTAACTTGGAAGAGATAAGCAGAGGATGTTTGGTAAAAGGGCAAGTAGTTTGTTAGATAAAAGCCACTTCAACTGGATGACCTAGGGCTGCATATTTCTCCTTCTCTCATTGACTTCTGGTACCACATGAAAGCTCATATCTGAAGCTCTTCTGTAACCGTGGCTTTGGCACCACACAATCTATTCTTTTTTCCCAACCAGCATAAAAAAGAGACCCTAGGATTATCCAAGAGGAGAGCTGTGTAGACTTGGGGAATGTTAGCTGTTATCTAAGCAAAAAGAAACTGATCAGAGACAAGATACTGTGCTACTTGATGGCCCAGGATACATGGAACAAACAACCTCAAAGCCCAGCATCAGAGAACTAGAGATTTGCACCTGGCATGACAAGTATTAAAAAGTCAGACTAACTAGCATTTACTGTACTCCTAATATGGGCCCCTAATATGGGCCTTTTAAGGAAATGAGACATTTTTGCAGGATTATATGGAATTCTGAAAGTCATAGAAAAAGCTATGGTGGGTCTAACACTGTGAAGGTATAGGATTAGCCCTATGAACAAAGGGCTGCCTTTGCTATGGAGGCTTGAGGGAGGAGAAAAGAGCCCGTGTGTCTTCCTGGTTGCCCTGATCAGCAATCAGGACAGAGAGAAGGGCTAGCCATGGGAGAAAATGTGCTCTCTAGGAACTAAAAGCTTTGGTCTGTTTGAACCCATCTCCCAGACTGTGTTCCCTGGGGCTCAGAATCTGGTGGGCAACTTGAAAAAAAAATGAATTATGGACCAAAGCAGGGTTGGTCTGTTTGCCCTGATTCATCTGCAAATCAGTCAAAATAAGAAATCCCTTAGAATCAGCCATGTTTTATCCCAAAATATTCCTAAACCCCCAAATCCTTGCTAATTGGGCAGATACTTGGGCAGGTATGTAGCAGAGAGAGATTGGGGATGGGAGAAAATGCTTTTGCATTTCATCAGTTTCCAGATTGGCTTTATTTAATTTCCCATGTAGGATTTTTAATTGAATCCACCCTAAGCTTCAAACAATTTCTAGCTGCCCAACAGATCCTGAACAGTCATCTTGCTTTTTAGTAAGAAAGGCTATCAAACCAGCTATATAGCCCTTGAGACCCAAGGCGACAGCAACTCAGAGAGCCTTCCTGCTCTTGCTTTGTATGCTGAGCTCGTCCTCAAACCAGTGCTTAATCTTCTGTTCATTTGCAGAAGTGAAAGGGACAGATGATTAACTGCTGTAGGGAGACTTGGGAAATTCATTGGAAGATGGGCTTGCTCGCATTAAACCATATTTATAACCTTTTACAGTTGAAGACAATTGAACAGCCAAAGAAAATAGCCCAAGAGGGAAACCAAAGAGATTTAAGATGCCTTGATGGAAGATTCTTGACAAAACTCCCGGACCAATGTAATCTCATTGAAAGTGCAGCCTTTTCTGTTTCTTACCAAGAAGTTTTTATGAATAAAAGAGAATATAGCCCATGACTGGTCTTATCTACATGATTAGTGGTGTTTACAAAACACAGATTCACTGGGTAGCAAGAAAATAGTGCAAGCTTCTTTGCAGGTAAAAAAATAAATAAATAAAAGAGAATCTGCTGAAGTCAGAAACACAAGGGTCCATTCTCTTCTATCTCTACTCATTTGATTGTTCTGAGTTTGGCAATGAGCTGGGCCCTAAAAAATCCCATATAAATAAATCAAGAAATGACAAACATATTTGGGGGAGAGGGGGTATTAGGGTTTGAACTCAGAGGTACTCAACCACTGAGCCACATCCCCAGCTCTATTTTGTATTTTATTTAGAGACGGGGTTTCATTGAGTTGCTTAGTGCCTCGCTTTTGCTGAGGCTGGCTTTGAACTTGTGATCCTCCTGCTTTTGCCTCCCAAGCCACTGGGATTACAGGTATGAGCCACTGTACCCAGCAAGCAAACAGACCTTTAAAGTTGGGGAGACAAAGAAAAAGAGAGCTCGTTTTTTTTAACATGATCTAAAGTTTGACTTGAAAAAGCTGGGATGCATTATAGGTACAGTGGGGGCACTGGAGGGATGGCGCACGCCTGTAATCCTAACGGCATGGGAGGTTGAGGCTGGAGAATCAAGGGTTCAAAGCCAGCCTCAACAATTTAGCAAGGTCCTAAGTAATTCAGCAAGCTCCTGTCTCTAAGTAAAATATATATTTATATGATATATATCATATAAATAAATTTTATATATTACATATATAAAAGGGCTGGGGTTGTGACAAACTTTTATCTTAGGAAGTTCTTATGGAATAATTATCTCATATGAGATAAATTGAAAGCCCTTCCTAAGATAAAAGTTGTGCACATAGCAAGTGTGCTTTACATTTAAACTTCAGAAAACTGAAGGGCTGGGGTTGTGGCTCAGTGGTTAAGTAACAAAGAGTTCCAACCCCAGTACCAAAATAAATAAAAAAGAAAGGGAAATACTGATCACCCAGCTCAAAGTCTCAAAGGTGTAGAGAAGACAGGCTTCAGAGCAGTGGGAGTCTGTTTTATTCAATCCAGCATGCCTGCCATCTCTCTACCTGGATCTCCCACATTGCAAGTTCTCTTTCCTGTTCAAACCTCCCACCTACCTCCAGACTTTTCTTTAGGACAGTAAGCCTTCTTCTCATTTCATGACTTCTTATCGAGCCTGGGGCCTCTTCTCATTACCAAAAGTCTCCACTCCCCGGCCCTCATCAACAGAAGGCATTTTATATGGATTTCCTTAATATCATCATGGCTCTAAAGACTTGGGTTTAAAAAAAAAAAAAGTCTTGGTTTTAACATTTTTATGCATCTTGTCCTCTTCTAAGTCTTCTTAGGGATCTCAATTTTAAAACACGCATTAATCTCTTTAAGACTATGCATGTTTATTTGGTTTTCTTGAGGTAGGGCCTACTCAGCACAGTACTTGTTAAATTAGAAGATACATTCTTGAATAGTTTAGAGGTCAAAGCTAAGACAGCATCAGGAGAGCTAGACGAATCTTCTTTCATTTTATTATTGAACTATTAATAGCACGTCTGCCTCTCTGGGAAGTTGACTGAAAAAAAAACTTTCCAGATGTCTTTCACACATCCTGTGACTTAGCTCTGCTCACTTCAGGGCCACTTGGATATTCAGACAACAGAAGACGACCCCAAAGGAGAAATGCCAGCCACGTGTCTGGGCCAAGTAAAGCAACACAAGCAGAAGTTGTGCATAAGATGACTTTCATTTATAGAAGCACTAGAAGCCAAAGAGCTCACCAGCACGCCTTCCATTTGGGAACTCACAGACTCAAGAGTCTATCTGTAGATTCCCAAGGATCTGAGGCATCAGTTTGAAAAAGACTGCACTCATAATTAAGTTTTGTCACTTAGGAGGTCATAAAATCTGACATAACCATTTGACATTGAATGGCAGGACTGGTTATAAAGGGAAACTATCAAGCAGTGTCTAGTAAAAAAAAAAAAAACTGAAAGCACTTTAGGTGTTTCACAGGGTTTGAAGGATAGAAGAGCAAAAAGGAAAGGCTAAAGTTAAACCCTAAGATTGGGGAAGCAAAGGGAAACTGAGCTCCATAGAGCCTGTCACTGAGGCTGATGGAGGCCCTGCTCTTGCCTGCACCAATCTGCTGGGAACCAGGAGTCCACACACCCATGCCAGCTGCAGTAGCCCTGGGGCCTACAGTCACCAGTTGCTTCTGCTAGCTCCGAGCTGCTGCTGCTGCTGCAACTGCCTTCCCCAAGCAGAGCCCTGGAGACTGTATGGCCAGTAGCTGCTGGTGCTACTGACTGAAGGTGACTTCAGATGCAAGGGGCAGGGAGAGGAGAGAAAATTAAGGTGTCTCTCTTCCTTCTGAGAAAGAGCAAATCTGCCCCTTCCCGCCAGCAGCTGGTACAGCACAGCTGAGCTTTGGTCAGACAAGGTCACTATCAGACAAGGTGACTTGAGGCCAGTGATGGGGCAAGCAAAAACTAGACTACTGCAGGATCATGTATGAACACAGACAAAATACGAGCACTGGTCAAACCAGAGAAAATGACCAAGTATCCCTTTACTCTGGCTGATATGACTGGCTATTGCCTTAGGCTTCACCTGGTCTTTCCTCTTCTAGATTAGATTTAGTAAGATACTCAGTCATAACATTAACCCCTGCCTGCCAGCATCTAACACCTCTCCTAAAACTCCCCCCAAACTACCTAACACAAGCCTGAACCTTCTAATTTTTTCTCTCCAATACTCTCCAGCTGTGATACCCAATACTTCCCACACTGTGCAAGCTTCCTCCAGCAGAAGGAGAAACCCCACCTGCCCAACTGTTGGTGCTCCTGGTAGACTCTGGCTGCAGGACATTGACACTTCCATCTTCCAATCTGCTGTCAGCCAGGGATACTGAACTCTGATCATCCCTTTGGAAAGGTGATTTGAAAAAAATAAAAAGTGCACCTGGTGGTCTGGTCTAGGCAATTGAACAAATACTGGATAAGAACAAAGGTGAAATAGATGATTGTTGTGTCACTACCACAATACAAAATGGGGTCAGTATATGGGAACTTATATAATGTTCTTTTTCAATTGTCTAGACTGTCCTTTCTTAATTTTCTCTGTACGCTCCTCAGTTTCTCTTGTTTTCATCTCTTTATCCTTTATCTTTTTTCTGAAAGCTAGAATAAAGACCACTGCACTGCAGTATCCAGTCAACTGCTGACTGACCCTGTTTTGGTTCCTGCATGATATTGGACTTTGTCAGGTACTAGGTGAGATGCAGTGGTTCCCAATAAAATGGATCTTGAGCAGGAAACCCCACCCAGCAGAGTCAAAAACCTTTCTTAATGCTGCAACTCATACCAGGGGGACCCTCCAGGTCACTTTTTTGCTTGTCATTGTCACCAATGCCAACACTGACCCAGGTCAGTCATGTTAACAGATTCCAAAAATTGCAATGCAACCCTTGACCTCCCATGTAACAGGTGAAAGTGGGGGATCTTACATGGGGCTCCATATATTTATAGGCTTTACTTTTGGATATTTAATACTCGTTTGTTTTTTAATTCACAATAAGGTAAGGAATTCTAATACTCCAAGATAACCCTGGAAGGTTGAGGACCAATAAGGGAAAGTTTTTTCCTCACAAACATATTGCCATATTAAAATACGCTCTCAGCTCTCCAGACCAGGCAATTGGAACCAGGAGGCTTTATCAACAGATCTATCCAGCAACTTGAGATCTGGAAGATTTCACTTTTGTCCACTTATCCAAACACACACAGAAATGACAGCCATAATGTCATTCAATCATTACCAAATATCATGAATATTTGCAAAGACTCTTCCTTAATCTTTTTCTTTAGGACCAAAGGCTACCAAAGAAACTAAAAGAGGCAAAACACTCAAACAATGAGGCTTTTCTGAATGACAAGGATGCCTAAGGCTACTGGGGAATGAATTAAATCTACCTGAAGATGGTCCCAGCATATGGAGAGGTGGGTGAGGCCAAATGCCACCCTATCACTTGGAATGGTATACGGAACAGAGAAACACACAAGGAAAGGGCAAGCATGATGAGGCACATGGTCCCAGTTCTCTCCTCATCCATGGGCCCGGATGTTCCGACAGACTATGGCTGTTAGGCCCAGGAGAAGGCCTCCCGCTGCTCCTCCCCTCTCCCCAGTGCAACTGGGAGCACCAGGTGTGCAGAGAGCAAACAGTCAGTGCTCAAGTGCCATGCTGTCTGAGTTTAGACACTAAGTACTAAGACTTGGTGACACTGTGGGAAGTGGGATTCTAGCTGCTGGGACACAAGGGCCTTTAACTCCATAGGAAAGTGAGTGATGCTCAGCCCCTCTCATCTGGGAAAAGGTGACATTTTGTCTCAGGTGTCCTATTTTTCAGAATCTGAGGAGTGCTCCTGGGGTCATTGTTGAATAAGTCTGCTTGTCTCTCCACAATGTACCATGCACAGATTTATCTCCAACCTTTCTTTAGCAGAACAATTAAAGAATCAATTCATCCTGAGAATGCATGTACATCTGAATCGAGATTGCTCTGTGCTTTCTGAAAACAATGACCCAACCATCATTACTCCTGGAAACTGACTGTGAAGTTTCCATCGGATGAGTTCAAAATCAATCACTTGGAGATGAAGAAAGACAAAGAAAAGTGCAACTTAAAGTAACAGCCAGACACACAAAGGGATGCTGGATGGCTGAGAAGTGGGAAGGATGCTATGACTACTTCCCCAAAGTCAGCCAGTATGACTTTGAAGTGTTGGATTTGCAAAGCCAGCCCCAGGATCTGTGCCCAACCTCCAAGCAACTGCCTGCAGGAGCTTTGGGACCTGAATGAGCAGCCTTCCCAAAGATATGGATACTGAGAGGGGCTTAGAGCACAGAAGTAGTCAAAGGTGCTTTACATTTAAACTTCAGAAAACTGAGGGTATTCTTATAGAAGTATTGTTTGCTGCCAAGTTGTAAACTACCTTATTTTTTTAGTGAATATGAAATGCTAGCAGATAGGGGTGAAATCGTTTTCATTTATTTATCAGCCATTTCTATTTCCTTTGTGAAAGATTTCTTTCTCTCTTTTGCTGCCATTTTCACTTGAAGTTTTAAAGAGCAAATTGTCAGAATTCCTTCTGATGGTCATTAACCATTTCTTGTGATATGGTTTGCAAAGATTTTTTCCTGGTTTGCTGTTTGTCATCTTTGATACATGACACACAGAAGTTTCAAAAGTTCTTAGATCTATCAGTCTTTACTCTTACAATTTCCACCTCTGTTTTATGATCAGAAAGTCCTTCCTAAGATCAAAGTTGTGCACATGGTTATCTATATTTCCTTCTAGTATTTTATGGTCTTTTTTTACATTTAAATCTGCATGAAATTTATGTAAGTATATAGTATGAGACATAAAATCTAACTATTTGTTTCTGATAGCTGCCTGGTTATTCTTAATCTATTTATTAATGTAATACATCCTTTTCACCTGACATTAGCTCTTCTCCTCTCGCTCTTAGATCTGCATCTGATTTTCACTGTTGTATTAGCCAGTCTGCGCTGATCACACAATTTTCATATTATAACTTGGAAATGTTATCTTAGTTAGTAGCACACATTATCTCTCATTTTTTTCTAAAATATCTTCATCTACTTATATGCACAAATAAATCTTCATTACTTTTAAAAAATCTCATAAGAATTTTAATTAATATCACACTAAGTGTATTAACTATGATAAACTGACTTTGGTTTATAACACCAAGCTTGTTATCCAAGAACTAAGGCATTTTTCAACTCAATTAAGTTGTAGTTTATGTAGCAATGTCTAAATAGTTTTGTTACTACTGTAATATTTTCTTTTTCAATAATTAATGGGGTCTTTTTCTTTCAGTATATTGACCAAGTTATTAATTCCCGTGTAAAGGGAAAGAAGTATTTTTACATCTATTTCCTGACTGGAAACTTTCTGATGTCTCATCTCAGTTCTTAGTTTCCCACCTGATTCTCTTGATATAAGTTCAAGGCATCATTTTAACAACTATTTGGGCAAAAGATGTTCATGTTGTAATATTGAATGTTTAAACAGCTTTAAATCTTAAAATAAAATGCTTTCAAATGAATCACCTGATTTGAACCTTTCAAAAAATCATATGAGATAAATTTTAATATCCTTATCTTACAGATAAAGAAACTTGGCTTAGGAAAATTTAAATATCTCCTAACTACACCACTGGTAAATAGCAGAATTGAAACTTGAACTCAGGAAATTGGTCAAATATACAATTGCATAAATTACTGAGTTATTTTAAGTAAATCTATAGAACCCTATTAAACTCTGTGTATTGTTTTTTTTTTTTTTTTTTACTTCCTGCACACATATAAAATCTAGTGTCATATGGCACATGGGGATAAGTGAACAACCAGCGTGGTTGTTCAAAATTTAAAACACCACAGCTGGACGCCCTAATCTACTAGTAAGGAAAAATGTCCATGTTGCATGCTATACTGTAAATATGGTTGTAAGGAATAAATATAAGTAAAACTCTTACAACAATGCTTGGGATAGCAAAGCCCTGAGTAGTGGCTACTAGTCGCCCTTCTCTTCTACCCTAGATCTCTGACTTATGCTTCAGGAGCATCCTCTGTGTGACTCCAGAAGATTCTGTTCGCCCATCTATACATCCTGGGTTCCTCAGATGGCATGATCTAGAATCGCCCACATAAACCTGGGTCCTCTACTTTAACATTGATAAAGGATGACTTATCTTCTCAGTGGCTCTCACACAGTCCCCGACCCCCATCAGTCCATTGAGTTTTCAAGAGGATTAAACAGCTGGGTGGGTCCCCTCTGCAGGCTGCTTCACTTCTCACTGGCTCCTGCCTGTGGTTCTCAGGTCCTACCTCTCCTCCTCACTGACCAACTAAGTCCCCGCAGTCTCACTAACAATCATTAGTTGGGTTCATCAGAATTTCACTAAAGGTTTTAGGTGAGAGAGGGAGATTACAGCCCAGTAAAACACAGGCAACAAGTTACTCTTAATGTTATACTTAATGTTATGTCATACCTAAAAAGGTATGAAATGTTCCTTTCCCAGGATATTCCAGAAGCATAAGAGAGATCAGTGTATAAGGGCAGAAAAGGGGAAATTGTGGTTAAAAGCCTACTGAAGGTTTTTAATATCCCAGGCACTGTAATTAGGGTTTAGCTTGGATTTACATTTCCTCTTGGTTGGCGTGGTCAGCGGACGGTCAACTGTGTATGTGTGTATGTTTGTGTGTGTGTGTGTGTGTGTGTGTACATGTGTGTTACTGGGGAGTGAACCCAGTGTCACACACATACTAGGCAAGTGCTCTACCACTGAGCTATAGTCCCCAGCCTTGACTTCCAGCTTTTTCATGCACGCCTCCTCTCATCTCTCCTCTCTCTTTTCTGGAACCCTGACCTTCTCAGTCTTTCCAATGGTCAGAAAGTAAATTCCCAGGTCTGTACTGTTTCTATGTGGAGGTCTTGATTCCTCTTCTCCCCCATCCCTCTCCCCTAACAAGACCATTAGACAAAGAGGTTCACATCTCCACTCAAAAGGATTCATCAGCCAATTTTTCTACATAAAGAGCCCTCTCCTTCAAACAGATTACGCCCCTTCTCTGGCATGCACATACAAGTACAATCTGCTTTTGTGTTGATTGCAGTTTTGCTCCTTCTGGCTCCATAAGCCTCCTCAACCTCCCTTGTCTTCCCCTCTGGGCAGGATCTGATCTGTCTGAGTGCCTCCGTGGTGGGACTTCCAGGGTGGCACTCCTGCCAGGCAGGCACGACTGCACTCACTCTCTCCTCCCAGCCTCCACATTCCCAGTAACCCTGTGAAGGCCTCTGTCCAGAGGCAGGGAAAAAACCCTCCGACCCCCTCCACCCTTTCTAGGACCTCCCCAAGATGCTTCCAGGCTGTCCCTCAGGAACCTTGCTCAGACCAAGGTCTCCTGCCCCCACTGGACACTACTCACTTGTCTAAAATGTTCACAGCAAGATTCTCCTACAAGGGGAGAATAGACCTCGCTACTTCGCCCCAGGCAGAACTGCTTGCTTCCCAGGAAGTTTCTTTAGAAGCACTGGGCAGATTAGAAAATGTTGGAAACTTGAAAAGCATTTTTTTTTCTTTACTTTCCATGGAAGGAAATAGCAGAGACCAGGAGACAGTGGTCAGAGGGCTGGGGCGGATTCCATGACCTCCTTCCAGACCAGGCTGGCCAATGCCTTTGTTCTTGACCTCCAGATTTTGAAGCTGAATCCTTAGATGGCTGTTTTAAAAGGGACAGATTCTCACCCCCCACACAGCCCTCTTCCTTTCACTCCAGCCAGGTACCACTCCCTTCAGCCTGCTCAGTGGGGGGGTGCCACTCATGACCAGTAAAACTGAACTTGTCTAGTCAGCCCCCTCGGTGGACCATTGACCAATGTACATTCTGTAAATCGGGTGCCTGAAACTCTAGAAATAAAGAGTCGCCTAAAGTTTTATGCTTTAAGTGAAATGGATGTTATTTCAAGGGTCTTGGTTTCAAGTCCTGCCCTTGAAACTCTCCTCTCCTCTCAACTGTTTGCAAGGTTCCAAGACAGCACCCCAGAGTATTCCCTCAGCAGAGCCTCCTCCCAGCCTGGCTGTCCTCACCCCACCCCATCCCTGCCTCCAGCATCCTGAGCTCTGGTGGGAGAGAAGGGGTAAGTCTGCCCTCAATAATCTGGTCTTCCCCAGGCAACATAAACAGGTATTCTTAGGCAGCCAATTCTTATTTTGGAACTGCTGTCTGGGGTCACATGGAAGCCGGGAACAGTGCCCTTGTGCTGTGGCTGCATCTCTGGAGAATAATATCAATACAGAATTTTTCAAAGAGGACGGTTGGAGACTTCGACTCACAGGGCCAAAGCATGGAGTGACTTAGCAATGGTGCAAACCAGCACAGTCATCTCCCAGATGGGGAAACTAAGGCTCAGAAAGGGGAAGTGACTTTTGCAATGCTCAGAGCCGCATTCCCTCATTCCATGCCAGTGTTCTCCCAAGCACCCTATGAATCAACAGAAATCACAGGGGACTTATCAGAACAGAGAAGCCACTTCCTTCACAGTGGCCCGGGCTCACTGTGCCCCTGACTGCTATGCTGGGAGTGGGAAGGAGGTTCACAGACAGCAGGACCTGAGGAGAACGAGGTATAAGTTCAAGATAACTGTTTTCTCTCAGAAAGAGTTTTTCAATTCTAAAATTAATATGTGCTTGTTATTTTTTAAAAATCTAAAAAAGAATATAATATGGGGAATCAATCCCTTTCTCTAGAAGTATTCACTATTAAGCTGGTGTATCCTTTCAAACATATATCTGTAACATATGTATATGCACATATTTGTATATATATATTTTTCCCTTTAAAATGAGTTTATATGGGCTGAGGATGTAGCTCAAGTAGTAGTGCGCTTGCCTGGCATGCGTGCAGCCTGGGTTCAATCCTCAGCACCGCATATAAATAAAGATGTTGATTCCACCAAAAACTAAAAAAAAAAAAAAAAAAAAAAATTCAAAAACTCTCTCTCTCTCTCAAAAAAAAATTTAAAAAAATAAATAAAAATAAATGAGTTTATATTGTATGTTCTATTCTGTAATTTAATTTTCTTTTTTTTTCATTTAATATAATGAGCACATTTGCTTATGTCAGCACATGTGAATGTCCCTCTCTTTTTAATGCCTGCATAGTATTCCACAGTGTTGATGTATCATATCTGATTGAACTGATTTATGGATATTTGGGTTGTTTCTGGCTCAGGGAAGTTATAAATATTGCTTCAGCAAACATGTCTATGCAGAATTTTGTACACTGGTGCTGCTGAGATTCTGTAGGATAAATTCTGAAAAAGAGAAATGCAAACCAAAGGGGATGATCGCTTTATTTTTATTTTTTTAATTTATTGGTTGTTTAGCTATACATGACAGCAGAGTCCATTTTGATGTAATTATACACGCATGGAATATATCTTATTCTAGTTATAATCCCATTGTTATGGATGTATATGAGGGTAGGATTGACTGTGTTGCTTTCATATATGTACAGGAAAATTATGTCAGATTTATTCCGCTGTCTTTCCTATTCCCACCCCCTCTTCCTTCCCTCCATTCCCCATTGCCTGGTCTACTGAATTTCTCATTCATCTATTCCTCATTAGTTGGAAGACCTGGGCTTAATGGAACCTTCAGTTCCTTTGCCCATTTATTGATTGGATTGTTTATTTATTTTTTTACTTATTTGATGTTAAGTTTTTGAGTTCTTTATACATCCTGAAGATTATTGCTCTATCCAAGGTGCAGGCGGCAAAGATTTTCTCCCATTCTGTAAGTTCTCTCTTCATGCTCTTGCTTGCAACACAGGGCATGATGAGCACACAGATCATCAAGAGGTTCCATTAAGCCCAGGTCTTCCAACTAATGAGGAATAGATGAATGAGAAGACTTATTTCCCTGTCATCTCTGACATTCACTTTATAATAATGATACTCACTCAAGCCAAAACATCTAAAATTAAACTTCTCACTTAAAATTTTTAAAGCAAGTCATATTTTCTTGAATATTTCGTCAATTAACCTATCGAAACTAGCTGTAATGTGGGCATCCAGGAAACCCCGAATGAAAAGGCCCAGTGAAAGGGAGGACAAGCCACTCAGGGGAGGGTCAAGGCTGGTTCCTCAGGGCGAGATTTCTCAATGGTTCACATCTGCTGGAAGGTCCACCAAGAGGCCCCTCCTGCCCAAACCAAGGGGTGAGAATGGGAGCCCACTCACCCGCTCTTGAATCTGACACCTCAGTGTGCTCTCCAAGCAGGAATGGATGGTTACAGCGGTCAAGCTGCGTTAGATAACTGGTTATATTGAATATCTGGCATGAAACTCCAGCACCCTCAGGACTAGAGCCTTCCTCTTGATGACAAACTGGTTTTCTGGGACTCTGAACGTCTTCTTTCACTCCACCAGGTGAGCTGTGGATTGTTCTTCTGCATCATCCCATCTCCCCACTCAGGCCAGCCTCTAACCTGTGCTGCAAGTGGCCCTCTGGCCATACTGGCCACTCCCACCACCACCAGGCTTAGCCGTGGTTGGGGCATGGGAGGGGCTCTAGCAACTATCATTGTCCCAGTGAGCTGTGTTGTTATCAGTCACAGCTGATATCACAGCTATAGAATGAACTGCTTGGATGTCATGGACGACTTTCTGGTCTACTGCAGTTGCTAGAGTCATTTAATTGATGTAGTATCCTAGTTCACTTTTAAAGCATCTGAGGTTCTCATCTGAGCACAGTGGCGCACACCTGTAATCCCAGTGGCTCAGGATGCTGAGACAGGAGGATCGCAAGTTCAATTTAGCAAGGCACTTAGCAACTCAGTGAGACCCTGTCTCTAAATAAAATATAGAACAGGTCTGGGGATGTGGCTCAGTGATTAAGCACTCCCGGGTTCATTCCTCAGTATCAAAATTTTTTTTTAAAAAAGCATATGAGTTTCTCAACAGTGGGACATTCATTAAAGCATAAAGGGTTTATTTCCTGTGTTATGGTATCAGCTGGTTATGTAGACATAATGGCAGGGATTGGCAAAGGTGGACAAGGCTTTTGATAGCCTGTATTTCATCTTCAGCTTCACATTGACCTTTACTGTTTAATTAAGAGAAGTAACTCATAGAGGGCAGTTATGAGGCTGGAGGGAATGTAAGGTTGCCTCTCCACCTAAACATCACTCCTTCCCAAAGAAAGATCAGATGAAGCCAAGAATTGAGGTAGAGAGGGGAGCTTAAAAGAGAACAGTTGAAATTTAGAGCTTGGCTTCCACAGGGAATGGCTCTATTTGACTTTGATCTCCTGGGATTTGCAGGATCTTTGCTCTGTTTCTATCTTGCATGTGATGGAAGGATAGATGGTCCTGAGGCTTGATGCAATGAGAGACCCTTTTTCTTCTGTGTAAATTTCCTTGAACTTTTCTTCCTTTGCCTCTTCTCTTCATTGCAGCAGGGAGTACGGACCGAGGGTAGAAAAGGCTTGCTCTTAGCAAAGGCTAAGAACCTGTCACAGGCACTCAGAACCCATGGAAGTCCACATGATTGGTTACATATGAGCTCAATACCAGGGTCAAGAACTTGGTCGTTCTAGATCTGGGTGTGGCCACTGATCCAGGTGTGGCCACTGCCCTCAGAGAACAGCCAAACATAGTAACTTTCACTTCAAGAACTTGGTGGTAATAATACATTCACACATTCTTAGTATCTTAGAAGCTATGAGCTTCAATTCTTCCTGAAATTTCAGAGAATACATCCCCTCTCTTCATGGAAAATCCTTTTTCTTCAATGATATTCTTTCCTTTAGGTCTGCATAGGAGAAATGAAGGGGTTCACCCACAATCCAACACACTTCAGTCCTGCCTTTCTATTCCCAAAGGCAGCTCAAAATTGCTTAGACAAGAGTCCCAGGGGAAGCCAGGGTCATTTGGTCCTCCCTGAGAGGTCGATCGCAACAGGAAGAAGCAAATGACAATGCACCAACCAACCGGGAGCAGGCAAAAACCAAGGAGGGACCTCACTGGGCTTTGTTAGAGAGAGTGTGCACTTTCTTTTTTAGATTGTTTTATTATACAATGACATGTATTTGTATTTTTTAAATAGAAATACAGATAAGCAAAAAGCAAAACAAAATCTGAGTCACCCTTGATCTGTCATCTAGGGAAAAAAAAAACATGGGTGCATTTTGGTGATTATCATTCAGAATTCTGTGTGTGTGTGTGTGTGTGTGTGAGAGAGAGAGAGAGAGAGAGAGAGAGAGAGAGAGAGAGAGAGACAGAGAGACAGAGAGACAGAGAGAGGTTATCCCAAAATGGAACCATACTGTGGACAATGTTTTATAGCCTTCTCTTTGGCTCTCAGGAAGATTGTTTTCTTCATAAAATCCCAGCACATTTAAAATACATGGTAAAATATGCATACTTTTCCCTAGAGTGCTAATTTTGTTGTCATGGTCATTGGGACTCCTTTTCCCATTAAATTCTCCAAATAACTATTGTTGGTTTGGAAGAAAATATAAAAATACTGATTTGGGTCTATATTTTTAACCAGCCTTACTGTACTCTTGTTAGTTCTAATAGGTTTTTAGTTCATTACCTTGGGTTTTCCACATTGAGAATTGTCTAAGCTGCAAAATATAGATTATTTCATGTCTTTTAAATTATGACTTCTATTTTCATTAGAGGGCTTAAGTGCAGGAGGAAAAAATGATCGTTAAAAGGAACACAGCACATTAGCAAAAGTCTTAAGCATTCCCCAGCTTTGGTACATCCCAAACAGACCCCCACTTGACCTACAGTTGTGTGACACAGACCCTTGGCTCTGACTGGCCCTTGACCTGACTCCCAGGCATTTCTGGGCTCTCCAGAAGGCACCATGGAGGGTCAGCATTTGAAGCTTGCTTTGTTTCCTGTTAAGCATTCAAGCCTCTAAGCTTACCTCTCACATGCTCATGGCCATTAAAAAAAAAAAAAAAAAAACCCAACCTGGCCAGCCCCAGTCCTGTGGTCCGTGCCCAGTGGAGCTGTCAGCACAATTTCAGATGTGAAATTTCACTGGAGTTGGGGTATGATTAAGACAGCTACCAGGAAACAAAACAGAAGTTTTTCTTTATCTTTCTGCTTATCTGGTATACCTTTGTCACACTTCTATTTTCAAACTTGCTTACTCAATAACTGTTTTAACTGTGCTTCTTGCATCTAGACTTTTACGTATGTTATATGCAACATAAAATTTGATTTTACTTTGTCACCCACACTTTTGTCTTCTAATTTTGTCTTCTAATTCTAATTTACCTGTGTCAGATATGCTTGGTGTTCGCCCTTTTGGTGGGGGCAGGTACTGAGGATTAAACCTAAACCCAGGGGTGCTTTACCACTGACTACTTCCCAAGTCCTTTTTTGGGGGGAGGGTACCTGGGATTGAACTCGGGGCACTAGATCACTGGGCCACATCCCCACAGGTGCAGAGTGTGTGCTCCTCGTGGTTACTCATCTCTGCCAGAAGTGAATAATTCTTGTGTGGACATGCAGTCAGGCAGGAATTTTCCTCATGGCATGGGGTAGGGGAATATTTTGGATTTTTTTCAGAGACAGGGTCTCACTGAAATGCTTAGCCCCTTGCTTTTGCTGAGGCTGGCTTTGAACTCGAAATTCTCCTGTCTCAGCCTCCAGAGCCACTGGGATTATAGGCATGCGTCACCGTGCCCAGCTTTCTTATGTTTTTATTTTGAGAAAGGGCCTCACTCAGTTGCTGAGGGCCTTGCTAAGGTACTGAGGCTCATCTTGAACTTGCCATTCTTCTGCCTTAGCCTCCAGAGTCACTGGGATTAGAGGCATGCACCACTGTGCCCCACCGTGTTCATCCTTTTTATCTTTCATAATTTATATCTCTGTACCAATCTTCTGTTTTATAAAGGAAATTAATTAATTTTTAGAGAGAGAATTTTTTAATATTTATTTTTTAGTTTTCGGTGGACACAACATCTTTATTTTATTTTTATGTGGTGCTGAGGATCGAACTCAGTGCCCCGTGCATCCCCAGCCCTGGCAATTATTTAATTTTTAAACTTGTTGATGACATATTTTATTGTAATTTTCATCTGCTCCATGCCAACATTTTCTGGAAAGTGTTGTTTCTTTAATGTGTGTGTGTGTGTGTGTGTGTGTTTTCCCCTGGTCATTCCTCCTTTATACTTTGCTATATCTTTGTACAAACTAGGGATTCTCAACCTAGGCACTATGGATGATTTGAGTTGGAGACTTCTTTGAGGGGTGGTGTTATAGGATGTTCAGCAGCTTCTCTGGACTCTACCCACTAATGCCTTCTCCTCCCCAGTTGTGACAACCAAAAATGTCTCCAGACATGGCCAAATGTACCATGAGACACAAAAATCCTCCCGGTAGAGACCCACTGGTGAAGAGTGTGTGCTCCTCGTGGTTACTCATCTCTGCAAGAGGTGAATAATTCAGGCAGAAATTTTCCTCATGGCACAGGTGGGGGAATAAATGAATTCCTGTTCTCTTTGTTGTTCTGTAGCCTACTCGGCTTGAGAGCTCTGAGCAACTCACCACAGTGCAATGATCTCCCTGCTCCATCTGCCTCGCTCACAGCAGCCCCCAGAGATCTTCTGAAACCTACATGCTCCCTGTTGAAAACCCTCCAAAGCTCCCTATTAAGGTGATCTCTCTGCATTATGGTAAGACTCCTTAGCTATCCCCGTGGAACCCTCTCCTCCCAGGGTCCAGCCCTGCCAAAGTCCTTGCTTCCCTGAGTACATAAGGCTGTGCGAACCCTGTGTTTTTGCTCACTCTGCTTTTCATGGGCTGCCCCTTTCCTTCACTACCCCAGGGTGTCAAACCTCTTCCCAGGAGCCCCCTCCTCTAGCAAGTCTTCTTCACCTCCCTCCCACTCCATCAGCCACTCCCTGCCTTGAGTTAGGACTTTATCAGAGCACACACTTATTGAATAAAAGAGTTAGTGAATGATTGAATGAATGAATGAATGAATTGTTTTTCTTATTGGACGTCATTCTGGTCATCAGTTTGGCTCATTGAAAAATGAATTAATGAATGAATTATATTATTCCCGAATTATATCATAATTGAGCTGAAAGGGAGGAACTCATTGTACTTAAGGAGAAAAAAAAAAACCTTCTTTTTATTTAACACTCACCTGAATAACAATTACAGCTAATATTCATTGACTGGTGACTACATGCCAAGGGTGTCAGTCATCTTTCCCTGAAGAATAAATTACCTCCAAGGTTAGCAGTTCACAATATTTATTATCACTGTTTCGGTGGGAAAGGAATTCAAGAGATACTCAGCAGGGTGGTTCTGGCTCAGGATCTCTTGTAAAGTTGCAGTCAAGATTTTGGGCTGAGGGGGTTGAGCCAGATAGTCCTCAGCATTTCTCAAATTCCATGACATTGTGACACAACCTGAGTCCCAAGAGACACACTTATTCCTGCTCAGGGACAGCTTCCCAAGTGGAGACCCTGACCTGCCCCTCCCTGTCCTTGAGGGGCAGTTGGGTTTCCTGATGCTTCTCTACTGTCCTCTTGTGGTCATTTCTCATATTACTTAGGTTCTAAGAAAAAGAGGGAATTCATCAAATATTTACAGAAAAAACGAATTACTAAATGCAGTACTTTGAACAGTGTTTACTAGGAGTCATTGAAGATCCGCATTCATGCAATCTTCCTTTGGAGTATTTAGTCTTACTAGAAGTAGGGCACTCAGCCCCAGGACTCTATTAAATAATGTAGCAGTGTGTGGGGTGGCACAGGGCTAGATCAGGGGTCTAACTCTACTCTATGCACATATCACCTTCATCATCACTACCATCACCATCATCCAACCATGACCACCATCACACCACCACTACTACCACAATCACACCATGATCATCACCATCACCACCACAATCACAATCATACCATCATAACACCACCACTTTCACAGTAACATCATCACCATTACTGTCACCACCATCACCACCATTACCACCACCACCACCACCACCACCATTACTACCATGAACACCTCCATCACCATCATCACCACTAGAAGTTGACAGAATCAACAGTGAAAAAACTAATGGTTCTATGGTAGTTTTCACTTTGCTGAGAACTTTCACAAATATTTTACTATTGAAACTTTGCAACAGCCCTAAGAGGTGAGACAAGTGCTATTACCATCCTTCTGTTTACTTTCCTTTGAGATTTTTCAGACATAAAAGAACAAAAAGTACAAAACAAACATCTACATACCTGCCACCAAGAATTAATAGGTGCTAATATTTTGTCATACAGACTTCAGATTTTTAAAGAAAAAAGGAGCACTCAGAATATAAAATGGAAATTTCCCTTGTACCCCTCCCCATTCCTACTTCCCATCCTCCTTTTTTTACAACTTTATATACAATCTGTGTTTTTCTAATTTTACTACATATATTTGTAGTGTATTTAATATATACATTATACATATTTTTTCCCCATAAGCTATACAGAAAACTGCTTTCTGTGCGTTTTTAGTGGGTCCTAAGTGGTATCACACTAGAACATTTTACAACTTTTTTTTCCACTCCACAATATGTTTTCAGTATCATTCCATGATTCTGTGTAGGGAGCTATTCCATTCATTTCCACCTGTGATGAAGCATTCCCAGATAAGGATACTAGGTTTGTTTTATCCATTCTTCAGTTGATGGGCATTTGGATTATACTCAATGTTTCACAACCATACACAAAGCTGCAGTGAACATCATTACACATGTCCCTTAATATCACATTTAATTACAAATGAGAAAACTGAGGTTCGGCCGGAAGAGACTGTGTGATTCGCCCATCTTCACACAGCTCCCGGACGGCAGAGTCAGGATTTGATCATTATCAAATGATGTACCCCAGGCATCTTTTGCATATTTCCCTGCAGGGGCTAGGAAATGCTCAATAGCTCATAAAAGAGACAATTTAACCTAGAAATATCTAATCTTGACAAAATGTTAGCCCTAGATAGAATATAATTTAATTTCTTAAAGTGGAATAGTTTGAGAGATTTGGATGGCCTTTTTCCAATACCACCTGCAATGTGTTTGTGTTTCCACCAAAATTTGCATGTCCAGGGAAGACTGTAGGAGGACACAGGGAGAAGATGGCCTTCTACAAGTCTCAGAAGAAGCTAGCCCTGCTGACACCTTGATATCAGAATTACAGCCTCCAGAAGGAAAGATAAGATCCGGGTAGTAACAAGGCACAGCCCTCCAGGTCCGTCAAGCCCAGGTGGAAAATCTAACAAGCTTTCAACCCTCCTTGCTCTGATGACAGAGTCACAGAGCAACTTTTGATTATTATTATTTCTACCCTGATTCTTGGAAGTTGGATATGGTAAGAGTCCTAAATATTTGTGGTAGTGGAAATGTCCACATCTCTCTATTTTGTAAATTCAATCTGGTGGATGAAGTTTTCAGGATCAGATCCAACTAAAGTAAAAGTGTTGCCTCTGTTGTGTGTTTTAATAGATGAAATGCTTGTCTACCATCTTCCTTTTTTAATTTTAATTTTTTTAGGGCTTCTGGCTTTTCCTGGATCGTTAGCTTTCCATGGGTAGCTTATTCAAGAAAAGCTCCTGGGTGTTCCATCCCCAGATATGCTTCAAATTTAGAATGGCCGCTTATTACCCTTGTACTTAAACCACAAGCTTCTAGGTCTGTGTCAAGTTGAAGTTCCTCATAAGCACTATTCCTCTGTCTTCTCCCGGCAAATGTCACAGGAAGGCTTAAGATGACGTGATTTCTTCCTCTGGCAGATCACTTGTTTCTGTCTTTTTGTTTTGTATCACTCTCGTGGATCATTTCTTCAACTTTCCCTGAAGCCCAGCAACTTTGCCAGTATATGTCTGTGCTGATGATTCTACTTCAATTTTTCCTGAAATGCAAGGTACCTTTTTAAACTGAGGATTTTTAGGTCTTTAGTTTTACAAATACTTCCTGTGTCTTTGAAGTTGTTCTACTTTCTTCAGGAACAGCAATTATCCGAGGGATGGATATCCTTTGTTTTACAGATCTCACAGGCTGTCCCTAATAGCAGTTGCTCAGCTCTTTGTTCTTTTCCCATTTTATTTTCTGGGGCCTCTCGTTAGTGTCCCTACCTGTGATTTCAGTGGTGCCTCTTCTCTTTATGGCATCTTCAAATTGACTATCATTTCTGCAGTGGTTTTTTGGCTTCTTTTACATAGCTCCTGAGATTTGACAGCTCCTTTTCATCTCTTTTGTTGCATTAAAATCTCTTCTACAATTCCTTGTGACCCTGTTCTGAAATTTTGTTGCCTTTTCCCCCCTCTCCTTTTGAAGACTATGGAACTGTGTGTTTGCACTGTTCTGCTTCAGCTGTGCTGAAGTGCATTCTTTGCACGCCTCCTTCTGTTATTTTGCTCTGATCCTGGTCCAGCGGTCACTATTTGTGTCACCCAGGCCTCTAATTGGCTGAAGAACCGTGCCACCGGGGAGCAGCTGGGGCATAGGAGCATGGGGTCAGGTGTGCTCTCTGCGTGTTTTCTCCTCAGCAGTCCTGAGCTTGGGTGATGGGGATTGCAAAACTGATTGCCCCCTCCCACCACCCTCCATCTGCCGCATCACCAGCCAAGCTGCCCAAATAGCTCCCACCCCACTCACTCTGCCACTATGAAAGCAGGGAGAGAGTAGGAGTCATTCCTGCTGCTCACACATGTCCCATAGGTGGTACCATTCCAGGCTGTCTATCACTTGACCTTGGCTTTGGTTTGGATCTAGTTTGCTTCCCAAAGATTCATATACATGAAGCTTAGCCCCCAGTGTAGTGCTGTTTCAATGAAGGGGCTTTTAAGGGGTGGGCCTAGTGGGAGGTGATGAGCTCTTCAAGAGGGAGTAATGTTTTTCTCTTGGAGTACATTCCTACTCTCAGAAAATCTCTTGAGAGTAAATTTTTATAAAGGAGCATGACACCTACCCTGAATCTCTCTGCCTCCTTGCTTGACATGTATCCTTTCTACACATGGAAAGTTTCCTCTCAACTAACTTCTCCAGCATGTGTGACACAGCCAGAGAGCCCTCACCAGGACACTAACACCATGTTTGGACCTTTTGGCCACCAACATCATGAATCAAATAAACTTTACTTTATAAAATACCAAGCCTCAAGTATTTTGTCATAGCAACAAAAATGAATTAATACAGTTATTCAGGTCCAAATGTTAAGTCTTAACATTCCACAACCATGCATGCATCTCTCTCACTTTGGTTCAAATATCACTGCTTTTGACAGCTACTATTCATAACTAGTGATTTGAGATTGTAACTGCCTCCTGGTTTCAGTGATTTGTTTTACTTTTATTTGTTTTAATTGATTTCAAGAAACTGAGGAGGAGAAGGAGAGAGGAAGAGACCTTCTTTTTTAACATCAGAAGTCCAAGATAATTATTTTAGAAAAGTTCCTATTCTTAACAGCCTATTAAGAGTGGACTATTCAGAATAGTGATAATCAAGAATACAAACAATAAATGTTGGCAAGGTTATGGAAAGAAAGGAACACTCTTACATTGCTGTTGGGACTGCCGACTAGTTAATCTCTCTGGAAAGCAGTATGGATATTCCTCAAAACCTAGGGATGGAGCCACCATATGAACTAGCTTTCCCACTCTTAGGTATTTTCCCCAAAGATCTAAAATCAGCATACTATAAGTGACACAGCCACATCAATGGTTATAGCAACACAATTCACAATAACCAAATTCAAATTATGGAATCAACCCAGAAGCCCATCATAGGTGAATAGCTTAGAATTGTGATATATATTGTGTGTGTGTGTGTGTGTGTGTGTATCCTTCAATGTGAAATTAGCCAAACTCACAAACTCAAAGGTCCAATGTTTTCTCTCATATGTGGAAGCTAGAGTAAAATAAAGAAAAGGGGGAGGGAAGGATACGATTACATAAAGAATCAATCAAATTCAAATTAATAGATGAGTGGAAGGAAGCCTAGTAGAGTAGAGGAAAGAGAATGGAAGAGGGGAGGGAGGACAGGATAGTATAGGGGGAGGGAAAAGGGGATCATGAACTGAAATCCATTTTCACGCATGTCTGAGTTTGTCAGGATGAACTCAACTACTATGTACTTTCTCCTATTTCGTTGGATATAGTTTTATATTACTGGTTTATAAAGGTTCTCTATATATTTAAGAATGGGGTCATTTTTGAAGCAAACATATTTGGGGAGTAAAAATTTGTTCCAGTCTGCTGTTTGTCCTTTAATTTAATGCATTGCCAAACTCGTGTTTGAAGGTTCATCCCATGGAAAACCCAATGTCCTATAATTCCAGTGACTTGAGAAGCTGAGGCAAGAGGATTTCAGTTCAAGGCCACCCTCAACGATTTAGCAAGACCTTCAGCAACTCAGTGAGACCCTTGGCGTTCATGGTGCTCATCCATGGACTCTGTGAACATGGACCCAATTCGGACTTCCATCTTACCGGTATCAAGGTCTCTCCTACTTCTTCAAGTTGAAATACATGCATATAAATTAACAAATTGGTTTCAATTAGAACCACAATTGAAAAAGAGGCTACCTGAGTACAAGACTGTTTTACTTATTTTGAAAATGCTAGGTTGTCCTTCAGAGGCCCTTTCTTATTAATTCTGATTCCCACAGTAGTTTTAAACAAAGGGTATGTGAGCCTTAGTAACCTGGAGTCTCTGTTGAGCAAGGCATCAGGGCTGGAACTATTAGCCATGAATTATCAAAAGCTGAAAAGAGATCAACAAAACAGTAATAACAGCCAGTCTTATCAATTTCTTGAACTATTTCTTCAGGTTGATAGAAAATGTGAAAGTAATTACTGGAAGAAGCTGTACACGAAGGCCTATTTTCTCCCATGGTCAAATATTGAACTGCAAGACAGAAATCTGAAGAAAGAAAGATAGTTTTAAAACTGTGTTAGTTTCCAGAGTTATAATAGCTCATTGTTTCTGAGGATATGAAAAGGCTTATGTCTAGAATTAGATTAAGGGAAAGATGGTTGCTTTCCACCTAACCCCCAAATTCCAATTTGTAAGTTGGTGCTAAGGACAGCCTAAGCCGGTTCCTGCCATCAGAACAGGAAAATCAGGCTCCAAAACCTGTCACTCAACTGTGTTAGACTTTGCTTGGTGTGATTTGGTCAACAATGTTCTACCTGTATTCTTACATTCTTACAAACAGCTCCTCAGTAGATCTGCTCTAGTACCATCCTAGCACTTACAAATCTTGGTTTCTGGCTCTCCAGAGATGATGTCCCAGAATACATACAGTCACACTATAACCATCCAGTGAGAGGACACAGCAAGAGTGAAGTCATGCAAATGTTAAAGCACAGGGAAGCAAACCAAGGCAAGATAGAACCCTGGGCAGCCAGCAGTCATTCATTCCCAGACAGACCAGGATAAAGTGGCCCTTTAACTTCAACTTAGCCATGTTTTTCCCTGTAGCCAGAGAAAAGATGAATCTGAAACATGGGAAATGAGGAAATTAGACTGCTAGGCTCCTCATCCCATATAACACAATATGAAAGCCCAGAATACAACATCATGAATGGAGCAGTTCAGATGCCTTTCATTCAGAAACTCCCCCAGCTATCATCCGGGAGACTTTAATCCATGGGAAAATGCAACCAGGTCCCTGGGCCTGGAAGGACCATGACCCTCTTGAAAGTTATAAGTGAGAAAGATAGTAAGAATAGGGTTTCAGGTTTCAGCTTGTCCAGAAAGTTACCCATCTTGCCCCAGCATACTGGCCAAGGCTTAAGGAAGGTATATGATTCTAATTACAAAAACTATTAAGCTATTTCTTTTCATATCTAGGCATAATAACTGAGGGCTGCCCATAAGAGAAAACTTACAGTTTTAAAATGTCTTAGAGGGAGGAAGATGCTGGTTTTTGTTATTGTTGTTGTTTGTACTAGGATTGACCCCAGGGGTGCTCAACCACAGAGCCTCATCCCCAGCCTTTTTTATTTTATCTTTTTTTTTAGTTGTAGTTGGATGCAATACCTTTATTTATTTATTTTTATGTGATGCTGAGGATTGAACCCAGCACCTCGCACATGCTAGGCAGGTGCTCTACTGCTAAGCCACAACCCCAGCCCTCCTTTGTATTTTTTAAGACAGCGTCTCACTAAGTTGCTCAGGGTCTTGTTAAGTTGCTGAGGTTGGCTTGGAACTTGTGATCCTCCTGCCTCAGCCTCCCACTTCTAACTGATCCACTTTGTTTAAGCTTCAGCTTTGTTCTGGGCTGCTCTGGAATGGGAATGAGCCACACCAGAACTGTGGGCTCTGATGGGAAGGGTTTTCTCCCTCTATGCCTGAGTGAGTCCTTGAAATTGTGCCTGTATCTTTGTGTACTATTGTACTATTTTTCAATTGCATCCGTTGATGGTGGTACCCACCTGCTCTAACAATCTTTTCATTAGTTCCTCTAACATTAGTATGTTATGTTTCCACTTACTATGATAGTGGCTTTGAATTCTTCTTCTTCTTCTTTTTTTTCTTTTTTGCTACCGGGGATTGAACTCAGGGGCACACAACCACTGAGTCACATACATCCCCAGCCCTATTTTGTATTTTATTTAGAGACAGGGTCTCACTGAGTTGTTTAGCACCTTGTCATTGCTGAGGCTGGCTTTGAACTCAGCCTCCCCAGCTGCTGGGATTACAGGCATTGGCCATGGCACCTAGCCAGATACTACTATTTTTATCTCACTTTTAATTTGGTTGATATTCTCCCAGAAAACCTTTTTTCATCCTTTCAACATTTATGTGTTTTTTTAAGTATGTTCCTGAAAGAAAAAATACTCTTGGATCTTATATTTTTATCTAATTTTAAATTATTTACCCTTCAAATGATTATACTCATTGCAATTATTCTTTAATTAGAAATGTAAATACATACTTTTTTTTTACCATTTTCTTTTGTTGTTTTTTTTTTAGAGAGGAGAGAATTGTTTTAAAGAGAATTTTTAAATATTTATTTATTTTTTTGTTTTCAGTGGACACAACATCTTTATTTTATTTTTATGTGGTGCTGAGGATCGAACCCAGCACCCCACGCATACCAGTGAGTGCGTTACTGCTTGAGCCACATCCCCAGCCCCCATTTTATTTTCTATATTAATTTGCTCTGCTGGTCTTTACTGTTTCTTTTCAGTTTTGCATTGGATAGATTTTTTTTCACTGATTTTGAATTTCTTTTTAAATTTTATTCTTTTTTTTTTTTTATTGGTCGTTCATAACATTACATAGTTCTTAATACATCATATTACACGGTTTGATTCAAGTGGATTATGAACTCCCGCTTTTACCCCGTATACAAATTGCTGTATCACATCAGTTACCCTTCCATTGATTGACATATTGCCTTTCTAGTGTCTGATGTATTCTGCTGTCTGTCCTATTGTCTACTATCCCCCCTCCCCTCCCCTCCCCTCCCCTCCCCTTTTCTCTCTCTACCCCTTCTACTGTAAATCATGTCTTCCATTTGTATTCTCTTGACTTACCCCTCCTTACCTCTTATATGACATTTTGTATAACCCTGAGGATCGCCTTCCATTTCCATGCAATTTCCCTTCTCACTCCCTTTCCCTCCCACCTCTCATCCCTGTTTACTGTAAATATTCTTCTCAAGCTCTTCGTCCCTACCCTGTCCTTGTTTACACCCCTTATATCAAAGGAGTCATTTGGTATTTGTTTTTTAAAGATTGACTAGCTTCACTTAGCATAATCTGCTCTAATGCCATCCATTTCCCTCCAAATTCTATGATTTTGTCATTTTTTAATGCAGAGTAATACTCCATAGTGTATAAATGCCACATTTTTTTTATCCATTCATCTATTGAAGGGCATCTAGGCTGGTTCCACAGTCTTGCTATCGTGAATTGAGCTGCTATGAACATCGATGTAGCAGTGTCCCTGTAGCATGCTCTTGTTAGGGCTTTAGGGAATAGACCGAGAAGGGGAATAGCTGGGTCAAATGGTGGTTCCATTCCCAGCTTTCCGAGAAATCTCCATACTGCTTTTCAAATTGGCTGCACCAATTTGCAGTCCCACCAGCAATGAACAAGAGTGCCCTTTTCCCCGCATCCTCTCCAGCACTTATTGTTGTTTGACTTCCTAATGGCTGCCAGTCTTACTGGAGTGAGATGGTATCTTAGGGTAGTTTTGATTTGCATTTCTCTGACTGCTAGCGATGGTGAGCATTTTTTCATGTACTTGTTGATTGATTGTATGTCCTCCTCTGAGAAGTGTCTGTTCAGGTCCTTGGCCCATTTATTGATTGGGTTATTTGTTATCTTATTGTCTAATTTTTTGAGTTCTTTGTATATTCTGGTTATTAGGGCTCTATCTGAAGTGTGTGGAGTAAAGATTTGTTCCCAGGATGTAGGCTCCCTATTTATCTCTCTTATTGTTTCTTTTGCTGAGAAAAAACTTTTTAGTTTGAGTAAGTCCCATTTGTTGATTCTATTTGTTAACTCTAGCGCTATGGGTGTCCTATTGAGGAATTTGGAGCCCGATCCCACAGCGTGTAGATCATAACCAACTTTTTCTTCTATCAGATGCCGTGTCTCTGATTTAATATCAAGCTCCTTGATCCATTTTGAGTTAACTTTTGTGCACGGCGAGAGATAGGGATTCAGATTCATTTTGGTGCAAATGGATTTCCAGTTTTCCCAGCACCATTTGTTGAAGATGCTATCCTTCCTCCATTGCATGCTTTTAGCCCCTTGATCAAAAATAAGATAGTTGTAGTTTTGTGGATTGGTTACTGTGTCCTCTATTCTGTACCATTGGTCCACCCGCCTGTTTTGGTACCAGTACCATGCTGTTTTTGTTACTATTGCTCTGTAGTATAGTTTGAAGTCTGGTATCGCTATACCGCCTGATTCACACTTCCTGCTTAGTATTGTTTTTGCTATTCTGGGTCTTTTATTATTCCATATGAATTTCATGATTCTTTTATCTATTTCTACAAGATATGCTGTTGGGATTTTGATTGGCATTGCATTGAACTTATAGAGAACTTTTGGTAATATCGCCATTTTGATGATGTTAGTTCTGCCTATCCATGAGCAGGGTATGTTTTTCCATCTTCTAAGGTCTTCTTCTATGTCTTTCTTTAGGGTTCTGTAATTTTCATTGTATAAATCTTTCACCTCTTTTGTTAGGTTGATTCCCAAGTATTTTATTTTTTGGGGGGATATTGTGAATGGAGTAGTTGTCCTCATTTCCGTTTCAGAGGATTTGTCGCTGATATACAGGAATGCCTTTGATTTATGCGTGTTGATCTTATATCCTGCCACTTTGCTGAATTCATTTATTAGCTCTAATAGCTTCTTTGTAGACCCTTTTGGGTCTGCTAGGTATAGAATCATATCATCTGCAAATAGTGATAATTTAAGTTCTTCTTTTCCTATTTTTATGCCTTTAATTTCTTTTGACTGTCTAATTGCTCTGGCCAGTGTTTCGAGGACTATGTTGAACAGAAGTGGTGAGAGAGGGCATCCCTGTCTTGTACCAGATCTTAGAGGGAATGCCTTCAATTTTTCTCCATTCAGAATGATGCTGGCCTGTGGCTTATCATAGATTGCTTTTACAATGTTGAGGTATGATCCTGTTATCCCTAATTTTTCTAGCGTTTTGAACATAAAGGGATGCTGTACTTTGTCGAATGCTTTTTCTGCATCTATTGAGATGATCATATGGTTCTTATTTTTAAGTCTATTGATGTGGTGAATAACATTTATTGATTTCCGTATATTAAACCAGCCTTGCATCCCAGGGATGAATCCTACTTGATCATGATGTATAATTTTTTTGATATGTATTTGAATCCGATTCGTCAGAATTTTATTGAGGATTTTTGCGTCAAGGTTCATTAGAGATATTGGTCTGTAGTTTTCCTTCTTTGATGTGTCTTTGTCTGGTTTCGGAATCAGGGTGATGTTGGCCTCGTAGAATGAATTTGGAAGTTCTCCCTCTTTTTCTATTTCCTGAAATAGCTTGAAAAGTATTGGTGTTAGTTCCTCTTTAAAGGTTTTGTAAAACTCTGCTGTATACCCATCCGGTCCTGGGCTTTTCTTAGTTGGTAGACTTTTGATTGTTTCTTCTATTTCCTCTATTGTTATTGGTCTGTTTAGGTTGTCTATATCCTCCTGGCTCAATCTGGGCAGATCATAGGACTCAAGGAATTTATCTATGCCTTCACTATCTTCTATTTTATTGGAGTATAAGGATTCAAAGTAATTTCTGATTATCTTCTGTATTTCTGAAGTGTCTGTTGTGATATTGCCTTTTTCATCCCGTATGCTAGTAATTTGGGTTCTCTCTCTTCTTCTCTTCGTTAGCATGGCTAAGGGTCTGTCAATTTTATTTATTTTTTCAAAGAACCAGCGTTTAGTTTTGTCAATTTTTTCAATTGTTTCTTTTGTTTCAATTTCATTAATTTCAGCTCTGATTTTAATTATTTCTTGCCTTCTACTTCTTTTGCTGTTGTTTTGCTCTTCTTTTTCTAGGATTTTGAGATGAAGTATGAGATCATTTATTTGTTGGTTTTTTCTTTTTTTGAGGAATGAACTCCAAGCAATGAATTTTCCTCTTAGAACTGCTTTCAATGTGTCCCATAGATTCCGATATGTTGTGTCTGTGTTTTCATTTAACTCTAGGAATTTTTTAATTTCCTCCTTGATGTCTTCTAAAACCCATTGATCACTCAGCAACCTATTGTTCATTCTCCAGGTGATGCTTGCTTTTTCCTTTCTTCTTTTATCATTGATTTTCAGTTTCATTCCATTATGATCAGATAAGATGCATGGTATTATCTCTACCCCTTTGTATTGTCTAAGAGTTGCCCTGTGACATAGTATATGGTCTATTTTTGAGAAGGTTCCATGTGCTGCTGAGAAAAAAGTGTAGCTACTTGATGTTGGGTGGTATAGTCTATATATGTCAATTAAGTCTAGGTTGTTAATTGTGTTATTGAGTTCTATAGTTTCCTTATTTAACTTTTGTTTGGAAGATCTGTCCAGTGGTGAGAGAGGTGTGTTGAAGTCTCCCATGATTATTGTATGTTGGTCTATTAGACTCTTGAACTTGAGAAGAGTTTGCTTGATGAACACAGCTGCACCATTATTTGGGGCATATATATTTATGATTGTTATGTCTTGTTGGTGTATGGTTCCCTTGAGCAGTATGAAGTGTCCTTCTATATCCCTTTTGATTAGCTTTGGCTTGAAATCTATTTTATTAGATATGAGTATGGACACTCCTGCTTGTTTCCGCGGTCCATATGAGTGATATGATTTTTCCCAACCTTTCACCTTCAGTCTATGTATATCTTTTCCTATCAAATGCGTCTCCTGTAGACAGCATATTGTTGGGTCTTGTTTTTTGATCTATTCTACTAGCCTGTGTCTCTTAATTGGTGAGTTTAAGCCATTAACATTTAGGGTTATTATTGAGATATGGTTTGTTCTTCTATCCATATTTGTTTATTGATGTTACTAAACCTGATTTGTTATCCTCTTTGACTACTTTCCCCCCTTTACTGTCCTACCTCCCATTGTTGGTTTTCAATGTTATTTTCCATTTCCTCTTCCTGTAATGTTTTGCCAAGGATTTTTTGAAGAGATGGTTTTCTAGCTGCGAATTCTTTTAACTTTTGTTTATTGTGGAAGGTTTTAATTTCATCTTCTAACCTGAAGCTTAATTTCGCCGGATACACGATTCTTGGTTGGAGCCCATTGTCTTTCAGTGTTTGAAATATGTTATTCCAGGATCTTCTAGCTTTCAGAGTCTGTGTTGAGAGATCAGCTGTTATCCTGATTGGTTTACCCCTAAATGTAATCTGCTTTCTTTCTCTTGCAGCTTTTAAAATTCTCTCCTTATTCTGTATGTTGGACATCTTCATTATAATGTGTCTAGGTGTGGATCTCTTATGATTTTGCACATTCGGCGTCCTGTAGGCTTCTAGGATTTGGGATTCTGTCTCAATCTTCAATTCTGGGAAGTTTTCTCGTATTATTTCACTGAATAGACTGTTTATTCCTTTGGAATGGAGCTCTGTGCCTTCCTGTATCCCAATGACTCTTAAATTTGGTCTTTTGATATTGTCCCATAATTCTTGGATGTTCTGCTCATTGTTTCTTAGCAGACTTGCTGAGCTGTCTATGTTCTTTTCCAGTTGAAATACTTTGTCTTCATTGTCTGATGTTCTCTCTTCTAAGTGATCTACTCTGCTGGTAGTATTCTCAATTGAGTTTTTAAGTTGGTTTATTGTTTCCTGCATTTCTAGAATTTCAATTTGTTTGTTTTTTATTACCTCTATCTCCCTGTGTAATTGATCTTTTACTTCCTGGATTTGTTTGTCAATGTGATCTTTCATTGTCTGATTTTGCTGTCTCATGTCTTCCTTGAGACTCCAGATCATCTGAAGCATATATATCCTGAACTCTTTATCTGATATTCCATCTGTTGCAGCTATTACCTCTTCTAAAGTTGAGTTGACCTGCATTGCTTGTGGTCCTTTCTTTCCTTGTCTTTTCATACTGCTCGCGTTTCTTTCTGCTTGGTGCAACTGTTGTGTTTTGAAATTTACCCCCTATTTATTTATGTTGCTCTTGTATACTTGAAAAGTCTCCCTTGCAGGTGCGGGCGGCGGCTGTGCCCCTACTCCAATTGGGGTGACGTGTCTACCACGCTGGCGGCTCTCTGGGCCTGTTCCGGGAGTGGAAGGCGGCTCTGCTCTGTCCCTATTCCAATTGGGGTGTCGTGACTACAATGCTGGCAGGTCGCTGGGCCTGTTCCGGGCGTGGGCGGTGGGCTTGGCTGGCGGGATTCCACCTAATGGCAGTCCCTAACCTCCCTGCTTGTTAATTAATGGCTTCACTGAGGCGCCACTCCTTCTGTCGCCGCAGGGCAGGCCACGTGAATCAGTTGGCCTGGATCTCCGGGGCCCTGCTGCAGGCTGCTGGGATCCCTGGCACTCTATCACTTTGATTTTTTCTGCTTGCCCCTCCCCCAGCGCTGGCTAGCCAGGTTTCGTTTTGGCTGCTACTGGGAGGAGGGGTTGGAGGTCAGGTGTCTCTGGTTTCCCCCTAGTCTTTATGGAGGCTCAGCTTGATACTCCCTCTCCCGGCAAGCCTAGGAGAGATTTTATGTGAATTCCCGCTGTCTGGGGGGTGAGCTGAATGACACCGACCTGTTTTGATGTTGCACTCTGAAGGAGAGTGGCGGTGTATCCTTCAGCTTTCCCGGATGGTGGTCGCCGACTGCCTCGATGGAGTGTCCGCTGTGGGGGATGGGACTGTACCGCTTCCTTCCCCTTCTGAGATCCCGTGCTCGGCCCAAGGGTCCGTGTGGGCTTGGCTGGTGGGATTCCACCTAATGGCCTTCCCTAACCTCCCTGCTTGCCAATTAATGGCTTCACTGAGGCGCCACGCCTTCTGTAGCCGCAGGGCAGGCCACGCGAATCAGTTGGCCTGGATCTCCGGGGCCCTGCTGCAGGCTGCTGGGATCCCTGGCACTCTATCACTTTGATTTTTTCTGCTTGCCCCCAAATTTTATTCTTTTTAAATTTTAAATTTAATTTCTTTAAAATTTTTATTTTAAAATTTATTGATCTCATAGCCCACATTCGTATTTGGTTACCCTGATTGATTTCTCAAACTCATAAAGATCCATACCTGTCCTGTAATGAGACAAGAACCTTGGTCACCCCACCCCATCAGCACACTCTGTGGACCTTGCTCAGAATTATGGTTCTTAATTTTTGTGTGTTGTGTCTTCTTTTTTTTTCCTTTAGTCTGGACCTAGTTTTTTAGATAGTAAACATTATAAAGATGCTGACTATTGGTGCTCGTGTTTTCACCAGCCTCCTAGCTTTATTTCTCTTCTCCCATGCTGTCACCCTGAGATTCTTTAGATTCTGAGACTTTCAAAGTTATAATTTGACTAGACAAATTTCTAAATTCGGGGTTATTTTGCTTTTGCGTTTTCTAATTTAATAAGCCCATTTTCTTCCAGCCTGCCATCTTGCTGATGGGAAGTCTCATCCAGTGTGATTTGCAAGGGACTGGTTCTTTCTTTCTGGAGTCATTTGAGATTTTCTCTTTGCCTTTCTGTTCCTCCGTGTCCTTATAATGTGTCCATCTGGGATTTTACCTTGTTGATTCTCAATCCTTTTCTCACCCTGTGAGCCCTTTTTACCTGAGATCTTTCCCTTTTTTTTTTTTATTTTGAGAAATCTATTTTCATTTCTTCAAATATCTGCCCCCTTCCATTTCTAGGAAATATTATGCAGCCCTTTACACGTCTTCTCTCCATCCCTTAGCTTTACTTTTTCTCCTTTCTTTCCTGCTGCCTTCTGGGGAGGTTCTTCAAAGAGACCCGCTACATTCCACACTGCCTTTCTTTTCTTTGCCTCTGCTTGTATATTTTTCATATGTCACATTTCCACTTGGTTCTTTCTTATCACCTCTTGTTATAGCAAAAGATAATTAAAGTCCTGTTAGAGTGTATTTGTCATGTTGCTTGAAAACTGTCATCTACATGTTCCCACAATTCTGCTTCAAATAACGTACAGGGTTCCAATTGCTGTATTCTTTTATGGTATCCACTGGGGTCTGGTCCAGAGAGTTTAAGGAAAGAGGAAGAAGGAAGCCCCCGTGGCAGAAAATCACAAAATCACACACACACACACACACACACACACACACACACACCAAAAAAAAAAAAAAAACAGCTTTATTCAAAGTCACTTAAGACCCTTAGGGAAAACACTTTTGGAAAATGAAAGTAGTGCTAGTTTCTAACCCACAACCCCTCGGTGTTAGGGGAAGGAGGACTTCGAGGAGGAGAGGCTCTGGGGCAGCTGGCCAGCTGTTTGTTTTCCTAACCGAGCTCACACAGCACTGTGCTGAGGATCCACTGGGATGATGAGCGTGTCCAGCCTTTTCCGAGTTGCCCTCCCCAGGTGGGTTCCATGTGTCTTTGCCATTTTGCCCTAATCATCATTGTTTCTTAGTGTTTTCATCTGTTTGGGCTGCCATGATAGATCACAATGGACTAGGTGACTCATAAACAACAGAAATGTATTTCTCACAGTTCTAGAAGCTGAAAGCCCAAGATTACATATAAGGCACCCAGGCTTTTGGTGTTTGCTTGGATCCCACTTCCTGGCTCATAGACAACTTCCTGTTGTGGACTCACCACAGGGCAAGAAGGGTGAAGTTCTCTCTCAGGCTTTTCTATGAGGGCACTGACTCCATTCAGGATGGCTCCACCCTTATGACTTAACTACCTCCCACAGGTCCCATCCTCTGACACCTTTGCCTTGGGAGGTTAGGATTCCAACATGTAGAATGGGGGAAGGGAGGGATGTAAACATTCAATCCTTAGCACCTAAAATTTGCAACAACTGATTCTTCTTTCCCTCTTCCCTCCTTCCTTTCTGTTTTTAAATTGAGGAGAGTTGAATGGAGGAACTATTTGCAAAGATTGGGTGAGGGTAAAAGCAACAAATGAAAGATTAACCAACTCATTATGGCCCAAGTTTTCAATTCTGCAAACATTTCAACAAAAGTAACCCCCCCAAAATAGATTGAAAATCATAACCTAGAGCTTATGTATACTGTTATATTAATATCATAATTTTTATTATACTATTATATTGTAACATTATGTACTATATATTAAGTTTTTATAGGTGCTCCACATCTGGAACCATGGAACATGAAAGGTGGATTAAGGTGAAGCCCAAGACTAGAAATAACTGAAAGTTGTTCCCACCCGAGGCCTAAAGAGGCCAAAGATGAGCCTTTATGGAGCCAGAAATTAAATGGAACAGCTGGTCTTGTTAATTAAATTGGAAATCAATGCCATTCCCCAGGTGTTGCAGTAGTTCAACAGCCTCTTTTAAATTTGTAGGGAAAAAAATGTTTTAATAAAAAAGCCTCTGTACTTCCGGACACCTCTCCAGGCCATCTGATGCTAAGCTTTGTCTTTGAGCTATTTTTGCAACTGTGTGCTTTCTGCACATAGCACATCCTTTTGGGTTACTGATTCTAGCCTGGTCCAATGTCTTTGAGCTATTTGACAACTTTAAAAGTATATAAAAGTGTCTGTTCACTGAATTCTCTTTTGAACCATTATGACATCTGGTTCCCTCAATGATTGATGGGTAAAATAAAATCTTTAGCATGTATTCATCTGATACCTGTGGCTTATGATTTTACCCTTTTTGGAAAATTGTCTTTTAAAAAATATTTAATTGATTTTATTTTTTAAATACATGACAGTGGGTTATCTTGTGGAGGGTGTCTGACAGCAGAGTCGCCTGGGCTTAAGAATTAAAGCTCTTGGGGCTGGGGATGTGGCTCAAGCGGTAGCGCGCTCGCCTGGCATGCGTGCGGCCCGGGTTCGATCCTCAGCACCACAAACAAACAAAGATGTTGTGTCCGCCAAGAACTAAAAATAAATAAATATTTAAAAAAAAAAAAAAAGAATTAAAGCTCTTTCTTGTCATACAGTCATTTGGCTGCCAGACAGCTCATCACAAGGCAGCCAGAATCAGCTGTTTTTGGTGTCTGGAGTCAGCATCACATACTAACTTGGTCTTTGGAGCCAGGCCCAGTCTGCCATCTAGATTCATAATTACTTTGAGGGAATTTCTTTGCGTACATTTTACCTTCTTAACATCTATGGTATATAGCAACAACATTCCATCAGACTTTGATTTTTTTAATCCTCTCCCTTTTCTTTAATGCTGAACCTCTGGATTTGGAAATCCTCCCTCTTCCCAGGAAGATTCTCAATTGCCTGGACAAGCTAATAGATATGCCTCCAAACTGTCAGAAGCACCCAGGCCTCAAATTCAAATGGATTTTATTGGGAGCAGGGGGAATCCTAATTCTGCTCACCAACGATGTAGAAGCCCTGCCAGTGGCAATACTCCTGTGACAGAGCTCAGTGTTGCCCAGGCAGACTCAAACTAGTACATGGTAGGTTCAAATTCAAAAGGATCAGACCCAATCCAGTATATTCACCATGAATTTAAAGAACTAAGGGATATTTTCTGACACATTCTAAGCACTTTTTAAAAAGTCATATCACAATTTCTGGGCTGGGGTTGTGGCTCAGCGGCCCTGGGTTGGATCCTTAGCACCACATAAAAATAAATAAATAAGTGTATAAAAAAAGTTTTAAAAGTTATAATTTTGATTGACTCTAAAGATCAAAATTATTTGATACCCATCATCATCTATAAATACATGCCAGAAATTTCCATCTTTCCTTTTCCTTCTTAAACTCATACTTCCATTTCACCTCTCCTACAGAGCTGTATCCTTTTACATTTGAAATTCCTGTTTAGTACCCTATCAAATTTCTCTACTTAAAATATTTAAGGTTTGCTTCACATGCTGCAATGTAAATCTCTAAGTATTAAAAATACTTCTGACTATTTTCATTGTTATAGTTGATCAAAAATATGTAAATAGTAAATACTAAAAGTAAATTTTATTACAAAAAATTATCTCCTAACTCAATGAATAGGACAAGGCTTCTACCTCCTAATTTGTATATTTCTGGATGAATTATTATAAGGTTATACAAGTAAAACACGGTCACCAACACGGTCCTATACTTTTTCAGGGAGGGAGAATATTGTTCTTATAAAAGAGAGACAAGGAGTTTTATTAGAATGATGCCCTTCACTTCTTTGAGCTCCTCTGTGACTAAGAAACGCTACATTCAGATTGGTGGTTCCCTCAGGTTAGGAAGGAAAAGCGGCTTTTGAAGGGCAGGTGGCCAGGGAACCTGTAAGAATCACAGGTACTTGCTGTAGTGTCTTTCATTCTGCCCTAAATTCATAAATAACACTTACACATCCAGCACTCAGTATAAAAATAAGAAACAGCAAAGAAATGCCATCAAACACATGAGAGAAACACAACAGTATTTATCTTCCAATCAAGCTAAGTCATAGAACTTTCAGGGCTCATCTTTTATTTAAAAGGACTGTTTACTTAACTTCCTTTCCCACAAGGTATTATTAACACCTGCCAGGCAGCCCAGGGTTTCAGATTCCTTGGTAGGTTTCCTTTAGAATGACACTGAATCTTCCCTCCAGACCTCCTATGTAGATGTCTGGTCAGTGTGCATTAACTTCTTCCTAATGGAAAGGAGGGCAGGAGAAGGCAAGATGGTGCTGTCCTGAATACTGAGGTCAGGGGAAACTCCACTGATAAGTTGATGTCTTATTAGCAGGAAATTACAGAGCCAATCATGCAGATATCAGGGCTGGGGGATTCACAGAGGAAACAGCATTTGCAAAGACCCTTTGCACAGCCTGGTGAGTGACATGAACAGCAAGAATTCCTATTCCCTGTATCCTTTCACCTGGGAGGAGTGATATCCTGACCTTTCTACACACCTGTGTACACAGCAACCTATACACAGCTATAGGCCACCATCTGCTCTACCACACTGTTCATAACACACCCCTGCTCCCCATAAAGCTGTGAGCTCCTTTATGGCAAAGAAATAAAGCATACTTCTCCATGGTGTTCACCTAGTTTTTATTAGCCACAGTTTTGCCTCCTAAGAGATACACAGCTAACAGAGAGCACCCAGTCATCATCTGGGTCCTTCCTGCACGGCTGACTCTTGTTTACCTCGGGGTAGGCCTGGTTTCCTCAAGTACAGAGAGATCCACGGAGGAAAGACTAGAAAGAACTGAGAGCCCCTTTCTTCCCACACAGAAGAGGCCACAAAAGCCAAAGGGCCCACACATCATGGAGAAGAGGCAGAGCCCTAAGCTACCCTGGAGGCCCAGGCACTTGGGGTTCCTCCCCTGGCCAGGCAGCTGCATTGCTGCCTGCCTGCCCTCCCACAGTGGCCAACCCCTAGCCTGATTGTAAACACTAGTTTTGGTCAAAGTTACACATATAATGAAACAGGATGCCTTCAGATTCCTGGGCTGTGAGCTTTGGCTGCTGGGGTGCAATGATCAGGCGAGAACATGGAAGCCAGGTGCTGCCATGCCAGCAAGCCACCTGTGCTCTCCCTGCAGTTTCGCCTCGACCCAGCCCAGCAGGAGCCCATGACCCACAGAGCTGCTCCACCCTGGAAGGTGAGAGTCCCTGGGGCAGCATGCCTCCGCTATGAGCGGATTGCCCTGTTGACAGGTCGTTTTTCTGTGAAGAAGCTTTTCAGCAGCAGCACCTGACTGAAGCTGACCACAAACAGGGCGATAGTCTCCCCAACAGACCAGTAAGAAACTCGGCTATTCAGGTCCTCTGCGCGGGCTCGGTCCTGGGCCTCTCGGAGCCGGTAATGCGTCTGTGAGTCGATCACTGTCTTCAGAGCCTCATGAATGGTCACACAGGCAGACTCCATCTGGGAAGGAAGACAAAAACTGTCACATTGATAACCCTGAGACCGGCTGAGTGGAATCCAGCAAACAGCCAAGGCCGTCAATATCCACTGAATGCTAATTAGGTGTCTGTGCTAAGGGTTTTACATGGTTTCACTTACTCCTAGGAATAAGCCTGAGGCACAGAGAGGGTAACCAGTCACACTGTTGGTACTGGCAGAGACCTGACCTCACTCCACTGACTCCTGGGGCTATGCCTGCAAGCATTACCCTCTGTTCTTTTATTGAATCTCCCAGTGCCTTGAAAGACATGATGATCCCACCCAATGTTAGGGAGGGCTGATTGCCTGCTCACCCAATGTACTGATGAGGAAATCGAAGCTCAAAGAGGCTACATGAATTGTCTCCAAGGTCACCCGGCTAATAAACAGCAGTGTGAACTAGAACAACCATGTTGGTCTCTGACTCTACCACTCATTTTAGTATGCAATTGACGCCTACAGTTTTATTATAAACACAAAACACATAAGGAGAAATAATTCTCATGAAAACATGCAAAAATATAAACATGCACATATATACACATACGTTCCTACACTACTTCACAATTTCCCTGCTAAAATATTCTGTGTGGTAGGCAGAACTCTGAAAATGTCCCCACCTAGTACTCCCAATATTCCTAGTTCTGTTCCCAGGAAACTGCAGGTGGATGATGTATCACTCCTGTAACTATGCTGTTATATGGCACAGTTGTCCTTAAGATGGGAGATTATCCAGTGGCCTGATCTACTCACACAGCCCTTAAAGTAAAGGCTTTCTCCAGCTGGTTGCAGAAAGTGGCAATCACCAAAAGGACCAGAAGACAGACTCAAATAGCTAAGAGCACAATAGTTGGCAACAAATCAGGGATCTGCACAGAACTGAATCCTGCCCACAACCTGAATGAGTGTGAAAGCAGACACTTCCCCAGAATAAGAGCCTAACCTGACCAACGCCTCCACTTTCATTTTACAGACCTCGAGCAGAGAACCAGCTGAGCTTGCCCAGATTTCCAGCATCCAAAGCTAACAGGTAATAAATGGGCAGGGTTTTCAGTCACTCTATGTTAATTAGTTATTCAGTAGCAGACAACCAATAGGTTATGCTTGCAGAAGAACATGACTTCTTACTCAGAGGCGACCTCGAAAACACCAGCAAATACAAAACCTAGAATTTTCTATCCCAATAGTGAGTTCTATTCATTAAGCATCCACAAGATACTTGTTTTAGCTCCTAAACTCCAAAAGCAAACTATTTCTGAAATAGAACATAAGAAGCTAGAGGACACTGAGTCACCATGTAACCTCTCTAAGAACCCTTGTTTCTCTATCATACCAAACATTTCCAAGAGGCAAATGGGAAACTATGGCCAAAAAAATGGTGTTACCCTTTTCTTGCTTCATTGGATATTCTTTACTATGGGCCATTCTAGAAGCTAAACTAGAACACAAATGTTAGAACAAAAGCTCCCCTTTAGCCCTTGCATCTACAGGGCAGCACCTTCTATCCAAGTGGTATCTGGTCCACCTCCCAAAGCTCAGGGTTTCTTTTGCATGTACTCATCCTGATCCATGGATAAGAAGTGGAGAAATGTCATGTGGACAGAAAGGTGATATGGTCCCTATGCATCAGAAGGAACTGGGCAGAGGTAGACTGGGCGCCAGCTCAAGGAACAGGCCCAGTATGTTCAGGTACTGGCCTGGAATCAGGGTCTGATATAGTGGTGAGGACATATGGGAAAGAAGTTGTGGCAAGTAGAAACTCACAACAAAGGGCTTCAAAGGTCAAGACTTTATCTGTAGCTCTATGGGCAGAAGAATGGCAGGATGAGAATCCCACGTTCAGAAGATCTACCTCTGGTAGTCATGATGTAGAATTATATGTATGGGAACCAGTCTGGAAAACACTCAGGTGGCTACAATCCTGCTGGTAAGAGAAGATGAAGGCCTCATTAAGGTCACTACATTGGGTAAGAGGGGAAATTTAAGGTCCTGATATGACAGGACTTAGTAACAAAGGAGATCATTCTTGAAACTTGTGGGAGGGATAGACAGACACACATGGTCATAGCTTGAACGTGTCTATTCATAGACATATAACATATACATGCAAACACACATACAAAGACTCATGTCTTATTTATAGAAATCCACAGTTTTTGCTTTTAAAGACTAAGAAAGGATTATTTGGTTCTCCAGGGTAGAAATCCATCCTCCAAGTTTGTTTCTATCATAAATTCACTCAGAAACTCACTGTGTATATTGGACCCTCTTGACTGGGAGTTCTTTGGACCAGGGTCCTGACTGGGAATTCAGCATACTGGTCCACTACCTCTCAATACTATTACACTGAGTACCAAACCTCCAACAGATGAACCTATGGATGCAAACCATATCCAAACCATATCACATCTTTAGGACCTGGCATAAGCACCCCAAAAGACCTCAAGTACATCATCAAGAATCACAGATACTTGGAAGCACAAACATGCCACCTCCCCATCTGCTGGGATTTTCCATTACTGCTAGTCTAAGAGACATCTCTTTAGCTCATTCAAAAATTCCAGTGAGGCAATTCCTCCAGCCTGCTTCTGGGGGAATGTGAGATAGTAGATGCTGGCTAAAGGGGATCCGTGACAATCAAAATAAAAACAGCCTGGTAAGAAGAGTAAAATTCACATTGTGGGAATTCCACCTATTCTACCCTCCATGTGGGAGCCCCTTCCTTCTCCTGTGGCAGACACATTCCTAGGCAGCTTCCATATTTTCACCTTTGATCTACAGGTCTTTTGAGAGGCCCTCCTCACTCTCTTGGAAGAATTAATGGGTGCCTTCCCTGAGACCCTTCAATCGCAGCTCAGACCACAGAGCTCTAGAGCTTCATGGCTAACTGGTAAAAAAAGGACCGCATTCCCCGCAGGCCTCCCAACACAGGGACAGGGACAGCATCATCTATTCTAGCATGTCCACCACTGTAAGAGCCCTCTTCCTGAACACACATCCCCTTCAAGGCAGAGGGATCAAGCTACAGAGAAGGAAGGAAATGCCTCCTTTTGAGGCTGGGTAAGAGCAAAGAGGATGTTCTCAGAGGTAGGAGAAGTCCAAGTCTCTTCGATGCAACAGAATCGGACTGTAATTCTCAGGCTCCAGAGAGAACTTCTCTACTGATCTAACCTATTAAGACTTTTCTCGGGCTGGGGATGTGGCTCAAACGGTAGCCCGCTCGCCTGGCATGCATGCGGCCCAGGTTCGATTCCTCAGCACCACATACAAACAAAGATGTTGTGTCCGCCGAAAACTAAAAAATAAATATTAAAATTCTCTCTCTCTCTCTCTCTCTCTCTCTCTCTCTCTCTCTCTCTCAAAAAAAAAAAAAAAGAAAAAGAAAAAAGAAAAAAAAAAGACTTTTCTCTACCAATTTGTTTTTCCACTGGCTCAAAAGTCTTTCACCTCAGACTTACAAAATCTTCCAAAAGAAAGCTGTTTCATCAGTGACCAACAGAACTCTCTCAAGATCAGCAACTGCAAAAGATCTTACACACATACAGACTCTCAGCTACATCTTCTAAAGGCATTCATGTGGTCTAGTCAAAGCCAGTGCTGTCCAGTGGAACTTTCTACGTGTGGCCACCAGCCACTTGTGACTACTTATTATTACATGTTGTTAAAGTACAAATGAGAATGTGAATTTTTCATTCAATTTCAATTAATTTAAATAGCCAAATGTAGACAGTGGTTACTATATTGTTTAAGGATGTGCAGCCTATAGGATTTGATGAGTATGACCAAAGCCACATAGCACATGGCCACCCTGAAGGGCAACCCAGAAGGTTACATGCCTCCTTGGAGATTCAATACACTCTGGCTTTGGTTCTTGAGTAAGTGCAACTACAGGTGGTTATTCCTGTCTTACAGGTTTCCCTGGCCTTGACATTCAGTCATTTGACAAATATTTGGTGAGTATTTTTTTGGTGCCATGCCTCTTGAACTGAGGATACAAAGGTAAATACCAGAGTCCTGGCCCTCAGGAAGTCCCCAGCCTGCATACAACAGTCAAAGAGGTGCTTAAAT
Organism: Urocitellus parryii; assembly: GCF_045843805.1. NCBI lineage: Eukaryota > Metazoa > Chordata > Mammalia > Rodentia > Sciuridae > Urocitellus > Urocitellus parryii. The sequence goes on along the minus strand of NC_135536.1, from coordinate 121,617,221 downwards.
AGCAGGAAGGAAGACTGATGGAGGAGGGTGGGGGTCAGATAATAATTACACCTGAGAGCCATGGGGGACAGAGGTGACTATCCTCCAAAAATGTCATTATCTCTCTTCCACAGTGTGGAGTTGTTACTAAGAGGTGACTGCCCTCCCAGGACTGAACTTGCCAGCCCTCCTTTCATACAGATTTGCCCCATGACCAGTGTTCACCAATGGGACAAGCAGAAGTGGATCTTTTCTGATTTTGGTGGCTAGAAGCAGAGGGCCCCAAAGCCCCAGGCAAGCCAGAAAGATGAGGAAAAAGAAAGAACCTGGATTCCTAACTCACATCGAGGAGGAGAACTCCCATTAGCCTTCTCTAGATTATCATGAGTGAGAATGAACTTCTATTGTGTTAAGGCATTGACATTTGAAGTATATCTGCTCAGCAGCTGTTACCCTCACTAATACACTAAAAAAGTAGGACTTTGTTCTTTATGATACAGGCCCATCATATAAGCAGAGGCACATAACACAGGTACTTCAAAAGGGCATTGCATGAAAGAAAGTCTGAGTGGGAATGAGGTAGAGGCAGGAATGTCAGATACTATAGGGATCTGGTTAAAGAACAGAAAGGAAGATCAGATGGAGAACACAGGATCTTTTAGTGCTAGATGGTGACTCTGCCCATTAGCCAAGATAATGACAGAAGAGGAGGAACATACTAACACTGGATCTGTCACTGTTGATGTCACTCACCTGGGTGAGAGCTGTGACTTTGTTCCCCATGTCTGGGAGAATGGGGGGTTCATCACCCACTTGGAAGTCAAAGTAGACAGTCTTGTGAGAGAAGGTAGAAAACTCATTACTGAAGCAAAACTGATAAACGCCTTTGACCTCGGCCTGGTACGTGAAGCTGTCATATTGCTTCTTGGTTTCCTTGTAGATGATGTTCCCCACAGGGTCCTCCACATAGCAGTCAACATCGTAGTGGCCTCCAGTGATGACCTAACAACCACAAAAAGTCGGCCGTTACCAGGGGGGCAGCCAACACTTACCAAATGCTGACCACAGAGTGACCAGACTCTACCAACACTTCTGTCATTTAATCATCACAACCTCTGAGGCAAGTGCTAGGGCATTTCCCATTTTGCTGAAACTGGTCATGGTTACTCTGCTTGAAAGTGCCAGGGCCGATATCCAGGTCTGCCTAACTCCAAAGCTTGTGCTCTGTAGTACAGGCCTAGTTTCTCCCATTTTGCAGAAGAAACTGAAGGTCCCAGGTTAAATAAATGGCCTAAGGTGACACAGAAAAATGAGGTAGACCTGGAATTTGACCTGACAGTTGTTGCCACCATCTCCCAAATACTTAAGCACTGCACTATTCTGCAGCATGAATGAATACACCCCTGGATAACTGCTCTTCATAGCTTGGGCTGATAAGGCTTTCAGCTTTCAGAAATCAGGAGGAAGATGAAGGAAAGGATGCCCAAGAAATTGTCTCAAGGCAACTGGATGCCACTGTTTATCTGTTCAATCCCAAGATGGAGAAAGTGACTTCTTTAGATCACTGCCACTCATTAACTGTTTGAACCTGGGCAAGTTACTATTTAAGGACATGTCTTCATCTGTAAAAGAGAGATAATAGTAGTGCCAACCTCATAAGATCATGGTAAAGATACCATGAGGTAGCACATCTAAAGTGCTTAGCATTACAGGGGTAGCTCAGTGGTAGAGCACATGCCTAGCATGTACAAGGCCCTGGGTTCCATCTCCAGAACTGCAAATAATAATAAAAATACTTATTATTATTATTATTATATATACATACATACATATATATGTACATTTGTGTATATATGTATTATATGTATGGGTATGTGTTGTGCATGTACATATAGTGATTAGCACAATATCTGACATACAGCCCAGGCCCCAAGAAGCCCATTACAGGACAAACCTCAGATTGCATATTGGCCCACTGAAGGTGATGATGTCTTTGAGCCACCTGGGGCAAGAACAGATGCTGTATGTATTGCACTGCTTTGCTCTTCCAGGAAGACACAGAAACACACACACACACACACTCATACCAAGCATGTGCCATTCTTGGCTTGCTGAATGGATCCACTAACTTTTAATAATGTTATCACTGTTGAAGTGCAAGGAGAAAGCAAATAATGACTAAAGCATTCATAGAATCTGAGTGTTGGAGGAGGAAGACACCTTTCCTTCTACACACAAGAAAAGTAAGATCCACCAACGGACAAAATCACACAGGTAATTGATGGTTGTGACCATGGTTGGTCACAGCCTCCATCTGCTTCCAAACTTAACATGTTTCTTTGTCCAGATAAAAGCTTTTGCAGCTGTTCAGCTTGTTTGTGTAAAGCAGTAAGCATCCTATTGCTGGGTGTTTAAACCCAAACCAGACACTCCTTAATAGGGGATTCCTGCCCTGGCAGAGACCAGATGACTTCTCAGTCCCCTCCAGTCACACAATTATCTTTTATGCTGTCTTGTTACTGTGCTTTGTTAGACATACACAATTTGATATTGTCCACATAGATATGAAAACGGACAAATCTATCACATATAAATTGTCCCACACAAGTCTCCTTCAGTGCTTCTAACTACAGAAGGGCCAGTCAATAGTTTGCCCCATTCCTGCTGCCTGTGCCACCTCACTTCTGGCATGTGGCCCCTCATCCCTGCAACCACAGATCTATCTGCTCACTAAACCTTGGAGGCAGACCCTCACTCAAGCACCTATGAACCACAAGATCTCTTAATAGAGTCAGGAGGGCAGGAGCTGGCTTTTCTGAGCCATATGGTATGAGCCAAATTGTACAGCTACATGGCTATCCTGGTGAACACTGCCATGGCTCAAAGCCCACGCTGAGACCTTTCCAAAGCCCTCCTTCTCATTTGTGCAACGCTTACTCTGACCCCAACTTTAAACGTTGGACTGACACAACTATGAACCCACTTCCTCTCCCTGCCATTTCTCGTATCTGCAGGGACCAGGCGGTCCAAAGTAACCTGGGGCAGACTGGCCAGGTGATTAGTACTGGCGTTCATTAGAGTAGAAGGAGCCTGAGAAAGCCGTCTGCCAACCCTACAGAAGCAGGACCCGCATCTGGACCTCTCCATGCCAGCCCAGTTGGTCTAGGGTGGGCTCTGACTGATCCAAACCTTCCTATTCACGAGGAAGTCAACTGGTGCCGAGTGATTCCCACCCGCTGCAGCTTCTTTGGCTAATTCCAGTCACTCTAGTCAGGGCTCGACAGTGCCCATTTGAGCCATGGAAGCTGGAGGGAGGAGGGCGTGCTGCCGGGAGCCGGCCTCACCTGGTAATCCAGGGAAAACTTTACGCCCTGCTCCACCTCCTCGTGGAAGCACTGCTTGGCGTTGTCCGGCAGCTCAAAGGTGAGTTCGGAGCCCCGCAGCCGCTCAGCCCGGTGCAGGAGCAACAGCAGCAGCAAGGCGGAGCGCAGGGCCGCGCGGCCCATGATGCTGTGGGTCCTGTCCGCAGGGCCGCTGCTCCGGTGCTGCCGCTGCGAGGACCCGGGAGGACGGGCTAGGATAGACGTGGCACCAGTAACTCGCAGAGCTTCCGGGAGGGCAAGCGACCAGGGGAACCGGGCAACCCAGTGCGCAGCCGCGTTCGGGATGGGCTGGGCCCTTTCCTCCCGCTGCGCGTGCGCGCTGAGTAGACGGGAAAGGGAGCATCTCTAGCCCTCCCTCCGGTCCCTCGTAAGGGCGCAAGTCGCACTTCCCTCGTGCCCCGAGCCTGTGTCACAGCCCAGGGGAGACGGAAGCCACTCCCCAGCAGGTTCCTCTCCCTATGTTCTTCTGCATGGCAGATCACCCTCCTGGGGGGCAAGCGGCCCACGCTCTGCTGCTGCCACCACAGCACGGAATCCGTGGGCTTTGACTCCGTAGGACTCTGCTTTTGACTGTCACTTGTCTCCCGCTTTTCTCCAGAAATCAGTCTTTCTGTCTAGAAACGGGTTGCCCAGAAGTAACATACACACAGTGGTTAGGAGGAGGAGTAGATGAAGGAGGATAAGAGACCGCTTCTAACCGGTCTAACACTCTTTTCTTCATTCCCATCCATTTTCCTAGGTGATAAAAGTGTCCGAGGGGGCGAGGGCGGGAAAGTAAGTAAAAACCCATTGTTACCCTTCTCGGGAGAAAACATTTGCTCACGCTCAAATGGTCTCAAGAAAATTCAAGTGAAGCCTCAGCGATTTCAGGTATGTTTTGGGTATTAGGACTGATTAAAAATTCTTTTCGGGCATAACTGTCCCCCAACTCCAGGCCTTTGAATTTTCAAAAGCACTGAAAGAAATAGAGTGATTTACTGACATCCGTGACTGATGTAAGAATTTTTATGTAATTATAATTATAGGATTCTATCTGGTTTTATATTCACTGTAATCCCATAAATCAAGGAGAAATGACACATGGTGATATTGCTGCTCACTAGGAATTTTTTCAAGAGAACATTATTTGATATGGTGTCTTGATTTCAGCAAAGAATTGCCCATGTATACCTCCACATGGATAAAACTGAAATGCACTGCCACTGGGTACTTTGAGCCTGGGTTAAAGATCTAGCGTACAAAAGAGCAATCTGTAGGCTTTGAAAAAGCATTCACACGTGCTATGATTATTAATACTATGTACCTGCTGTATGCTAGACTTGGAAGAGGTGTTCATTGGTGTGCCTTGGAGTTCCTTCCCTGCCTCTGTCATATTTAACATTATATTTTTGTACCTTATAGAAAACATGGAAATCACCCAATCTAGATATATCAAGAGGAGAAAAATAACAGATATAAGATCATGATTTCTTTGGCCAGCTGGAGTGCTAGGCTAAGACTAACAAAAAGAAATTCATCCAGATTAAATATTAAGTCCTTCGTTTGATTTCCAAGAAAACAGCTGCTTAAGTTCAAAAAAGGGCAACCTGACTTCACAGCTGCTCAGCTTAGAGCAAGAAGAGTTATAATCAGCAGCAAGCTGAATGCAAGACAAGGGGAATGCCTGAACTAAAAAAAGGAACCCTGGCTTGGGCTGGGTGAATAAAAGAGCAGCATTGCTTTGGCACCCATTGTGTAGAAGGTATTATTACTGAAGGTAACTGACCCACCTTAACAGGCAGTGATCAGATGGCATCTATTGTACTATTTCAGGAGAGTCATTAACAAAATAAAGGTAACTAATGATAGGAAGACAATTGGAAGGAGACCAATATAATAAATTTGTCAGGAAGGCTTCTCTAAAGAGGTGAAGTCAAAGGAAAAGGATTTAACCTGGAAAAGTAAAACTAATGATGAGAGAGCATTTGCTTTAAAAGATTTACATAACTGCAGTCCTAACAGCTACCATTTTTTTGGCACTAACAATGTACCCATCACAGTGCCACCTACTTATACAGTTCACAGACTTTATATTAATTAATCCTTACTAGCAGCCATGCCAAAAAAAGGGTTTTTTTTTCCATTTAACAAGGCAGAAACAGAAGCTCAGAGGTTTAATTAAATAACATATCTGTCTCTGTTAGTTTTTGCTGTGCTTCAGTGGCTTAAACAAACGATGATTTATACTTTCTCATGATTGTGTGGATTAGCTGGGCAGTTCCTCAGCTTCAGGTGTTTTTTCCTGGGTTTAATAATGCAGCTCCATTCAGGTAGGAGGTCATATGGGCTGGGAACTCCAAGATGGCCCCACTGGCATGTCTGGCAGCAAACACAGGCCTTTGGCTGGGGCTCCTCCTTTCTCCTCTAAGCATCCGCCCACCTGTAATAGGCTAGATTACTTCCATACAAGATGGATTCAAGGAAGCATCCCAAGAGGACCCAGGCAAAGCCAGCAAGGGCCCCTAAGACCTAAGTTTTAGAACTTTTCCAGCATCACTTTCTCCACATTCCATTCTAATAAGTCCCAGGTCTGGCCCAGATTCAAGGAAGAAACAGACTACCTCTGGAAGACAGGCATTGCAAAGTCTCAGTGGAAAGGAGGAGTCTCGTGAGAAGGAAGGAATTTGTGGCTGTTAAACCATCTGCCACAGTACCAACCCAAACTCATTCAGCTTGTCTATGGCTAAGCCAGGAATTGAATCCGGATCTGCCTGATTCTGAAGGCAAAATGCTCCCCACCAAACACATTGCCCCTCTGCATGCCTCAGAGTTCTACATATCCCATATGGCAAAACTTGGCCCTAAACATGAATAAGACACTGATGAACATCTCAGTTCTGGGATTAGAGCTTTCCAAGAAGACAACGGACACAGACAGTAAATTTTCTATCCCCGCAAATATTAAGATATACAGCCACTGAAGACGCTATAGAGATTCGTGATAGAGTATAATGGTGGATCACCTCTAAGTTTCCTCCCAAACTTCATATTCTGTGATATATGATGAATGATACTAAAAGTAGGAAAACTAGAAGAAAAAACAAAAATGTTACCCATCCAACATTAGTCCAGAGATGACTTCTGTGAAGGCCTTTTAAGAAATAAATTAAAATAAATATCTTGAAAGCTTCAGAAAAAGCATGTGACAAAATTCAACATCCATCCATGATTAAAAAAAGAAAACTCTTGGCAAACCAAGGATAATAAAATGTCTATCAAAAACTTGGAGCAAACTTCATGATGGAGGATAAATATTGAAATTTTTGCCTTTGATACTGGGAGTAAGACATAAATGCCTGTCATCACAATCGCTATTCAAAACTGTTCCAGAAATTCTAGGCAGAAAGATAAGGCAAGATAAAAAATAAAAGGATAATAATGAGAAATATAAATGTCACAGTAGTGCTATCTCTAAGTCGAGGGAGGAGTAGAGATTTAGAAGGGGGCACCCCAGGGTGACTGAGTATTCACATTAGAATTTTTCATTGTTATTGTTGAACTCACATTTTATGTTCTATGACTTCTCTCTGTGTGTAATTTACCCCACTATTTTAAAAAGTTTAAAAAATGAATGTGTGTTATGATGCCATGGGTAGTATGAGTATGATCATTGTCCATTCAACAGGAGCACTCTCTGAGGGAGATGTAGAAGGGCTTAGGCAGCCAGGGCAAGATGGCTAATGAGGAGTTTGGGGCAGGCCCAGAACAAAGGAGCGTGGAGAGGATCTTCTAATGAGGTCATCTTCCTGCTTGACGAAAGTACTTGTGGACACAAACCAGGGACCCAATCAGACAGTGTTCCTGAGTAGAAAAACTTAAACAGATGCATGGACAGAGGGGGCCCCAATCAATAACAGTGAGGAGAGCATGGACAGGGGAAAAGATAAGGAAAGGAGAAAATTCCAGAGACCATAAAAAGAACACACCAAAATTCCCCCACCAGATTCCCAGCTCTGGGGCCCCTGATCTCCAGAGAAGTCTATCTCTATCACTTTTGCAATAAATCTGCTGCTTACTTGTTACCTCTATGTCCTCTTCTTCAAATCATTGCTGAACGAAGACAACAACCCCAGCCCCACCAGACAGTAACACATTCATGTTACCAGAGTTTTGAAGCAAAATCAATATTTATTCATGTCTCATACATGAAATTGATGACAAGGAAATAAATCAATGTAGTCACTGGGTGTGGATTGAATAAAGCAAATAACAAGTTTGCAAACCAGTTAATGTTGCCATGGAACTATATATAACCAACAGCAGCCTTTCCCTGAACAGTCCAACCAGGGAAGTTGCAAACCCTGTCCTCCTGAGACTTAAGTCTTTCCCAGAATAACTGCTTTTGTGGATGTCAAGCCATTTAACATCCTTCCTATTGGGGAGACCAGCCTGCCTTTCATCACAGAATCAGATTATTTCTCTCCCTCTGTTCCCTGACCCCAAGTCTGTGGGAGTGCTCCCCAGGTTCTGCCAGCTAGTTGCATCTGAATCTTGAGAGGGTATCTAAAGACAGAAGAAAGTCAGAGGTGACCAATGACAATGGGAGCACCAGAGTCCTCTAGAAGTGAGAGTCAATGCCCAGAAGCAGAAGTGCGGTCCTGCGTCCTAAGCAGATGGTTCCCATGGCATGATTCGGGTAGTGAATCTGGTTACTTACCTTTCTTAATTCTGCCCTTTCTCTGAGCCTGTCTCTGATCTTTCCCATTGATTTGATGGAGTATGAGATTTTTAAACTGAAATGGAACTTGACCGAGATTTTTTTTTTTTCATTACCCAAAAGTAGCTACAAAGCTATGGGATTAATGTAGGACACCAGAGGCTGGACACCTGAGGAGTTTTCAGAAAACAGGTTTATTGACTGCAGGGTCCAGAGGGGCTATCGCCTAAAACTCTTTGTGACCTTGAGTCTAGAAATTCTTGCAACTTTAGATGGGGGTGCGCGGGGAGCGCAATTGGAGGTTTACATTTTTGTAGGAATCTACAAAAAAAGTATTTTTTTTCCTTGAGTTCACAGAAAATGCTTTTTGTCCCATTTTTTAGATTAGTCAGAGGTTTTACAACAAAGCAGAATGACCATCATCAAGTCTGTGGCCAAACTTAATTTTTGCAAGACACAGTAACTTAGTCCTCACAAGAAATAGGTTTCTGGGTTTCTGGTCTGCTTCGTGATTTGCCCCAATGCCATGAAGAGATGGGCAAGGGGGATTCCACAGAGTATCTCTGAAAACAATGCTTAGGGTAAAATAAGCTGTTTTATGATTATGCCCCAATAATCAGGGACACAAGCTAGTCAATAAACTAGCTATCTGTGTTATAGAAGCATAGGGTCAGGGATCCTTTGAAATAGCTTTCCTCAAACTTTTCCTGTTAGTAATACATGTCTGAATAAGGAAAAAAAAAAAGTCCATGGCACATGTAAAGGAGTTAAAAGATTAAACATTAGTGAAGCAGTCAACAACTTAATACATGGTGTCAATGGTGCCGCAAAGCATCAAAGCATCCTGGACTCTCACAATTTGCCTGGACCCACTTTGTGCCCTGAGGATGTTAATGTTCCCATTGGGTTATTCTCTGCTCACATGACAGCATTCTTGAAGGTTCCAGGAAATATGGGTAGGTCTTCGGTACTGGTTCGTCGATGTAGTTCACCTCTCAAAGTAGTTCTTCTCTCAAAGTAGTTCTTCTCCCTACACAACCAACAAGGTCAGCTCAGCATTCAGCTGAAGGCACTGCCTTGACAAATGTGGCCTCAGTGGTAGAAAAAAACCTGTACTTAACTAGCTGATAATGTTTCACGAGTCTCTGTGAAAAATCCATGTATATACACTAGATGAAAAAACCGGCCTTGAAAAACCATCTAATATATTCTCTTAACTCCAACATGGCGGAATAGAATAGAATTTGAAAGCTGGGTTTGTAGCACTAATTTTTTGACATTCTGTTCCTCTAAGGGAGTCAGTGGCTAAGACTCAAAAATGAAAACTGAGGTTGGGAATGAATGAGTTGATATCCAAAGATTTTCCTGTTACAATCATTAATACTTTATGTGAAGCAGAGAGCTTGAACTTTTCCAATTAAATGGAAGAAAACTCAAAGGAGGCAGAAAGAAATAAAGAAGGAGGGTGGGAGGGAAAGGAAGGAGAGAGAAATGTAAAGAAACTCCATGTGGTCTGTATATTAGTCAGGAAGGACAGATAGGCTTCAATAGAAGTTGACCCCAAAATCTCATGGTTCAACCAAAAAAAAAAAAAAAAAAAAAAAAAGCTCGTTTCTTGACCATCTCCTATGGCTTTCATAGGTTGAAGGGCAGCGTCAGTCTCTTCTATATAATCACCCAGGGACCCTGGATGATAAATCACCACATTCTTACATTCTTGAGTAATTTCATCAGGAAGACAGTGTGAAAGGGTCTCATACCAGCAATTAAATCCTTTAGCTCTAAAGAGATCCCCTTCCACTCACAGCCCCTTGTCTTCAGTTAATTTCATGGTCCTGCTTGAGCACAAGGTGAATGGGAAGCTCTGTTTCCAGAAGGAGAAGAGCCCTGGCTATTAGTGGACATTAGTTACACCTGCCACATATAGTAAAATTAATAAGAGCAAATAAAACAATGTCATTTTCAGGTAAAGTCATGTTAGATTACTAAACTTAAAGTCTTCATTAAAATAACTAAAAACACAACTTTTTAAAAATTTATTTATTTATTCTAATTAGATATATATGACAGCAGAATGCATTTTGATTCATTGTACACAATTGAGCACAACTTTTCATTTCTCTGGTTGTATACGAAGTAGCTTCGCACCCTACGTGCAGCCATATGTGTATCTGGGTAATGATGTCCATCGCATTCCACCATCTTTCCTGCCCCCATGAACCCCCACTTTGCCTAATCACAGTTCCTCCATTTTTTCCAATGCCCCCACCAAAACACAACTTTTAAAATGTCTTCTAGAAAGTGTCAAAGAGCTGACCAGACAGTAAAGAATTACCAAGCCAAAACCAAGGGCAAACACTAATCCAGAAATGGAGGTGTTTCCAAAAATTACTTCTCCCCTTAGGGCATTTGCCAATCCTGAATTTTTGAATTTTCATTTTTACAGCTTCACAGGCAAAGTAGACAAAAAAAATAAATAAAAACCTGAAAAAAATTTTTGAGGGCTCATATGTCACTTTTCTATTCCAAACTGTCCAGCATCACCCTCACTGACCACATTAAATTCAAACTCCTGCCTCACGGGAACATCGCACTGTTCTAGTTGGCTCCACAGTCTCTGTCTGGGCCTCACCAGCTGTCGTGGCTGTTTCTAAGCCCATGACTGTGCGTGTGATGCGGTGTGCCCAGGAGAGTCTGCCAGCTCCATCTGGGGTCACTGCCCCACTTACACTCCATACAAAACCTCTCCCCTCCCTAACAGTCTCTGTTGCCCTGCCCTCTCCCCTTATATAATCAATCTTGGATTCTTCCTTATGTATCAGGGAAGACTTATTGAGACTTTTTGGTAAAAACTGAGGTCAATAAACTTAAAATAACTGGCATGTATTTAAAGTATACAATTAGCTGGGTGTGGTGGCACATGCATGTAATCCCAGCAGCTTGGGAGGCTGAAGTAGGAGGATCACAAGTTCAAAGCCAGCCTCAGCAATTTATCAAGACCCTGTCTCAAAATTAAAAAAAAAAAATAAAAAGGGCTGGGAATGTGGCTCAGTGGTTAAGTGCCCCTGGCTTCAATCCCTAGTACCAAAAAATATATACATAAAAATATTTGCTCCCTTTTGTCCCTATCCTTCTATCCTCAAAACCATCAATTTACTTTCTCACTATGCCTACTTACCATTTTCTAGAATTCTATATAAATGGACTCACACAATAGCATTCACAGTATGACTCCTAAAACTCAGCACAATTATTTTAAGATTCACCTATGTTGTAGTGTGTGCCAATAGTTCATTCCTTTTTATTGCTGGCTATATATACATGAGTTTGCTCTTTTTCTCTATAATCTGTTCCATTAATCAGTCTTTATGCTGATACCACATCGTCTTGACTACTGTATCTTAATAGTAAATCTTGAAATCATGTAGAGCTGTTCCTGTTTTTCAGAGTTTTATTAACTACTATAGGTCCTTTGCATTGCCAAGTGAATTTTAGAATCAGTCTGTTGATATCTAGAAAAATACCTGAAGAAATAAACTTAACCATATAAATGGACAACTGATTTTTGACTAAGATGCAAAATGACACCTTATCCAACAAATGGTGTCAGAAAAAAAAAAACACTGGATATCTATATGCCAAAAAAGTGAATGTGGATCCCTACCTCAGACCATTAAAGGGCCAAGGAAATATTAAGGATCTTCCCTGTCCATGTGCCTACCAAGGCCTTTGCACATCTTTAATAGACATCTAAAGGATGCTGACTTCTCGGTGGGTTGGCTCACTCCAAAGAACTCAGAGTCATTCACTATCTCAAGGCTATCACTCTTTCCCTTCAGGGATTTGGCATCCTTGGGGGGATGAAGAGTCCTTGAGGTGATCACTAGGTTGTTAAGATGGGGCTTTCTTTGTTCTAACTTGTATTTAAGTATTCTTTCTTTTGGAGCGGGGAGTTGCTGGGAATTGAACCCAGGGCCTTGTGCATGCGAGGCAAGCACTCTACCAACTGAGCTGTATATTTAAGGAACCCCACTGGGAATAAGACTTTGGAGTCTGACCCAGGGAGAGGACTCTGCCTGGGACTTCCCGGTCAGGACCCTGAAAAGCTGCCCTGGGACTCCCCAGCTACCTGACTTCAGGTGATGATGTTTTCTTATCTTCCTTTCTCAATTTTGCTTTTGCTTTCATATTACTACTAAAATAAACGCTATCTTGTATAAAGAGAGTCTTTATTGTCTGGCAGAGTCAACCTGCCAAATTCAGCAGCTGCACATGTACATAATGCTTTAATGTTGCAATCATATACAAATATTCACTCAAATGGATCATCGCCCTAAATGTAAAACCTAAAGCTATAAAACCTCTTGAAGAAAACAAAATAATCTTCATGACCTCAGACTAGGTAAAGATTTTTTTTTTTCTTTTGGTATCAGGGATTAGATCCAGGGGCACTTAATCAATGAGCCACATCTCCAGCCCTTTATATATAAACTTAACCATATACATAATTTTGAGACAGAGTCTTGCTAGGTAGCTTAGGGCCTCATTAAGTTGCTGAGGCTGACTTTGAACTTTTGATATTTCTGCCTTATCCCCCTGAGCCTCTGGGATTACAGGAATGTGCCACCATGCCCAGAAAAAAATTATTAAATAAGAAACCAAAAGCACAATCTGTAATATAAGAGCAAGTTAGTAAATTAGACTTTACAAAATTAAAAGTGTTTGCTCTTCAAAATCTCTGAATGAATGGATTTATTAATTAATTAAAAGAATGAGAAGAAAAGATACCAATTGGGACAAAATCTTTGGAAAGTACACATTGATAAAGGATACATCTAGAATATCTAAAGAACTCTCAAAATTCAACAATAAAAAGCATACTTTTAAATGAGCAAATAGTTTAACATACATGTCACCAAAGAAGATATGTGGATAAAACCACAATGAGATACCACTAAACATCTAGAAGAACAGCTAAAATTAAGCAAGATGTAAAGGAACTGCAACTTAAATACACTGCTAGTAGGAACATAAAATGGCACAACCACTTTGGAAAATAGTTTAGTGTTTCTTATACATTTAAATATACACCTGCCTTTCAGTCATACCACTTCTAAGTATTTAGAAAAGAAAAAAAAAAGAGGTATATGTCTGTGTAAAAACTTACACATAAATGTTTGCAGTAGCTTTATTTATAGTAGCACCAAACTGGAAACAATCCAATTATCCTTCCAAAGGTGCAGAGATAAACAGATTGTGATATATCGACACAACAAAATGCTGTTCAGCAATGAAAAGAGTGAACTATGGGTGTTGAAATCACATGGATGAATCTCTAGCTAATTATGCAGAGGGAAAGGAAGCCAGACACAAAAGAGCCATAATGGAGGTGGGCACAGTTGCACACACCTATTAGCTCAGCAATTTGGGAGGCCAAGGTAGAAGGATTCCAAGTACAGAGACAGCCTGGGAAACTCAGTGAGATGCTGCCTCAAAAAAAAAAAAAAATTAAAAAGCTGGGGATGGAGCTCAGTGGTTAGTGCCTCTGGTTTCAATCCTGGTAGCAAACAAACTGGGGCTGGGGTTGTGGCTCAGTGGTAGAGTGCTTGCCTCTCACATGTGAGACACTCATCCTCAGCACCACATAAAAATAAATAAACAAAATAAAGGTATTGTGTCCATTTATAACTAAAAAAATTTTTTTTAAAAGAAAACAAACTAAAAAGAGTAATCCTCTATAATTCCAAGTATATATAACTCTAGGAAACATAAATTCATGTGTAGTGACAGGAAGCAAATTAGTCATTACTGGGAATGGAGGAGAGATTGGAAAGAATATAGGCAAATATTTGGCAGTGATGAAATCTCCATTATCTTGGTTGTGTTGATGGTTTATACTTGTGACACATGAGACTTTAACTCTGTGAGTTAATAGCATGGTGCTGACAAGGGCTTTGTGCTACTTCAACTCATGACAGAAAGTGGAAGGGCAGGTGGGCACATGTGGATTAACGTAGTTCCCTGCAGAGTGGTTGCTATAAACCATCAGGTCCCCTCATTTCCACATGTGCCCACCTGCCCTTCCACTTTCTGCCATGAGTTGAAGTAGCACAAAGCCCTTGCCAGCACCATGCTATTAAACTTCTCAGCCTCCAGAATTCTGAACCAAAATAAATCTCAATTCTTTCTAAATCACTCAGTCTCCGGTATTCTATTACAGTAACAGAAAATAGACTAAAACAATTATTATTTGAAATTCTGAAGTTCAGTTACTTGATAAAAAAGAGGACTCTGGATTTGAATTACCTGAGTTCCAAACCCTGGTTACCAGTTACCAGCTGTGTGACCTTGGCAAGCCCCTAATCTCTTTATACCTCAATTGGCTCACTTATAAATGAAGACAAGAATTGTACCTATATGCACACGCAGGTAAACATGCACACACACTCAATCCTAGAATGTTGTTTTTTTTTAAATGAGCAAATATTCGGCTCTCACTCCTGCTGTATCAACATACACAAGTTGTTCGTCACCCCCCCGGTTATTTTGCTGCAGCCGGACTGCGGCAAGCAAATAGTTTAACATACATGTCACCAGAGAAGATATGTGGCCAGAAAGTTTAACCAGCAAGATCTACTTAACAAGAAAAGCCTGTAAGTGAGCAATCAAGGAACAATTCCATCCAAATTAAAAAAAAAAAAAAAAAACTTTTCCACAGAACATATAATGAAAGGACATGTCCCAAATTCTTCTCATGAGGCTAGAATAAACTTGATATTACCAGGCACTGTGGCACACACCTCTAATCCTAGCTACTTGAGAGTCTGAGGGAGGAGGCTCACAAGTTCAAGGCCAGCCTCAGCAACTTAGTGAGACTCTGTATCAAAATAAAATATTTAAGGGGCTGAGGATATAGCTCAGTAATAGAACACCCCTGGGTTCAATCCCCGTATTGAAAAATATCTGTGATAGTCAGCTTTCCATCACTGTGACAAAACACCTGAGAAAATCAACTTCACAGGGGGGAAGATTTGTTTTGGCACATGGCTTTAGAGGTTTCATATTGTATTGGTTCCATTGTTTCTGGGCCTCTGGTGAGGCAGAACATCATGGCAGAGAGTATGTGGTGGAGTCCAGCAGTTCACCTCATGGTGACCAGGAAGCAAAGAGAGAGAAGAGGGGCTGCGACACTGTCTCCTTCAAGGGCACACCCCCTGTAACCTAAATACCTCCCTCAAGGCCCCACCTACTAAAGGTCCCACCACCTCCTGACAGCACCACAGGTTGTGGACCAAGTCTTTAACCCATGAGTCTTTGGGAGACACTTAAGATCCAGACTGTAATAGAGACAGAGGCCATGAAAAGGGAAAACTGGAGACCAATCTCATTAATAAATGCAGATATCAAAAATTCTAATCAAAATTAGTCTTCTTTATTCATTCGGGTTTTTAGCTTTATGCTTTAAAATACTCCATGTCATTTTTATTTTATCTGGAGAACAAATTATCTCAATGCCATTTATTGACCTGCAATGCCACCTCCATCATCCCTAAATCTTCTCCCTATATGCGGTTCTTCTCTGTTCTGGTTTTGTGGGTCAGTTTATCTATGACTGCATTGTTGATTATTGTAACATTTAAAATCTTATCATCTGAGACTATAGCTTTCCCTTTTATTATTTCTCTTCAAAACTATTTTAGTGATTGTCAGCTCTTTGTCATTCCATATGAATTGTGGGATCATTTTGTCATTTTTAATGAAAAATTTTGTGGGCATTATCATTGTCATCACATTAGAAAAAAACAGTTTTGCTATATACCAGCAATAGCCAATGGTGTGGGAAAGAATATCATCCACAAACAAAAATATAAAATACCGGGTAATGCAATAAAAAAAGAGAAATGTATAAGATCTGCGTGAAGAAAATTGTACACTTTAATGAAGGATAAAATAATGAAGATTTAAATCTTTTAAGTAATAATCCATGTCTGTGAGTAGAGGGTTTAATCTGTAAAGAAAAAAAAATCTGTTGGTATAAAAAAAAATAATGCCATCAAATCTCAATAATAATCCCAGTAAAAAAAAATTTAACATTTAAAGAAACAACTCTAAGGCACAATTTGTCCAACAAGGAGAACTGGAAGTGTATTTGTCCCACAATTTGTGAAAGTGACTTAAAACCCTAGAATAATTAAGCATTGTGCTGTGATATATATCACAGCATATACACCTGAAACAGAATAGAAGGAAATGGGATGGGATGGAGTAGGATAGGATGGAAAAGTTCAGAAATAGACTCAAGAATTTTAAAAGAAAGAATTTAGCATACTACAAAGATGGCATTTCAAGTCAGTGATATCAGAATGCTCTTTACTTCAAGTAAACGAAAAATAATTACAACTAGGTTAAGTGGCACAGAAATATGTCCTGTCACACAAAGGAAAGTGTGGAAGTGATGTGGGCTGCAGGCACATAATGATCAGGGCTGTGGATTCATTTCACTTCCCTTCTCTAGGCCTCCCCTCTACCCCTGCCTCTGCAAACTGGCTTTATCCTTAGACTCTATTATCTCATTGTCATCAGAAGGCTGTAAAGACAAACAAACAAATAAACTTGAGACTGCACGTTGATCACGACCAGAAAAAGGAAGGGAAAAATATTTCCTTTGGTTATGGGATGAAGTCCTTTCCTTTTGTGCAATTAGTTGGACTTAGGTCATGGACCCATCTTTGGACCTAGGACATTGTCAAAGGAAAGGCCATGTGCACATTGGCTGATGCTGGTTCCCATTGGCTGATGCTGATCACTAGTAAGAAGAATGGGACTACCACTATTAACCATCAGGACTTCCCTCTGAAAGGCTGGGCTCAGCTTCTCTTCAGCCAAAAGAATTGCAAGGATATAGT
The DNA here is from genome assembly GCF_045843805.1 of Urocitellus parryii. NCBI lineage: Eukaryota > Metazoa > Chordata > Mammalia > Rodentia > Sciuridae > Urocitellus > Urocitellus parryii. Next base: position 121,600,257 of record NC_135536.1, on the reverse strand, counting down.
GTGACGACTTGAGTAAAGTCAGGCTCTTACAGCAGAAGGAGAAAGGACAAATCAATCTGAGTGGATATACCAAATAGCTACCACCACAGTGAAGAAAGGATTAAATATTTACTAGATTTTAATGAGATAATTAAAAAATTAATTTGGACCCCTACCTCTCACCATATGGGAGATCCTCTCTGCCCTAGATCGGGAGTGTCTGTGATTCTGATTACAGCAGCCCAGAGGAGGCAGAGGACTCCAGATGGTTTTCTTCATCGGTGATGAACCCAGCCTTATTCCACTTTAAGATTGGGAGCCATCTCATCACAAAGTCATGAAAAGTTAATTTTTGTTTTCTATAAATTACTGCTATTTCTAAACTTGCTTGGAATGCCTGCCCGTGCCTTGAACTCACCCATGCCTGGCTTTCCCTGGCCAGGTAACAACCCTCTCTGAAACCTTAGTGGCGCCTCATAAATTCTGGTGTTGGGATCTAAATTTTCTCCCTAACTTGAAATGTTGAACCATTTAGATCATTAACCTACTATCTGCCCTTGTATTATGCTTGTCAAAATCCTTTTATCTGTAAGTTCTCAAGACATCCTCCTTTTGCAACTTTTTGTGCTATTAAACCATGCTCCTAGAGAGCTGGAGTACTGTTCTCCAACCCAAGGATTTCAGGAGAGACAGTTCTAGCCGGAATTACAAGCTTGCTTTAATTTGATTTAAAATTGGAGTTGGTAGTCTTTTTTTTTTTTTTTCACTGTGGTTTAACAATCAGGCTGTTTGGATTGGTTCACTCTGGCAGGACCTTAATCTCTTTGACGCTTTCGCTTCTCTTCCACTTCCCTCCAAGCCTCACACATAGTGATTACTCTTTTCTCCAATGGCCCCACCAGACTTTAACTCTGTCATATCAACAGATCCCCTTCCACAGCCAGTCTTTTAGAATTGGACCTCAAAAATCACCTTCTGCTAGGGAGCACCCGTGAGTCTTGTCAGCCTCTTTTCCCTTTGTTGACACAACTAGATGTTGTGATAACTTCTCCAGGCAAACGCAAGTGCAAGGCAGACTCCTTACCTCCCAGGTGCACGTGCCATTTTGTTACTTGGACAAGGCACGGGATGCTGTGAATTCCTCTATATCACTTTTGGATGTAAGAAATGCCACATCTTTGCTTTTCTAAATCAATTAAAATTGATTAAAGTCCCCACACCCTTTAACACAGATTCAGAGAAGTCCAGCTCTCATTGTGGTGTGCTCCCTGCCTGTTCCGTGGAGGTCTACAGCCTTGTACAGCGCTCAGGCTCAGGTTCCCTTTGATCTTCATCTCCCTAGCCACCTGTTCCTGCTGTCTAAGCTGCAGGGCTTTGAGGCAGGTGACTCAGAAGCCTTCCTGCCAAGCTTGACCCAGGCTCAGCCTCCCCAGGTGCACCACGGAGCCACTCCTCTATAAGATTTTGCTCTGGAAAGGAGCAAGTTCCACTCGAGGGATGACAGACTTCTGTTATCAGTCTTGAGCATGTGCTCCCTCCTCCAGTGTCAGCCACTTAGCTTTGTCCCTCCCCCTTAGCCCTCCTCCCCCACCATTTTCTCCTCCTCCAGGAGCGTCTCTCACAATCTATCCTCAAAAGATTTGGAAACATTGGCCTCCCTTTTCCTGAAGGTAGAAGTCAGGAAAATAATGCTAAAATTAGTACATTTTAAATCTCTTTTTCTTAACTTATCTCAGTAGTTGAGGGAAGAGCTTAAGGGTAAGGTTTGGAAGTATCCAGAGAATCACTAGAGGCCAGGGGGACCATCCAGCTAGTTTATTTTATTCTCATTACCATGCCCTTGAATAAGAGCTAACAAAAGTCAACTTCCACTCACACAGGCCAACGTTAGAAACAGGGCCCAAGGTCGAATATCCAGCAGTCTGAGCCACTTGCAGTTGGTAAGTGCAGCCCCAGGATAGGAACGGCAGCAGAATAAAATAGACATTATTATTGCTGTATGTATATAGGTGACTGTATGACCAATGTGATTCTGCAACCTGTACACTCAGAAAAATGAGAAATTATACCCCATCTGATTCAAATGTATGAATTGTCAAGATCATTGTACTGTCATGTGTAGCTAACACACACAAAAAAAACTCCCCCCAATGAGTGGCAATCATTCATTGCACTTTCTTAAACCAGAAGCAAAACCAACATGCTTGTATAATTTAAAATCAATTTGTGAGATTACATATACATAAAACACTGAATGTTTGCTAAGGTTGATGTTACTAGGCAACCATATCAATTTCATTGTAAAGGAAGGTAATATTTATCATTAAAATTTCACTGAGGAAAATGAGAAATGCTATTGAAGGATTGTAATATCTCTTTTATTGACATATTAGAAACAACTAAATAGTTTTATTACATAGATTTTGATACATCTTTGAGTATATCCTCAGCTTGAGACTAGGATAGAATACTGCAGAGGACCAGTCCAGGCAGCACAGGGTACGTCTAAAGCACCAGCACACACAAAGGAAGAAGGTCAGACACACCTGCACGTGCAGGGGACCCTTCACTTGTTAAAGTTCTAAGAGGATTGCAAATGGTCTGTGTTTTGTTTTGTTTTCTAAAAATAAAATAAAATAAAATAAAAGCTTTGGGATGTCTAGAAATTAAACCAACGTTCCAGGCTTCAAACTTTAGGCTCACTTTCTGAATGACATTTTAATACACAGTCCACAGAATCTTAAGGGGCTAAATTATTGAAACTCTAGTTTGAAGCTAACTTAGAGAGTGACTCTTGGATTCCAAAAGGAAAAAAGCTGACTTCTGGTCTAGGAAGCATGTTTGCATCTAAAATATGCTTCTTGAAAAGCATTCTCATGAAGCTCATTGACACGGATAAAATTTCTTATTTATGAGTAAACCATGGTTTTTTCGCCATTGTACTAGTTTAGGACGGTCTAATTCAGCAAATGCATCATCGAGAACTGCTGGGAGAAGGCAGCATTCTGATGACTGCCTAGAGAAAGGCTGATGAAGAGGTCACACGGACTGACACAGGCCACGAGTGGCAGGAGAATACAGTGCTACACGCTCATGCAATGTACCGAGCCACTCAAGTCATGTTTGGTGTTTCACCCAGGCTAATCACTATAAATGTCACTACTGAGGATAAGTTAGATTTCCAGGTCTTAGCTAAAGGTTTAGAAAAATGCTCCTCTGCAGCATTTTTCTTGCTATCCCCACAGCTAAACACTACTAGCAGAGGCTAGTTTTAATGCAATCACAACAGCTGGAAAAGCACTTAAAGTGTGCTGTGTGTGTGTGTGTGTGTGTGTGTGTTCAATGACCCACTGAAAACAGTGGCTGCCTGTTTGATTCTCTTTGGAATGCAGTAGAGCTGTTTCTTTGCCTATACTCACATCTACTTGGTGAGAACTGTTAACAATTAAATGTGTCTGAACAGCATATGGATCGGCCACACTAAACAAGTTCACGAATGGTAGGTTTTCACTACCTTACATGCTTTTCTTCTCATTTTCTTCCCTTCCTGCAAGATACAAGATCCCGTTAGTGCTTGAGTTTGGGTGCTTGTGTGCCACACCTCCGATCGGGCATTTTGGTTCTTCACATATTTCTATCACAGGCACGGCCATTCTCTACAGCCCTGGTGATCACCAAGGTGATGCTGCCCCAGGAGACATCTGGCCATGTCTGGAGACATCTTTGGTTCTCACAACTGGGGGGAAGGGGACAGGGTGATACTGTCATCCAGTGAGCAGAGGCTGGAGAGGATGCTAAATGTCCTGCAATGCACAGGATAGACCGGCCCCCAGAACAAAGAATGACCCAGCCTCCAGTGTTACTAGTGCTGAGGTTAAGAGCTTTCCCTAAAGGAATCATTTTTTACAATAAGCATTTTTGTTTTGTTTATAATTAATAACTATCAGTAACACTTTTGCTTGGGATATCTAGACAAATTTCTACCAAATGTTCTTAATGAAATATCACAAAATGTAGAGCTTATGTTACGGATTTTTTTTTTTTTTTACTTTACAAATAAATTTAGGAACTAGGATTTTTAGAATCATTGGAGATCTCAAGGAGACACTTGAGTCTTTCAGTGAGACTTTACTTAATTTCTTCAAAGGATTGTATAGATTATTCCCATGAATCTCCCAACCCCTACATAATTCAGGCAAAGAGGAAACTGGATTTTTCTTGAATTAACTATTAACTGAAGGAGAAATGACATTTTATATCCCCTAAAATTTTCAGGCTGGAAAATGAAATGGTCCTCATTGCCATCAGCTTGAGGACCAGACAGTTTACTTTTATTTATTTATTGGTACCAGGGATTGAACCCAGGAGTGCTTAACCACTGAGCCATGCCCCCCACCCAGCAGCCCTTATTTTAATCTTTTATTTTGAGACAGGATCTCACTAAGCTGCTTAGGGTCTGACTAAATTGCTGAGGCTGGTATTGAACTTGCAGTCCTCCTGCCTCAGCCTCCTGAGCTGTTGAGATTACAGGTGTGCACCACTGCGCTCGGCTCCAATTTACTTTTCAATCCAAGTACATCCCATCATCACCTATCATCCCGGTTTTGGTAGTATTCATCAAGTTTTCTTAAGAATAATTGGTAACATTTCTTGTAGTTATGTTCTACTAATTGTGTCACATTCAAGTCCAAATTAGTTCTCTTTGACTGTTCTTTACTAGATTTCAACACAGAGCCTATGTCTGCACAGGGGTCTGGTGAAAGTTGCATCTTGGGAGAAAGATTCATCTTTGAGGCACCATCTACAATGACATGTTAGAATGGAGCCATGAAAATGTGATATGTAGGGACTCACAACACATCCAAATGAGTCTGTGAACATCTCTGGATCTGAAAAGAGATCTTTCAGAACTCAACCATGCTTAACAGTGCCTGCAGAATAGCAAGAGGCAAGAAAGACCCACATACCAGACCCTCTCTCATGGGGGATCCTGCTTCTATCATAAAACTGAGCCCAGATGCCAAATTCAGGAGCTTAGGGATTAGTTTTGAGCTTTTGCACATTTTGGACAAATGCTAAAGCCTCATTTTCTCTTTCTTTCTTTCTTTCTTTTTTTTTTTTTTAGCTACTTTATAGGCTCTGAATAGCATACGGTAATACTATCTCATGACTTCAACACACATTTACTGTTTGTCTGAAGGAAAGTAACTGGGATCCACAGCTTAGATCACCATACTTGCTGGGTCACCTTCAAACTGCAAAGGTTGTCTTCCTTGGGGGAGTTATTTTTTTCTTGTAATTTCATCTCTGAAACCCAATTATCCTGAACTCTTTTCAAGTAGGCCTGTAAAAACCCAGGGATTATTTCAGGAGCGAAATAAACATTTCAGAAGTGAAATAATCCCTGGATTTATTTCAAAGGTGAAGCAGCACCCTGTTCCCATGTCTTCTGAAGTGGTCACATACCAGCATTGAGGAGCGAGAAGAGACAGAGGATCTACATGGCTATGTTGGTCTAGATTTTGGTCCCTTCCATAAACTACCTAGATTTAGACATGAGGAGAAGCCTTCCTGAAGATTTCTAGGTCATTATTTCTTCAAAGTCCGACAGCTGCTTCATCTGTTCAATTTGCATCGAATGCCTTCTGAGGAGCTTCTTTTTGCTTCTCAAGTCAACTCTCTTTGGTGAACTTGGAGCAACAGGAACCATAGATTTTAAGCCACTAGCAAGTGGGGAAGAAGGTTTGCTATTCGGTCTAATATCGGGGATGGGTGGGTTCAGATTCACATTTAAAGGTGGAAGAAAGCCAGGCCTAGTGTGAGCGATGCGGTCTAGCAGCAGAGTTCCAGAACCTCGTCTTTCTAGGAGATGCGGGGGTCTGCGACGCACAGAACTGGGGGATGTGGTGGGCGCGACGTCCAGGGACTCCCGAGAGCCATGGAAAAGAGACAAGTGGGAGCTGTTGAGCTTCTTTCTATCTAAGGGACCTTTGCCTGGCTCGAGGGAAATGGAGCTGGGTGAGTCAGCCCCTGGTTGTAACTCTAAGTCATAGAGGTCATTTTCCAGCCGTTTGAGGGATGCTGGCTCTTTGAGAGCAGAGGCTCCCGATGGGCACATGCCACCTTTCTCTTGGTCAACAGAGAGAGCTCCTCTCCTGGCCAGACGAGGGTGGGGAGCCTGGCCTTTCTCATAGGCTGCTTTCCAGGATGCTGGTGCCGAAGAGGCCGGAACCTTCAGAGCCTGCTCTGGGACTGAGGGGAAGAGGGCAGGGTCTTTGCCATCGATGCTGTTGGTTCTGGAGAGGGGCCCCCTCTTAGGGAAAGACATGTCGCTGATGTTCCTGATGACCTCACTGTCTGTGCCGGCACTGTGGGTTTCATCCTGCCGAGAGGAGGCTGCCAGCACAGAGGGCGCAATCAGGCCCCAGGGTTCAGACTGGAGCCTCTTCAGTTGGGGCAAGCGGGCCCCCACTTTCCTGGTGGGAAGGTTGCTGACTTTCCTAGTGGGAGACCCAGGATCATTGAGAATCTTAGAGGTGTTACAGCCACTTGGGTGTCCTGTCTGGAGGCCGAAGAAGTCATCCTCTTTTTCATTTGGTGGTGAGCTCAGGCCTGGAGCCTTCAGTTCAATGTCAGAAGGAGATGCACACAGTGGAGGTGACTGTCGGTCTTCCACCTTGGGTGAAGGAGGGACATTAAGATACTGTTTAGTGGTTTTGGTGCCGGAAGATGATTTATCCGTTGTTATGATAATCACTTCCTTCCCTTTGGCTTTGCAGGCGTCAATGAGATGTTTCAATGCGTCCTTGTCATCTGCATTTATTGCATAAACCAGAGCCGAAGCCCCACTGCGATCCTCAAGGCTGGGGTCAGCTCCATTTTCCAGGAGTAGGGAGACCACTTCTCCCCCTGCTCTTCTGATGCAAGCGTGGATGAGAGCAGTCTTTCCAGACTTATCCTGGATATTAGGGTCTGCCCTGTTGTCCAACAAGTACTTCACCATCTTGGACTTGCTGATACTTTGCTGATCCACATGTTTGGTGATACATGCCACCATGAGAGCAGTTTCGCCTTTGTCATTGCTCTCATTGATATAAGCTCCCCCTTCCAGGAGGAGTCTGGTCAGCCGCAGCCTGCCCAGCCACACAGCCTTCAGAAGGGAGTTTCCATCAGTCCTCAACTCCGTGTCATCATCCATCATATTGGCTTAGAATCTCCAGCCACCAGGGCAGTCAGACCTAGCAAGGGAAGAAGAGGGGGAAACGTTAGGTATTCTATTGCTGATGTGTGCAGCATGGCTGTGACAGGGTCAGATACAGTGAGATCCTAGCCTGTCCTCAAGCTGTGTCAGCTTGGCTCAGTTGTCTGAGTGATTTCTTTATCTATAATTGGGGCTAGGAGTAGTAGTGACCTACCTCATGAAGAGTAGTGACCTACCTCAATCATCATGAAGATTGCTTGTGATGGTGTGTGTAAAACACTTAACCACATGAAAATCTGTTAACATAATGCCTAACATGGACTAACTATTTTGCAAATGCAAAATTTTGCTTTTAATGTTTTATTAGTGCATCATAATGATACATAATAGTGGGATTCATTGTGACATATTCATGTGTGCACATAATTCATTCCAATTAATTCCCCAGTATTTCCCCTTTCCCTCCCTGCCTTTCCTTCTCTCCCCATCCTCTATTCTGGTCTTTTCAATTTTTATTTATATGTGTATTTTTTGATTGGTACTTTATAATTATACATAAAAGTAGGATTCATTGTGTTATATTCACTCATGCATATAGCATAATTTGGTTAATTTTATTCTTCAGTTCTCCTTTTCCTCTCTCCTCCCTTCTCCTTGATGCTTTACTTCTCAAATATTGATCTCTCTTCTATTTTCATGATATTCCCCTTTTTCTTTTATTCCTTTTTCTCCTATAGGTTTTGCTTATGAAGGAAAACATTTGACCCTTGACTTTCTGAGTCTGGCTAATTTCATTTAGCATGATGTTCCCCAGTTCCATCCATTTATTCACAAAGGATATAATTTTAGTCCTCTTTGTTCCTTTGTGTGTATATATATATATATATATATATATATATATATATATACCACATTTAAAAATTAATTTATCTGTTAATTGACACCGAGGCTGATTCCTGTAACTTTGCTATGGTGAATTGTGTTGCTATAAACATCAGAATGCATGTTATCACTACAGTCTGCTGATTTCAGTTCTTTGGGAAAAATACTGAGGAGTGGAATAGCTGGATCATGTGGTTTCATTCCTAACCTTCTGAGGAATCTCCATACTGATTTCTACAGTGGTTGTACCAATTTGCAGTATTACCAATAACATATACATGTACCTTTCCCCTTGAATCCTCTCCAGCATTTATCATTATGTATATTCTTAATAGTTGCCATTCTAACTGGAGTGAGATGAAACCACAGTGTGGTTTTAATTTGCATTTTCCTGATTCAAATGCAAGGCATTGTTGTATTGAGTGCACAATACTTATCACAGATGTAGAAATTTAAGTTCCTAAAAGAAGTGTTTGTGTCTACCTTGTTTACTGCTTATTTCAGCATTTGGCAATGATTCATACATGGTGAATGAGTTACCTCACAATAATTGTTTAATTCATTCTTGGTGTAATAAAAAGACTAGTAAGAAACATGCCAAGTTATTCCTTATTCTGGGTCATGGGGCTTAATAGGGTTTAATTTCCTTCTTTTTTACTGTATTCCTAAAATAAATCAGTACTACTGTTTTAATAGAGGGAAAATAGGTGTGTGTGTATGTGTGTGTGTGTGTGTGTGTGTGTGTGTGTGTTGTGATTTAAATGTGAGGTGTCCCACAAAAGCTCCTGTGTTAGACATTGCAAGGAAATTTAGAGGTGAAAGGACTGGGTTATGAGAGTCTTAACTTTATTAAGTGCATTAATCCCTTGATAGGGATTAACTGGATGGTAACTGTAGGCACATAGGCTGTGGCTGGAGGAGGTAAGTCCCTGTGGGCGTGTTTTTAGGGTATATATATTGTCCTTATTGAGTGAAGTCTCTCTTTCTGATTCCTGGGGCCATATCCTGAGCTGCTTTCCTCTGACATGATGTTCTGCCTCAGCTCGAGCCCTGAGGAAGGGAGATGGCTGTTGATGAACTGAGATCTCTGAAACTTCCTCCTCCAAAATTGTTCTTGTCAGGTCTTTTGGTCAAAGCAGTGAAAAAGCTGACTAAAACGTGTGTGTGTGTGTGTGTGTGTGTGTGTGTGTGTGTGTGTGTACACAAATCAGTCTAGTCACCTCTTTTCAGGCTGAGTCCCCACTCTTCCAGCAGATGTCAGAATTCTCCTACTCTTCATTCCGAAGAGTTCTAACAATGCAATGCTATATCCTCCCTCTGATTGAAGTGATAAGGGGCAGAGGACAGAGAAGAGGATTACACTTTTGCTCACAAATATGAGGAAATAAAGCTCAAACCTGAGCTTCCTCTGCTGGGGTTTGTCAAACTCAAGTTCTGTGTTTTGTTCTCCATGTGTGAGTTAGCTAGTCCTGGGCTCAGAACCTCAAAACCTCCACACAATGTGTTGTTGAGGCCTTTCACAGATAAGGAGTAACAGGCAGCCTGGCCAGGCCATGGGAATCATACCTGCTGGCATCTCTGCCAGCAAAGCCTCTATTGTGGACGTCCTGAGCCTCCAGCGCCTGCTGAGCAGATGACCTGTGTAGTCTACTGGCCACAGTTCTTGAGTTCCCTCCTCATCTGATCCACGTCATTTTTTTCTTACTGAACTATCCTGAGCAGTTACTTATCAATTTATATTTCTCTATGAAAATGGACAGAAAAGCTTCTCTTAATTGAAGTTGAGAAATAGATTTATTTCCTTTTCAAAAAAAATGAATCTATGAATAGATATTTTCTATAAAAAAAAACACACTTAAGAATTTAAAGAGGAAAAGGTCTCCTTCACCCACACCTACCCCTTCTTGAAGCCACTCTCCATAAGTAACAAGGTTTACAGTCTAATCTCTATCTTTCGGCTTCAGATCAATTTCTGCTTTTTCTGAATCTGATCTTGTTGCAAATGTGACTATGTGTTTCTGCCGTATTTTCTACAAAAAAAATGCTACCACATATTATTTAAGATATTGATAACGGGTCTCTGCTTCTGTCTATTTCCTTCCTTCCTTCTCCTTTAATCTCCCACCAATCTTCCCCTGTGTGCATGAGGGAAAGATCCCTGTCACTCCTCAGTGGTTATACTTATGGTTGTTATGTTCAGAGTCTTATGCTCTGATAAGCTTCTCAGTCTCCAAGCTCTGGAGATCTGAAGAATTACCAAGGACTAGCTAAATGAAAGGGAATGTCCCATGAAGATATGCTTCTCTCCCTTCCATCAATGTCCTTTCCCCAGGTCACCTCTTCAGCATCAACCCCTGAAACTCTGGTCCTTATTACACTCTACCTACCTTGAAATATCATTATTTCTCAAACATACCACTTTTTTTTTTCCCTCTTGGCACTGTTCATGTTTCTAGATATAAGGCCTCCCTGATCTTCTTTAATTATTCATCCTCCTCCAAACTTCAGCTCAAATGTTACTTCCTTTGTAATCAAGAGGAAAATCACTCAAAATCCAAAAGGGAGAGTTGAGTAAAATTACAATGACTCATATTCAGACTATATAAAGAACTCCTACAAATCGCTTCCTCCAAAAGAAGATACATAAATGACCAATAAGCACATAAAAAGGTATCCAGCCTCATTAGTACTCAAGGAAAAGCCAACTAAAGCACAATGAGAAACCACCACATCCTCACCAGAGTGGCTAAAATTAGACAGACACACAAACCAAGAATGGATGAAGTTGGGGAGCAACAGGCACCTGCTGGGAAACTTGATAGCACTAAATTGAACTAAAGCCACACTCCGACCAGATGTTCCATGCCTAGGTTTTTACCCATGGTCAGTTTTAAAACAGACCACGAAGTCCTCCTATCCTGGCATATATTCAAGGAGTTGGCCCTATGATTTGCTTTGATCAAGAAAATGAGGCAAAAGTAATTTTGTGCAAATTTGAGGCAAAGCCTCTGTAGACCCTACAGCTTCCAAGTTTGCTCTCTTGGAATCCAGCTGTCTGTGAGGAAGTCTAGATCTACCACAAAAAGGGGCACATAGAGCTTTAGCTGATGGTCCAGGTAGCTACCAGAATGTGGTGAGACCATCTCGGACCATCTAGCCCCAGCTAGATGACTGATTGAGTGAACCCAGATGAAACCAGCAGAAAAAATATCCAGAGCCTGGCCCAGACTGCAAAAATATGCAAAAAAAAAAAATCGTTATTGTTTTAAGTCACTCATTTGGGGGTGGCCCAGTCACAGTAATAGATTAGTAATTAATGAATGTACCAAAAGACTGGCTGCATTATTCAAAAGACAAAAACTAGAAACAACTCATTAAGAAGAACGTAGATACAGAAAATATAGCATGTGCATACCCTAGAATACTGCACTGTCTTTGTTTCTCTCTCTTTCTCTTTTACATACATGTGCCCATCCCCCCCACACACCCATACCACACTGAAAGTAGAAACTGGCTGCTGTGTCCCCTGTGTTTCTTAATACTTTGCAACTCCCTTTATAGGAGAATCGAGCTTGTTAATCATCTGGGTCGGCCTGTCCACAGAATTCTGGGCTCTTGAGATAGAAGTACCATCTTTTCTTCTCTGTCAGCTATGTGGTAATTGAAAAGTAGGATAAAGAAATGATGGAGAAATGGAAGAAGAGGAAAAGGGAAGGGAGGTGGGAAGGAGGATGGACGGGTAATTGGATTACCTTTTATGTTGTGTTTGGTACAAATTGCATACCTCTAGTCCACCTCAAAGTCAAGGGAGAAAGGCAAGGAGGAAAAAAAGAGAAAAGGAGGAAAGAAAAAAAAAGTATATCTAGGAGACTGCTTATCCCCCTTTGCTTGGAATCAGTGCTCTTGTCCCTAATCAACTCTCCACAAGCTCCTAAAGAATGGAGCAAACTGAAGGCAAAACATCCATGTTTTGTTTTTGTCTTATTTTTTGTTTTCATTTATTTTTCATTTATTTATTGTAATATGGAATGTGGAGCCCACCCTTAGACACAACACTCTGTGCTTACCGAGCTGCTCTGCAGGCTATCACCAGTTTTTCACAGTGGGCCTCTCAGCTGAAACTCCTTAAACTATGAAAATGCAAGAGGTTTGTTTGAGGACAGAATCAGGTTCCGTATCTCACTCTTATAGCCCAGATAAAATGTGCTGGGCTAACATTAACTGTCGGCAAGCTGCATTTAACTTATACTTGTCATTTCAAGAATTAAATTAAAATTAAATTAAAATTTCAAGTTTAAAAGACTGCAGTTGACATGGTTGGTTGACAACAACCTTACAAATTACACCAGATTCAACCCATGCATCATGATGGATTCGCATAGCCTCACCCAATGCCTCCCTCTCTGGGTGTTGGCCACTTGCCTGGCTTGCTTTCTTAGTGAGCCCCATACCTTTCCTCTAGTCTTAAATCCAGGTGCCTGGCACCTGGTTTCAACTAACCAGGATAAATTGACCCTGGCCTGATTTTGTATAGCAGTTCCTAGAGAGAACAGGTCACTCAATCAAGAATGTGGGAGAGTTAACTCTTTGTAGAACAAATGTTAGCAAATAGGAAATAGATGATAGAGGAAGAGATGTTTGGAAAACTCATCTCCCTTTCTTTGCCCAATAGCCTCTTCTAAGATGTAATGTGACTTCCCCAGGACTCCCCATGAAGCTGAGGCTAGCTCTTCCTTGCCTCATTTTCACTTCCCTTCATTCTTATTTCCCAGTGTTTTATAACCCAGCAAAGAGTTAATTTGTATGTTTTTGCGTTAGACTAATGCCAAGTGCTCCACTAACCATAAAATCCCCTTTCAAGAAGTTTTCTCTCCATTTCACAGATGGGAAAACTAAAGCCAAGTGTGAAGAAGCCTAGAGAGAAACCAAATGCCTGTGGTCATTCAGTGATCAGGGCTGACTGTGTGGAGGTTTCCTGTCAGCTCACAGTGACCCCTTAAATTGTGTATCTATCCCCCTACAGAGTGCTCCTCTCAGACTTGCATAGCCACATCTACTTCCTCCCTCTCTAGAGAATACCTAATATTCTTGCTTTCAGCTATTTGACCTGTTCCATGTGCACAGTGGCTCAACCTTTGGTGGAACTTGAAATTGGGGCTAAAAATACCAGTCATCTGGGCTGTTTGTAGGAACTGATGTACTGGGCACTCCAGATGTTAGGCTGCCTTGTGAGTTAGCCACATGTGCAGAGGGAGAAGAATAAAAGCAAGTGGCCTGAAAAGCTCAGTTGGAGAGAGAGAGCTTCTCCCCGCCACCCCTCCTGAGTTTTAACTGCCTTCAGAGTCCATGAACATTCTGGAATTCTTTCAATAAATTAGCATATTTTTGCTTCTGATAGCTCAAATTAATTTCTGTGACTTATAATCAAGTAAGTCCTGACTAAAACACTAGCATTACTTGCTCATCCATCCATTTATTATTGCATCATCAAACATAAATCAACTATCTATGCCATGCCAGGATAAAGAGTTATATAAAATGCAGGCACAGCTGCCAAGGTATTTACAATCTAGAGGTAAGCCAGATGTATATTTTAATAATAATAAATATTTATGATATGCTTACCATGCTCCAAGCAATGTGCTGAATACTCTACATGCATTATGTCATTTAATTCTTACAGTGATACTGTGAGATGAATACTATTATCCTGACTTTGTGAAAAAATAAAACTGAGTCTCAGGGAGATAAAGTCACTCATCCCAAAATAACCAGGCAGTATGTTGAGGAGCTGGAATTCAAATCCAGATTCAGTCCAAAGTCCATGTTCTTAACCCTTTCATGAAATAAGTACAGTACAACATAGTAAGTCCCAGAATGGAGGACAAACATGCAGCAGAAAGATAATGAGTGCCACGAGGACCTAGAGGTACAGATTAGAAAAGGATTCATAAGGAGAAGACAATTGAGCTAGATCTTCAAAAAGGAGCAGAAATTTGTTGAATCAAAAAGGGTAAGGAATTACCCTTAGGGGTAACTATAAATTACAAGACAGAGGTAGCAGAGCAAATATTTTGTGGACTTCATAGTTCAGGGTGGTGTTGGAAAGAGTGGGGAGTGCATTGGTAGAACAAGAAAATATGGGGATGTCTACAGAGATCAAATTCAAGGTTCTTTGTAGCCTTGTCCCGAAGGTTTGATGTTCATTATGTGGAAGTGGGGAACCAGTCAAGAGTTATAAGGAAGAGGGTGATATGATCATTGCCTATAGTGTGAGAAATGGACTGAGAGGATGGGAGCCCACCCAAGAGCCTCTGGGAGATGAAGAAGATCAGAAATGCCACAGTAAGGATGCGGAAGAAGAATCAAGCTGGACAGATGTTTGCAAGGTAGAATTGAATAGTCATCCATTAGATGTGAGGGTAAACCAAAGTGTAATGTCCTTTAACTTGAGCATTTATCTTCAATCATGAATCACAGAGAATAAATGGTAAGGAAACCTAATGCTGGAAAGATTAGATGCCTTCCAGAAGGAAAAGAAAATCATTGAAAAGAGTTGGCATAACACCAGGATACTGAAATCCCAACTTGGGTTGTTCTAGCCACCATGTTTTTTTCTTAAAAACTTGGTGACCACTTTTTCATGTATTTCAGAAAAGTAAACTGAGAAATGGACAGAGTTTGCCTGATTCCTTCCTTGTCATGCTCTCAGGGCTGTTTTCTGTTTTACCTCACCTCTACTGTAATGGCAGCTAAAATAATGTTCAATAGCACAGGGTCTAGAGAAGAAATGCTGAAGACTGAATATTACCAACATCTGGAGAGTCAAATGATGCCTTTTCTAATAGAGGGAGTATGTGGATGCCAACTTGATCCTCAAGTCCTCTGATTATTTTATTCTCTGAAAAGCTATGGAAGTCCTAAACTTTTTTTAAACTGAGAGAAGCAATTTTGTTCAAGCTTCATGAATTTAAAAATAGAAATTACAGGCAGAGATTAAACCTTTTAATCTCTCTGAATCCAAGGTCTTTCATTCCCATGCCAGTCTAGTTCTTTGGCCTGGATCTTAAGCCAAGGATGCAAATTAGACCTGAAAGTCAATGTGGCCCACAGTCAGATATTGTTTAACTGGCACACTATTTTAAATTTTTTTAAAAAATTTAAATGTGTTAAGATGAATTATTTATTGTTCAGTTTGAAAAGGCCTTGCCATTCTCTGTAGTCTTACAACTGACCTGATTCACACATTCCAGTTACTTTTTGGCCTATGTATGGATGCAGTTTTACATATAAAAGCAAAATACAAGAACATAGTCATGTTGCTGTGGTTTTTGTACTTTCTGTCACTTCCTAGCTGCTCACCTCTTCAGTTTGCTTGAAAACTGAAATAACCTTATGCGTATAGAAGCTTTTCTGTAAACTTTAATGTACAGTATGTTCAAGTTAGCCATTTTTAATTATGTAATTAACAATTGCCTCAGTAAAGAAATAATGTCATTCACTTTGTCACTCCTCTCTTAAATCATACTGACATTAGGTTTCCAGTTAAACTTCCCTTGTTTGGTCCAGTGGCAGATTTTTCAAAGGTTTGAGGGATGTGTTGTGCAGAAGAGAAGGGCCTGCAGACTTTTATAAACATCTTTAAAGTTTCTCATGTCCCCTCAAAAAGGTGTAGGGATATACTTTCACTGTACTTAATGACCCAGAGTAAGTTTCTAGGACTTTATATTATGCACATTTTATATTCATTTATTTCTGGCTATTACCTGTATCTTGTCTGTCCTTTGCTTTCTGACATCTTGTGAAGCTTTATAAATTGTTTAAAATTCTTCATGGAACAGAATATAATCAACAAAGATTATTTTGATTCATATGAGATTGCTATTGCTGTACGTGAAAATTATTAAAGTCATCAATTTCATATATTTAAAGTGCTTATAAAAGTGTACCTTTTATAAGTACTTTTTAAAGTACTTATAAAAATATAGTTCTGTGATTACCCCCACAGTCCTAACTGCTGAGGAAGGGCTAGCCGAGAACTGGATTCTAATCCCAGCTCTGCTTACTGGGTTTCTGAATATTTGGGGCAGGAATCATTTTGCCTTATGAATAAAATAACCCAAATCCTGCCTACTTTACAGGACTGTTAAAATGATCAAATGATCGCAATACATGAACACCCTGTATGAAGTCCTGTAAAAGTCCAAGGGATTGGTACACTGAAATAAGCTCATCCTGAATTCCTTCCACTGAGCCCTGCTCTGAGCCCAGACCCTTGTAGTGTGCCACTAGTGTTCATTAACAGTCCTCTTTCTCTTCCAATTACCTGTCTCCTCCCTTCCAATCCCCCCACCCAATCAATCACAATTAACAGTTCGCTGGATGTATCTCCGTACATGATCCTTTTGACCACCGCCCCCCATGCTTCTGCAAGGAAAGCATTATTATAATTTTACAGATGCTGAGCTTGAAGTTCAGACATGTTTAGAAATTTTGTTCAAAGACACGTTTTTAAGTGCTATCTATGTCTTTCATTCAAACTTGGTTCCTAAGTTCAGAGCTATTTCATGCAGGCAATTCTGCTCAGGCATATCCTCCCACTATATTTTCAGGTTGTATATTCTTGGGCAAGTTTCTCAGACTCTTTTGCTTCAGTTTTTTCATCTGTTTAATGGGAATAATAATAGTACATAAAGAGTATACTCATGGTGTTCTATAAAAATTAACCCATAGAGCGTTTAGCACAGGGCCTTGGCACATGGACAGCCTTTTATAAATGTTAGCTGTTTGAGGAAGTTGGGATTCACCTTCCCAAACCCAGGAGGCCACCGGTTCAGCTGCATTCGTGGAAGCTTTGGGGGCTATCTTTATACTCCGCCTCTTCCTTCTGCAGTCACGGGAAGCAGTTACAAGCAGATCAAAAATTGAGCTCCACGTTTGCTTTTGCTATTCGAGAGCCCTTCCTCGCAAAGCTGGGGGCGGTGTTACGTATCCGCCCACCGCAGACAGCACCGGTGGCCTGGGACTGAAAAGCCGGGGCTGTACAGCTCTAGCTGCGTGCTTTATGCTGCCGGGGAGGGGGAGGGGGCTGTCCGAGGTGCTGAAGTCGGGGGCTGAGGCCGCGGTAGCCGGGTGTGTCAGCGTCCATTGTTGCCACTGTCTGTGGTCATCGTCGAGAAGGCCGAGTATGGGGGTCAGGTGAAGCCAGGGCGGTAAGTGCTTCTCCCACCATTTCTCAGAAATGCCCAGATACATATTCTTTACAATTTCGTGAGCATTTTCAGGATCATAACATCTCACCGCCCACTTCTCACAGGTTTCTGCAAAAATTTAAGATTTTGCTCCCTCTTCAGTTCCTGCAAAAATATCCAGACGCCTATCACCCAGCCCCGCTTTGCAACAATTTCCTACAAAAATTCAGGCCCCTACGCATCTCATCCCCACGCGTCAATGCAAAAATAAAATATTTTAAATCCGCCTTCCATTCCAGTCTCCCACAATTTCCTGTGATAAAAGCATGCTCTCTCCTACCAGTCCCCGCCTCCTGCCTGAGGCTAAACAGCGTGGACTTACTTCTCGGGAGCTTGAGGTTCTGCCTAGGCAGCCAGGGGAGACCCCTCTGGAAGCACTTACCTGGTAGGGACGCTCATCAAGCGAGGCCACCTGGGTCCAGACCACGGGTAGTGTCATTACTTCCAAAGCACAGTCAGAAGGCGCCCAGAACCTCCGCTGGCGGCTGCAGGTGGGCTGCCAGAGGGCACCGCCAGGCTGAACCCGCTCAGGAACTGGGGCTTCCCCTGGCCTCGCGGGTCCTGTTGAGTGACTTGCCCTAACTTCAAGGTCCATGAATGAAACCTCTGCGTCAGTCCTTCGAATCACGCCCTGCTCCTCCAAGTTGAGGTGGCAACAGAGGATTTTCTTTTTCTTTCTTTCTTTCTTTTTGTTAAGAGAAAGAAGCTTGAAGGAAACGTGAGGCTTGTCCCCCAGTTTCCAGCTGCTGGTTTGCAGGTCTCCTGCGCAGCACCAGCCCTCCGGCTCGGTCTTAGTCTTAGGCTGGCTCTACTGGCTGATGAGGCGCGGCTGCCCGCTGGCGCCTGAGAGCAGCTCTCCAGCCGCGACGGGAGAGGGTTGTGTGGGTGTGTGTGCTGTGAGGAAGGAGGGGGCCGCGGGGGTGGGAAGTGCCTACCTGCAGCTGGGAGGAAAGGCGCCCGCCGCCGCTTCCCGGCGGACTAGCTCGGCAACTTAGCGCGAGTCTCGCGGAGCCCGGGGCGGGGGCGTGGCGGTGCGCACAGACCCCGCGCCGCAGACCTCGGGGTCCGGAGAAGCGAGCAGACCCCTTCCACAGTCTGACTTGACCCTGCGAGTCTCGGACGGGGCAGGGATTCGAACTCTTGTCTCTTTGGTGGTTTCTGCAACTCTGCCTTTCTTAGATCCTTTCATAAACGCCCTGGGTACTAAGGATGAATCAGTCCACAGGGTGGGAAGGAGAGGCAGAGAAGCCGAAAGCCAAGGGTGGTCCTTTAAAACTTGGGAGCCATCTAGTAGTGCAGGTTTCTGCAGTCGGACCTTCGGATTTCTTTGCCTACTTGGTTCTCTAGCCCACCTCCAACCCATTCCCGGGACTTCCTGTAGAGTCCTTCACCAAAATTTAAGCTAAGTTTTTACAAAATTAACTCATGATTGTCATATACTATTCAAAGCACACAGCACTATATTTAGGAAGTGAATGCCCAGCCCCCCCACACACACACACCAGTAGAGCCTTTCCCATTAATCTATTTCCTGATGGCAACCTGAATTTCTATCTTGATATGTATATTGGTTCTATTTGTCCTAACCCCGCCCCCAAAAAATCCTACTTCTTCTTGAGTCAGTTTTAGTCATTTATATGTGCCTAGAAAATTGTCCACCTCATTTACATTTTCAAATGTACTGCCACAAAATCATGAATAGTGTCACCTTGTAATTTTTTATTTTCTCTGAATTGTTCTGTGCCTTCTTTGTATTCCTAATATTGTTTGTGTTTCCTACCACCCTCCACACATCCACACACACACACACACACACACACACTTTTTTTTGTTTGTTTACCACATTCACTGAAGGGCTGTCAATTTTATTGATTTTTAAAATTCTGAATATTGGGTTTTAGTGTGTCTTTTCATTTATGTTTCCATTGTATCCCTCTGGAAATGTTTCCACATAGTGACCATTATGTGTAAGGATGCTGTTTCTGGAGTGTTCCCCTGTAGAGCTGATTTGTGGAGTGGAGTTTGCAAGTCTTTTCTTTCAGGGCTTCTGAACTTTCCATCTTGCTTAGGGAGGCTTCCTATACCAGAATCACAAGTATACTTCCCTAACTGTTCTAGTGAATTATAGCTTTGAGATACTCATTGTTTAGGTTACCAGTTATCTGAAAATTGTATTTGTACATAGGGTAAGGTAGGGATCTGACACAGTTGAGAATTCTACTGTCCCCACACCAATTCTGAAAAATCCACTCTTCTACACACTGATTGAGATGTTATCTTTAATTACA
The DNA here is from genome assembly GCF_045843805.1 of Urocitellus parryii. Taxonomy (NCBI): domain Eukaryota; kingdom Metazoa; phylum Chordata; class Mammalia; order Rodentia; family Sciuridae; genus Urocitellus; species Urocitellus parryii. Next base: position 121,580,656 of record NC_135536.1, on the reverse strand, counting down.
TCATGCTATGGTGCCCAAATAAACTCTATTTAGTCCACATATGTTCTTTTATACAAATGTATCAGAATCCTTTATTCATAGCAATGAGATTTTTTTTTCCATTTGTATTAATAAATTGTTTTTATAGGAATGATGAGTTTGTACTTAGCTTTGGGACAAAGCTATGCAAGCCTTATGGGATGATTTTTTTAAAAAAAATTCTAGGATTTCCCTTTGGAAAATTCAAACCATTAACATAATTATCTGTTTATTGAAGTTTTACTAGAGCATACTTATAAAACCATCTGGGTTTGATTGATTATAGAAGGATAGGTCATTTTTTCCCCTTTTAAAAAGCAGTAATGTCTGTCATTTTCTTGAATTCATTTAGGGTAATTTATATTTGCCTAGAAAAAGAGTGTACTTCTTTTATGTGTTTAAATCTACTTTCATAAAGTTACAAATTGTCTTCTTTTATAATTTTAATCTACTTTTAATCTGATCTTATATTCCCCTTTCATTCCTGACATTTTTGGGTTCTCCCCCATTATTTATACTGTTTATATCTAATGTTATTTTGTTGTGGTCAAATTATATGATCTACATAATTTATATTTTTAATGGCCTACTTATATGACCACTTAAAAATACCCAATAAACATTTTCCCTCATACTCAATGAAGAAAAATGTACACATTCTGCATTTTTGTATTCAAATAACACCAGTCTTCCTGAAAAGTTTATTGCACATTAGTATCCTCTATATCTTTGTTTTGTACTACAAGGTAGTACAATGTATTGATTAAGAGCACAGACCCTGAAGGCAAACTGCCTGTATTTAAATCCCAACTCTACCCTTTGCCAGCCATGAGATCTCTGGTGAGACACTAAAAAAAAAAAATCCTTTCTGTGCCTCAGTTTCCCCTTCCACAAAATGGAATTAATCACAGCATCCACCTTACATAACTAGGTTGGAGACAGCTGAATTAAGGCATGTAAGATGCTCAGTGCAGTGTCTGTTAGAGAGTAAGCCTCTGTATGTATTAGCTATGTTTGTTTGCTTGATCTGAGGGTATTCAAATCAAACTTAAAGCCTTGCAGGATGTTTGAAAATTTTTTGGCAAAAATTAACATTGAGTCTGAGCTATATGATCTGCCTCCTTTTGTGGGCTGGATATTCAGTTATGAACAGGAGAGAAACATTGCTTCTGCAGAGGGATCTTCTAAAGATCCATCAGCATCTCCTTAGAGAGGGGTGTGTGTGTGTGTGTGTGTGTGTGTGTGTGTGTGTTGGGGAGAGAGAGAGAGGAAGAGAGAGAATTAGTGTTATGCTGTTACATGCCATCCATGTCATACAAAAGACTTTTCCAACCTATCCCAGGTCTGCTTGATGTTGGGCATTCAGCTGCTTCCTCAGGGATGTACCTGACATACTAGATTAATAAAAACAACAATATTTTTAAATAATTGCTAATAATAAAAATAAAAATTTTAATACTCAGTATTGCCAATGCCCTCCAGCTAGAGACCACCAAGTATATACCTGTAGTTGAAAAAATTAACTGTATTACTTGTTGCCATGAGGGAGGACACACGTTGGGAAACTTGGGGCTTCTCAATAAGAGAATTCTAAAAGAATGTGATGGGATGTAAGCTTTGTTTGGGAGATTTGGAGGAGGGTTAGGTTAACATCACCCTTAATACAGGTACTTGGATTAGAAGAGAATTGCATAAAATGGTATTCTGAAATGAAAAAGAAAATGATCCTTGGTGACATGGTTCCCTCTGCACTGTTTTAGGTTAGTGGAAGTGTTTATTTTCCATTCTTGAACGGTTTGCCTGTGCAGAGTTTATTTTCAGTCAATTCTTGTCCAGAGGGAGGAGAAAGACTCAGGGTGAGCACAGAGCTCTTTAGATAGAGCTGTTAGCAAGGAGCCTTGAGAGCCGTCAGATTCATTGACTTGATGCACATTGGGAGGCCAAATCCTAAAAGGATAAGGTGCTTTTTCCTAAGATTACACAACAAATCGATACAGCACCAGGGCTGCCGGGTCTCTTAAGACCAGCATGTGCAATCGGATGTGTTCCAGACCATCATAAAACTTAAAAATAGCCTGTACTGTATTTTTATCACAAGTGTATTACACATGTATTCCAGAAAATATAAATAAGATAGGCTTATTCTTCAAGTCCTTCTATTCCACTTTTTTCATTTAAAATTTCATTTCCTCCAAATTTTTTTATGGCTCGTTTAAATCAGCCTGCAGTGCTACAAGTAACAGAAAATCTAAGAGGGGTTTGTTTTCTCCTCTTTCCCTTTATTTTTTTAAAATTCTGGTAGGGACAATTAACCAGAGCTCTACTCTCATAACAAAATTTTAACTGTGTAATATACTATTGTTAACTGTAGGCAGAATGTTGCATAACACACCTCTAGAAAGGGGGTTGTTTTCTTACACACCAAAATGTCTGAAGGTGGGTCATGAAGTTCAGATGCTCACAACTTTCAAGACTAGCAGTGATGCTCATGGTCTCTACCTTAACTTTACTGGAAGGCTGCTGACAGCTCCAAGCACAATGTCCACATTCTGAAAAGAAAGAAAGGAATGGGTGGAGCCAGTTACATTGGCTAAATTTCTCCAGCAGTTCATCTCCCAGCCAACTTCTCTTTGAATCTTTTCATTTGAAATAGGTCATAATCAAGAGATTCTGGGAATATGGAAAGCAAGATTGTTATGATGGGCTAAGTTCCTTTCCCTGGTCTGACTTAATGCCATACCAAACAAATTAGAGTTCTGTTAGCAAGAAAATAAATGAAAAATTGATAATGAGATTGTCACATGCTTATTATTAAAAATTTGCAAAATGCAGATATACAAGAAAAAGAGACGATATGTATAAGAAATAATAAAAATATGATTGACACAAGTAGAATTAAACAATGGAGCACATGTTATTCATCTTGTAACCTCCTTTTCTTCCTTAAAACATCAGCTATAAAGCTCTCCACTTGTTTTTTAAATCTCCAACATACTTCCACATCATTATGTACTATTCTTCTACTCCACTGCTAAAGGCTGTGTTGTATTTTAGAGTATACATAATCCAGGATTTCTTTAATCAATTCTATCCATTAAGTTAAAGTTTCACAGTTTCTATTTTAAATAATACTGCAATGAAGGAAGAAAAGATTAACATTAAACAGAGACATGAGATGGGAGGGAAAGGGAGAGAAAAGGGAAATTGCATGGAAATGAAGGGAGACCCTCATTGCTATACAAAATTACATATAAGAGGTTGTGAGGGGAATGGGAAAATAAACAAGGAGAGAAATGAATTACAGTAGATGGGGTAGAGACAGAAGATGTGAGGGAAGGGGAGGGGGGATAGTAGGGGATAGGAAAGGTAGCAGAATACAACTATTACTAATAGGGCATTATGTAAAATTGTGGATGTGTAACCGACGTGATTCTGCAATCTGCATTTGGGGTAACAATTGGGAGTTCACAACCCACTTCAATCTAATGTATGAAATATGATATGTCAAGAGCTTTGTAATGGTGTGAACAACCAATAAAAAAATAATAATAATACTGCAATGAGGAATCTTTAGTTGACCTTTCTCAAATTTCAGAATTATTTCTTTAAAGCAAAATATTTGCAGTTGTAAACTAAAGGGAATACAAAATTTTGATACTTTTGAAACAGATTGCAAAATTAATCTATAGAAAAACTGTGCCAACTTTCATTACTGCTTACTCATACTTAAATGCACCCTCATCCATGTGGAGTCCCATCCTTAAAGAAAGATGCCAGTTTTATAGTTTTTAAAATGTATCAAGTCATTGTTTTAGTTCTTTTAATAATAGGTTGAATTTTGTAAAAATGTTTATTGGCTAACTTTCTGTAAAATTACCAATTTATATCTTTTACTCATTTTTCTGTTAGTGTTTGACTCAAAAGTCATTAGAAAATGTATATATGCTAAATAATTTCCTTTCCAAAATAATCACTATTATCCATATATTATTCTTAGGGCTCTTTCTTTCTCTCTTTCCTCCCCTATCCATCTCTTTGTCTGTCCTCCCCATCAGTCCATCCATTGATGTATGTATGTATGTATGTATGTATGTGTCTATCTATCTACCTATCTATCTACCTATCTATCTTTTTATCTATCTATCTCATGATTATTCCCTTTATGTAAATACCTGAAAGTAAAATTCTGACTCAACAGGTTAAAAAAAACATTTGGGGTTTTGAATAAGAATTGTCAAATTGCTCTCTGAAATATGGTATCAATGTATAAGGATACACCCCTCATGGACACTCATGGTAATACTATATTTTTAAAATACCAATTTGAGAGGCAAATTGGAAAGTTTTCTTTTTGATATCATATACTCTTTTGTTATTACTGATGTTGGCTATTCTCTTTTAATAAGATGTGATGGGAGCTTCACTATTTTGTTTTTTTCTTTCTATGAGATATTTTACATTTGTTAATAACATTTTATATTTTTAATTCACTTTAGTTTACTTTTATCTCTATTAATCACATGTTCCTGTTTTCCTTAAGTTTCTTTTACTGTTTGTTTCTTAGCTTTTTATATTAAGTACATTTATATTAAGTACATGATTCAATTTTACTCTTCCTTGTATAAAATTGAATTCATTTAAAGATATGAATTACCTTTAAACTACAGCTTTACCAAATCCACCCCTCTTTTCCACACCAAAAATAACTTTTTGGGAAAAAATGAGTATATGCTGGGAACAGTGGTGCATTTTAAAAAGAGGGTTGCTAAGGATATGGTTCAGTGGTTAAGTGCCCCTGGGTTCAATTCCTGGTACACACACACACACACACACACACACACACACACACATATCAGTATGATACTTCACCATAAAAGAAATTTCAAAAAGCCAGAGAAGTACAAAGATAAAAGTTAATCACTTGAAATTCTACAATTCAGAGCTGACTATTGTTTACATTTGAGGAAATATTTTCCCAGAAGTTTCTGCTTTACTAAATGTATACAAAATTATGTAAGGTGGTATTGTAACATACTTTTAGTGAAATATCATATAATAAAAATCTTTTCCTGTCAATGAATATAGTATGCATGTGGCTTTTAATGACAAGATAATAGTCCATTGTATAAATGTATTATAATTTATTTAACCAATCTGCAAGGCATGTCCATTTTGGTTGTTTCTAATTTTTTTCTTTATAAATGAGAATTATATTTCTGTGTCCTTGTCCAACTAATCTTTCAGAGTAAATATCTACAAAGTAAATTGCTGAATAAACAAAAGGACAATAATTTATATTAATGTAAGAAATATTTCCAAACCACTCTACTGAATGGTTATAAAAATTTATGCTCCCACCAACAGGGAGTGACACTAACCATTCTCTTACACTCTTGCCAATTCTGGACACTATCAATATTTTTAACCCTAACAATCTGTCAGGAACAAAAAGGGGACTTCATTTTTTTTCATTTTATGATTTTGATAAATTCTCATATATTTGCAAGTTATTGGGGTTGAATATATATGTCTAAGTGTCTGTGTGTGAGTTGGTTGTTCAAATCCGTTCTCACTTTTCTATTTGACTTATTAGTTTTTAAACCTTTCTCTGTATTTATATTTTATCCTTAATCTGGTATACATATTACAAATATTTTTTAAGTTTTTATTTGTATTTGGTTTTACTTTCTTTACTTTTGACATAAAAAGTTTTTAATTTAAGTAGTCTAAAACTGCCTAAATTTTGTTTTAAAATTGTAGCCTTCTGTATCATGCTTAGAAGCCTTCTGAGCTAAAGACTGAAAAGATTCTGACATTCTTGTGAAAATCTTATATGTGAAAATCTTATAATTGTTGTTTTTCAATTAGATTTTTACTCACCTAGTATTTATTTTATACAATTAACTAGATTGCATTGAGATCAATTGTGTTCCAAATGCAAACTCATTTCCCCAATATAAATTTTAGAAGAATTTATCTTTTTTACACTTTTATGAGGATTACCTTTGTTATATAGTAAATTGACACAAAAACTTGAATTTAGAAAAATACACTAGAAAATGGAAAGACGTCCCATGTTCATGTATTAATATCATTAAAATGGCCATATTACAAAAAGACATCTCTAGATTCAATGCAGTTTTCATCAAATTACCAATGATGTTCCTCACAAAAATAAAAAAAAAACCAAAATACTATATGAAAGAAAAAAAATCCACCCCAGAGTAACCACAGAAATTCTGAGCAAAAGAAGCAATGCTGAAAGAATCACAATACCCCCAAACATCATGAAACTAGCATAAAAACAGCCATGTAGACCAATGGAATAGAACAGAAGACATAGATACAAAAACACACACACAGATACAGCTTTTTGATCCTTGGCAAAGGCACCAAAAACATATTTTGGAGAAAATACAGCCTTTTAAATAAATGATGCTTAGGGAAACTGAATATCCATACATATAAGAATGAGACTAGATATTTGTCTCTCGCCCTACACAAAAGTCAACTCAAAATTGATCAAAGATCTAGGAAGTTGACTGAAATTTTGCAACTCCCAGAAGAAAATGTAGGGTCAAACTCCAACCTAGGTGTAGGCAAGAGCTTCCTTAATAGGACTCCTAAAACTCAAAAAACAATACCAGGAATTAATAAACAGGTTGGCATCAAATTAATAAGCTCTGCACAGCAAAAGAAACAAGACTATGAAAAAAGAGCTCATAGAATGGGAGGAAATCTTTTACTAGCTACTCTTCTAACAAAGGATTAATATTCAAAATATATATATATATATATATATACATGTATGTGTATATATGTATACCTCACATATATCAAAGTTTAAGCTTATATAAAGGGTGTGTGACATACAATCTACAAGTAATGATAAAAATAGTAATGATACATAATAGTAAAATGTATTAAATAATTCATAAAGATGAATTTTGAGTATTTATTTTAGTAGACTTTATTTATTTAAATTCTAAGTTTATATAACAATTTTAAAATAAAAGCTGTGTTCTGACAGGCTGAGAAAATTCCAAAAAACTTATTAATCAGTTCTCAAAGCTGTTACAACCAACTCCAACACACTTTTGTTGTTGTTATTTTATTTTTTGTTGGTTCTGGGGACTGAACTCAGGGGTACTTAACCACTGAGCCACACCCAGCCCTTTTTTATATATTTTATTCAGAGACAGGGTCTCACTAAGTTGCTTAAGGCTTCACTAAGTTGCTAAGGCTGGCTTTGAACTTGTGATCCTCCTGCTTTAGCCTCCCTAGCAGCTGGGATTACAGGCATGTGCCACTGTGCCCATTTCCAACACACTCTTGTCCAACAACCCTGAAATCATAGGAAGGCTGCGCTTAAAAGGCCCTTCGCAATGATTTGGTCCAGTTCACATTTCATATAGGTGGAGAAATCACAAACTTAGGCTTAGTAAAAACTGCAGTTAGTTATCAACAACAGAAGAAACCTTCATGCCCCCAGCAGTTGGTCTACTACTTGCAACTCAGTGTGTGACACCACCAGCAACAGCATCACCTGGGAACTTGTTAGAAATGCAGAATCTTGGGCCCCATTCCAGACCTACTGGATCAAGATAACAAAATCTCCAGATGATCCTTAATGCACACTTCAATTTGAATTTCGAAGCAGTAGTTCTGATGCAGGTTGTCCATTAGAATCACCTGGGGCTAAAAAAAAAAAAAAAAAAAAAAAATCCATACCTAGATCCTACCCTCAGAAATTGAATGAAATTGTTTTGTGTTTTCTTAAGATCCCCAAATGGTTTTACAGTAGAGTGCAGAATAAAGATCTGGACTGTGCCACATTTCCTCTATGACACCCAAATCTGCTGAGACTGACTTTTCCAGAGAAGCAGGAATGTAAGTGACCTCACAATGACAATGGTCTGGGTGGCTGGAAACCATCTTGGACAAACTGCCTGAAAACAGAATCCCAGGACCTGCATGCATCCACAGCTCCAGAAGCCCTACTTTCTCCCAAATAGAAGCAGAGCGACCCTTTGGAATGCCTGGGAAAATGGAAGTATGGGAAAGCCAGCAGACACAGCAAGCTGAAAAGAATGTTGTTATACCAAATTTACGCTGCCATCTCTGTTCTGGCTCTTCCTTTCTTCACTCTGAAGAGACCGTATTGAAGGTGTCATCACCACACAAATGCAACACTATTTTGATTGCCATCCTCCTTCCCACCCTCTTCTAGGGGCTCCTACAGAATTTGTTTTGTTTTTTCACCTTTAAAGTATTTTATAAAAATACTCAGCAAATATTTCAGCAAAAATAACTGTCCCTAAATAGCCGCTCTATCCAGTAGAAGTCATGATCACCAGTGTTCCTCCGAAATGCCTAAAATAGAGTCGATGCTTGCGGTTCCCTCCAAGGAGCGTCCTTGTTTAGCTAACCTAGTTAGAAGCTGTGAGCTTGTGCTTTTGGGTCCTGTGAGAGCCTTGTATTTTTAAAATAATCTTGTCTAAAAAACCTCTCTTCTCCCAAAGGAGGTTCAGGATATGCAAATTTCCAGGAACTGCAAGCCAAGAGCCAATCTGTGTGTGGAGATGTGGCCCTTGTTTGCAGACTCCCAGGGGAAGCGCCAGGTAGACCTGGACCAGGGGCAGTGTCTGAGCACAAGACCCCTAGGAGCATCTACGTGAGGCTTCCTTTGGGCCATGCTTCTCTACTGATGGAGCCCATGACATAGGTGTTCTCCAAGGACCCTTCGTCCCTACCTCCACAGTTTTGTCACATCTTTTGGAGCAACAAATGTGGAGAACAAGTCCTGCCTTTTAGACTGCTTCCTGCCATGATCTAGGAGGGCACCTGTGGCACAGAAGACACGGTTATAACAGTGATGGCTGAAGTCAACAGTGGACTGGAACAGGGCAGTCAAAGTCTGTGGTCAGCCCCTATGGAGGCGGCAGTTACCAACTCATCCTAATTTGCCAGGAACTTGTCGGTTCAAGCACAGAAGAGCCTCGCGTCCCAAGAACCCTCTGAATCCGGAACAAACCAGAAAATTGGTCATCCCTGGGGTAGCAGGCAGCACAAAGTTATTCTCTCCTAAGGCCTGGAAGAGTAGCCTCAGCTGAACTTCCATGATGGAATTTTATAAAATGAAAAAATAAAACAAAGATTCTATGTGCGTAAGTCAGATGAGCCCAGTTATTAACCAAACTACACCAGGGGTGGAGGGCAGGAGAGTGTAGACCCAGCTATCGATTTAGGTCCAAGCCAGAGATAAGACCAGAGACCGCATCCAATATAGCCAGGCAGTGTGATTACCAGGGAGCCTGAGGCAAGCACAGGACAGAGCCAGCCACAGTGAGAGTCATGTGGAGGTCCCAGGGAAAGAAACCTGGGCAATGGTCATAAGCTGACGGTGACTGCAGTGACACAGGCTCACTTTCCCTGCGCCAGCCCGCAGGCTGTGCGTCGATGAGTCAGGCTGCCACTGCCTGCAGCAGGGACACTCTGAAAGGCTAAGGGGAATGGAAACGGTTAGAGCATGCTCTTCTCTGATACAGAATCAATCCACTTACAATGCACAAAGTAGGAAAGGTCGAAAAAATACAAAGAATAAAAATATCACATAAAACAACCACCCTAAACAAGCCATTTTAAATAGTACTATATATTTCTTCCCCCTGAAAAAAAAATAAGCTAGGAATCCAAGTGTTCCAGTCCCAGAACAGTTATGTTCAAAAAACTATCACTGTCTGAAAGTAATCAAAAGCAATTAAGATTTTCACTGGAGATTGCCAAAGAAAAGCAAAGGGAATCCAATTTATAATCCATAGAGACTTTTAAAAATGCCTTTCCCCAGCTGGGGTTGTAGCTCAGCCTCTGAGCACTTGTCTAACATGTGCGAGGCCCTGGGTTGGATCCTCAGCACCACATAAAAGTAAAGGTATTGCGTCCAACCACAACTAAAAAATTTTTTTTTTAAATGCCTTTCCCATTCCCACTCCCTAAATGCCTTCCAGGTTCTGCAGATTCCCCAAGTGCCCCTAACTCCTCCTTCTCAACTACCATCAAAAACAAAAACAAATAAACAAACAAACAACAACAAAAAAAAAACACTGTGGTCCATATCAATATCAAGGTATTCTGTCTCCTTTTCCTCTTCCTCCTTCTCTTAAAGCTTCCTTTCTCTTCGAAGAGCTCAGTTCCCATTCCCACTATTAAAGTAATGAACCTTGCTTCATTCCTTGAATTTCAGCTCTTCTTTCTACCCATTCCCCAATCCCTCCAGAAGACTGTGAGCTAGCAGACACACTCCTTCCCTGCCACTTGGGGGAGGAGAAAAGGTCAAGCAAGGAATACCAGAATACTCTTTCTCAGGGAAGGGGAAGAAACAAAATATCACAAATGCCCAAATAGAACATCTTTCAGGAAAAGAAAAAAAAAAGCAACTGTTTATAAATATATGCATTTTTACAAGACAATAATTGTGCTGTAGGTGAAATTTTAAATTGTTTGATTGATTCATTTATTTTCTCAGCAATTGATTGATTATATTATATTAATTGATTGATTTATTTTTTTCTCATTATATTAATTGATTGATTCATTTATTTTCTCAGCAAATATGTATTGTGAGTTTGTTAGGTGCCAGGCATTGTCACCAGGGAAGTAGCCAAGCCCAAAATAGACAAAAATTAATGCCCTCATAAAGCGTAGTTAAGTGTGGAGAGATGGACAGTATGAAAGGAAGGAAATTATACATTATGTTAAGGGGTAATGAATACCCTGTGCTATTTTTAAGCAAAGTAAAAGTGGGTCAGGAGTGCTGGGCAGAGGGCTGTTTCCTTCATTGAGATGAAATATGGACCTAGACTTGGAGGAGAAAAGGAGAAAGCACACAGCAGGAAAGAGCCTCCTTGGCAGGATAGGACAAACACAACAAAGTCCAGACGCACTTGGCATTTTCTAGAGCAAGAAAGCCAGTGTTGCTGGAGCTGGATATGGGGTGTGAGAGAAGGAGAAGTCAAGGATAACTCCAAGTGTTTTGGCCTACAAAAGTGGATCAACCATGAAGCCAAGAGAGGAAATGGCAGAGAGCCGATTCTGGGAGAAGAATCTGGAGTTCGGTTTTGGAGATGTTAAGTTATAGATGCTTCTTAGCCAACAAGTGAAGTAGTAGAAGATGTTAAAACATATTTTCCTATGTTATATTATTTGAAAAATATGTTTTAAATAGGCAAATATATATAATATATATTAAATATATAATACATATAAATATATATTATATTTTCTCTTTTCATTTGATCATGCGTTTTTTCCAATTTTAGCATTTGTTCTTATTATTTGAATGGCTGATGGACAGCCATATATATGTGTGTGTATATATATATATGTATATATATGTATGTATACATAAATTATAATATTTATATATGTATGTGTGCATATATATACATATGTATATACATATATAATATATTTAATATTATATATGGGGTTGTAGTTCAGTGGTATAGAACACACACACACACACATATATATATATATATATATATATATATATATATATATATATATATATATTCAAAAAGTACAAAGGGGGCCGGGTGTGGTGGTGCATGCCTATAATCCTACTGGGGAGGCGGAGACAGGAAGATCACAATTTCAATGCTAGCCTCAGGAATTTAGTGAAACCCATTCTCAAAATTTAAAAAAATAAAATAAAAGATCTGGGGATGTGGCTCAATAGTAAAGTGCTCCGGGTTTAAAGCCCCAATACCCCCAGCCAAGAAAAGTTCAAAAGGATATGTAATGAAAATTAAGTTATTTCCCCTTACTCTACCCACCTATCCATTTCTCCTCCCCACATGCATCTTCTTTTACAAGTTTCTTTTATCTCCTTCCAGAAACAGACTTCACTTATTACAGGTACACATTTTCTTTTTCTCCTCCATAAAATTTTAGCACAATATGTACATTTTTTCTACTATTCCTGCTCATTTAACCAATATCCTGTGGTAGTTCCAAATCAGTAAGAATAGAGCATTGGGGGCTGGGGTTGTAGCTCAGTGATAGACTGCTTGCTTAGCACATGTGAGGCACTGGGTTTGATCCTCAGCGTCACATAAAAATAAACAAATAAAGGTATCATGTCCATCTACAACTAAAAAATATTTTTAAAAAGAATAGAGCATTGGTTAACGTTCTTAGTTTTCCCATATTTTACAAATATGCATATAATTTGCATAACACTTTTAACAATTCCCCTTTTTAACAGATTTAACGTTGTTATTTCCAGTCTTTTGCTATTATAAGGAGTATTGAAATATATAATGACCTTGTACATATTGCATTAAAATATACAATTATATTTAAATAAATATGTTAAAGTGAATTTTTGTTGGGTCAGAGGATATGTGAATTTTTACTTAAGTTGATATTGCCAAGTTTTGATATGGCAATATGTAGGGGGACAAGTGTTATCATACCCTCCCCCACAGTACACAATTAAATTTTTGATAATTTTTTGATATAGTAAGTTCAGAAAAATTAAGATATATATTATCCTATAGCCAAAGTATTTATGTCTCATATTTTAAGAGGTTTATTCTGAGTTTATATTTTTTTAACTCCCTAATATTTTCAGGTACATTTGTAGGTTTTTATTTCTAATTTAATTCTTTTACATGGAATTAATTTGGGAAGTAGGAAGTGGGAATAATTTTTTTCCAAATAGCCAGCCAGGTGCACTGTTTATTGCATAACAAATACTTATTTCTGCCTGACCAAAAATGCTACCCATAAGATATAATAAATTTCCATATGCTTTGGGGTTTATTGCTAAACTTTCTATCCTTTTCCATTCTGTTTATTGAAAGACACATTACGCATTAACTTAATTACTCTAACTTTACATTTTGTTTTAATATTCAATACAATTAACTCTCATTACTTGTTTTCAGGATTTCTCCGGTATGTTTGCTTGAAAAATATTACTTTAATCATACATTTTATTTCATTATGGAATCATAATTCTATCAGTCCATTATAATTAACTAACTATTCCCATATTGTTGATTACAATATTTTTTGCTGTAATAAATAACAATAAACTCTTTCCATAGCTCAAATTATTGATTAATGACAGGTTCTAAGAAATGGGAATTATTGGCTTTGAACAATTGGAAAAGTCTTGGCATGTTAACAATTTTGTAACCAGAAAGGGGATGCCAATTTATTTTCCACTGGTACTGTAATAAAGTGCCTATTTGACTATATTTCTATAAGCACTGAATATTTTAGGGTTTTTTTAAAAAATTCCATTTCATATTTGAAAAGAGGTGGATATTTCATTTTTCATATGTCTTTAGAACTCTAACATTCTTTCTGTAAATCACTAAAGTAAGGTAGGGCTTTTGCCCTTTTTCATATTATATACTCATCTTTTTTCTTAAATTGCCAAAAGATGATCATATGGTGAAGCCCACAAAAGGAAGTTTAATTTTTTTTCATGGATTTATAATACTTTCACCTTAACATGGTGGTTGGTACACTGGTCCAAGGACCAAATCCCACCAGTTCTGTGTTTTTTAAAATGGAGTTTTATCGGAACATGGCCACTTTCATTCATTCACACATCACCTCTGATTGCTTTCATAGTGTACATATGAGCTGAGTGACTGTGACGGATCATTTGGCCTGCAAAGCCCAAACCCAAAGTATGTACTGCACGACCTTCTATAGAAAAAGTCTGTGAAGCTTTATTTGAAAGTGTTGTCTAAAATTCTATTCAGATACATATGCATTACTGCATCGTGACAATTTTTAAGTATCAGCTTAAATATTCTCTTTTTCATTTGATCCTGTGGGTTTTTTTTTTCAATTTTAGTACTCAGTATTTGTTCTTATTTTGAATGGCTGATTGACAGTCTATCAAGAAGTGGTCTCATCCATGGTTTGACATTAATTGCTTATTTGCCTACATGCTGCCTGATTAAGTTAAGTCAGTGGTTATCCTCCTATTATATAATTAGGTTGTTTATGAATAATACTGAAATGAACATCTTCATACAAAAAGGTTTTTTGGCCCCATGTCTTTGAGTGACACCCATTGGCGGTTGGTGGGAATCCAGATCTTTATATGGATTATTTGAAAACTAATTACTTTAAAAATAAATCTGAAAGATTATCAAAAGGGTCATAACTTTTGACCCAGTTCTGTTTCTGAGAATGTTTTCCAATTCAACAAAGTATGAAATGTTAATGATTTTTGTAAGAAAAAAATAATTATAGAGACTAGACATTCGTGAAGCAATGTAAAGTAGCTGCAAAATAGGAAGGGTTATAGAAGAGATCTAGCTCTCTCAAGGGCATACTCAATGCCAGGCAGTGAGAAATATACACAGATCACCTTTACAAAGCCTAAAGAGAAGGTATTGTTATCTCCACCTCTCACACAAGAGATTCAGGGATCAGAGAGTTTAGGAAATTGACCATGATTACACAGCCAGAAAACAGTCACTTAGGATCCTAACTTGGTCGATCTTTCTCCTTAAAACCAGTGTTCCTTCCACTACAGTCTTTTAAGATGCTTGTGGAAGGGTCCTAACAGTGTCCAGTGGGCCTTTAGCATATTGTATTTCTGCCTGAGTCTGAGGAGGTGCTGAGGACGCCCCAGATGCTGATGGTGGTGACAGTGTGTTCCCTTCAGTGCTTCAGCACAGACCTGTCTGAACCTCATCCTTCCCCTCCCCTGAGCCGCCTGGTTGTCAGCTGAGCTTCTTTTCCTCTCCCTGCCTTCATCCCTCTCAGGTTCCTGGAATGACTGGGACCCGAAGACCCTTCTCACTATTCCCTCAAGCTTCTCCCAGGAACAGTGCCCTGCAGAGGCTCTACCCTCACCCAGCCTGATTAGCTGCCACCCAAGGACAGGCAGCCAGGACCTTCGTGCGCGGAGTGTCCTCTTGTCAGGCTCAACACTCAGGCCTCTGAAGGCCAATAATTCAGTTAAGACAAAAGGAGAATGGGGATGGGAAGGCAGGAGAACTATGGGCGACCCTGGGGCCCTTGCCTGCAATGAATGAGGCTATCAGCATGAGCTGTGTGTGTGTGTGTGTGTGTGTGTGTGTGTTTTCAATGATTGTGAGTTACTGTGGACTGTGTGGCTGAGGTTTAGTTAGTATGATTGTCAGCACGTATGTACAGGAAAACATGTGTACATGTGTGTGCCTATGGATTAGGGCTGCTTTTTATGAGTGCAAATGTTACTGCATGTAAGTGAATCTATATGTGTTGTCATCTAGGTAGGGATGATTAAGCCAGAGGTAGTGTCTTTTATTTCTGAAAATGAAATAATATACAGAAAACATAGACCTTTTTGAAAAACGAAGTCTAGGAGCTTGGACTCTTGGGTATGACTGGTTCCCTAGACTAGGGTGTCTCAAATTGGCACCATTAACATTTCAGCTTATGTAACTCTTTGTTGTCAGGGGTTGTCCTTTAGGATGGTTAGTAGCTTCTCTAGCCTCTCCCCACTAGATGCCAGTAGCAGCCCCCCCCCCCCCCAACAACCAGATGTGAAAACTAAAAATGTCTCTGGACGCTGCCAAGCATCTCCTAGGATGCAAAACTGTCCCTAGAGAACTATTGTTTTAGACCAGCAGTTCCCATCTCTGGCTGTGCATTTATTTGAGTCTCATCTCTGAAAGAGCCTCAAATTGACAAGACTCCAAAAGATCAATGCTTGTCAGGCATTAGTGGAGAGGGAGGGATGAGCAGGCAGAGCCCAGAGGATTTTGAAGGCAGGAAAACTACTCTGTATGATACTATAAAACTGAATGCTTGTCACTATGCATTTGTCTAAACACAGAACCAACACCAAGGGTGAACTCAAATGTGAACTGTGGACTTTGGATGGCTATGCTGGGTCAATGTCAGTTCATCAATTGTTACAAACAGACCACTTTGGTGAGGAATGTTCCTAAGGGGGAGGTTACATACAAGGTGGGGGAAGGTGTATGGGAAATTCTGCTCAATTTTGCTGAGAAACTAAACTACTCTAAAAAAGCAAAGTCTATATAAATAAATAAATACAGCACATATATGCAAAAAATAACTGACCAGTTTCCTCCAGATTAATTAAACCATGATCTCTGAGCTTTGGTAGCTTTTAAAGGCTCCTTGGGTGTTTTCTAACATGTTTTTAGTGTGCAGCCCAGGCTGGGACCCCGTGCCTTAATCCAGTGGTTCTCACACAAATGTGCCTCACAATACCTCAGACCTTATAAAACGCAGAATATTGGGCCTCAGTTCCAGAGTTTCTGACTCAGGAGATCTCTATGAGAACTGAAATTTTGCATTTCTAACATTTTTCCATGGATAACAGGGACCACACTTTGAGAACTGCTGCCTAGAAAAGTCATTCTAAGACTTTGCTGTCCACGGGCATAACCTGGGCAGCTCATTGCAAATGTGCATTTCTGTGCCTAAATATTCTAATGCTATGAATCCTGTGCAAGTCCCAGGAGTTCAACTTTCACAAGCAGTATCTGAGGTTATTCTGAAACAAGAGAAAAACCTGTATGTGGGTTCTAGATAACCCCTCTGGGGAACTCTGCAGCATGTCAGACAGAAGGTCAGCAACAGTGTGATGGTGTTGGATTTGGATGGTGAGACCCATTTTCAGGGAGCAGGCTTGGTATAGCCAGGGTGCTGAGGCTAGGACACTAAGAGAGCTGCCCAGTGACAGGGGCACAGGGAGTAGGAACACCTCTCATGGACTTAATAAGGGGAGAAAAGCTCACAGGTCCCGGACAAGCATGGCAGCACCACTGACAATATCTCAGAAAGTAAAAGAAGCTCTAAGAACTTCTAGAACTCAGACACTGCCTAATTAGTGAATGACATTCATTTGCCGAAATTTGTTCATATCATCTTTGGCTTCCAATAGTGTCCAGGCAATAATATTGGGATTTCTCAGCCAATACAAGAGAGCTCCACCAATTCTTATCTTATAGAGTCTCAGTTCTGACCCCCTCACCTACACCCCTTTGCCCATTCTCAATTTTTTCTTTCTTGTTCCACAACTTCCCCATTCTCTGTTCTTGTTATTTGCTCTCCTATTTCCCTCTTAATTTGGGTTTCTTAGATTTGACACAGCAGTTTCACACTGGACTTCATTGGACAGAGAATCACTTGGGCCAGCCAGAGTATTGCTCTTCAAGTGGGATCCAGCCAGAACCTAGCTAATCCTGAACTGTGGCCTATGGAGGTCCTGACACATGACGGTCCAAGCATAAGACACCAAGGTTCTCATCCTGAAATGTTGCAATCTGGATTTACTTAAATCTAAAAACTGAGATGGAATGAACTAAGGCAAGAAAAAGACATGATTCTTTTAGAATTAGAGATAACACTAACATTTGCATACTACCTTATTATTCATCTTCAAAATGCAGTGCAATCATTGGAAAAATGATTAAAATTAAGAAGAGAGACTGTCTTAGATAATTTATGCTGCTGTAACAAAATACCCAATGCTGGGTAATTTATAAAAGCAAAATTTTACTTTCTTGTAGTCATGGAGGCTGGGAAGTTCAAGATTAACCTGTCAGCAGGTTCAGTTGTCTGGTAACAGCTGCTGCCAAGATGGCACCTTGTTGCTGCACCTTTCAGAGGAGGGGCGGCGCATTGTCTTCATATGGCTGTAGGTGGAAGAGCAAGCAGGAGTTGCATGCTGTGTGGAATCTCTTTTTTAAGGGCCTTCATCCCATTCACATAGAGAGGAGCCCTCATGGTCTAATCACCTCTTAAACACCTCACTTCTTGATACTGTCACATGGACTACTAACTTTCAACATCTGAATTTTAGAACACTCAAACCATGATAGCAGAAATCAGTACTTTGACACAAAATGTGTACAAAAATGAATACTCATCTTCTATACCACCTATAAAAATTAGACATTATAATGGGGAAAGAGCCTATGTACAATAGCAATACCAAATTTTTTAAAAAAATGTTAAGGAATAAATTTTAAAAGGAATACACATGACAGGGATCCCCCCCCAGTCGATTCTGACACCGACTACCCACAAGTTTAAGGGTGCAGTCCTAAAGAATGCCATCCTTTGGATGTTAGTTCTGAGCATGAGGTCCCCAGAGTGCCCACATTCTGTCTATTGTGACTAGAAAGTCAGGAGTTCCCATTCCCCTCCCTCCAGCTTCAAGAATTTGCTAGAATGGCTCATAAAATTTGGAGAATCATTTAATTTTCCTTTTTCAGTCTAATGTAAAGTATTCAACTAGGGAACAACCAAGTGGAAGAGATCATAGGGTCCTGGCAAAGAGTGGGGACCGGCAAGAAGTAGGGGCTAGCAAGGAGCTTCCACGCCCTCTCCAGGTGTGCTACCTCCCCAGGTGTGAGCACAGCACCTTGGAGTGTTCATCAGTGCAAAAGCTCTCTGAATCCTGTTGCCTAGAGATTTTTTATGGAGAGTTCATTACATAGGCAGAGTTGATTAAATAATTGGCTATTGCTGATTAAATGATCTCCAGCCTCTGCACTCTCCCTGGAAGTTGGGGGGTGGGTAGAGCTGAAAGGTCCACGTTTCTAATTAAAGCTTAGTCTTTATTGAGAGCAGACCCAATCCTGAAGCTGTCTAGGGGCCAACTAAGGGCCACTCATTAGAATAAAAGATGTCCCTATCACTCTTATCATTCAGAAAATTCCAAAGCTTCTAGGATCTCTGTGCCAGAGAGAAAAAATCAAATTTCTCTCTATTATGCCACAGCAGGGTATATCAAGACAATCACAAACCACTATTGAAATGCTGTTGTGGTTGGAACTGGAATATCCCCCTCAGAAGCTCATGTGCAGAGTTGGGGCTTTTAGGCAATGATCCGAACTTGAGGGCTCCAACCTCATCCGTGAGTTAGTCCATCAAATGGTGTCTGGATGGATCATGTGTGACATGTGTGATGCCTTATGCTTGAGCTGTTAGGTATCAGGTTATAGAGTCCCCTGCAGGCCTCTTCAACCTGAGGGAGCAAATGGATTAATCCATTGACAGCTGAATGAACTACCACAGGCGGGACTAGTCGGAGGAAGATCACTGGAGGCGTACCCTGGAAGGATTCATCATCTTCCTGGTCTCTCTCTCTCTTTCCCTCTCTCCCCTTCCTGACTGCCATGCCCCTCCACCATAGTATTTCTGCTTTGGAGCAAACCAGCCATGGACCGAACCTCTGAAACTGTGCACCAAAAGAAATCTTTTTTCCCTCTAGGTGGTTCTTGCTAGGCATTTAAATCACAGCAAAAACAAAGCGCATAACACAAAGCTGAATAAATAAAAAGTCACATTATGAACCTAGATTGGAAGGTTTCGTACCATAAAGATCTCAACACTTTTGTAATTAATTTAGAAATTTAAATCAATCACAAAGTCTTAAAGATATTGCGTTCAGACAACTAAATGATGTCAAACTTTAGAAAAACACACAAAATGTTAAAAGGAAGATAATGTAAAAGAAAGGCATTCTAGTAATTCTTTGTGCTAGAAATTTACTATAGAGATAGTTAGAAGTAATATATTACTGGCAAAATGATTAATGAATAATAAAACCAAGTCTCTATAGAAACTCAATGCATGATGAATATGTGGTCTCAAGCCATTAGTGATGAGATGAATATGTAAGAAATGAATTAGTCCCTGGGGGAATGTATTAATTCCTCATTCCATACACCATATTCTAGATGGGTAAAAATTAACAATTTAGATAAAATTATAAACATGTCACAAGTAAATAGCAAAGGAAGTTTTATAATCTTGCTGGAAGGAAGAACTGTTTAAGCATAAAATGAGAGTGAGGTGTTATAAAAGAAATGATTGATCCATGTTGGGTTAAAGATAGGAAAAAAAAGAGGGTGGCTGATGTGCTGGGGGAAATATTTACTCCCGACTTACATGACAAATGGTTGAATGAGAACAAGATGAGCAACTCGCACAGAAAATGGACAAAGGATGTAAGCAGTCACAAGGAAGAAATGCAAACGGACAATGAGTTTGTGGCTCGACAGAGGCTCTATCAGTCATCCAAGAAATGGATATTCAAACAATGTGGCTCCACTTTTGCCCAAGAAATTAGCAAATGATAACGTCCAATAATAATTGATGGGGGCAAAGATGTGATCAATGGACACCCTCATAGACTGCAGGAAGCAATGGAAAGGAGAGCAAGTCTCTGACCCGCACGCAGTCCAAGTGTGTCCATGTGAGTAGGTGAAGGTGCAGGTGAGCGTGAGCACAAGTGTATGTGTGTGTGTGTGTGTGTGTGTGTGTGTGTGTAACTTGGAGATGACAATGGCTATATTCAGGTGATGGCACTATGAATGATGTTTATCCCTCTATATTTTCTATGGACTTTTTTTTCTTACAATGTACAAGTCTTCTGTGATTAAACACAAAGTAGAATTACTTTTAAAATAAATTTAAAACTGCTATCTCATTGCCTGAGAAAAGATAAGAGCAGGTTCTGCATCCCTGATAGCACACAACAGATGAAAGAAAAAGATACCCATGTGTACATGGTTTGGTGTTTAGAGATCTTGAAGTCTCTACCTTAAAAAGAGACAGTTGATAATCTGAATTTTTCCCATATTCCTTTGAAAAATAAATTGATTTGGCAAAACAAACACAGAATCTGGATCTTCGAGTGTCTGCTATTCTGGCCTTGGCATTGAACTCCTATACCCTCCCAAGCTGGCCTCACCAAGAAGCAGCTGGGTCGTGTGTGTGTGTGTGTGTGTGTGTGTGTGTGTGAGAGAGAGAGAGAGAGAGAGAGAGAGAGAGAGAGAGAGAGAGAGAGAGAGGCTGTGGGTTTTCAAACCATAGAATCAATATTGTTTCAGGAAGATTTAATCTTCAATGTCTCTACACCTGGGTAGAATCTGTCACCCAAACATGTCACCTGTCACTCGTGGAGACTCCCACCTGAAAGCCATTCTTTGTCTCAGTTTATAAAAATAGGAACTGAAAGGGCCAGAGATCATCTACTCCTCCCCTGATGTCAATCAAGAGGAAACAGGCCTCACGAGGAAAGGGGCTTCCCAGAGCCACCCAACCAATGAGTGGCCACGTCAGGACTTGGGCCTGAGCCCACGGCTCCTGACCTGTGCTGTTCCTGCTGTCGAGATTCAGTCTCCTGTCAGCATGTCACAAACCCTTATGCCTTGTGCCCTGGCTCTGGGCCTTTGGTGTCACACGACCCTCAGTCTCCTCAGAAGTCTGCCAGTTGTCAAGCTATTTGTAAGCTGCCGTGTGGCACAGATTTAAGGGTTAAGGAAGGGATGAAGGGAAAGATAGCCATTGTCAGCAACAAGATGAGAGCTGGAGCCAGTGAGGGCTGAGGGGAATCATAACAGCTGCCCTCACTGAGCCGACGGCTCTGCTCAGCACTCACATGTATTATTCATTATAGCCTCAAAGCGGTCCTGAGAATTGGAGCTGGTGTAGTTATTCCTACATCCAGGATGAGCCAACTCTAGTGTGGCATTCATTTTCTTTGGTGTTATCATGAGTTCTACACACTTCGTGGCTTAAAACAGCACAAGCGTCTAGTCCACGGATCTTTCTTCCATTTTGATGGAATCCTCCTCGTTTCCCTTTCTCTCTTTCCCTTTCTCTGTCTTCCCCGCTCCCCCTTATTTTGGACCAGCTTCTGCAAATCAAAGAAAACATTTGACCTTGGGCTTTCTCAGTCTGGCTTATTTCACTTAGCTCCATCCATTTCTCCAGCTCCATCCGTTTACCAACAAATGCTATAATTTCACTCTTCTTTATGGCTCAGTAATACTCCACTGTGTATACATACCATGTTTTCTTTATCCATTCATCTGCTGAAGGACACCTTGGTTGATTCCATAGTTTGGCTATTGCGAATTGTGCTTCTGTAAATATTGATGATGCTGATTTTAGATCTTTTGGATATATGCCAAGGAGTGGGATAGCCACCAAAATAGAAGAAAGATCATTGGACTCAACGAAGGGACTGAGGGGGAGAGAAGGGATGGGATAAGAGCAGAGGAATGAACCTGACCTAACTTTCCCATGTACATTTATGAATACACCACAGTGAATCTCACCATCGTGTCCATCCACAAGACACTATTAAAAAAAAAAACTAAAAGTAAATAACAGAAAGATCAGTGGAGTAGAGGGAAGAAAATGGGGAGGAAGGAGGGAGGGAAGGGAAAGGGGAGATACTGGGGACTGAAGTACAGCAAATTATATTCCATGCTTTTATACTTACATCAAAATGAATCATCATGTTATGTGTAACTGAAAAGAACCAATAAAAAACCAGCACAAATATATTATCTTACAGTTCTGGGGGTCAGAAGTCAGAAATGGGTCTCATGAGAGTAAAATCAAGGTGACAGCAGGGCTGTGTCCTTATGCAGGCTGTAGGGGAGAAGCCATTTCTTTGCCTTTCCCAGCTTCTAATGGCCACCTGTATTTTTTGACTCCTGACTGCGTCACTCTGACCTCGGCTTAACTCTGACTCTCTTGCCTCTCTCCTCTAGGGACCCGATAATTACCTCAGGCCTTTCTGGATAACCCAAGATAATCTCCCCATTGCGAGATCCTTCACTTAGTCAGATCTGCCTGCCATATAGGTTCCAGGGATTAGTGGATAGACCTTGTCTTAGTCCATTTTCTGTTGCTATAACAAAATACCTGAGACCAGGTCATTTATAAAAAACAGAAGTTTAATTGGCTCACGGTTCTAGAGTCTGGGAAGTCCAAGAGCAGGGCACTGGCATCTGCTTCATAAGGGCCTTCTTTTTGCCCCATCACAGGGCAGAGGGGATCACACAGTGAGACAGCGAGTGTGCTAGCTTAACTTTCTCCTCCTCTTTCTGTAAAGCCACTAGTCCCATGATGAGGGCTCCATCCTCAGGATGTCATCTGTCTCTAATTACCTCCCAAGGTGCCCCTGTGCCATGTACATGAATTTGGGTATTAAGCTTTCAACACATAAATTCAGGGCTCCACAGTCAAGTCACAGCAGTTCTTTGTGGGGAGAGTCTTACTCTGCCTGCCACAGAGAGAAAGTGAGGTGCCCAAATTCACAAGCCACAAGGCCCCAGAAATGGTGCACACTAGGAAAATAGGAGGACAAAAAGGGGCTTCCCTATCGCACAGTCCCCCCAGGAGGTGATGCCTATGCCCAGGGGCAGCCTGACAGGCTGCAAGGCTGCCAGCCACTATCAGTCACCCTCGGAGGCCCTGTGTGGTCTTCTGTGACCTCCCAACAGCCCAAGGAAAGCTTTAGAATGCCCAATCCTATTCTTCCATTGCATTATTAGGACATCTTTATTACTGTATGGCTCAATTCCTGTCTTTCTCAGTTTTCCCACTAGTCTGTGAGCAGAGACCACATCTGACCATCTCTGTGTTCCCAGGACCCAGCAGAGTAGTGTCAGCTTGTGCCCACTGCCCTGTGGGACCCATCAGAGCCCATACGTCACCCTCAGACATCTTGCAAAAAACCTCTGACCATACCTTCACCAAGGAAGCCCTGGCACCTTGCCCTGGGCCGGGGACACTGTAGGAGTAACTCAGTGAATGGCCGTCATCCACTGACCCATCACATCACCTCCTGCAATTACCATCATGGTACTTACCATTACATGAACTTTTTTTTTTCTACTTATTGACTCTACATTTGTCTTTTTCCTTACCAGAATGGCAGCTCCAGAATGGCAGGAATGTTTTCTGCCGTGTTCAAAGCTGTACTTGGCTCTGACAACAAAAATAGTAGCAATAAGAGCAACGTATGGAATGCTGCCTGCTGGTGCTATGGATGAATGGAGAGATGAATGAACAAATGAATAGAATGGTGTACCACGGAAGAAGGCCTTTCTAATGAAAACTCCACTGAGATACCATTTCTTTGCCTTTCCCAGCTTCTAATGGCCACCTGTATTTTTTTTTTACTCCTTTTGTTAACTAATTATATTTTTAAAATAAAAAAGCCAGTAGGCAAGTCTGTAGAAAACAATTCTCATAGACTTCTGGTAGGTGTTTAGAAAGGCATAGACTCTATGGGGGAAAATTTGGCAATATCTAGCCAAACCGCATAGGCAATTACCTAGCAAATCCATGTCTGAGAATCTAGCATAATGATACACTGGCAAAAGGAACAGACTACATTCACACAGGGCATCTACTGCAACATTATTTGTAATAGCAAGATGAAAAACTGAACCAACACAAATGTCCCACCAATGGGGACTCGGGGAATGAGGTATGGCACAACTGTGTGGGAGAGTTCTGGGCAGTTATAAAAATGAATGAGGACGGTAAGGAATTCCATGCCTAAGAATCAAACCAGTAGAACTAAAAGCATAATGCCCGTACCAAGACATATGTGGATGCTCACAACAGTGTTACTCATGATAAAGTGTTGCTCAGAAAATGGAAGCAATCCAAATGTCCATCAACTAGCGAATGGATAAACAAAATGTGGCATAGTCGTACCACAGAACACATTTAGCCAATTAAAACTAACAAAGTACTGGTACCTGCTACAACATGAGGGAAGCTCACAAAAGTGTAAGTGAAAAAGCCAGACACAAAACACTATAGGACTATGTGAAATGTTCAGAAAAAGCAAGTTTATAAAGACAAAATGACCATCCATCTGTAGTCACTGGGGACTGGAGTTGGGAGTGAGGATTGGTAACAAATGGACATGGGTGAACTTTGTTGAGTGTATTGGAGCAATGATATTGAACAACAGCAGAAATTTACGAATATCATTGAACTATGCATTTACAATGGGTAAATTTTATGGTAGGTAAGTGATACCTCAATAAAGCTATAAAAAAAAAAAAACCTGAGGAAACTATAGCTAAATATTCAGCTATGGAGTGATACTTTGGTTTGAGAAAGTTTTGAATGTGTCCCCTCAGGTTTTCTGCATTAAAACTTCATCCTCATGGTGAAGTATTAAGAGGATGGAAACTTAATCCCACTATGGCAGTTAAAGCCAGGCATTTAGGGAGGTAATTAGGGTTAGATCATGTCATTAGGGTGGAGCGCCATGATTAAATACTTTGGGCTTTGTAAGAGGGAGAGAGACCAGACAGACAGACTCTCCTCTCTCTCTCTCTTTCTCTCTCTCTCTCTCTCTCTCTCTCTCTCTCTCTCTCTCTCACACACACACACACACACACACACACACAGTCTTTCACCGTATGATTCCCTACACCACCTCAGGGCTCTGCCAGCAAGAAGACCATCACCAGATATGGCTCCTTGACTCTGCAACTCCAAAACCACAAACCAAAATAAACCTTTTTCCTTTATAACTCACCCAGCCTGTGGTGTCATGGGCAATAGAAAACGGACTAACACAAGTGATCACCAGGCTACCGGATCCAGTTAAAAAATGAAGAAAAAAGAAGAAGGCAAAGTGCAGAACCATGTATTGTGTGAGAGACCTTTTATGTAATGGAGCCAGTATTTTAAAAAAAAGAATGGAAATAAGTAGCAAAAATTAAGAAAATATTCATCTATAAGAAGAAGGAAGAATGGGGGAGACATGGAAAAGAGCAAGCCTCATCTGAATTCTGAAAGCTACGCTTCTCTTGTATTTTAATCTTTGATTTGGGACCATGAAAATGTTTCATATAATTAAAAACATAAAACAAATCAATTCTCCAGTTTCCTAAACTGACAACCAGAAACAAACCATGGACCAAATTTTTATACAACAATAAAAGAATTTCAAGTGGCATTGGGGCCACCATTTTGACTGTGAATCTCCAAAAAAGTAGATGCCAAAAGCACCCAGGCGCAGCCGTCAGGAGAGCTGGCCTAGAGCCGGCTGAGTGGAGAGGAGGGAGCTGTGCTGGGAGGGCAGAGAGGGATGCTGGCAGGGTGTCAGGCGGTGGTTATGTCATGGAACCTGTGTGTGGCAGATACACACCACAGTAAAGGGGCACTGTGCAGGAATTCATTGCCAATGGTTCAGAAAAAGAAAGCTCTTTCTTTGAGATATTCTTGTTTTTCTCTGTAAGTTTGAAATTACTTAAAAGTAGAAAGAGAAGATACTGAGAAAATGAAAAAAAAAACACCAACTTATTTTTCTGAAAATTATAAAATAAAAATAAAGGATCAGATACTCTATTTGGTCCTTGATACAGTTGGTATCTTGAATGTCCCTGAAAGGCCAATGTAGTAAAGATTGGGTGCCCAGGCTCCCACCACCTTCCAATATCACCACCCTCTTCTTCTCTTTCACTTCCTGGCTACTAGTGAGTGGTCTTGCTCCACCATGTGCTCCTGCCACCATATGCTGCCTCACCACAGGCCAAAAGCAATGAGGTCAACCAATCATGAGCTGAACTCCAAAGACCATGAACCAAAGTAAACTTTTTCTTTTTATAAGTTAATTATTTCAGATACTTTGTTATAGTGACAGAAAATGACTTATTTATGATTCCAGGTTAACAAAGTAATTGTTCAGTTTTTCCTTATAGAATATTCCAGGTAATGAAGAGAGAAGCAAATAGTTGAAAGAGAAAAAAAGCAAACTGCCACTTAACAATTCCTAATGGAAACATAAATTTATACTCATCAGTGAATACTAGAACTTTCAGAAGGATTTTTGGAGACCTTTAAAGTTAATGGTTCTATTTGATGATATTTGAATTCAGGAATCAATCTTTTAAAAATTTATTTATTTATTAGTTCTAATCATTTATACATGACAGTAGAAAGTTCTTTGATTCATTGTACACAAATGGAGCAGAATTTTCCACTTCTCTGGTTGTGCATGAAGTAAAGTCCCACCATTTGTGCACTCATACGTGTACCTAGGGTAATGATGTCCATCTCATTCCACCATCTTTCCTACTCCATTGCCCCTTCCCCTTTGCCCCATTCAAAGTTCTTCCACTTATCTCAGGAACCAATCTTAACATTAAAAGAAGGGCAGCCAGGTGCAGTGGTGCATGCCTGTAATCCCAGGGGCTCAGGATGCTGAGACAGCAGGATTGAGAGTTCAAAGTCAGCTTCGGCAACTTAGCAAGGCCCTAAGCAACTTAGAAGACCCTGTCTTTAAAGACCCTGTCTTTGTATCTATAAAATATACAAAGGGCTGGGGACGTGGCTCGGTGGTTAAGTTCCCCTGGGTTCAATACCCAGTACCAAAAAAAAAAAAAAAAAAATCAGGGCAACAAGACATTATGGAAATGTAATAAGAAATACTCTGCCCCATCTATGACTTATTCCTGCCAAAATAAAAGGTAAACCTGAATTTAATCAAGTTCCTAGAACCACCCCCCCCCAGGCTGGGGGGTGGCGTACACACAATGAACACTTGGCAATGTTTAGAATCACTTTGGTTGTCATGGTTTGCAGAGGGAAATGTGCTACTGACATACAGTAGAGACCAGGAGTGCTGCTAAACCCACTGTGCACAAGACAGCCCCTCACCCAGCAAAGGATTATCTGATCCAAAGTATCAACTTTTTGCTGTGTTGGGAGACCTTCTCTATATGGACCCCGAAACACTTGTTGAAGGACACCAGGAGGGTGGAGAATGACACCAGGTGGGTGTCATCAACCAAATCCAGAACACTTGAAATTTTATAGCATCAATGATTTACTTTTATCAGCACATAATGGAATGAAAACGGAAAGAGCAGGGAACACTGAAATTGATTTTTAGAGGCATAGAAAATAAATGCAATGTAGGAACATAATTTGAATCCTGATTTCAACAGAATGACTGTAAAAAAATTCAAGACATTAAGAGATATTTGGACACATGCTGACTATTATTAGATGATATTAAGTACACGTTGTTAATTGTGTTTGATGTGATATTAGTACTGAGCTTAAGAATTAGAGATGCATATTGATTATTTACAGGTGAAAGATATGAAGCTGGGGATTTGCTTTAAAAACATCACTTTTCAAAATGCAAGTCATAGACCCCTGAGGGATCCCTAAAATTCTTTTCAGGGATGTGCAGAGAGTCAAAAACATTTTTATAACAATATTAAGAAATTCTTTACCTTTTTGAGCACTTTGACACTGCACTGATGGTGCAAAAGCAATGGTAAGTAAAACTGCAGAAATCAATACAGTTGTGTGGAGCAGTCCTGGTGATCATTGTATTCTACAAAGCCACCTAGACAGAGTAAAAAGAAAAAAAATTCTAAATGGCCACTTTCACTTCAGAATGTACTGCATGAAACAATAGAAATTATACATTTTGTTAGACCTCGACCTTCTCAAGTACATCGGTTTAATGTTTCATGAGATGAAATGGAAGCGCACATCAAGCTCCCTGCCAAAGGATGCTCGCCATCTCCAGGAAAAGCACTTGGAGAACTCTGAGTTTCAAGCTGAACCAGCTGCTTTTTCCATGGAACACAATGTTTATCTGAAAAACAGATAAGTTACAGTCAGTTCAAATGGGTATTTGGCACACACTTTGTCAAAAATCAGCAGTTGAAAATTGGTGCAACCACTCTGAAAAGCAGTATTGAGATTCCTTGGAAAAAAAAACCTGAAGAGAAACCACCACTTGACCCAGTTAATCCCACTCCTGCATATATGCCCAAAGGACTTAAAATTAGCATGCTATAGTGACATGACCACATCAATGTTTATAGCAGCTCAATTCACAATAGTTAAGCTATTGAACTAACCTATGTGCCCTTCAACAGATGAATGGATAAAGAAAATGTAGTATATATACACAATAGAATATTACTCAGCCATAAAGAAGAATGAAATTAGGGCATTTGCTGGTAAATGGATGGTGCTGGAGAATATTATGCCAAATGATATAAACCAGTCCCCAAAAAACAAAGGCCAAATGTTCTCTCTGATAAGCAGATCCTAACACACAATAAGGGGGATGGAGGATGAAGTTCACTGAATTAGACAAAGGGAAATGAAGAGAAGGGAAGGGAATGGGAATATGAAAGATAGTAGAATGACTCAGACATAATTTTCCTAAGTTCATATATGAATACATGACAGTGAAACTCCACATCATGTTCAACCACAGGATCCTCATTAGAATAAAGTATACCCCATGTATGTATAATATGTCAAAATACACTCTACTGTCATGTATATCCACAAAGAACAAAAAAAAACAAATCAGCAGTTGAATGTCATTGTAAGCAAAACAGTGAACAAAGTGTGTGCCAGTCATGAAATTTGAACTTTCAAATGAAAATTAGAATTTGAGAAAATGTGTACCTTCCAGCTTGCCACAACATAAAGATATTCTTATGGGCTGGGGATGTGGCTCAAGTGGTAGCGCGCTCGCCTGGTGTGCGCGTGGCCCGGGTTCGATCCTCAGCACCACATACAAACAAAGATGTTGTGTCCACCGAAAAAAACTAAAAAATAAATATTAAAATATTCTCTTTCTCTCCCTCTCTCTAAAAAAAAAGATGTTCTGATGAACTTGATAATATTAACAAATATATCTGTTTTTCGATTGTATCATGAAATACCTCAGCATTTGGAAGAGCTGTACACCTTAGTCAACCTGTGGCCTTCCACATGACAATGTATGATGACACAAAATCATGCATGGGTAAAAGCTCCACTCCAAATCTAGGAGAGAACAATGGATTTTAATGTGAACAGTATAAAAAGTTCCTCAATGTAATTTTAGATCCCACATTGCAACTGTTGCCAAAAGAGGCAGGTTTTACCTGCTCCTGAGTTTAGAGATCACTGAACAACAAGCTTTGCAAAAACAGAAGAATTTATTAAAAGGTGCCAATCATGAGCAGTCAGGAGGCTCAAGTCTCAAAACTGTCTCCCCTGGGATGGGGTTTAGGAGTCTCTTTTTTTGTAGCAAAAGAAACAGGGGTGTGTGAAAGGCGATTGGAGATCAGGATAAATTAATTAGTTGGTAGTCTGCTTGGGCATAATCAAGCTTTATGGTGCTTTATAGGATACATGTTCAGAAAATGGTTATTATGATCTTGGGTGGAATTTTGGCCCCGCGGTGTCAAGAGATTACCCAGAAGATGTCTGTACAGGCCCAAGTGAAGGGTCTGTGGTTCCAAAAAGTTTAAGCTAGTGAGGTTACCTCCAAATTCCTGAAAAGCAATTGCTTCCACAGTAACCATAAGTCAAAGGTTACTCTAGATGTAAAGCTGGTTGGGTTCTATTACTTTACTGTTTAGCTACAGGAGCAAACTCCTTTAGCTAAAATCAATGACAAAAACAGATAACTAGAAGCAAGTGATGCTAGAGGGTTTTCTCAGATTTCCCTCAGTTTCACAGTAATTATGCACGAGTAATTATTTACCAGTAATTATGCATCAAATTTCAGTGCAGTAACAAAGAATATCCACAAATATTGGAAAAGACAATTAAAATTGCCTTCATTTTCCAACTCCTTTTCTGTGTGAGGCCAGTTTTCTTTATGTATGTCAAACAACAAATTATAACTAATTGAATGCAGAAGCAGACATCCAGCTGACTTCAATTAAACTAGACATTGAAGAGATTGCAATAGCATAAAACAAGGCCACTCTTTTTGCTAATTTTTGTTTGGTTGTGTAAAATATATTTTTCGTTTAATTGTGCCATTCGTATGAACGTGTAATGGGTGTGCTGGTATTACTTTTGAATGTGATATAGTAAGAACTATTTTTAAAGCTTTTCAGTTTTAATATCAAAATATTTAAAAATTAACTTTCATACACTAAAGCTCTTTGAGCTCTTCAATATTTTTTTAAAATATAAAGGGATGTTGAGACCAAAGATTCTGAGCAATACAGCTTTATAAAAATCTAGAACCAGAATGAAAATATAAGCAAACAAAAAGCATGATAGGGAGAAGACACTTGGGACCGGATTGAGCTGAAGTTAGGTAGTGGCTACAAGGGGATCCATTGTACTATTCTGTCTTCTTAATCTGTTTTGAGTTTCAGTAATAAACATTTTTTTAAAGATCACATTTTCTTTTCTCAGATGTTGATAACTACATCAGTACATGCCTTCCTGTAACTCCACGATCCAGGAGTGCACCCAGAGTCAGGAAAATCCTCTGCACACATGTGGAGCCCCACTCTTTCCTAAAACTGCCTAAGGAGGGGGACATGGAGTGTAACAAGAAAGCAGCAGCAGGTTGCACCCCTCACCTGGGCCTGATTACCTCCAGGTAATTGTAGGGGAGTCTGATGGCCATGTCTAGGGGCCCCAGGAAAAATGTTTGGGAATTATAGGGAGATCTGAAGTCTCTTCTCTGTACTCCTGGAAATGTGCTGAGCACCTCAGCCTCCTCTCTGGAACACAGCTGGACCAGATCATCTTCAGCAGCCTTCCCAGCTAACACGTTTAGCAAAAAGCTTTTCCTCCTGAGTTTGCATTCACAATTCTTCTGGTGCAGGAGAATGACAAAAAGCTGAGCAGAATCTGTGATTTTAGTGACATGGGGAAGGGCCGGCTACCCCTGCATACACAACCCCCAACCTCTCAATCCAAGTTCAGCCATTAGTATAACCATTGCTTTGATTCCTTTCGAAATGAGTCACTGACACTTTAATAGGGATGTAGTTCTGACCCTTTCTAAAGATAGAAACCAAAGCAAAGGGATGAATCCATTTGAGACATATCGATTCAACAGCTCTGTGGGGTGTTTTAATGGAGGAGACCAGTTGAGTATAGGGATCTGGAAGTCAGGGGAGTGGTACAAATTGAAGATACAGATTTGAGAACAGTCCACATTGACAAAGCAATGCAGCTATGGATGTGGGTGAGATCGGCCAGCATCCCAGAGAACAGAAGGGACAAGGAGAGAAGACCAGAAAAGCTCATTCAAGGAGAGAAACTTATTCAGGAGATCAGTAGACCAGGGGTAGACCAGGAGGCCAGAGAGTGTGTGGTCAGGGAAGACAAGGAAAAGTGGGAGCAGGGGTTAGTGCTGAATGCAAGAGGTCAGGTAAGAGTAAGGACCAACAAGCATGTGATGGACTTGGCAGCAAAAAGACCAATGGCAAATTTGTCCCAAGCAGTTGGGGTGGGGCAGCAACGAGACCGAGGTTGAGAAACAAGAATGAGGAGGTATGCATGATGAGTATTGACGGCTCTTAAGAGCTTGACTGACAGAGGAAGGAGCACATAGCATTCAGCAAGGTATCCTGTTTATCGGCTTAAATGGGAGAAACTTAAGCATGTTTTAAGTGAACAATCTTAACTGATTTTATTGATTGCTGGAAAGAAGCCACTACGTAGAAGCTGAAGAGACAGCAAAAAGACGGTGGATAATCCAAGGGAGAAAAGGATGAGGAGACAGACTACTAGACACAAATGACCGGCAAAGAACTGCAGATCCAGACAACAAGGAGACACTATTGTTCACAGACCAATTTAGGTTTTTACAGATAAGGAAATGTGGCCCAGGGAGGTTAAGATCAAGACCACACCAGCAGCGCATAACAGAGCCAGGACTGGAATCCGGGCAGTCTGAGGGTTCTCATCCACAATATGATGCTTTTTTTTTTTCTAAAAATATATGCTCATTGCATAAGTATACATTTCTTAAATAAATCCACATCTATGCATATGGGTACGTGGGTAATACACATTAGTACTCCTAGAAAAAGTCTAGATATCAAAATATGAAGAGTGATAACTGGATTAAAGCTGATTTTGTTTACTCTGTGCTTTTCCATATTTCTCAATTTCCTACAAAGGGAAAATTACTTGTGTTGTAAGAAAATAGTTGTTTTTTTTTTTTTTTAAACCAAGCCTGGGGAGGATATTGGGATGACAGAGTAGATCAGATCCCCATTCTTCAAGTCTCACCTTTCAAAAAAGCTGAGGGGCAAGGGGGGTTGGGGAGGGGTGGCAAAGCGTGAATGGATGCTTCGGTGTCTTCCAGCAACCCAGACAGAGCCCACAGGATGCCTCCTTGGTTTTCCTGAAAGGTGGACCTACTGCTAGCACTGGCAAAACCCGGGAGATTTTTCCCTGGGGATGACTTTCCTCTGTCTCTAGCAAAACTGGCTCTGGGGAGCCTGACACAGGCTCTTAGCCTCTTTGGTTAGAAGAACCAAGTTTTCCACACAGTCTCCCTAAGGAGACATCATGAAGCCACATACCCTCTGGCCATGCTTCTGCACTGGGGTGAAGGGATAGGTACCCCGCTCCTTGCAGAACCAAGACCAGATCAAAGTTGCTCCCCCAGCCCTGTCTCTGAAGGGCTTCCAGGTGAGCTGGTTCTCATGGTAGCCACCGTCCGCCATCCCAGGTCCCTGCTCCCAGGAGCCACCGGGCTCCAAGGAGCCACCGCCTCACCCTTGCAGCAGGTTTTCTTGGGAAGGCATCCTTCCTAGGAGGCAGAGGTGACGTCTCCCTGGTGATGGGCATCCTGCAGCCCTCTCCACTCTGTCTGCTGCAGTGCTCTGTATAAGAGGCCATGTGCAGCCAGTGCCTCCACTCCCCACTTGTTGCCTCCAGGGCCATCATCTTCTTATAACTGGAAAGTTCTGTGTGAGTTACTTACAGTTACTGAATTCTGTAAGCATCTGCTGCTGCTCAAATGTGATTTTTTTATCAAAGTGTCATAGAGGATAATTCCACAGGCAAAAACAAAAACGAAATTCAAGAACAGGAAACATCTGGTTGTCCTCAGAGAGTAGAACTAGGCAATCCCCCACATGGACATGTGGACCTCAGGGTGTGGACAGTGACCCCAAGAAGGCAGACTAAGACCCAGACCCAAGTTCAGTGTGAAAGAGAGCAGGGACAAGAAACATATACTGGCCACCTAGGGGAGAAGGGCCCTGCACACAGGGTGGTCTGTGGGGAAGGAAGAGAGAGCAGGGAAACACTGGTGTCCCTCTACTCTGTCCTTATTCCAGTCTGGTCTCTGGGTGGTTTCTTTGAGGGTCTGCCCTCATGGTGAGGATGCTTCTCTAGGCTTGAGGATGCCTTGAAGGATCTAGTCAAAGTTGTTATCTCTCACCTTCAAAAGTTCATGTCCCTACACCTATGCCTGCAATCCTGTACCCAAGGCAGGGCGCCCGGTTCTGAAGGGATGCTAGGCAGGGGGCCTCCTGTCCTCAGGCTGTAACCGTGCTCCAATTCTTGGCTTGTGTCACTCCTTCTGGAAATGTCCCCATTCCTTTTCTCCTCCAGGAGGGCCAAGCAGAGAGGAAAGAACCAAAGCTTCAGAGCCCAACCTCAGAGAGTGTATCTTCCAAAAAAAAAAAACAGATGATCTTGGGTCCCTTACTCACCCCTGGGTGCCTTGACAAGCTCCTCTATGAAGTGGGGATGATGTGGGGATTAAAGAGGAGTGCTCCAGGGACATTGCCAGTCCATTCAAACTGAGAAAGACTGATTAGGTCACAACTCTCATAATCCAATCACTTGACCTCTGAGTATTCCTGTATTCACAGGAACTTCTGGGAGACACCTGATATCCAAACCGTGATGCCTTTTATTGAGTCATTCCTTCATGCAACAGATTCAACAAAGCGTCTATCTGTCCTCAGGTCTGGGGCTGGCCGCTGGGGTTCAAAAGTGAAAAGACACCAGTCTCTGCTCTCCAGGGTGTAAAGGCAGAGCAGGGCTGCACGGGTGTCACTGCAGT
Organism: Urocitellus parryii; assembly: GCF_045843805.1. Classification (NCBI taxonomy): domain Eukaryota; kingdom Metazoa; phylum Chordata; class Mammalia; order Rodentia; family Sciuridae; genus Urocitellus; species Urocitellus parryii. The sequence continues at coordinate 121,545,990 of NC_135536.1, read as the reverse complement.
ACTACCAGGGGCTGGAGGACTGTGCCTACACACTAGCACCGAGCTCTGCCTGTGGCCAAAGGGGAGCCCCTAAAGTCTGGATACCTGGGCAGTGTGTGTAATGTCAGTGAGGACATCAGCAATGTGCACATATATATATATATATATAAATGATATTGATCTGTTTCCAGACTTTATAGACATCTGTAGAAGGCTAATAGACGTCAGTGACAACGCAGAGGAGGAACAGGCAGACATGGGGGTGGGCATCCTACGTATCTTAAGATGTTGACAATAGAAACAAGCATTGGGACTTGCAGGGGCTGTCAGGATTCCTCCTATTAACCTAACTGGGTCCCTACAACAGACTCATGGAGGAAAAATCTTTTGTTTTTTTTAACCCTTACTTTGCAGAGGAGGAGAGATGTCCTGGCTCTGTTTTTCAGTAAAAAGGTAGGAATTTAAAACTGATGATCCAGACGCGGGTGCACAGGGGATTAAGTGAGAGGAGAGGGCAGCCAGCATCTTGAATGCTGTCAGAAAGGCCACATCGCTGCTGCGGTTCTCACGCTGCCATGGCGACAGCCAGTTAAAAATAGTTTAGTCACAAGTTGAAGAGTCAACACAGACTGACATTAGGAAAGCTCCTGGCTGTTAGAAAGGATGAGCGGCAGGTCTCCTTCTGTCCTAGGGGCGGGGGCCTCCCAGGAAGGGGTGCAGAGGGTCCTCGTGTGGCATGGCAGATTCTCACATGAAAGTGGAGGTGCACCGAGCACAGTCTGTGGGAGAGCTGTAGGCAGCCCAGGGAGACAGGACTACTGCCCCAGCCCCCTCCTGACCTCCCTGCCTCCTTCTCCCTCCCCCAAATCCTCCACCTATAGCTATTGCTCTAGTTGTGCTTCTCCCGCTGGATTCTGAAGGGAGTGGGTCAGAGTCTGTGTTTGCATCCCATCGCGCCACCATAGCCAGCACAGAGCCTGACCTTTAGTGAGTTCTGGGTACATATTTATTGAATGAATAGATAAGGTGAAAATTACCATTTTAAGTCCTGGCTTTGAAATGCATTTTAATATTCTGACTCATGCACTAGCAAGCCATGATATGTTTCTGTGGACTAGACTCATGGACTCAGCATGTCTGGGCTGGGTCTTGGCTCAGCTAGCTCCATTCCTTCATTATGTAGAAAATCAGGGAGACTTGCCCTAAGTCACACAGTGACTGACTGTCCCTGAGTCACAGAGCTATGCCTTTATTACCAGCCTTTCTTATCTAGATCTAGAAATTGACCTTAACTCAGCATCCTCATACCCAGGATGGTTTTAAGATACTTCTGACCATGAAGATCACTGTTTTAGAGAGATGTTCATAGACAAGCTTTCCAAGTCCTGCATTAAGACAAGGGTTATATGTTGGCAATTACAGACAATTCCAGAATCCAGGAAGAAGAGAAGAATGTGTGAACCGTCTGCCTGACCTGTGTGTGCCACTGGACAGCTTATTTACATCATGAGCCCAGTGCACACAGTACCTTATGACTCTTCATGATCCTGAGAAGCCAGTGGGTATTATTAGTGTCATCTGATCTTGAGCTGGGTCACTCAGAAAAAACAAACTTTCCAGATTGATGTCAAGAATCAGACTCTGCACACACACTGGAGGCACAACAATGGCCACTGAACTGGTGGAATCAGTTCTACCATCAGTCCTTCCTCCAAGAGAAGAATCCACCTTCCCCTCGCCCCTGGACTGCAGCTTCTAACATTTTCACTCACATCCTCCATCAGTAATGCTCATTTCAGTCACCTGACCTTGGACTTGGACGGTGAGTGATGCTCAAGTATTTATCTCCAGCCCATGTTGCATGTCCAAGTTCCATATACTTCTATCAGTCTGCCTAGGGAAGCTCTGTCTCCACAGTGCGGTTTCTAAGACACAAATATCGCAAGCAAAATGCAGCCTCTCCCCTGAAACTGTCCTCTTCATTAAATTCTTCTCTTGGTGATTTTCACCCCCACATACCCAGAACCCAAGGGGGTCATCTCTCCCACCTTCAATGCATCAATCGCTGAACCCTGTCCATTTCATCTACTAAATGGTCCCCTTCTCTCCATCTCCAGAGAAGCCCACCTGCCTAATTATAGCAGCCACCAGAATGTTCTTTCACCTCCTCTCTTTTACCTCGTAATGACCCTACTCATTCTTTAAAATGACATCTATGTGGACTTTCTGGTCCAGCTGTGACATTCCTCCGCATGGCACATTTTGACTCCCTGAAGCTGAGAGTTGGCTGGACCCCCGGGCCCTTTCCACTGCCCACCTCTCCAGCCTCCCCTCCCCAGGCCTCCTCCATAAAGGCAGCCCTCTGTCCTTTGGATATTCTCATTCTGTGCAAGCCCCCAAACACACCAGGCTCTTCCTCACCTCCATATTTTCATGCGCTTCACTCACAGTCAGAGTCTCTTGATGGCTGAAGCATTCCATATATGTAAAATATAAAGACATCCCTCTCCGGGTCTTCAAAAATGGCTTATTTAAAATGTTTGCAACTAACCCACCAATGCTTTTATTACAAAAAATATTACAATGCTATGTAAAATGTGCTGATCAGATGACAATTAAAAGACTTGTTATTCATATAATAATTCATAGTGCTCTTCTAGCCTTAGGTCTAAGTACCATTTATCCTGATTTGCATAGGACTGAAGGGTTTCTCAGGAAGTGGGACTTTGCTGCTAACATCAGGAAAGACCTGGCAAACTAGGACAAGCTGGTCACCCTAAGTCTGGAACAGTTGTTGGCAGTTGTGTGATGACCTTCTTCAGAACCTCCGTAGCTGTTTGTCTAACATTTGTGGAGGAAAAAGTCACATTTCAAGCACATGATTGATAGGAAATCCAAGCTCTCCAGCCCTACCCCTTGTTGCCACCCCCTTGCTGTTCCACATCAATCAAATGACTATTTCTGCTCCTCTTTCCAGGCCCATCGCTTCTGGACTCACCCCAGTGCTGGCCTATCAGTTTCTCCTTCCTGTGCTCCCTCATATCTCTATGTAACTCCTATCTAGCAGTCAGAGGGGTGGTCACATTATATTGTGAATTTCTGTTTGTATGTCATTTTTTCTCTAGGTACTGAGCATCTTGCAGTCAGGCTGACTCACAGACACCCAGTGGGCCATGAGTAGATGAGGCTATTTGCAAAACTCACCCTTCAGTTTCATCTAAACTACTGGAGGATAGACAAGACGTGGGCCCAAAAACTTGAGCAGTTTTCCCTGGCACCTCCTCTGTGCCAGATATGGAGAATAAAGAGCTGGCTCGAGCACCGACCGACCCAGCCTCAAGAAACTCAAAGCCACTTGAGAAGATTAGAAAGGGGGGAAGAGGGAGTGAAGGAAGTTGATAGCACTTGTCTCAAACCACTGAATGGCAAATGCCATCTCATTCCTATGATACAAGAGACCAGAGAGGGCCCAAGTACCCAGGGAAGGATGCCTGGAAGGTGTGTGGATGGCACTGAGGCTCCTTACCAGACACTAAGTAGCAGGGAGGCAGATTTCTTATCTTAAAAAAAATGTAAGGAGAACCAGAAATGCCAAGTCACAGTAGATGCTGGTCCAAGAAGCAAGACATGAAAGTCAAGTTCAAAGAGCCCTTCTTGGGATGGAAAGTTGAGTCAGATGACCTCTAAGGCTCCTCCCAGGTGCTATGACATCTACCTTGGCATTGCCAGCAGGAGGGTGCCATGGATGCAGGAAGAGAGCAGGTGTTCCAGGCATTGTTCAGGTGAGTCAGAGCACATGAGGGATTTGCCTGGAAGAGGCAGATTGAATTCTGAAATCAGGGCCACCAGTCTCTGCTTGGATCCATAAGGTGAAACACTGAGGATTTCTGGAGCAGGGGGTTGAGTAGCTCAGTAACTCAGGAGCATCCATCTGGCTGGGGGAGAGAAAAGCCACTATAGAATGTGAATATATGCCTGCAGGCCACCTTTGGCTACTTAGCGCCCCTCCATATCCTTCAGGTTAGTGTTTCCAGGTTTATCATTAACCTCAGAGATGGAAATCAGCCCAGCCCCTTGCTGCATGGGCTCCAAGCAATGACAAAAGAGTCATCAAAGAGTCAGCTTTACAACAGCTAAAGCTAAAGGGGAAAAAAACACCTTGAATCTGCAGGCGCAATCTAATATTTTTCTCCGGATTAGGTTTATCCACCCCAGACTACGGGATCGTCCTCCACAGGGGCAGCAGCAGGGAGGGAGCAAACAGGAAGAAAATGCATATTCACGGGCGTGAGAGTCAAAGAGGAGAACACTCAGGTCCTTTTCCCCATTTTATCAGGCTCTATTCTGTGCCCCAGAGAGTAAGAATAGGAGGCAGGTTGAGGAACGGAAGAAGGAAACGTGGCTCCCTGCCTGAGGAGACAGAGGTGCTGGATCCCATGTGGGGTCCCCACGGGGGGCTTTGTGGCTGCTGATGCTCCAGATTCTAGCTTGGTACCCTCTGTTGGTCCACCCCTCCTGCACAAGCACAGGATGCAGGAGAGAGGCCCTGCTCCATCCACACGCATTTTTCCATGGGAACCCAACAGTTGAACATAATTCAATTGTCGGATCCGGAGCATTATGCTTAACTCCTACCTTCCCCATAGCAGTAGCAATAAAAGGCTGTGAGTCTCTCTCCCCCAGAAAGATAGAGGACATCAGAATTTGATTTGTCACAAAGACCCATTAGTCCCCTTGCTGAGAAAGGCATGGGATCATAGGATAGAGAACAGGCATTGAATCTTTGGACAGCTACCAGATTTGAAAGGCTGCTATGTATGATGTCATCTCCAAGCTTCAGTCCTGTCATCAATGTAAAGAGAATAATTGTGATAGTATCACAAGATGCTGTGAGGATTATTGATAATGGATGGATGGCACACAATAAATAGGTGCTTAACAAATATCAAGTTCTTCCCTGCATGGTATCCTGTCACTCCAGAGAAACAGCAACATCCCTAACCAGATCCAGGTTCTCTGGCTGAATCTTCACTGTGGATCTCCAGTAAATCACAGCATCCCGGCTGGGCTGCTGGGTCCTATGATGCAATTTTGATATTTTGGACACTGTTCCTCTGTCCCCATAATTACACAGGATTGAGGCTGCAGCTTTCTATGTACTTCTAAACGGGAATAGGGATGAGGGGCAACCTACAGATGGGCCTTTCAGATCTGTACCTGAGGGACCCGGAGAAGACAGAAGAAACCACACCTTAGCTTCCTTAGCTTCCTACTTTAAGCCTTTAGCAAGATAACCAAGCACTTGTTGTGGTGATGATCAATTTGTGCACATCCCAGGGATGTCAACCCCAGCTCTGCCACCAAACAATGGGTATTACCTAAACAAGTCCTTTCACCTCTTGGAGCTTAATTTTTTCCTCATCTAAAAAATGGGATAATGTGATCTTCTTGAAGGCAGGTTATATGTACCCATGGGTGTGAGCTGTTCTCTGTAAGCTGCAAAGATCTGTGCAATTGGAAGAGGTTGTGGTTATGGAAACTGTCATCAAAGACACATTTGTTGCTGTGGGAAACTGCAGATGCTGGACCATTTTCTCATCTTTCCACAGGTTGCTGGAATCACAAGTTATAATTAATGCACAGTGATATGGCTTGACCCAGTTTCCCAAATTGGAATGTTTCAATTACTACTGATGAAAATGTGAAATTCTAAATCTCCTTTCTCTGAGCTTCAAGATTTCTTCACAGCTAATAGATAAATATATATATTGAGTAAATACACACATTCACACACACACATATATATATATACACATACACACATGTGTGTATATATAGATACATATTCACTTATTCAACAAATATTGATCAAGTACTATTCTGCACCATTTATCATTCTTAACATTTGACCTCCTCTCCTGCTCCATGCAGGGCTCTGGGCACTAGGAGGACCCTGGGATGAATTGACTACCCTCTCCTTGCCAGAATCATCAATATTACAACTCTGGGCTGCTGCCTCATCCTTAACCTTGGATCTGCCTTAATCCCTTCCCACCATCCCACACCTCTATAAGGCAGGACTGGCCCTAGGGCTCCATATTCTGAACTGGTAGCCACATCTCCACCTCACTCTGGTCTGGTGGACAGTCATTGGGTAGCACAGGAAATGAAGTCCAACCAAGTGGGGTTCTTCTGATTGCTCCCTAATTGACTTTGAGGAAGTAACTGGATTTCTCTAAGCCTGTTTCCATATCTGCAAGTTGAATGGAACAGCTATTTTACAGGGTTTTTATAAGGACTAAATGAGATACCACACATCATATACTACTGTACTGTATATAGCAGTCATGCCACAAGTGCTATCTCCTATACTTCCCCTGATTGCCAAAGAAGTGTTGCAAATGGTAAATTCCATACTATGCCACATTTTCTCTTTGATTTGTTATCTTAAAATATTTGACTTTAATTTTGGTAAGTAGCATAAGATGTGAGTCTAGTTCCTTTTTCAAATTCAATCTTCAGTATTCTAAAAATATTTATTAAATTGCTTGTGTTGTTTAGTGATGTTTTGGCTCATCATATGTTCAATCTTTCATATAATTTGATCCAATTTTTTATCTTCTTCTGTATGACTTACATATAATTTTCTCCTTACATCTCCTATTGATTTTATTACTATTGCTTTAAAATAGGTTTTTATATTATACAGTAAATCCTTCCAATCTCTGCTCTCTCCATCCTTTACCAGAATTGCTTCTTATCATTTATTCTTCCAGAAATACTAGTCTAGTTTCAAGAGAGGTTTTAGAGCTTTAGATCAGGATTTGCTGAGCTATACAGAAGAAGTGAGGGCTGGCACTTTCAGGAACTTGTCTAATTCCCTCAAACCTTGAAATCTTAAGCACACAGACCACACATACACACACACACACACACACACACACACACACACACACCCCACTACTGCCTAGTTGCCCTTCTAACACTTTAGCACTGAGAAGTATAAGAAGAAGAAGACCACAAAGAATGACAGTCCCCTGCCTAGCCTGCACCCATTTAAAGTTGTGGAAATGAAGCTGGAAATTATTTCAGAGGTGGGCAGATTCAAGGGGGATACCAAGAACTCTGGAATCAATAGTATTTTGCCAGTCTCCCATTATTCTGGCTTCTAAGACATTTGATTAATCTGGTGGCTCTCAAAGTCGAGTTCCCTAACCAACAACTTCAACAGTATTTGAGAACTTGTTGGAAATTCTTGGGCCCTGCTCTATGCCTACTAAGTCAGAATCCCTGGGTGTGGAGTTCAGTAACCTGTGTGTTGACAAGTTTATGTTTGAGAGTCACTAAACTAAACAAGCATAAATGTACTCAGGCCACCTCTATGATTTCTGGGATTTCTAGCAGCATAGTAGCAACTTGGGAGGGTGCAGCAGATGTACAACTGTGGCAGCAAAACCGGACACACTATATGGACCCTGTGCAATATTAGGAGCATTGATATCTTTGCAATTCTAATGTTCCTCTTGCCAAGAAAATGCAGTTCTCTACTGATCTCCTTGAGGAATCAAAAGTACTCTGACTTTCTTAATTTGATCACAAACTGGGTTTATTCCAAAATAGCCAATCCCGTTTGTGATGGTGAGGGAGATCTCTTTGGCCTTTGATTTACAACCAATAATGCTGGTGTTCATCCAGTATCCAGAACATTCCTTTGTAACAGATCACTTTTCTAACCTCTTTATTTTTTGTCATTTTTAACAATTGTTTTGTGCATCTATTTAAGGTGTGTTTTAAGTACTAACACTGCTTGTTTTTTGTTTTGTTTTTTGCCTAATATTTATTATGTGGGTTTCTACTTCAGGAAATAGCTGGAAGACTGGACCTTAACAAAAGATGACAGAGGGAAGGGCCAGGCTTGCCCTGGAACACACCTCCACCTGTCCCCCTACCTGACCACACTCCACCTTTAGCATTCACCTGGTAGGAGGCCTAGTTTTTGGTCCTCAGTCTCCTAGTGTTTTTCATCACACAATTAAAAGGGGAAGTCCCTTTTAAGACAGTAAAAATTGAGAGAAGCCCTGAACTAAACAGATTTATTCAAAGGCTACCTCCACATACTTCCAGATTCTAAAATTTGCTTGGACAAAGTTATATACACTGGTCTGTAAGCATTCCTTTCACTTAGTTTTAATGGTTTCATTTCTATATTTAAATCTTGGATTCATACAGAATGTTTGCACACGAAGAGTAAGATAAGAAGTCCAAATTATTCCCTTCAGAGATCTAACAGCTTTTCCTGGCACCATTTTTGAATAACCCATCCTTGCTGAAAAAAAAATTTTAATGATGCCATTTTAATCAAATACTCAGTTCCCACATTGCTTACATTCATTTTTGGGTTCTATATTCTCACATTGATCTCTTAATTTAATCCTACCCTAAAAGTATATTGTATTAAATAAATGTAGCCTTAAACAATGTATTCTCTCTCTCTCTTTTTTTTTCCTGTATGGGTTTAAACAATGTTTTCATACTTGATAGTATCATGTTCATATTCCTTGTTCTTCTTTTCCAGATGTTATTTTTGTCTCAATCAAGTGTTTATTCTAACAAATAAAATTCAGTTTTAATTTATCAAATTCCAAACAAATTTCTACTGATAATTGGAGTGAGAACACACTGAATTTAAAGATTATATTCAGGAATTGAAATTACCTTATTGAATAGTTTTCCAAAGAATTGCAAGGGGAGGTTTTTTTTTTCTTTGTTTGTTTGCTTGCTTGCTTGTTTACTTTTTAGTTTTTAGTTTTAGATAGACACAATACCTTTATTTTATATTTACGTGGTGCTGAGGATGGAACCCATGCATAATAGGCAAACACTCTACCTACCACTGAGCCACAACCCCAGCCCCGCAGGGGGAGTTTTTTACTTGCTAAATAATTTTTATGAGTTTCCATAGATCTTGAATTTATGTCCTTAAATCTCTGCATCCAGTTTTTATCTTCTATCATCCCTGCTTTTCTCTTTGTTAGTTTCTTCCTTCCAGTTTCATTAGCCTTGCTTTATTATATTTTGCCACAACTGCATGGCTGAACCTGAGAAATGGGCAAAAGTGTGATAGAGGATTAAAGAAAACACACGCACAGGTACTAAGAAAAAGCTGAAGTCAGGTGGAACACTGCACCTTGATAGAGAAACCATGACACAGATCTGGCCCAGCAAGTTTATTATATAGGGTCCCATCGCGAGGAAGTTAAAGACTACAGAGGCATTTTTCTTTGGGCACTAGCTGAAAACATTCCTATAGCTATTTACTGTTGCAATGTGGCACCCAGGAAGCCGATTGTCCAAAGTTTCTATTAAGTGGGCTCGTCAAACCTTATAGTTATCTTGCTATGCTCAGAATCTTCTATCCCTGAGAGCTGGTGTCTGAGGTCTAGGTCAAGAACTAAATGTCTCTGTGGCTAGCACAGAACCTTCTTTTGAACAGGGCTTCACCATGCAACTGGGCCATCTCAATAGGCATCCTTACATCCAGAGTATTTCCAGAGGAGCATTGTCTCTCCCAGGACAGTTTCAAAATCCATAATTCAGATGCAGCTCCTGGCAATATTTCCTCTATATTCTTAAATTAATTGCTTACTTAATTATTTAAGTTCTCTCTTTCTTACTTAGTACATATTTAAGACAATAAATAATTATACATAACAGTGAGTTCCATTGTTTCTTCTGAAGTTGCTTTGGACTCTTCTATAGTGTTGGATGCACAGTGTTTGTTGTGTCATTGTAGCTTACTGTTACAGATTTTTCTAGAGCAGAGATACCCAATAAAAGAAAATTTGACTACACCTGTTAGTTAAAGCATATGGGACCCACATTTTTTTAACTACTTAGGAGGCTGAGGCAGGAGGATAGCGAGTTCAAAGCCAGCCTCAGCAAAAGTTGCTAAGCAACTCAGTGAGACCCTATTTCTAAGTAAAATACAAAATAGGCTGGGGGTGTGGCTCAGTGGTCAATCCCTGATATCCCCCACACACAACAAAAGAAAAAACTGGTGAAATTAAGTTTAATGATATTTTTAATTTAATTTTATTTTATTTTATTAATGATATTTTAATTTAACTTAATACTATCACTTTAGCATTTAACCAATAGAAATATATTAAAAAAATATTTTACATTTTTTTCATCCTAAGTCCTAGACATCCAAGTTTAAACTCACAGCAACTTCAATTCAGACTGCCCACATTACATGTGGCTAGTTGCTGCAATACTGGGCAGCACAGCATTAGAGTTCAGTTTTTTTTCCTTTTTTTTACTGGTGCATATTAATTATACATAAGGGTGAGTTCCATTGTGGTGTACTAGTATATGCATATAGCATAATTTGACCAATTCCATCATCCAGTACCTCCTCTGCCTCCCCTGCTCTCTCCTCCTGGTCCCTTCTTCTACCCTCTTGGTCTTCCTGCTAATTTCATGACATTCTTTTCCCTTCCTTCCTTTCCCCTAGCTTCCACCCTGTCTTTCTGAGTCTGGCTTATTTCACTTAACATGATGGTCTCCAGTAGCTTAGTTTCTTCTTGTAATCAGTTGTTTTAAGGATGAAATGGAAATGTAAGCCGTGGGCTTTTTGTTTATGTTTGTGTCTTTACTTTTTAGTTTTATTGCATTTGGAACCAAGAAATCTGATCTGAACAATTTCAATATTTTCAAATTGGCCAATACTTTTCTTGGCCTTTGAAATTATGATTTTCAAAATAATAGTTCCAGAAGCTCTTGAAAATGAGATGAATGTTCAGTTTTTAATGTTTATGGTTCATTTCATTAATCATAATATCCAGGTCTTTGGTGAAGGGGGCTATAAATCTGGCACAAATAAACTAAGTTAAAATCTTCTCCTATTAATTTGTTTCTGTTCATTTTTCTTTTGTTCTTTGTGGGGTTTTTGCACCTTTTGTCTTATTTATGTTACTGCTTTTTTACTTAGGATTTAGAGATTTAGAGGAGCTATATATTTGTTGGAAATTGTAAATTTCATCCTTATAAAGTTCTGCCTTCTGTCTGCCTTTTTTCTTAATTGAACTTCTATTTGCATTAATATCATAATTCATGCTTTTGTTTGCAACTTCCTGATATGAGTCTACCAGCCCTTTTTAGATGGGTTTTTGTGAGCAGCTTCTATGTAGGTTTTAACTCAGCTGATGTACTCTGTGCATCAAATAGCCAATGAGGCACAGAGAAAATGGTCAAAGAAAAACAAAATGATCAAAATGATTCCTCAACTCCCAGTGAATTCGGTTTATCTGCAGAAGGAAGTTAAGGGCTTTTACGTCTACAACAGAGTCCCCACTTCAGCACTACTGACTTTGGGGGTTAGATAATTCCTTGTGATGGGGTCTATCTGTTCCATGCATGGCAAGGGTTTGGTCAGTATCCAGAACCTCTATTCACCTGAGGCCACTAGCACCTCCCAGACCTCCAGTTGTGACAACGATGGACGTCTCTAGACATTGCTGAATGTCCTGAGGGAAACAAAGTCTCCCTAGTTGAGAACCACTGATCTGCAAAATACTTTTTACACCTTGTCCTAGGCTCCCCACTGGTCTGTCCCCATCTGTTCCCATCAAACAGAGGTTTCCTGTCAAGATGTGCCACAGATGAGCTGCTTCACAGCAGTGGAGAAAACCCCTGATTTGACTGTTTTGAATTCTAGAAACTTCCACGTCTGTGGACACCTTTTAAATTTATGGTGGGAGATTATAACCCTTCATTTGTTTGAAATATGACCAATTTATTCCTTGCTGGTGTGTCTTCTCCTTCTGTTTTTCCTAAAGTTGGTGGAGAGGAAGATTTTGCGCTCCTCTGAGCTCCATCACCCTTCCACAGCGGGCTGCTCTCAGCCTCAGCTCTGAGTTCACTACGTGTCTGACACAGAGATGTCAGGTTACGGTAAGATTATAATTAAATCCATAGTCAACTCTGATCAGACAGCATTAAACAGAGGTACCTGGAACAAGGAACAATGTTCTCTAAAGAGAAAAATATTTTTACATGAATATTTTGGTATTTGTTAACATGCAGGAGTTCACAGAGAGGTGTAGGAGGTGCTGAATAGAAATCCAATTTGTAGTGATTATTTCCAAATTAAGATTAGCACAGAAACCTTTCAGGAGTGGGAGGTAAAGTCTGCTGTTCCAGAGAAGAGGATTTAACCGCGTAGGTGGAGAGAGTGAGAACTGAACGTAAATGTTCTTGTGACAGGAATGGTGAAAGAGCGGGCAGGTCTCCTGACAGCAGGGCCATCAGTTCACAAGGAGGCTCTCCCACCAGGCCAGAGATGACCTGCAGTGGCCATTCCTTACCCCTGACCTTGTCAGCATCCCTTAAATGCATCTGATGGCTTACAACTTGCACAGAGCTTCAATGGTTAGCATTTTAAGTATAATGAGTAAGTGCTGGTAAGAGCCTAATAAAGAGATTTATGATGGGATCCCCGCATAGATAAGATTTAAATTAGCTACATAAGTTGCAACAAACTCTTATTTCATTCCATAAATAATTTGTACAGCAAATATTTGGGTCTCAAATTCAACCTATGATGTAGAGACAAATAAATATCCCACGTTCTATGCCTTTCAGAAGACCCCATCTACTGCAGAAGATGGAAGGAAAGCTCCAATTACAATCACAAAACATGTCATCTGGTAGAGATATGACAGCTGTCCAGAGAAGGGACACCACATATCATAAGGCAGGCCATAAGGGCAGGAAAGACAAGGCAGGTTTCCTGGAGGAATTGGAGCTGGGTGTGAGTGGAGGAGTGAAATGGTGAAGGGGTGAAGGGGTGAAGGCAGTCCTGGAGGAGAGTCCACAGGAGCTAAGGCACTGAGACCAGAGACAAGTTTGTGGGTGCAGAAGAGACAAAAGCAGTTTGTCATCATTGAAGCATCAAGTCTGGGATAGGCAGCAATCATGAGGGGACTTGAGTGCTCTTTCACAAGTCTTGATACTGTGTCATGTTAGTGATAGGGACCCACTGACCAAACCCTCTTTGCTGAATCATATTCTTCTGCAACTTCTGGTTTGGGGTTCACTTTTTTGGATTACTCCTTCAGTGGTTTCTCCAACTGTCTCCTTATCTGGATCTTTCTCCCCTTCCACTTTCTAAGTATTAGCCTATCCCAGGGTTCAGTCTTTGGCCCGTTCCCCTTTCCTCTATATACACATTCCCATGATTCTCAATACCATCTCTTTGCTGATGAATACAAAATGGATACCAGTAGCTTCATAGCCCCACCTCCCAGATTTAGGTGCATTTATTCCATTGCCTACTCCCCACCTCTACTGTGAAAGCTACTGTTTGGATCTGGAACATCCCCCCAAAGGCTTGTGGGTTGAAAGCTTGTTCCCCAATGCAAAAATGCCAGTGGTGGGGCTCTGGGAAGTGGTTGGGTCATGAGGAGTCTGACCTCATGGGCGGATTGACCCACTGTAGGTGATGGCATTACTGGAGGTGGTGGTAACTTTAAGAGGTACGTCACTGGGGCTGTGTCTCAGAAAGGCACTTCTTATCCCCAGTCCTTTCCCCTCTCACTCTCTGCTTCCTGGCTGTCACGGGTGAGTGGCTTTCCTTTGCCTTGCCCTTCTTCCTGGATGTTCTGCCTTACCTCAGGTCCAAAGCAATGGAACCAGCTGACCATGGGCTAAAACCTCAAAAAGTATGAGCCAAGATGAATCTTTTCTCCTTTAAGTTTCTTTTCTCAGGGATATTTTTACAGTGACAAAAAGCTGGTAAAACCCAGTATCTACATCATAATTAGTGTTCAATCCCATGTAACCAATATCTAAAATAACAGTGGCTTTAAAAGGACAGAAGTTCAAGTGCAAGACATTTGTGGCTGGTATAGTTGTTCCAAAGTTAACTGTACCACATATCCTCAGGGCCCGGGAGGAGCCCCATCCATCCACCATTACAAAGTTCCAAGCAGTTGGATAAAGGAAGGAGTAATTAAAAAGCTGTTGTGGGTCAAGTTCCCTAAGAGTCAGACTTGGAGACAGATATTCACATGCAGTAAATTTGTTAGAATATGCACTTGGGTCCAATCTGTAGCTGAGTAAAGGAAGTGAGATTGGGCAGAGGAGAAATTAAACTCAGATGAGTCAAAACGAGACCCTAGCCCATCCTACAGGAAACTCAGTGCTCAGGTGACCCTGAAGAGTTTTCCCAAATGGGGACAAGAGGACCCGACCTATTATTGCCATTTTAACCAGTCACCAGATATAGGTAGCATTAGCAAGGAGCATAACTTTTGAGTGGGACAGCTCTCCTTAACCAAGGACAATCACTGGGAAGAGGATTTCATCTGAAAACTTCTAGCCATTAACATACCCTGTATCCAGAAAACTGAGTGCTTCAGTCCTGAAGATGGGAAGAATCTGGATGGTGAGTGACAGCCTACTGCAGTCCACCCCTTGTGCCATTCAGATCTGTTTGCTTTGTAGAACTTCTAAGAGAAGCTCCTTCAGGATTCTAATGGGTTTCTTTCCCTGGAGGAAAATTACAAAAATTAAGAAATTGGGTAAACTACAGCTTTGCTATTGCAGCTGGTCTCAAGATCACGCCCAGCCTTGATCATTTCCTTCCTTTACCATCCATTTGAGAGTCCCTTCACTCTTCTGATCCAGGTGGTTTACCTTGTGTGACTTCCCTTGTGGTCTGAACCTCTGAGTCATTGTGCTCTTCTTAAGATGCAACACTTGCCCACCTACTCTCAAAATTGGAGATGGGAGTATAAGGGATGCCCCAGCACAGCACTTCGGTGTCAAACACATTCTTCTCTGCCTCTCTCTGGATGACAGCACCCTATTTTCACCTAATCAGAACCTCTTGCAATAGGAATGGCAAATCCTTTCTTTCCCTGTTAGCACAAAGACCCCAAATGGAGCAGATAGCAGCCATAACTTGAAACTTAGTGAAACCCTTGTTATAGACCTTGGTGGGCTTATTGCCTCCCAACCTGAGCTCAGATCAAGACCTCTAAACCCACAGACTCCAAACTTGTGGGAACAGGAAGTGGAAATTCCCCAAGAGGGTCATTGGAAGTACACTCCTTCTTCCATCCCTTAGTTCCAAGACCCATATAATAGGAAAACTACTGAATAGGAGTAGAGAAATGAAAATTCCAACGCAGCAATATTGAGGACAGGCCAGAAGGAAAGTATTTGAGGCAGGAAGACCAATGATGAGCCTCTTAGAATTGTCCAGGCAGGAAATTATGTGAGTCTAATAATGGAATATTATTAGAACCTGACATTTCCTTCAGCAGGAAAGCAAGCACTTGGCATCCAATTAGTGTCTCTGGGTACACTGAGAGGCATACTGTAGGTTAGGAAAGACATTTTTAAGCTTTCCCTGAAATCATGGGAGGAAAACTATTACAGGACCATTCCAAAAATAACTGAGAAAAACTGGTGAGCTGCTGCTCAGCTACACGTCAGCTTGATCATCAGAGACACAGAAATATTGTCACTCCAAAAAAGACAGGCAGGCAGATAGACTCTCTGAATTAACTCCACCCAGAGTTCTAACCCCAGCACTTGATCTTTGCTTATTCCTCTGTCCCAGAATGCTTACCACCATTCACCAAGAATTCAAGATATTTACATGTATAGTTGACACCTTCTCTGGTCTCTCTGATCTCGTAGAACAAAAAGTTTACCTTACACTCTTGTTACTAGGGTCTTATCATAGCCTCTGGCCCAGACAAGCTCAGAAAATGTTGCAGTTGAAAATCTTGCAACTCAGATCATGAAACGACTCTTTATCAATGATCAACAATAGTGATAATGATGATAGATAACATGTATTGGGTCCCTCTTTTAGGCTAGGCACACTGTTAAGGGATTTATGTGCATAATCTTATCTAATCCTTCCCCAAACACTATGAGGTAGATATTATTGTCCCCATTTTTTACACAGAAACAGAAGACATAAGTGTTTGCCACCACCTTTGCCCAGCAAGATTCCAGAGCTCTCTGTGAGATCAATGTCTACCAGGAACTTTCACAAGACAACTAGGAACAGCACATGCTCACTAAGAGCAAACCATGCTAGGTTAACCTCATTTCTCTTCTAATTATTCATCCCATCCCAACCTCCATGAAAACACCCTTCATCAATGGCCGTGTATTCTAAATCCTGCCCCACGCCTCCAACCCTGCTGCCCAACCTCCAGCCATATGCTCCTCTGAGAGTTTCACACATCCCTTTTACGTAGGCATTTATTTTCAAGGAATCAAAGGTGTCATCGCAGTTTCTCTGTCATCCCTCCTCCACAGCTGTTGCCCTCTTCCTACAAAGCTCCCGTCACTTCAGCACCAGGTGGAATGTACCGGCCCTGGAAATATGAGACCCAGAGGCCCCCAGGACCAAAGAAGTCTGGCCCCATCTCCCATCCCCAAAAAGGTCAGGTTTGCTCAGCCTGGGTTGGACAAGGAGCTGGAGCCCCACCTCCTACTGCTGACCATGAGACTCCGCCACCATCTCCCTGTCTCGCTTCTCTCAACTGTGAAAGGGTACTTCAGGGAGGCAGAAATAAAGTATAAACAGGGCTAGGAAGAACTACAATTTAATAGCAATAAATCAAATAGCCAGATTTTAAAATGGACAAAGGACTTGAACAGAAGAACTTGGAAAACAGAAGGGGGAAGAAGAGGAAGGGGGTGAAGTGTAGCCCTCAAGGGCACACCCTCAAGGACTCACTCCCTTCACCAGGCCCCACTCCTTCAGTTTCCACCATCACCCAATAGTCCAATAAACCATAAATCCATCAATGAATTAATCCACTGATGAGGTCAGAGCCTTCATGATCCAATTACTCCCCAGAGCCCCACCTCTGAACTGCTACACTGGGGACCAGGCCTTCAGCCCATGAGCCTTTGAGGAACATTGCAGACCCCAATGGTTCACTGGCTGTATGTGCAAGACAAGTGTGCACCTTCACCTTCCCGCTGCCCTAACCTCCTGGAGAAGGGGATTCCACCCATCTCATTGTGGTCCCCACTTGGTTCCTGATATGGTTATGGGCACCTCTCTGGGTGACTAATAAGGATGGTGGTACCCTAATCACTTATGGAAAATCAAAGGAGAAGGCCAACCAGCATCAGTAGGTCCCTTGCTGTATGCAGAGTCAGGAAATGGAGCCTAGAGAAGCCACTGGGAGAATAGAAGCATTCCCAGATTTCCTCCTCCCCCCCCCCCACCCCAAAAAAGGCCCTCTGTCCCAACGGCTTTTCTCAAAAGCTCTGGCTGCTTTCAAGTTTCATCCAGAGACCTTTTAATATGATAGGGCTTGTATAAGCATGCAGCTTCCAGACTCCAGCTCAAGCAGTTTACAAAAGAGCGTCATGAAGACACCACTTTTAGGGTTAAAATAATCTTGCATTGCCATGGCAACACTGCAGGTCACTGAAGAAAAGGCACTTAGGGCTGGCAGGTCTCCTGCAGGTCCTAGGGCAGGCAGGAATCCCAGGCCATGAGGGAAGAGGTAGAGAGGCAGAGAGACCAGTTGGGAGTGCCAAAGTGCCTCAGCCTCCTACCAAGACAGACTGGAAAAGGCTAAATATAGGCAGCATATTCACAGAAAATAATCAAACTCTAGGATTAGTAACATTTGCAGAAGGGGTCAAGAAAACATATCTTATGCAGGGCTGACTCACAAGGCTCCCTTGGCAAGCCCCCACATCTGGGCACTGCAGAACATCTGTAACACGACCACAGAACAGGAACGGGAGAATAGAATATACACTCCTCCAGAGGGGGCACCAGCCCTGAGAGCACTGAGGGAGGAGGGAGGAGAGACACAACAGAGGAGAAGGTATAATGGAGAGTCTTACCACAAAAAAAGAGAGCTCTCTCACCTGGGCCCCCAGGTAGCCATCATAGGCCAATCTGCCTCCCAGGTCCTTAAGATTTTGTTGACCTCAAGACAGTCACCCCCCTTGGAGCAGAAGCAGAACAAGGTTTTGAACCCATCTCCAAGGAAAAATCTTTGCTGAGATATTTCGGCATCATTCACCACCTCTTTCCAATTCAGGACCTTTCCTCTATCACCATGGCAACCCATATCTCATAATAATCAGTAGGACTCTTTATCAGGAGGGATAAGCAAAAAGAACCTGCAAAGATAATTTGCCCCCAGTTCAGAGGATTTATCTCTTGGGGATTCTCGGATGACTGAGGGGGCTGCCAAGACGCCCAGTTCTGGGCCATCAGAACTGAAAGCTCCTGAGTTTTACACAGGGACTCTGCTAGAGCATAGATGCCTGTCCAGAGGGTACATCAATAGCTGAGGTGAATTCCAACATTCTGTAGCCCCAATAACACAAGTGCAAGGATTCCTACCCTGGCTGAGCCTAACCACCAAAGGAGCCTGCCTAATCACAGGCTCATGTTGTACAATGAGAGGATGTCATCAAGAATATGAGCTCTCACAGAATGAGAAAAGTGAAATCCCATGACATGGAGGGCACAGGTATGCAGGCCAAGCTGTTGGACAAGTCTGAAATAGCCGCTGTGTTCCTTAGCCTTGTACTGAGCACCCAGTACAACTATCTCCAATGCAACTGTGAGTGCCCCTGCCCCATCAAAGCTTCTGCTGAAGCAGACCTGCTTCAGAGCAGGCAGTTAGGACCATGGACAGCAGTCCAGAGGGTGGGTGGCCATGGTTCTCCTGAGTTCACCTGCTAATGGTGTCCCAGAGTCGAGTTTGGACACAGGGCAATTCAGAAAGGAAGGGCTGGTCCTCTAAGTCTGGTCCCAGAGGGCATCTGAGTAGCCCTGGGCAGAATGTCTGGGGGGAGGGTGAAGCATAAGATGAAAGGGCAATGAGGCTACAAGTCCTGGCCACCTTCCTCCTCTGCCCTCCCCCATTAAGACACAACCACTTTCTTACTAACTTTTGGAAAGGGGCCTGCATCATTAGTGTGATGATAGCACCCATGGCCCAGTCCGGCCCTGTTCCCACGCCTGCTGCCCGTGGCACCAGGGAGGGTGAGGTACAGAACGGAGCCCTGGAGAGACAGGTAATGTGGAGAAATTCCCCGGATTCAAGAGGCATGGAGTAGCATCCTCGCTCCCTCACGGCCAGCAGGGGGTTCCGGAATAACAAGGCTCCCCGTCAGTTTTCTTCTTGCTCTGAAATGCCTGTTAAAGTCTAATACTGAGAACAAAAGGTAGCCATTACCCCACACTGGAAGTTCAGACCACCACCTCCATTGGAGTCTGTCACTTAGCAGCAAGGACAACTTAGAGATACCCTTTTTGGAAATGTAGCCCCATAATACTCCCCTGCTTCCATTCCTGGACAGAGGGGAGGACAGGAATTAAGGACAGACACTGTCCAGGAAAAGCCATGTTTGTGAGGAGAAGGAATCCCATCCTGCTCTTCCCACTGGGCATTGGTTATGAGGTGTTTCTTCTTCCCAAGGAAGAGGAAGGAGGTTCAAAGAGAACATTAAAAAAAATGGTGGCAGGGGGAGGGGGAGGGGGTTCAAAATGAAAAGACTGGATTTAGTTAGAAAGGTTTGTTCTTCAGACTTCCATCTGTCTGTGTGACCTGAAATTGGAGGGACTCTCTTGAGAGAGAGAGAGAGAGAGGATGTTATGGGGACCACAGTTAGGAAAATAGAAGGTCAAGGTCATCCCCTCTGACTGTCAGCCCCCAAGAGGATGGAATATGGATCTCACCAGGTTGGTTGTAGCTGGTGGCTTGGCAGGGCTGGCCAGGCAAAAAGATAACTGCCGTCAGGATGTGAAGAAAACCTCTGTATTCCCCTTTCTCCTCCCACCTCTACCCAGAGGGGATATGCCAGGATGGGAGGACAATAAGAGCAGATCATGCCCCTGCCCCTCACCCCAACCCAGCCTCCAGATTGCATCCCAAACTATTAGCATTCCAAGTCTTGCCTGCTCTGGGGAAAGAGAAGAGGAGCTTTAAATAGATGTGAGATCAATATTTTTAAATGATCAGGGCTGAGTTCTTGCTAACAGCTTTCTGGAAAAAACTACACCATCCTCAGGGGAGCTGCTACCTAAAGGATGAGCATGACAACAGTTAGGAACTTACTGGGGGAAATGGACACAGAACATTCCATCTCACATTCATATTCTATTGCAGCCACTCAATAAACCACGTATGCTAAACTGGTTGGCTCAGAAGTTTTTGAAACCTGAAAACAGACAGATGAGGCTCACACTCAGGGACCACAATGTGGCCAGAAATGAGACTGCATAGAAGAAGAGTGAGAAGTCAGGCAGCTAAGACCAGCCGTGAAGGAACACTGGGGAGAACAGGAACGTCAGTGTGAGGGTTTAGATTTGAGTCCAGGAGAGGAACTGGGTGCCTACAGAGTGCTGGTAGCATTCTTATGTATAAACTCATTCCTCAAGGGTTGATTGACTGACCACCTGTCACGTGTCCCAATGGTTGGGCTCCATTGTGGGGAAGGTCTGGGGCAGTGGGTCATCCACACCTTGATCCATGTGGCTGGGAACCTCCTCCAAGCTCACACAGCCCTGGAGGTTACCTCCTCCACAGTGGATACTATACCATGTGGCTGCTTATGAGACATCTCTCTCCCCGAACTGTAAAAGCTTCAATGGCAGGAAGGGTTCTTACTCATTTTCCTCTCCCCAGCATTCAGAAAGAGACAGATCATAGTATCTGCTCAATAAATGTTTTTTGAATGAAAGGCTAGATGATTAATAGGGTCCATGGATGGCTGGGTGGATAGATAAGTGCCTGGATGAATGAATAGGGTAAAGGCACAAATGAACCCTTTGGAAAATGAGCATCATTTTTCCATATCATATTCCCAACTATACAAAGGTGACCAGTCTCTGGACCGAGAATTCAGAGGATAAGAGATGTCTTTGCTAGAAAATATCTGTGCTCTGCAGTATATGGTTGAGCTAATGGCAGGACTGACAGATAAACTGTCCTCTAGAATGTCACAGAAGAGAAGCTTTGAGTGTCCACCCTCTAGTGTCCAATTGCTAGACTGCACCTCTGGTTTTTACCTCTTGCAAGCACAGCTGTTTTCAAAATAGGCTAGGCAGGGCTTTCTGAATTAGGGACACAAGGGATTTGACCTGGAGTCATTCCACTTTTCTGCTCTTGGAGTGAAAGACATTGACTTTGCACATCTTATGTCCCCAGCAGGGAACACTGTGGTATCTCTGGTATTTGCAGAATGACTATTCTAACCATGCATACACATTTGAAAAATAGAATTTCATGATTATTTTTTAAAACATGATATAGAAAACTGACTGGATTCAAAATCCATTCACATCATCCAGAGAAATTCCAACATTTCAAGGATCAAAGAAAGGGGAGACGAGTATTTGATTTTTTTTAAAGCAGGAGTTCAAATGATGAAAATTGTTTTTGATTTTTTTTATTATTTGCTTGGGTGGGAAATTTTCTACTCAATATGTATTAGGCCTAAAAATTTTGATCAGAAATTGCATGTAGCTATTTTAGGTATAAAACCTGATATTCTTTAAAAGATGCAAATTCAAGTTTCTCATGAAGAAATTTGAAAATATTTTATTTATAAACTTTATAGAAGCTTAATATTTAGTACTTTCCTAATATTTTATTTACCCTAATTAAATACCATAAACATAAAATAATTTTTCAGTCAGTCCCATAAATGTTCCAAAATTCCCTCCAGACTTCCCCCATGTAGCAAATATTATTTATGTGTGTCTTGATATGAAAGAATGTAGAAAAGCACTTGAATAGAAGATTGCCAACTCAGAAATACTAAGGGTCTTAAAATTCTTGTTAAAAGTGTAAGATTCTGGTATCAAGTGAGTTTTAATAATTTGAAGTACTTTTTACTATTAAAGATATACATCAGAGATAAGGGCCTAGAGAAATTTTAAAACTTGGCTGCCCCAATTAACGTGCATCAGATCATACAATAGCTTGCCTCCCAAGTGTTCTTCTTATGCTGTGATTAGGCTTCCCTCCTATAATAAAATCTGATCTATATTTCCTTCTCTTAAATTTTGCATTTATGACTACAACAGAAGATGTGTTTGTTGTTTAACTTCCAAAGCTAGACTGTAGAAAGCAACACACTTTTCTTCCTGGTACTCAGGCTCTTGGTATTTGGCCACCCATGTTGTAAGGAAGCCCAAACAGTCCTGTGACAAGGTCATGTGTAAATGCTCCAATCACAGCCCCAGATCAGCACCCAGCTGTTGGCCAGCACCACCTTGCCAACCACAAGTGAGACATCTTGCAAGTTCATCCTTTAGCCCCAAGCTGAGCCACCTTGCTGATAGTGCATGGAGTAGAGGCAAGCTAGTCTCATCAAGCCCTGCCTGAATGGCAGCTTGACTGCTATTGTCAAGCCACTAAGCTTCACAGCAGCTTGTTACACAGAGATAGCTGGCTAGAACAACAAAGGAACAAAAGTCTGCTAAAAGAGGTCAGAAGCAGATAAATTAGCCATACTTTTAAGTTTTCACAAATGTACGTGGGCCTTGAACCAACCATTCCATTTTGGGTAATCTCATACGAAGGGAAAAATTAAAGATGTGCTTTAAGATCTTACTATAGGGGCTGGAACTTCATAGCAGAGTCCCTGCCCAGCACGAAGAAGACCTTGGGTTCGATCCCAAGTACCTTGAAAAAAGAAAGGAAGGAAGGAAGGGAGAGAGGGAGGGAGGGAGGAAAAAAGAAAATATTTTACTATGAAAGTAAACAACAGAAAGCTGAAAACAACCTAAATGTTCAATAGATATTTGGGTAGCTCATTTGTGGTACCTCCAACTCTGCTGGCCTCAAATCTAAACATTAGAATCTTCTGGGGATCTTTATAAAGAAAAAGAAAAACGATAGTTCCTCCTCCTGTTTCTATTTTGAGACTCTTATAAACAGTGATGTAATGCATTATACATCTATTCTTACATACTGTTTCCTTTTTCTTCTCATAAGATACATTCCTCTAAGTAAGAGAATTATATCAAAGGTATATGCAATTTCTATTGTAATAAAAAAATTCCTACAAAATCTATGGTACTTTATATTCCTTTTGGTAATACAGGATTCCCCATTTCTCTATACCATTAACAGGCCTGGGTGTAACTGATTTCTTAGACTTTTTTAATGTGCTATACAAACATTGATTTTATCTTAATCTGCATTGTCCTGATTACTAATACACTTGAGCAAATGCTTATTTTCTATTTATGTTTCTTCTAGGAATTTCCTTTTTTGTTCTTTTATTAGTGCTTTAATAGCTGGGTTCTGACATAATCCTACATGCATGGAATTTGCTCCATCTTAGTCCCCACTGTTTCTTCTTTCCCTCTTCTCCTCTCTCCCCCTATTATCTTTTCTCTACTGGTCCTTCCTTCTATTTATTTATTGTTTTTTAATTGGTGCTTTATAGATAGACATAAAAAGGTGGAATTCACCATGATGTATTCACACACGTACATAGTATAATTTCATCAAATGCATTCTTCATTTCCTCCCTTTTCCCATCCCTCCTCCCTCCCCTTCAGTCCTCATCCTCTCTCTACTCCACTGATCTTCCCTCTATTTTTATGAGCTCCGACCCTCTCTTCCCTGCCCCTGCCCCTGCCCTGTACTTTGCTCTAGTTTCTGCATATGAGAGAAAACATTTGACCCTTGACTTTCTGAGCCTGACTTATTTCACTTAGCATGATGTTCTCCAGTTCTATCCACTTACTGGCAAATGCCATAATTTCATTCTTAATTAAGGCTGAGTAAAACTCCATTGTGTATATAGACAACATTTTCTTAATCCATTCATCTGTTGACAGGCACCTGGGCTGGTTCCATAACCTCACTGTAGTGCATTGGACTGCTGGAAACATTGGTGTGCCTGTATCACTGTAATATGCTGATATTAGTTCTTTTGGATAAATACCAAGGAGTGAGATAGTAGGGTCATATGATGATTCTATTCCTATTCTTTTGAGTAATCTCCATACTTCTTTAGGAATTTCCTTTTAATATCTTTTATTTATTTTTCCTTTGGGGGCTGTTGGTTTTTTTCCTTATCAATTTTTAAGGAGTTTTTTTTTTTTTAATCTGGTGTATTGCCCTTTGTCAGTTATATAAGTTTTGGATATTTTCTCTAGAGCTGTGCTGGCCAAGGTAGCAGCCACCAGCCACCTGTGGCTATAACATGTAAACTAACTTCAATTAAATAAAATTTGAAATTCCTTTCTTCAGTCACACCAGCTTCACTTTAAGTGCCCCACAGCTGCATAGGGCTAGTAGCTATTATTTGGAATAATGTACAACAGACAATTTCCATCAGCATGCAAATTTTTACCAGACAGACATGTCCCAGTTTACCATTTTTCTTTCATCGTGATTCATGTTAACTTTGGCCATACCTAATTTGTAATTTCTATATAATTAAATCTGATAATCTTTTCTTTGTGGCTACTAAATATATCTTTCTTCTAGAAGCAAGCCAACCCTTTCTCCATGTTGTTTTCAAAGCTTCTATTTTTATTTCTAATTTGTTACATTCCTTGTTTTCATTTAGATCTTTATGAAGAATTTACATTTGCAGATGGAAGGTTGTACAACTAGCTTTGTTTTCTTCCAGATGTGTAGCACGTGTATTTGTTAACCCATTTTCTTATTTATGTGGCTTGTTTTTAATGCACTGGTGTGTAATGTCTGTGAATCACAGTGATTTTTTTTTAAAATGAACTGTGCTTTGTTCTCTTACTTAGTTCTATCCCAGCATTGGTCCGAGGAGCACTCAGCTGCATTTCCATCTAGTTAGTCAGTGCCGATGTTCCCTCCACAGTTACAAATGGGGGAAGTATGCCCTGAGAGTGTTAAGTAAACAACTTAAAGGGACAAGACTGTGGAGTGAGAAGCATTCTGAGACCAAATTCCATAAGGAAGGTCTCACAGTGTCCACAGACCACATCCCTGCCCATCTGCTCTGCAGCTTTTCCATCCCCAGTACCTGGGCTCAGCTACAGATACACAAAAAAGATGATTTAGTGTCAACCTGAAGTCCACTTCCCTCACCACCATCTTCTCTCAGGCTGCATAAGCTCCTTCCTGGCTGGGGCCCATCCTTGTTCCAAGACCACCTTCTGGGTTTAAGCTCTGGATACAAAACACATGGTTGGCACGCAGAAACCACACAGCTGACTCAGATGAAGATCCAATGAGAAGGAGAACTGAATACATAATTTTTGAGCCTAGTGGAAAATGAAAATGCCCTTGTTAAAAATTATCATTATTATTATTATTAGTTATTATTTGTTTCAAGATGGTGACAATAGTTTAACCAAACCCAGGGTCCTCCTCTCAGAGATTACAGGCCCAGAAAACTGGGATTCCACTCAAGCTGCTTCCTCATTCAAATTGATGCACTCTCTCGTCTCCTGGCACCAGAGTCCAGGAGCCCTAACAGCAGGACTTGGGAGTGCTCCATTTTCCCACCTCCCCCACAGCCTCAGACCATGCTCCCAATTTAGAGGTGCAGCCTTAAAACTTTAGCTCCACAGAAACCCCAGCCCCCAATCCCATCTTCACCCCAGCATCTGAGTCTCAGCCAAAGGGTGTGACAGGTAGTGGTGAGCACAGCCCCTTGGGCCCTGGAAAAATAAGCAAGAAGCTGGCTCAGGGCCACAGGAAAGATTCTGTGCTCTAGAATCAGAAAGACCTGGGGTCAAATTCTAGTCCACGTCATACCACCTACAACTGTCATTTGTCATTTAGAGTCTCTGAGATGTGCTCAGGAGCTGCTGTGAGGATCAAGTGAAGTGAGTTCCAGGGCCTACCACAGAAAAGGGACAAATTAACAGTCACTTTTAAGGAAAGGCAGGACAGCCAAGTGGTAAGAACATAGATTTTTCAAAACAGCCCTAGCTCTGGCGCCTGCCAGCTCCGGGACCAAGATCCTGAACATCTCTCTGCCTCCATTTCCACAGAGGAGACCGGAAGCTGATACTAATAGTGCATTCCTCATGTGTTATTTTAAGGATTCAACATGTTAGCATTTGCAACTCAGCTTAAAACACTGCCTGGCACATAACAAGAGCCGTAGGAGCATTTGTTTTATTGAGAGGAGTTCCAGACAAACGCTGTGAGAGCATTGAGAGTGTGGAATTAGAGGAGTTGGGTTTGAGGTTTTCTTCCACTGAAGAGGCTTGAGCAAGCCCTGCAGCTCATGTGAGTTGCAGTCTTCTGGTCCACTTAATGGAAATAATGGTTGGTGCCTTCAGTTGTCGCAAGAATCAAAGGAGCCCCTGATGTCAAAGTGCTGATGAGCAAGATGGAAATGCTGGCTGTTGTCATTGTGATTATCTTTCTGGTCATCAGAATCCCTGGTCTTGTGGGGCCATGGAGAGAGCATGGCTACATTCCTTCCTTCAGTGACATTCACTGTCCACCCACTCTGCAGCCCACATGGTGCTCAGAGCCCAATAGATGGAGGTGAGTAAATTAGTACCCCTGCCCTCCAGAAGCTCAGGTTTTCCCACTTGTGGAAGAAAAAGCAGCACATGAATCATCCTGGAGGACAGAGCTGTTGCAGAAGATGTAGCGCATATGGTCACAGGGGCACAGAAGGCTTCTGAGCATGGGCGTTATTTGACCAGAGGCCTGGCTGTGCCTTCACAAGCACTGGGATCTGGCCAGGGACAGATACCTCCGTGAGCCTTGGATTCCTCATCTGTAAAGTGAATAAATCAAAATGTGTGCATACAATCTGTGCTTGGGAAAGGACCAGATGTTGCCTATTATATTCTCTCCTAGCCATGGATCTCAATGACGACAGGAATGGGAGGGACCCTGCGCCCAAACGCAAGCAAAGCAAGTTCATTTAGAGGTTGTCATGGGATGGAGGACCCAGCACCGGGCTCATTCAGGATGAAGAGATTTCCTGGACCTGGCTTTGCTGTCCCTTGTTCTTTTCATAAGCATTTGACTCTTCCTCCATCCATAAAGATGAAGACATTCTTCTGCAGGGATTTAATATCAGAGCTGCGTGCCTGGCCCCTGAGAGAGCCCAAGCTTCCTCTCCTTTTGAATCTAACCCAGTGCAGCTTTATGCTCTCCAGACAAGCCTGCATTCCCCTAATGCCCCTGGAATTGCTTACTCACACCGAAATCCGCTGCCTCAGGGGTTTCCAGACAGAAGTAAGCCTTCTTTTCATGGGCAATCAGGCAGTAGCCTGCAGCAGGAAGGGGGGGGGGTGCCTGCATGCCCGACTGGGTCTCTGTAGATAGAAGATCACACCAGGACTCCCCTCTCACTGACCCTGCACAATGACTCCTGGGAGAAGGCATCCAGGCCAGGAAGGAGCTATGCAGTGACAGAAAGGGCATCTACCTCTCACTACACAAATGGGTTCACAGAGGCTGGGCACTGCACTTCTGAGTTTGGGCTAGATGTCCCGAATCAGTTCACTGCCTTTGACTGAGGGGCTTTGGAGGGTCTGATGATCCCTCCCAGGAGACCATGTGTTGTCACTGATTTAGAGCCCAGACAGAGAAGGTGAACACAGTCAGAGGAGTAGGTCCAGGTGTGGGCATGTCCTCAAAAAGCCCTCCACTCCTCTTCTTGAGGAAAGGAATCACAGGCTGGAATGTCTAAAAGGCTGCATGGGATCAAGGGTGGAGGCTTGTGGGGGGTAACATTGTGTCTGAGCACATCTGGTTTGGGGGGTCTTTTATTCAGCTAACATTGATTTCCAGCCCACCTTGTGCCAGGTATCATGTCAAGGGCATAGAATTCAGGAACTAATGGAGTCAACCAAGCCCAACCAGCTCTGCCAACCCTTGAGAGCTCAGCCACTTTTCTAGAAGAGATGTGCTCCTTCCGACCCTTTCACTGACTGGTTGTGTGTCTTTAGGCAAACCGTTTGCATAGCGATTTCCTTATCTGCAGCAGGTTTGTAGACTTAAACCCTGCCTCCCAGGACCATTTTTGAGATCAGCTGATGCTTTCTAGTGAAAAGGTCCATCTCTCTTGGCCTGGCACTGCGTCAATAAATTGAGGCGCAACTCCAATATGTACCGAAGATGTGGATGGAGAAGTACAAGCAAGGGATTACACACTTTGCCTTCAGCTTCCCACAGTCCTAGATTCAAATCCAGATTTTCTAATCCACCATGTGGCCTGGGCATGTTCCTTATCTTCTTTTGGATCCCAATATTCCCACCTATAAATGAGGGCTGCTATTAGTAATAGCTAGCTGAGATGGGGATACAATACTTAAAAGAGCTAATTAAAATTTTAAAGGAAAGGGTTCTGCACAGAGGTGTTCCTAAAAAGCCCTAAATAAACGAGAGCTATACTTTTAATCATTAATATTTTTATAATTCAGTGGACAATGCAACCTTTGTTTTTCTCTTCCCACATATATGTTTTTGGACCAATTCAACAACAGAAAATTTGAAAACACACTGTACAAGGGAACTATGAAAACAAAACCTCTGGAGAATGCGTGGCCATCACATGCTCTGTTTTTGTGGTAGTTGTGCCCAGCAGTGTCTCTCCAGGTGAGCACCAGCTCCTTCCAGCACTGAATGTCTCGAGGGAGGGCGGGGGAGTCACAGCACCACTTTCACTGTCCAGCCATTTCTGTTGGAGGGAGGCGGTGCCATCTCTGGGCTGGAACTCTTGCTCATCCATCTGTGCTGCCTCTGATGTCCACCCTTGGGACAGTGGCCTCTGGAGCAGCTCTCCACTTTCTCTCTCAGACCCAGAGCTCAGACAGCAGGTTTGTGTCTCCGATGGTAACTACAAACCCATGAAAGCATTCAGGAGCCTCAGTCACTCTGACAGCAGAAAGGGCTCTGAGGAGATATTTGCTCCATCCATTTGTCCCCAAGCTCCAGTTTATATAAAAGGAAACTGAGGCATAACAAAGGATAAAGACTTATGCAAGGTTATACCAGGAGTTGAGGACTCAGCCAGGGCTAGAACCCTGGCGCTAAGACTCCCAGATTATCAGCTGCCATTACAGCTGCACTCTGGAATCCTTGACTGTGCATTGGCACCTGGGCACAGCTACAGTGCTCAGGCCACACCCAGATCAATTAAATCAGAATCTCTATGAATGAGGGACAGGCATCAATGTCAGACTGCCAAGCTTGTCCACAACCGTGTTACAGCATGGAGACCTGCGTGTGAACACGCAAATGCCTTAGTTCTGTCTTTTTATACTGTTCTAGAACCCACTCTTGTCCTAAGCCAAAGCCCAGAAATTCTGATATAATTAGCTACACATCAGAATCATTCAGAACTCTCAGGTGACTCCAACAACCAGCTGAGGTTAAGACCCACTGTTTAACTGCAACATCTTAATCCAAAACTGTATTGCCTCTTGAAGGAAAGTCATGAGAATTGGAGGAAAAAAAAAAAAAAGTTACCTTTTGGTTGAGATGCGGTCCTTTCCATGCTAAATCGGTATTCACATTCCAGGAAGTAAAAGTGTTTGTAGTATAGGAATTTTTACCTTGGCTTTATGTTTTTTGCACAGGGTGTAGTTAGACTTGTGTGTATGTGTCACTCAACTACTTCCATTTTCCGGTTCAACAGATTGTATTGGTTTTGATTCATATAAGCAATTATGAGCTATAAAGGATCAATCTGAATCAACAAAATGATAAACAACCATTTTTAATAATACAAAGGACAGAAGTTTGGTTAGTATCATGAAATGTTCTCCTAACACATGGTTCCTATAAACTGAAAAAGACAAAAAGGCATTTAGTGAGTGTCTCTCGTTTGCTGAAGGACATGCCTGGGATGGACTTCCACTCAAATTAGATGAAAATTCCTGCTCTCGCTATTTTTAAAAGAATACCTAAAATTCCAGAGCTCTGTAGCCCTTTTATTCACCTTCCAGCTATTAGAGAGAAGCCTCAGGAAAAAGTGCCCCCTTTCCAACCCCCAGCGGCTGCTCTCCATGGGGAGACCCTAAACCCAGCTGCAGAGAGCACATTTCAAATAAACAAAGTGAATACCTTGCTGAGTACAACACAAAGGCTGCCCCAGCATCCTCAGGCAGGGAGTGCAGGCCTGGGCCCTGAGGCCCAGGGGCCTCCTCCTCAAATCCTATATGGCCCTCAGGCATCCAGAGCAGGAGTACCGGGTTTCCCCCCATGCACAGGTGTGGGTGATCCACAGGGCTTCCGAAGGCTGTGTCAATCACCAACCCTTATCAGTTCTCCGTCCAACACTTAGATTCACAAAGCTGGGCTGGAAAAGTGATAAGGGGATGTGACTGGCTGGTAAAGAAGATTTGATGAAGCTTTGCAGGACCAGGTAAAAACTGACATTTGATGGTCCATCCACCCGATCCTCTATGCAATTCCTCCTACCCCCCAGTGCCCCTCTCTATCCTTCTGCTTTGATCTGGCTCTCCAGTCTCTGTCTTTCTGACAGTTGGGAATGTACTTCTGCTTCTATACACAGAAACTGAGACCCACAGTCCTGGACAGTTATGGAAAGCAATGGATTCTATGCATTTTTTAAAAATCAACTGAAAGTTAAAATTATTTACATTTTTTAAATTATTAAATAAATTAAAGCAAGAGAAGTCTTTACCCAATGGCTTCTGTAGGTCTGAGGTCTGGAGCCCAGTAGGTCCTTCTCCTGCCCGGGGTCTGCTGCTAAGCCCACACCCACATGCCATTCATAAAGTCCCTGTAGCAAGACTCCTCCTCCAACCAGGATTGGTCCTCCAGAGAGGCTGGCCCCGGGCCAGGACCCATCAGCCCACAAATCTGCTGCAGCTGGATGTGTCCACTGTGCTGCGTGGCCTTGATGGGATTAGGCTGGGGTGGAGTTTGGGTCTAATGGTGAGTGAGTTCTCATGTACCCAAGCTCACTGCCCCATCATGTCATATTCTTCCTCTTGACAGTTTGACTTTGCACCCTGACTCATACACAGAATCTTTGATAACCAAAAACTATAGACATGGTTTACATTATAGAAACCTTAACATGACTCACTATATTGGGATGAAATAAAATAATAGTCCAGATTTCAGGACTAATACAGTATTGCATTGTGGGAAAGCCATCAACTTTTGATCCCATCTGCTCACAACTTCCTGGTTATGCAACCTGACAAAAATTACTGAACCTCTCTGAGCCTTGGCTTCCTGACCTATGAAACAGAGACAGTACATTCATCCCTTGATATCCTTGTGAGATTGATTCTAGAATCCCCTGAAAAAAAAATTATAGATGCTCAAGTCTCTTACATAAAATGGCATAGCATTTCCATATAACCTACATATATCCTCCCACATGCTTTAAATCATCTCTAAATTACTTATAATACTGAATACAACAGAAATGCAATAAAATAGTTTAATAAATAACAAGGGAGAAAATCAATACATGTTCAGTACAGACACAAATTTTTTTTTCCCTAAATACATTTATTTTCAGTGCTGGGATTGGACCCAGGCCTTGGACATGCTAGGTAAGTGCCTTCCACTGAGCTACTACCCAACTCTTTTTCAAATGTTTTCAATCCACCATCAGTTGAATCCACAAACCTACAACTGAACCACCTAACTCCCAATTGAACAACCTAACTCCCATTGCTGTTGTGAGAATTAAAAGAGAAAATGGATGGAAAGAGCTAAGTTCACATCCCAGACCACCTATTTCCTGGTTATGTAGCTGTTAGCAGGTCTCCTGGACTCTCCAAATCTCAGTTTCTTATCCTGCACAATAGTGGGTTATAATAGCTACCATTAAGGGTTGTTCTGAGGATTCAAGTGTACAGCATGAGGTTGGGAGTGTGGTCTTTGTGGTTGAATTGGCCTGGATGTAAATGCTGACTGTCCTTGGCTATGTGAGTTGCTCAGACTCTCTGGACATCTCACGTTCCACACCTGCAAAATGCCTGTGACAACCTGACCTCACAGGGTTATGGTGAAGGCTATTTGAGATGAGTGATCAACAGCCCTTAGCACAGAGAATTTAGCAGACATGTCACTGCTATTGTTCACAAGACAATGCCACCACAGACGGCGACCTTGACACAGGAGATGCCCATCTGGTGGCTACTGGTCAACAAATATCCAAAAAGGTGCATTGCTTGAACCACATGGATGGTTTCACTAGAATCAGGCCAGGGAAATCCTGTGAACATGCGTCCACTCATTGCCTTATAGAGAGGATGCCCTGATTACACATCGGTTACTTTGGAAACCAACTTCTTCATCAGTCCCAAGAGGTTATTCAGTTCCAGGCCTCTGACCCTTCAAAATGAAGCATCAACAGTCCAGGGTCCAGGATCAGGGCCTACTATGAAAAAAGGGACTGAGGACCTCTGGCCCATGGAGCAACCGAGCCAATCTCAGGACATGAGGAAGTGAGTGCTTCATTATGCAAGGAGTCCAGGCGGTGGAGAGGAAGGAAGAACCTGACCTGCCATTGGTGGTCAGAGCCTACTTCAGAGTCCTAAGGCCAGCCTCTAGGGGGAGCTGGGCCTGGACAGTGACAATCTATGTGGTCCAACCACTTTGTTTTACAGATGGGAAACTGGAACCCGGGTTGAAATTGGGCTAAGGTCTGAAAGAAACAGTTCTCTGGCCCTCAGCCAAGCATGCTCCTGATGTAGAGCAAAAAGTGGGGTGTTTTCAGAGAGAAGGAGGGCAGCCTCTGAACAATAAAGAGAGAGGAAGTTGGTACTGACTGGCTAACTGTTGGATGGCAGGGCCACATCAGCACCTCTCAAGGGTCCAAATTGTGCCATGAAAGAACATGCAATGGTTCTTTCCTTCCCTGTGAAGCAGTTTTCTTGGACGCCATCCTCATCTTTACAAAACTGGCCTCAGACTCTGTAACACGAAGAGGAGATTGGAAACTATCAAATATTCTGGATGTTCAAGCCCAGAGAATCTTTATAAAGATGCCTCTTCCTCTCCTCCAGGCCTAATATAAAGGGAATGCTTAAGCACATAGTAGGAGCTCTGTTTCAAAGGCCCTTTTTCTGTCTCCTTGCTTCCCTGGACAAATGACATTCACATTTTCAGTGCCTAAATAAGACAGATGGTTTGATATGTATATTTCTTATAACCATATTCCATTAAACTTGTTTGCATGGGTTTTTTTCATTCCATTTGCTTCATCCAACAGATATTGAAGAGACCATTTATTGCCAGTGGCTTCTGTAGTCATTGGGCACAGAGGGATTAATTCAGCCTCTCCACCCAAGGAAATGAGAAGCTCATAACTGATACTGACCTGCATGCCATGGAGCAAAGAAAGGAACCACGTCCCCTCCAGAAGAGACTTGAGAGGGACATCAGGTAAATTAGTTAGGGTCCCACCTGGCAGGCAATAGGAAGTTTTGGGATTCTGGGAAAGTTAGATCTGAGTTGAGACGCTAAATGGGGAGAAGATTTAGGAAGAGACCAAGATCCTGGTCCCAATATCTGTTCCAAATAGTGAGGCCACCTACAGGGAAGGAGAGTCAATCAACATGGCAACATTTGCACTGGTCATGACTATATCAGAGAGAGAAAAAAACAGGCATATGTCACACCCAGGGTGCCCATGGGTTCCAGGAACTGATCTTGACCCTGACCTCCCTCCAAAACTCACTCCAATCCATCTTTCATGGCTAAGTCGCCAGACAATGTGCTGCTGTACCTTGATTAAGACTTACATTGCCACTTGGCTTTTGTTCCTAAAAACGTCATCCACACAAGGAGGGGGCCACAGCCAGGGCCATTGGAGGGGCTTCATGGTAGCTAGTCCTTCTGCCCCATGAGGTCAAACACTAGGGGTCCTGTTGGCTCACTCCATGGTCCCAGAATTGTGACACTGTGACACTGTCCAGCCTTCCTTTTCTTGTTATGTCTTCATGGCTTTTTGCTAAAATATGTTCTAAGCCCACTTAAGCACAAAGCATGACTTGACTCGAATCTCCCCACTTCCGGTACAATACACTTTCATAGGGTCCATCCTCTTTATACAGAATAGAAAACAAATTCGGAGAGGACAAGCAACCTGTCCGAGGCTTCACAGCTCATCAGAATTAGAAGCCGAACTTGTCTGTCTCCATCTGATTTTTCTGCCTCACCCTGCCTTAGCACTCAAACCAGTGAATGAACATAACATTCACCACCTCTCACAAAGATTCCAAGTCATGCATGCCTTTGAAAACCATTTACCATTCATTAGCAGCCCCAAAACAAAAGGAAAATCACATCAAGGAGACAGGCTTAAAGGTGCAGCAAAAGAATTGCTGAGATGCTAAGCCACGCCCGGCCCATCTTTCATGGACGCCTTGTTCTCAAAGTTACCCTGAGGATCCTGCTAGTGCTTTCTCCAACTCCTGTGGCCTTGACTGACTTGGTGTGGCTGTGAAATCCCACCCTTCCAGTTCTCGGCTGGGCGGTCCGTCACATTAGCTTTTCATCTCACATAATCCGTTCCTGCCGACTGACTGGTTCCACCACAGCCTGTCTGCCTGCCGCTGGTAAGTTCCTCCCGGGCAGAGCCACGGGTGTTCTCAACCAGCCAAACTCCCCAAAGCTGGCACAGACCTACTTGCCCCATGATTGGGGGACAATAGGCTGTGGAAGGGACCAAATCAGGACAAGAAGAGGGAAGAATGATGACTGGGCACTGAGCCCCCCCTTCAGCAGGTGCTGCTGCTGCCTGGCCCCAGCTGTGTCCTGGGCGAGGACCGGCTGTCTCCTCTCTGGTCTCCATCCGGCTGGGCTCACTTCACCCAGTTTAATGAGCTCAGGAATGTGCTCAGTTGAGATGCCCAGTGTTTGCTTTGGCGTCTTTGAGCTGAAACGTGCCCCAGGCTCTGCTCATCCACCTGCAGGATTGCGCAGTTCAGCCCTCAGAGAGCCTCCAGTGGCAAGAGGCAAGCGACGCCCGGAACAGGGCTTGGAGCCTGCGTTTAATATATTATGAAATATAGTAAACAGCCACCAGGCCTGGCCTGCAGAGATGCTGCAGACCTGGACTGGAATCTGGCGAAAGCACATTTCTTTGAAATCATTTCAGGCTCAGCTTTCAGCCTGCCTTGCTGTGTCCTCCTCAGAGCTGGAGGTGACAGGCCGAGGACAGACTACTCCCCTTCTTGAGTACCACTTGTTTCTGAGGGTCCTAGACAGATTTGCTGCTCTGTGAAGCCCACATGTCAATCTGATGGTTTGTTCAGAAAATACTGCCTGAAAGCCAAACGTGGTGGAGCACACCTATAATCCCAGAGGCTTGGGAGGCTAAAGACAGAGGATCACAAGTTCAAAGTCAGCCTCAGCAATTTAGCGAGGCCCTAAGCAACTTAGTGAGACCCTGTCTCTAAGTAAAATATCTATAAAGGGCTGGGAAATGTGGTTAGTGGTTAAGCACCCCTGGGTTCAAATCCCTGGTACCAAAGAAAAGAAAAGAAAACACCGTCTGAGCACGAGCATATGTTGGGCTCTGAGATGAACCAGACTCTCAGGCTGAGGGTGGGGAGGGGGGACAGGACAATAAGTAGAAAGTCACCACTAACACTGATAGAAGTGATAACAGAGGTGTGGAAATGGGGCCAGCATTTCTTAACAAACTCAGCACCTGGTTATGATTTTTGTGCTAACTCAAGGCTTGAGTATATAAGAAAAGTTTTTTTTTTTTTTTAATTTTTATATTGGGATGGTCCCAGAAAATATGAGGTGTAAGAACAAAGTGGAACAACTAACTGCTCATAGCCAAGGAAGCAAACTGTCTCCCAGCATAGGCAAGAGGATTGAGCTGGACCTTGGAGGGTAGACGGAGTGACTGGAGAGGTAGACGGGTACAGATTGGGAAGGATCTTGAAGACCAAACAAAGGGAAGTGGTCCCTCCCCTGGAAGCCATGAGCCAGGGGGAGAATGAGCTAGCATCTCCCATGCCTCTTTGTCCCTTGTTCATTCTCAGTCTTGCTGCTAAGATGTGAACTCTTGGAGGCTTGTCTGTTTGTGTTCATTATTGTTTCCTAAACTCCCGAGGCAGAGACTGCAGATAGTATATGCTCAAGAAATATTTGGTGAATGAATGAATAAGTAAGGAAATTTTTTCCTTTCTGGTGAAGGGAAGAATGGCAATTTAAGTTTTATTAATAATGATCTTTGTTCTAATACTCTTAAATTTTAAAAACAAGACATCCAAACAAGTTTCCTGTCCTTCTTTCATGGCACACCAGCCAGGCAGCCTCCTCACGTGAGCCAATCATCTTAGACAAATCTGATTCTGCCCTTCACTCCAGACAGCACCCGCCCCTTAGCATTTCAATGTTTGGATGAACTTCACCCACCCCACTCTGCAACCCCAGATCACTTACAAGACCCCTAATGGAGACTAGACAGAACCAATCCAGAAAGGTAGCATCTCCAAGGAAAATAGCCCCATAGAATGGAGCAAGGCTATTTACAGGAGATTAGATCAGGGTTCAAGTCTCAGGTAGCTGCCTCGTTCTCCCAAAGTAAGAAAGGAAGGCAAAGGTAGATGCTGCTTTTCAGAATAAATTGACATTCACAAGAAATTAACCCATCACCACCCTACCAGCCACCGCACCAATCCTCCACACCCGTTTCTAAGCTGGATGCTCTGATTCACGGACAACACTGATAGCCAGGATATGTGAAAGCCAGCCCTCCCTGCCCAGCTCTGGAGGCCTTAATGGCTCCCATGTCGCCCACAGGTCATTCCTGTCTCCTCTGCCCAATATACACCCCGCTCTGGACACCCTGGCCCCCTCCTCTCTTTCCCACATGTTGTCCATGATGTCTTCTCATGAAGCCACATTGGACGAGCCAAGAAACCCGAACACGCCCCCACTTCCCCATACCTCCCTCCACTGCAATTCTCTATGTTAGGAGCACCTGCGCTATCCAAGCCAAGGACCAGCTCAGTTGCCATGTCCTGTCAGACATCAGCCTGGATCCTGACAGTCAGGAGGAAGCCCTTCTGCTCTCTTCTGCCCAGAGGTGCAATCACACCTCCTCCTGGTCCCTATTTTCCTGCCTCCCACAATAGTTATTTTTCATTCCATCTTCCTTTGAGGGGCAGAGATAATCTCCTTCTTTGAAGACCCTGAGTGTTGAGTGTTCAGTCTGCCAAAGGTGGGGGCTTGCAAATGCTTAGCAAAGCCAGAGGTGTTGGCTCCATTTTGCACCCTTGACAAATGGTGCGGGCAGGATGCAGGAGAAGAGGTGAATTGATGAATCCTTGACCAATCTGTTCTGACTAGAAGCACATCAATGGCAAAATCATCAGGTTGTCTTCATTACACAATGCTTTGGGGCATTGCTAGAGTTTGGCTTTTGACTGTCACTCAAAGGCTTGGTCCCCAGGGAGGTGAAGTGGAGTGAGGGGAGTGGACTTTAGGAATTGGGGCCTACTGGGAGGTCTTAGATCATTGGGGGTATGACCTAAGACCTTTTGCCATGAGTGGAGTGGTTTTGTTTCACTCCATGCTCCCACCATGATATGCTGCCTTACCACAGGCCCAAAGCCATAGGACCAACTTGTCACAGACTAGAACCTCCAAAACTGAGAGCCAAAATAAACTTTTTCTTTTATAAGTTAATTGTCTCCGGTATTTTATTATAGTGATGTAAAGCTTACTTAAACAGGCATCTTCTTGCCTCTTCTCTATAGGACCTGAGTCGTTATTCTCTCCACAAACTCCTCCCAAACTCCACAAATCCATTCACTGCATGGTTTCAACATAATCAGGCCTTCGTATACCTTTCCAATGTCTCCAGCATCTTGCTGGAGTATATTAAAGAAATGAGACATTTCCTTTTAATTAAAGATAATTTCTATCCTCGTTTTTTTAGTTGTCAATGGACCTTTATTTTATTAATATGCAGTGCTGAGAATCAAACACAGTGCCTCACACATACTAGGTAAGCATTCTACCACTGAGCTAATTTCTTTCTTCTTGATAAAATGGAACATCAAAAGACTCCCATACTTGCTTAGTAAAAATGGATTTTCTTACAAGATAAATTTCCTGTACACTGTAATACAACAAACAAAAAGAAAATCCAGGCAATGTTCCATGTGTCACCAGCAGCATCCGTCGTTGTCAAAGCCTTTGCACAAGACATTGTCAAAGCCTTCGCCCAATTCCTCTCAGCATCTCCTTCCAGTACGTGCCATGTGCAAACCTCTGCACTGCTCCACCCAAGGGCTTGTTCAGGGCAAGCTGGACAGGCTGGAGAGTTAATGCTCCTGAGGGGAAAACATCGCCTAGGGTAGACAGCTCTGTGTTACGTTCTCCCAGAGTATGCCCAGAAGTCTCCAGAAAGACAGAGCTCCAGCTACTCATGTGGAAACCCACTCTCTCTCACACACTGCATTTGGTGTATTAGTGTTCTCTAGAGGAACATAACTCAGAGAATGCATATACAATCATAAGAGAGGATCTGTTATATTGGCTTACGTGATCAGAGGCCAGATAGTCACATAACAATCATTTGCAGATTGGAGAAGCCGGAACCCAACAAGCCAGAAGCCTCAGAAAAGCTGGGACCAATCATGCAGCCCCTCTCTGAAGCTGAAGACCTGGAAGCTCCCAGAGAGTCACTAGTGAGCGTGCATGTTCGAAAGCTGGAGAGGATGGAGTCTGATGTCCCCAGGGAATGGCAGCCACAAAATATGCCCCCACTCAAGAAGAGTCCATCTTGGGCATGCAGGTGGGCCTCTTCCTGCTAATTTTTGTTCCATCCGAGTCCCCAGCCTATTGGATGGTGCCACCCACAATCAGGGTAAGTCTTCCCTTCTCAGTTTGCTGACCCACATGCCAATCATCTCTGGAAACACCCTCACAGACACACCCAGGAGTGTGCTTTGCCCATTTTCCAAGCATATCATAATCCAGTCAAGTTTACAACCATCATGATTGGCCTCCTTCTCTTTCTGTTTCATGTCCTCACGCAAGCTCCAAATAATCCACTTCCATTCAAATCCTTGTCTTCTGAAAGATCCTAGTTTAAGATAGCCTTCTGCCATTTTAAACCCTTAAGTGGTCTAAAAGTGTGTGACCCCCCCCCCGACACCCCTAAAGAAAAGTTTGCACATGGAAATACTGTCAGGGCAAAGGTATTAGGAAATGATAGGTCATAATTGAGATGAGTGCCTTTATACAAGAAGCCTCAAAGAACTCTTTTGTTTCTTCCACCTTGTGAGGACACAGCAAGAATAATAGCACCATCTATGAGGAGGAAGGCCAATACTTTGACCTTGGACTTCCCAACCTTTAGAACTGTGAAGAATAAATTTCTTTGTCCATAAGCTCCCCAGTGGTATTTTGTCATAGCAGCCTAAATGAACTAATACAATGCATTTTTCCAAGAGTATAATCTATGCCTCTCCTTCATGCTCAAACCCTCATTTCAATCTGAAAAATGGCAGGACAAAGATGGAAGCAATTCTAAGGCAGAGCAATCTTGGAGTAAGGACCCTAGGGGATGTCTGTCACACAACATCATGTTCCAGAGCTGCAATGTCTGTAGGAGCTGGAGGCCAAGTTCAGCTCCATGTCGCTCTTGGTGCATCTAAAGATATTAAAAGAGAAGTGGTTTGTCACCCACCAGGTGAATGACAGAGCTGGAACAGAGACTAGTCTCTTGATTCTCAAGTTCAGAGCTGGACCCTCCATGGCCACATTGCTGTGAAAAGATTAAATTAAGAGGCAAGTCCCACTAAGGTCACTAGCTAAATTTACAGTCAAAGAAAATCAAGCCTTAACATCCCAAGTGGCTCCTGTGAATCCTGGGTGGGGGGGGGGACTTAAAATAGAAAACATCTAGCCCTTTGTAAGCCTGCGTGTCATGTGAAAGCCTTATACAGCAAGGAGCAGTCAATTCTAGAAGCAATTATCTAGACAACTTAGTCCCTGGGGAGGCTCACTCTCTAAATCATCACCCAAATCATCACCACATCTCCAGGTCTTGGTCAAGGAGATCCAGGGCTTTCTAGCAGACAGAAGATATTCTTAACCACCACTTGAGCAGCCGCATCTTCAGAAAGGGAAACATGGGGCTCAAAAAGATCTTATTCAAATGCCCATGTATTTCCCATAATGCACCACACCAAAACTCTGTGACTGCTGGGATCATCTGGAAGATCAAGTAAGAAAGTCCAGGAGACAACATGAGCTTTGCGGCTCAGAAATGTTACTTAGAGCAAGTGTAGGCCTGTGCCTCTAGCCAAGCAGGGTCCCTGCAGAGCTGGGTCTCCTCATGTCCTCTCTGCTTTGTCCTGTTCCCCGTGGGTGAGGACACATCCAAGTTCTACAGAAGAGTCACCCTCTCCTGCAGAGCCCAGGAGCTGTTTTTAGAGCTTTGGACCCATCTGCGTTCAAGCAAAAGCATTTTGATTATGCATTGTGAAAGTGAAATGGAAGCAAGCAAAAATAACCTTCAGTCCAGGGCCCAAAATACCCAGGCAGTCCACGTACACACCACCAAGGTGCGGGAAGCGTGACTCAGCTGGAGTCTTCTCGGTGTGTCTTTTTTTCAAAAGCTATTTGAAAACTGAAGCGTCGATTAAAACGTTTCTACTGTCTGATCCTGCAGTCTCCCTTCTTGGCATCCCATCCCAAAGAGAGAGCCGAAAGTAGAAAGGAAAAACCAGGCACAAAGATGTTCCCTTCAGCATTATGTATAAGAACTGAGAAAGTGGAATTACCACCATGGCCTCTGGGTGAAGTCAGGTTCCATAGACTGGCACGCCCATTGTATGTAAAGGGGCATGTTAGCCCAACTGGCTGGAGGGCGTAGTGGTTAGAGAGCATGTTCACAAATTCTTTGACACTCACCCCACCAAGACAGGGAGTCCACAACCCATCCTCTTGAAACTGGGTGGGTCTTTGTGGCCACCCGGATGGATAATACACTGCTGCATGACTTCCAGGACTCAAAAAGCACACAATTTCTGCTGGCTGCTCTGTCTTAAGACCACACTTGCTTTGTGACCCTTGAGCCACCATATAAGGAGTCCGCTGCCCTGAAGCCAGCCATATGAGTCTCTGCTGTCCTGGTGCCAGATATGCAAAAGAAAACGACTTCAAGATGACCCCAGCCCACCCAGCACCTACCACCATCGGCCTGTAGCCACCTGAGAGACTCTGGGTGGGGACTGCCTGGCTGCACCCTGTCAATGCCTAACAGAGCAAAAGAAATTCTTGTTGTTTGGGGATGGGTTGTTACACAGCAATCAATACCAAATGGAGAGCCAGAGAGCCCAAGAGGTTTAGCATCTTACTCCAGGTAACATAATTAAGAAGCAGGAAAGCCGGAGGCGGATTCTGAACTCAGGTCTTCAGTTTCAGGGTGGTGACAAGCAGTCTATTCTGCTACAGCTTGAAATAGCTCATACTAACTGGTAAATGGTAAAGAAATAGGTCCATCTATGGCAGAACTCTCGTTGTCTCTTCATGGTTTTTCCCAGCGCATTCACAGTTTGCAACTCAGCCTTTCCCCCTCCACAGGCTGCCACATGAATACTTTGGGGAATGTTTACTGACCACTTCTCCCTGACAGTTGTGAATTGTGCCCATGTCCTCTTGCTTTCTAACATTAGGTCAGAAGTGCCTGTACCATAGGGTAACATCCTCTTGTGTCCCATGATCCCCAACTGGTCCAACACACTCATCTCCACCACCTGCCTGGCCCATGCACATTTCATTTTGCAACACTTGGCTTAAAATAACAAGAAGTTCTTCAGTCTGGAAATGCATATGTATCTGATTAAGCTGGGTTTCTCTACTGGTTGGATCACAGAACTCAATATTCTCTTCACCCCCTATTTAATGCCTACATTCTTTTAGGAAACACTGGACTATGTGACCACGGTGGTCCCTTCTAAGTTCACTTATCAGCACCAGGTTATTAACAGACTTGAGCCTTGGAGGTCTGACCTCCTTCTATGGGGGTCTAAAGACACTGGCAGACTTTCCTTTCTCTTCCAGCTCCAACTAAACTGCAACTACCCCATGGGAGTTAATGACCTCTGTTACCACCTCTGCTTCTCTTTGATGAGCATTCAGAGCTCTGTGCCCTTCAGTTTATGGCATGCACCGCCCTCCTAATGGTCAGGGCACCTGGTTCACTCTGCAACAGCTGCACGCTGCCCCTTATAAGGACAAAGGGAATGAGGGTGGCTGCTGGCCCAGGGTGTTGGAGGCAATCTAGCTGTCTCTGGAGATCAGAGAGCAAGACCACACTGTGGTAGGTATAGAAAGAAAGATACTCCCTCTCGGAAAGTGCCCATCCTGGAAGCAATGGGACTCTGTAACAGGTTGAATTGGGTCCTTGAAGGAAAAAAAATGGGCAAGTTCCTAATCCCTACTACCTTCAAATGTGAACTTATTTGGAAATCAGGTCTTTGCAGATATAGTTAAAAGATATAGTTAAAAGTAAAAGAGATTGAGACGAGATCATACTGGATTTATGATGGGCCTTGAGTCAGAGATTGGTGAAGAGTAAGGAGAAGGCGATCTGAGGTACGTGGGGGAGAAGAACACATGAAGGTGGAGGCAGAGATTGAAGTGACATATCTACAAACCTAAAGAATGCTGGGGACAGCCAGCAGCCACCAGGAGCTAGGAGGAAGCAAGGGGCGGTTTGTTCCCTCAGAGCCTCCAGAGGAGCCACCAATGCAAACCCCTTGATTTGAACTTCTGGCCTCCAGAACTATGAAACAACTAACTTCTGGTATTTTAAGCCACCTGGTTTGTGGTCATTTGTTAGCAGCAGTGACAGAAAACTAAAATAGTTCTCAGAGGTGAGCCTGGGAGGATGTAAAATTGCCTCATCTCAGGGGTCACATGGGGAAAGGATGGAGAGGAGAGGAGTCTGGCAGCATGTTCACAAAATGGGCCAGGTCCTGGAAAAAGACCTTCGATTTTTTTATTTATTTTATTTTATTTTTTGGTACTGAGAATTCAACCCATGGGCACTTAACCACTGAGCCACATCCCCAGCCCTTTTTTAAATATTTTATTAGAGACAGGGCCTCACTGAGTTGCTAAGTGCCTTGCTAATTTGCGGAGACTGGCATTAAACACACAATCCTCCTGCCTCAGCCTCCCGAGCCTCTGGGATCACAGGCATGCACCACAGTGCCCAGGGGCCTGCCCGGGGTCTGCCAAGCAGAAGAAAAGGACCTTAAAGATGGATGTCTTCATAGGCACCCCTGGGCTGTGCTTCTTCTTTGTTCTCTCACAGTTCTCAATAATGCTCAGAATATTTAGGGCCTGCCTGGGGTCTGCCAAGCAGAAGAAATTAAGGGGAGAGCCTGAGGAACAAGAGGGAAACAGAGTCTCTCCTCCCTAAGGCCAGGGTGGGAGCAGGGGAATCACTGGAATGGCTGGGCTCTGCAAGGTGGGGCCCCACCCAGGGTCATGGACATCAGAGGAAGCAAAGAGAAGCTGCAAGAGGGAGCCTGGATGCAAAGAGGCCCCCTCTGCACAAACATGAGATTGCACCTGAGAAACCCCCCAAAATAGGGCTCAGGCCCTGATCCTTCGGAGGAGTCAT
The DNA here is from genome assembly GCF_045843805.1 of Urocitellus parryii. Lineage (NCBI taxonomy): Eukaryota > Metazoa > Chordata > Mammalia > Rodentia > Sciuridae > Urocitellus > Urocitellus parryii. The sequence goes on along the minus strand of NC_135536.1, from coordinate 121,502,409 downwards.
TGCTATCAGCAAAGGCCATAAAGATTCATCTTATTTTAATTTGAGTAGCTAGAAGCAATGTGACATTCTGCAATCATAGGCGGGTGAAGCCCAAGAAATTCAAGATAAATCTGCCTGTGAAATTTCCCCAAATAGCTAAGAAATTAACACCTCCCTAAATAGCTGCATGAGAGCCACACTACGGGCAGGGCCTTGTTCTGGGACAGCCACTGTCCCCTACTCTCCTCCTCCATGCCTCCCTCCTCCCTCCCTTTCTCCTCAGTCTGCCACTGTCTTCCCTTCCTCCCTTTTGCCCTTTCTGTTCTCCTCCATCCTTCTTCTTACCTTCTAGACCTCTCTCCTTCCCCTCCCCGCCTCTTTCCCCCACCTTTGGAGGCCTCAAGCCATGGTTTGAGTTTCCCAAGGACCTAAAGCAGAAAGGTCTCACTACACTGAGGGTGTTGTGCTGCCAGTGCTGCCTGGGCCTGGCCATCAGCCTCAGAGAGCGGTACTGTGGGGAGGAGGTGCTCTGGAAGGAGAGCTCTTCTTATTAAAAAAAAAAAATTGAAATAATAACAAACTATCATTCAACAAACAACCTTGGCTCATGGATCAAGCACCTACTGGGTGCCAGCTCACTGGCACTGAGGGAGCATGCATTGCATTCAGTGCTATAGTGAAAATACATACAGGGAGGTGTGGGTACCCAGAGGGAGAAGTTCCACTCTTTAAGGGGGAGCAGGGACAATTTATCTAAAGAGAGGGTGGCCAAATAGTTCACTCCAACCTAAGACACATTCAAGAGTGGGGATTTCACTGGGGCAGAAAGCACAAACCAGAACCATCCCAGCCAACCAGCACAGCCGGTTGCCCTAGGTCTGAAGATTGCTCAGGGGTACCTATTAGGAAGATATGGGTACTCCCTTTCAGACAAAGTGATGTGACCTGTATGAAGAGTTAGAAAGCACCTTGCATGTTTGGGGAGACACCTGTTGTCAGGCACAGAGGAAGTGAGTTTGAAGAGAAGATGGGAAATGTCAGTTGAGAGTCCATCTTTAAAAGATCTCAGATGCATTTTTATTCCTCAGGGATTAAATATAATGATTAAAAAATTATTACTATCACATCAACAGGACAAAAAATGGACATAAAAGAGGCATATAATCAATCAAAAAAGTATTTTATAAAATATTGCTAATATATATTGAAAGGAAAGTGACCACGACAATCGGAGCAACCAAGAGATCTTTATTGTGGTGGTGTCTGATTGACAAGGAAAGAAGAGAAAAAGAGAGAGAGAGAGAGAGAGAGCAGGGAAAGAGAGGAGAGGGGGGGGAAGAGCAAAACGAGGGGGAGAGCAAAGCACAAGAGAGAAAGTGAAAGAAGAAAGAGAGAGAGAAAGAGGGGGAGGGGCAAAGAGAGAGAGAGAGAGAGAGAGAGAGAGCGCACAAAAGAGAGAGGAGGCCCCTGCAGGAGAGAGTTTTTATAGCCAAAATCTAACAGGGTCTCTGGGTCTGCAAGCTGCCTTGTTGGCGTACAGTGATTGGATCATAGTTGCTAAGGGTGTCATCTTCTGCCCTCAGGCAGACGGGGCAGGGGCTAGATTTGGGTTTCCATTGCACCAGACAGGTGGGGGGTGGAGTGTTCAGCCTTGAGTGGGGTGGAGTGTTCAGCCTTGAGTGGGGTGGAGTGTTCAGCCTTGAGTGGGGTGGAGTGTTCAGACTTGAAGCAAACAAGCAATAAGGAATCAGACAGGTGAGGGTGAGGGTCAAGTGTTCAGCGCACCCTGAAGCTAACATTCGTTCAGCCTGCTCCACAACTAACAAATATATATTCTGTGAACTGAGAACATGATCTTAGTGTAATAAAGGTATCTATCCCAAAATACCAATCAACATAAAAAATAATAGAGAAACACTGTAGTCATTACCATTAAGATAAGGTAAGACAAGAACACCTCTATTATTATTATTATTGAACATTGTTCTGGAGGCCTAATCAATGCAGCAAGGTATGAAACTAAATAAGACATGAAATTATTAAGAGAGGACATGACAAAATTATACTTGTTTCCAGGCAATATAATTTTCTACCTGGAAATAAAATCCATTAGAGTTTAGTAAAGTGAATTATTATAAAATGAATATATATCTTTCAATAGCAACCTTAAACACCTAAATACCATCTATAAGCAGTTAGAAAGCATGATGGGAAAAATATCCTATACACATATATATGAACATATATACACACTCACACATAGACATCTATTTGAAAATAAACTTAATAAGAAATATGTAAGACCTATAAAGAAAAAAATGCTAACATTTATTGATAAACCCAAAAGACTTTAAAAATTATAAATACAGAGCATTTCCTTGAAGCAGAAGATAATATTGTAAAGATAACTAATCTCAATAGAAATCATAACCAAATTTTTTAACACTCAATTTTTTAAAAATGTTTCCTGGAACAATAAATGCATGCAATAAACAAAAAGAGACTTCTGAAATAGAAAGTCGGTGAGAGGGAATTGGCCCTACAAAATATGCCCTGCAGAGCTGCCATACTTAAAACAGCATGCTACAAACGTTAAGAAGCAACAAATCAGTAGGAAGTTGTGAAATGGTTGACATTACATTCAAGTGACCAGAGGAAAATATATACATGTTCTGTCAAACTTTGATGAGACTTGTGGAAGCTAGAAATATACCAAAATGGCAGGCAGTTCTTCTCAAAGTGATGGAGACTTAAACCTGAGCTAACTGTTTTTCCTTCTGGTAAAACTTCCTTAATGAAACCTTGAGTGAAGTAAGAACCAGTCAGTATGGGGAGACAAGATGTGAAAATTGCCCATGTGGCAGAGACAATGGCGTTCATCCCACATGTGTCAGCACAAGCCATCTTCCATTCCAGCTTCCTGGTTCTAGGAAAGGGCATGTGATCAGCTCTGGCCAATGGACTGTGGGAGGAAGTGACATAGGCTACTTCCAGCCCCCAAAATGGTGGAGCCTGGTGGGACCTTCAAGCAGTCCCTTCCCTGCCATGGAAACCAATGGAACCAAATGGCACCATCACACAATAATGAACCTTCCATTAGCTTGCTCCCTGCCAACCCTCAATGGACAGACAGGCAGTGTGGTGGAAAAATGAGTCATTGTGAGAAACCACTAAGATCCTGGGAATAACAAGTTACTATAGGATAACCCAGCCGGTCCTGATTAACACCACCCAATGCCAGGATGTGGGCATTTCAGAGCAGGCATTTCCAATTCAGAATTCATATTAAAATCACCTGAGAGCTTTTTAAAATGCTAATTCCCAGGCCAGCCTCAAGAGCTTTTGACATTATTTCTCTAAGGGTGGTGCAGTCCTCAGACTCTTGAGCATTCCCAGGGGATTGTACTTTGCAATCCCAATTGCAAACATAACATCCCAAAGGTAAGAAGCTGTAATACGTTCCCTAAGGTTAATGTATTACCAGTTCATGTCTTAGTCTGCATCTGCCCTGCAGATTTGACTCTCTCCGTGTGGCAAGAAACATATCTGTATTTTCCAGTGGATTTATACTATCCTGAGTTTACATACTGTTGCTTTTCTTGAGAAGCTGTGCATGTGTTTATGAGGCTGAGCTCCAGGGGATAGTATCACTGTTGCCCAGTGTTAGAAGCACCTCTATAAATAGGCCCACAGGGCCTGGTGTGGGAAGCTCAACCCAGAATGTTTAATGTTCCACATAGGGAGCACTCAAAACCAAGACCCTCTTGGCTTTTGGAGGCATGCCGTTCTGATGTCATGTGTTCTGATGTCATTTCCCTGATGGAAGCTGTGATTTTGAGTGGAGTTTCTGTTGAAGGGAGTGATCATTTCTGCTGTTCATCAACCTGAGACCAGGCATCAGGCATGCAGCTCAGACTGCAGGGGACGCAGCAGGCTCATGAGGCTGTTGTGGTCGGAGTGAGCAGGCCCCACTACCACAGGCAGGCTGAGAGCAGGTGGGGATATGTTCATGTGAAATTATAACTTTATCCCAATCATTTAGTAAAATCTTATCAAAATTTACAAACTGGTTTCTGTGCCACTTTGGTTAGTTAAGGGCCTTTTCATGTCTGTGATGGAATCATAAAGCTGTGTCTCCTCTTTGTGTCCCCCCCCCCCAGGTCTACATGGAGGGAACAACTGTGATCCAATAGAGATCAATGGGCCCAGAGGCTCATGGAGAGGGACAGAGGCCATCAGGAAGCAGCACATACTAGAGCCCAATATGACCCGATAATCTATCCCTGTGAACATACAGAGAGGCCCAAAATAGGAAAGCCAGCATCTGAAGCAAACCCGCAAATCTGGCAGATTAGTGCTCAGAGCTGGAGTCATTTGGCCAATGTCAGAAATGTGACTCCTTATGATGTGATAAATGTGGCAACTCACCAAAAAGAACTCAGGACTGTGGGGCTGGCCCCAGAATAGAGAGCTGATCATCAAGGTCACAGTGGCAAAGCAGCACGTGGCTCTGATCCAGGGTATGCTGAAGAGCGCCTTCCAGTGATGATGTTCCTTTAATGGAGCAAGTACCGTGCTGACAGGGTTTAAGAGGGTGTTGAGAAGCATGGTGGTTCCAGGAACCCTTGGAGTAAAGTGGAACCCTGGATAGAAGCTTCAGGACTAGACTGGGGCCAATAAAAGCTAAGCGAGGACCCCAGGCCCAAACAAGTTCAGGGCAGATTCTATTTCCAGAGAGAAAACCAGAAAATAAAGGCAGCCCTGATCAAAAAATCAGGGCAAGGGCAAAGACCCTGGCTTTGTGTAACAAAGTATCCTGGGCCAACCTCACCTCCGCCCAGCAGCTGCCAGACACTGGGAAGCAAAAATAGCCCCACACAAGATCCTGCCCACCAGTGCCGGTGCAGAGAGACCTGACCTGCCTCTCACTAGTGTCAGGATCCTCTCAGGCTGTGGCATTTGGCTACCTGAGGAAGGAAAAGCTGGACACAGCTCCTAGACTAGTGGATGCCACAGAGGAGGCATTGGTTTATATTAATCGGATTTGGCAGATCCAGGGTGACTAGTTGTGTCTAAACATAAAATGCCCTTTTACCTCCCACAGTGCCACCTCTATCTCTGAGCATTCCCTTCACACTGGTCCACCTGTGTTCCTGGTAATCCAGCCAGAAGCAAGGCTGCCCAGCAGATCTGCAGATAACCCAGCACACAACCGCTGCTCTCCATCCCTGGGCCAGAGGCAGGCATCACTAATCAATCCCAACAGCCTTTCCACCAAACCTGCACAGAGACTTAGGCTCCTTCTAGTCACAGCAGTCCAGCGGGCCACTCCCTGCCAGTCCATGTTGGTTGTTGCCACCAGATCCTTTCCTTTCATTCCAAGAGCAAAGTGATGCCTATTGGATCCAGCAGGGATCAGTGGACTACAGCCCCCCTGACCATGTCAAAGTCCGGGTCAGCTCTGCCTGTCCATGCAGACCTTGACCATGCACCTCTCACTCACACTGCACATGCAAGGCTGAGTCATGGGGCAGAGGCTATGGCCAGCCTGAAGCATCTGTGAAGTGACCCGTCACAGAAAAGATTTTCTTTCCAATCCCAGTCAAAAGCAAAGCATGCTCAAATTTGTTTTTCATTTCAGAATAATAAAACTGCCATTGCACTTATAGAGTACTTTTTCTTTTCCCTTCAGTTCACAGTATTAGCTGTGAGGGTCTGTGGCTGTCCTCGGGGAGAAGTGCCCATGTGTGCCATCTGCCCACATCATCACCATGCCACGGAAAATTGAGGAAATCAAAGATTTTCTGCTCACAGCCATTTGAAAGGATGCCAAATCTGTCGAGAACAATAAAAACAAGGATAATGTGAAGTTTAAAGTTCGATGTAGCCTTGCTACATCGATGTATACCTTGCTCATCGACAGGGAGAAAGCAGAGAAGCTGAAGAGGTCCCTGCTCCCAGGCTGGGCCATGAAGGAACTGAAATGAAGCAGAGCAGCCGATGTGAGCTACATTAAAATGTTTAAACATCTAAATTAATTAATTAATTAAATTTATAGAGTACTGTGTGAAAGCACACCCAGACCACAGTTCTGTTTTTCACTTTCAGTGCAGTATTCAATAAATGACATGAGCTATTCAGCACTTTATTATAAAATAGGCTTTGTGGGGTTTTAGCCCTATGGTAGGAAAGTTTAACTGTTCTGAGGATGTCTAAGGTGGGCTAGGCCGAGCTATGACGTCCAGAAGTTAGTGTACCAAATGCATTTTAATGCGTCAGCTTCTGATGGGTTTATCAGGACATAACTTCATTATAAATCAAGGAACATCTGTATATGAACCGATTTATGAAAAAGAAATGTAGGCAGCCAGAGAGTTGGAATCTGAACTAAAAAAATAAATAAATAAATAAATAAGAGAATGAATGAACCTGGTTATCATGGGAGTCAAATGCTGACTAACTTTCAGGAGTTGCTGGACTGGTTGAGGCAGCCTTGGCCTGCGATTTACTTCGACTCTCTCCCTGGAGTCAGAAGCCCTCCAGGCTGTGTTCTGTGGTCTTGGTGCTCCAAGTTTTCTGGAAGCTTTCTGCACTCTGGCTCATTGTGTGAGGACCACTCCAGCCATGCTGCCTCCTCCATGTTCCCTCTCCAGGGTCAGCACAGAAAGATGGAGAAAGGAGATCCCTCCGCTTCACCTTCTCCATTTGCCCAGGTCACCCCTCTCCAATTAGGATGTGGTTACCAGGGCAACTCTGCTGCCAGTCCCCTGGGCTCCTTGGCTCTCCTGGGTCCTGGCCCATGTTCTAATAAGAAGCTGATTAACATCAGAAGCGTTGATTTAGCCCCCTGCTGCTCGGCGTAATCACCACCCATTCTCAGCTGCAGCTTCCCAGCTGCTGTCCTTGCAGAACAGGTATTATTCACACCAAGCCTATAACTAAGGCCTCCCCAGGTCTTCAACAGCGATTTCCTCTCACTCCTGAAAAGAGAAAGCACCTGCCTGGTAAGTCAACATGCAGGAACCCCTCTCTGTAGCCTTCAGGGGGGAGCACGAGGGAGTGACCAAGAGATTGGGTTAGGGATCAGGATTCCATCTTCCCTCCTGGATCACAAATGTGTGTAGAACCAAGAATTGTCAAGAGACCATGGCTGGCTCCGGCTGTTGCAACAGAGTGAGGTAATTTGAAGATGGGTGGACAATGTCCACCTGGATTTACTGAAATTCCTCACCTCAGATGATGGTCATTCATCTCCCTGATCATCCACAGCGGGACACTTGGGGCCAGATCCTTGAACAACACTAAGGCAAAGACCAAGAAATTATTGGCTGAACAAATTGTTTTGTCTCCACAAGTTCCTGGGACACAGTAGTCAATGAACCAAGCATTTCTGAAAACTGATCTCTTAACATCTGCAATATGGTCAGTAGCTGTTTTTATGTAAAACCCTGGCTCACCCCCAAAACATCTGGAGACTTCAGATAGTCCCAAACTATATGCTCTGTCACCGTGAATGTGAATTTCAACAGAGCTAGCTAGTGTTGACCCTTGCCCAGCCTCTGTGCTTTCCTCAGGTGGCCCTTCATAGTGTGTAGCTCCCCAGGGAACTCCAAGTACAAGGAACCTGTCAAACTCCTTCTAGTTTCTCTCCTGGTCTGCATCTGGCCTCAGCATAGCTCACTCAAGGTAATATGGTTAGAACAAGTGGAGACCAGGATTCTAGAACTGTGACAGCTAAAGGGTCATTATTAATCAAGGGACATGAGTGAAAGAACTAAATTGGAAACCAAGAGAAACTTCTAAGAAAAGAAAAGGATCCTACTGATGAGAGATCGTTACAGATTCTTGCCCTGTTTTAATAGGCTCAACAGAGTGGTTTGGAATTTGCCAGAGATACTTTTCATCTAGATTTAAGGGAGACATCACATGACAACTGTATGAACATGTTGCAGTGATGTTTAATTATACATCCAGGTCACAGGAAACCAGTTCGCCTTGGACACCTGGAAGGTGGTGAGAGCCACTCATTAGACTCTTCTGTGACTTGGATAGGATTTGGTAGACAAGCTTATCTTATTTAAAAATGCCCTGAATTTGAGCATAGTACCAAGTAAGTCAGCATCCCACAAACTTAGTGCAAAGGCTCTGGGCTGAGTCTCCCTGGGATGGATTCCCCCAGCTCCAGTGCATACTAGCTAGCTATCTCTGGGAAATTGCTTTGAGTGAGTGTTAGTTCTATCCCTCAAATGAGTCTCTCATGACATCAATCAGGGGCTGAAGGGGACCGTATTTGTAGAGAGCTTGGAGAAGCGTGGTAGTCATGGTTGCCAGGGTTGTTGGCTGGGGCTGGGACGCTGGGCAACTCTAACATTTGAGCAGTCAGGGTCCCTTTGAAAACAGATGGCACACTCACATTAGGATCATTTGAAGATGGGTTATTTATAAAGGGACTACTTACAAAAGTGGAAACAAAGTTTTAAAAAACCTTGAAAACAGTTCTGTAACTCAGGGTAGCACTGGCAGAGCTGTTCCCACTCCTAAGCCTCAGGGATGAAGGAGGAAGGAAGCAGCTGTCAGAATCCAGAAGGATGAAAATCATGTAAAGGAGGCCACCTGGAGAGAAACGGTGACCTGGGGATGAAGGACCACTCCCTCTAGGAGGGAGTCAGGAAAATAAATACCACAACCTCTCCCTGGTTCCAGCCAGAGCTCCCTATTAGCCAAACCCAACAGGAAGCCCCAGGACAGATAAGCCTGGTCATACAGGTCCACTTCTGGATCAGAAAGCATCATGGAAGGAGGTGACCATGGGTCTGTAAATTCGAAGAAGCAGCTACAAATAAACTCAGGATGGCAGACACTTGCCAGAAGCAGCATCTAGAAGCACTGACAGAGGGTTCAGTTAGCTACAATCTAAGATTCATTTGTTCATTTGTTCAACAGATGTAGGGACTGTGGACCATATGTCCAGACCTATGTTAAGCATGGCGGCATGAGAATCAACAGAACAAGAATGTATCCCCAGGAGATAAGACAAGTGGCACCTCATACAGGCTCAATGGGCACATGTTGAACATGGGGATGATTTAAGTCATCCAAGTACTATGTGACAGTGTCATGGATGAGTCAGGGACACTCTTGAAAAGTCCAGTGTTGACAAAGGATGATTTGGTGGCAGTGGTGACCAGAGGGGCAGGGACAGGCAGAATGGGACCTGGTCACAATGTTTCTTAAAATGGTGAAAAAAGGGATTGGGAGACCTTGTTCTAGACAGGATTCCCCCAGACCCCAGTTCCAAAGAGAAACATGTCATCAAATCTTGATGGTTTCCCAGATGTCCTGGACACCCCCGTACAGAAGGCTGGTGGGGAAGATAAGGCAGATAAGTGATAGTTGCCAGCTTCCCCTTTCCTCTTAGCTGTTGCTGCCTGGGGCTGGGAGCAAAGAGTAGGCAGGCGCCTGAAGTAGGAAAATCCCTGCTCTCAGACAGGTGCGGCCCTACTGCTTTGTTCAGGGAGGGGTCCCTGAAACTGTCAGTCTGAAGGCCCTGGAGGGGAGCACGGAGGAGATGTGGACTTCTGCATGGATGGACTCCCAAGCCCAGCCATGAGCAGAGCAGGGCGTGGTCCTGGGAGTGTTAGGGTCAGATCCTCAGTCACCAGGAAGTGAGAAACCCAAATAGCAGTCAATGAGCAATTTGAGGCTGCTGGTTTGGCAAGAAGGCCAGCAAAGAGCTGGGGCGAGCACCTAACTCCCACTGGTTGGCTAAATCCCAACTAAATCATCGGCATTTAGGCTAACATGCAACCCACCCAGGTCTCAGCCAGGCATGAGGGCCTCCTGAAGTCCTGAAAACCTCATTTGGGAACCCCCTGCCATCACTTCTAAAATCCCTACATACACAGGCTGCAAACATGATTAGTAGCCCAGTCTAACCGTCTACAAGTTTTCTAATTTGGGGCAAGTCACCCAACATTTCTGAGCCTCAAAGTCTGCAACTATAGGTTGGAAACAAACATACTTCCCAGGGCTATTGTGAGGATCAAATGAACTAATCATGGTGACATACTTAGCATGGTGCCTGACACAGCAGAGGCTCCGGAGTTAACTAAATGTCTTCAGCTTCCACATCTGTGCCCTGCTTGGTGCTTTGCAGAAGGATTGGAATGGGTCACCTCTGGCACCTTGGGGATGAGAGGAATTGAGTGAAGCCTGAGTCAATCAACCCATCACTGCAGCTTGACAGGCTCAGACCATGGGGACTATAACACACCCAGTTCTGCTAGTTGTGGGTTCTTGTTTTTGAAGTCCCCCAAGGACCCAAGTGAAAGCCAGACGGCACCTGCAGGTGGCAGAGGTTTGCAAAGTTCCAGGGCTCAGCTACCAAACCCTGGTCCTTCTCTGAGAGCTGCTGAGAACTGAACAGCATTTCCTTGGTCATTGGTCCTTACCTGGGGGCTTCTGCTTTTCATCTTCTTTGACCTCCTTAGCATTTCTCCACGTTGCTGGCAAGCGGGGCGCAATTGCCCAGTGTGAATGCTCTGAGATCCTTGAGTGTGAGAACATTCCAAGGAAGACCCCAGAATCCCAGAGCCCTGGGATTCATCTCAACCAGGGCTGCTAACATGAACAGAGTAGCAGGCCACTTTAAGGAAGCCAATGAAATGCTGGGCTCTTACCCCCTAAAATAGCTAATACATACAACATTTTCTCAAGATTTCAAGAATTTCATAAAGTTCCCAGCCATGGATTCATAGATCCCAGGTTAGGAATCCTGATCTCACTTGGGCCTCTTTCATTGCAGAAAACCAGCCAAGGGGAAGGGCCTTGGTCTAAATCATGCCAAAATTGCAGCAGGGCCACAGGGAATATTTCCCACTGTGCCTCTTGAGGCTACCTCTCTAGGCCTCTTGATGTTCTTCCCAGTGTGAGGACATGAGGGATGAGAGAAGGTGCCTGACGAACCTGTACCAGGAAAAATACCACCCTGGCTAGAAGACAGGGTCACCTGTGTACAGCCCCACATTTGCCTAAACCTGGGGAAAGAGCAAGGCTTTCCCCGGTGCCAGAACCCACTCCCACCACTAGGTGGCGCTTGCACCATGTGTTAGATGGGAGCAGCCTGTGAACTAGGGTGATCAGAATCCCTCCACTCCTTACAGATGGGAAAACTGAGGCCAGGAGAAAGCAAAGGCCTCCTGAGTTAGACCAGGCAGCTATCTTCCTTCTCTGTACTCTTCAGTGTCCCTTGACCATCCCCAAATAAGGCATTTAGACTCAAACAGTGAAGCTTTGGGTTCAGTTGCACGTTTCTTTAGGAGCAGATCTTCATACCTCCAGACCAAGTGAGCAGGTGGGGGCCTCTGAGACCCTCATCCTGTGCTGCCACCAGCCCAGCCCCATCCCATCTGACATACTGGGCTTCTACATAAGATGTCCTTCAAACAAAGTGTTCTGTGACTTAAAGTAGATTGGAAACCCCTGGCCTGGGTATCCTCTAAGGGTGTCTGTGGCCCCGGAATTCTCTGCTTCCACTCCAGGGATCTGGGTGGCTTCAAACTGACAAAGGTGCATGGTGCTGAAAACCTGGAGAATTCTGTGGGCAGTGGCAGAGCCCAGATCCAGGCCTGGCAGGTGAGTGCTCGTCAGCATCGGCCATGGGTGCAAACTCAGCACCCACTTAGCACCAGGGGCACTTGCTCAGTGGAGGAGATGTGGACTTCTGCATGGATGGACTCACTTCTGTTATATAATCTTCTTTTCCCAATACTCTTTACTGTGTATGGGAACTGCCTCCCGGATTTACAGATGAGGAAACTGAGGCTTAAAGAATCTGTTTAAGACAGAAAAGTAAGCCAAATGTTCTTGGGATGGGGGGGAGGAATTATTTTGGTTTCCCTGTCTCTGCAAGGGAATTTGAGAAATAAAGGCAGAAAACCTGTGGAGACACCCCCCCCCCTCCCAGAGAACCCACTTCCAGACCTCTCTCAGAGGCCTAGTCACTGTCCCTGCCCTCCGGATGCATCTCTCCTCCACGCCCCCAACACACACACACACACACACACACACACACACACAGTTCTTCCCTTTCCCCTTCCCATCATGGACTCCCTAGCATCCCTGGTCTTGCTTCCCTGACACCTACCTGTCAGCCTCCCACAGACATGGACTCCAGCAAGTCCGACTCCTGCATTGGTCAGGCTATCGGGGTCCCAACCCCTCCCCCACTCACTGTATTCACAAGCTCACCACTAAGAGGGCTGGGATGGGTATTCAGTCTTTCCTAGAGAGCAAGGAGAGAAACACACATCCCATGAAGCTCCCTGAAAGGACAGAGGCATCGCAGCCAAGGGGGCAACTGTGCCTGGTGCCCAGGAGGTGATTCTCTGGGCTCCAAGGACTGTGGCCATTTCTCATAGGATCCCTTGCCCTCAGATTCACACAGTCTTAAGCATCTTCAGACGGCACCGTGCAGTTCTTGCCCTTGAAGAAGGCAGAGATCAATGAACAGGACACCACGTGAAGTGGGGGCATGACCTGTGTCCTGTGGGAGACCACCACCCATGGGAGACAGGAAGGCTTCCCAAAGAGACTCAGGAAAGACGAACTGGGCCATTTCCAGTTTCAAGGGACCTAAGACTTACACAGGGCTGTGTGTGTGTGTGTGTGTGTGTGTGTGTGTGTGTGTGTGTGTGTGTGTTCACAGCAAGGGGAGTGGGGATACAAAAGCAAAATTGAGTTATTATTTGTAAAGTCGAGTGAATTGTTAGAATTGTTATGAATTTGGGAAAACATCTCTCGGGGATCTTTCACGTATAAACTGCAAAACTTCAAAGTATTTCCAGTTTTCTTATGTAAGGATTTGTCTCGAATTCTTTTTAAATCAACAGCACCAGGTAACCACTTTGTCACCAGTGGTAGCAATGTGTGGAAGTTTCAGAGCATCTTTGTCCATGTCAGTCATTACTCCAAATCCACAAGGAGTTTAAATCTTTTCCAAATATGTTCGTGTGATTGATTTCCCGTCATGAGCTGAACAAACCACCTATGAATTGATTCATTAGCCGTTGTCAACGTTTCTCCCTCTTAATGAAATACATATTGTAATTCACTCCTCAGTACCAAAATACTTTCCTGTTTATCTCGTTGCTTGTTTTTATCGCTTCTGTTTCATATTCTGTTAATTTTTATTTGAATATTTTCTTGTTTTTTTTTAATTTACAAAATTGAAAAATAATCAAAAGAAGGGTTCCCTCGGGCTGGGGTTTTGGCTCAGCGGTAGAGAGCTTGCCTAGCATGTGCGAGGCCCTGAGTTCGATCCTCAGCACCACATAAAAATAAATAAATATATTGTGTCCAACTAAAAAATAAAAAATAAATTAAAAAAGAAGGATTCCCTCACAGACAAAGCCAAACTGGTGTCTGCAATGCCTTAGTTTTTTTACACAAACATTTCAGAATGCCTTTCCAAGCTGTAGTTACAATGGTGTGTCTGAGCTTTATTAACTTTTTAAAATAAATTTTTTTTATCTTGCATCAGTGTTTTGAGCTTCTGTTCTAAATCTTAAAAATGCATTTAGACATCTTAAAATGCCTCAGGACCACATAGCAAAGTTTGAGCTGAGCATTTTGAGTTTGCACCAGGGAGAATTTGAGTTGGGAGAGCATTGAGCATGTTAGTGAGGTCATCATCTATTCAATAATAATTTTTTAACTGTCTCCATGTAGGAAGGGCTTTCAGGAATATCCCCAAGACCACCCCCATGCCACCCCACCTGATGTTGCAGCTCTGAAGCGCAGGGCCACTGACTATATCACAGTATGAATGTGTCTCGTGTCTCCTCCCATGCCATATATGTGACAGCAAGTGGCAGAGGAGACAATGGAGTGAAAAGAGGCAGTGGGCTTAGTTGCAGGCAAAATATCTTCTTAGTGGAAAATTTTTAAAAATTCAATGTCAATAGAACACGTTTCTAGAGCCCCTACCCCAGGGCCTTGGAACAGGTTGTGTGAGGTTTTCTTAGCTTCCTATAAATCCACCTCTGAGGATAGAAGAGGTATGTCACAGGAGGGAAAGGGAATTCCAGGCAGAGGGAACAGCATGAGCAAAGACATAGAGGCTATTCATTCAAAAATATATAACAGGCCAGGTGCGGTGGCACACACCTGTAATCCCAGCATCTCAGGAGGCTGAAGCAGGAGGATTGTGAGTTCAAAGCCAACCTCAGCAAAAGCAAGACACTAAGCAACTCAGTGAGACCCTGTCTCTAAATAAAATACAAAATAGGGTTGGGGATGTGACTTAGTGATCTAGTGCCCCTAAGTTCAATCCCTGGTACCATTAACAATAATAATAATAATTATTATTATTATATATGTGTGAATATATATGTATATATTTGAAGTCATAATAAGATCCATGCAGTCAAGGCGACAGGAGACAGGACACTGGAGAGAGAGACTCAGGACCAGATGACAAAGGCCTGTGTTCCCAGCTAAGGTCCCAGTTAGAACATAGCTGGATGAAGTGGCCAGCACAGTGTTCCCAGATTACAGACACTGCTTTCCTTCCCCTCCACCTTCCTGGGGTTTTATCCCCTGCCTTTTTTTCCCCTTTATAGTTTTTAAAAATTCAATGTCAAAGAAATAGATTGCTAGGTCCCTTAAAAAGTTTTTTTTTTTTTTTTTTTTAAGTACTTTTCAGCTGTTCCCGGAGGGAGGCACAGGAGGAGGACCTGGAGGTAACTGCCTTGGCTAGCAGGATTTTCCAAGGGTACAGTGTTGATCTTGATCCCGAGTGACCTCAACTCGCCTTCTCTTCAGACACTGTGTGTGTGAAGGGCTGGAGGTGGCTCAGTGGTGGAGCACTTGCCTTGCAGGCACGAGGCCCTGGGTTCCATCCCCAGGACCTGCAGACATTCTGTGCATGCCCCCATCGGGCATCTAGTGCTCAAGAGTGACGGCTCCACCAACAGGAATCCAAGATGTGTCTGCTGCACAGAGCAAGGCCACAGGAGCGGGGTAGGTGCTTTGTGGTCCGCCAGCCCTATTCCCCACCTTCCGCTGGTGTTGATGGAGACCTGATGTCCCTGTGAGGCAGCTGGGACAGTTACTAGGATTCCTATTTTACAGTTGAGGGAACCAGGGGCCATGGGGACCCGATGACTCATTGTAAACAGGTTAATAAGGCCCTGCTGTGTGAATCATCCTCTCTGCCAAGGACAGCTGGCCCAGAGCTGGTGAGATTGTCCTATCAGTTGTCACAGGACAACCTGCCTTGGGAGACATGTCAGAGGTGATCTGAGCTGCCAGCCCACAGGGCGCTGCATGGTCCGTGGAGCTGCTGACCTTCCCACTCACCACCCCCGACAGGCCGCCTCCTACTAGTGTTCCCGCACCTTCAGGCCACAGGGCCGCACATTGTGCGATATTGATCTACAGAAAATTTCCTGGCCTCTAATCCTCTGCTAAATTCAAAAGGACCTTGCCTACCAGAAGCCACTGTGGTCCCACAATGAGTAATAAAATCGTTTGCATAGAGACCATCCAGCCCGTGCATCCAAAATTCCCCGAGGACTGGGGACAGAGCGGTGCAGTTCATCTTCAGTGCTGATCTCCTTTGACATCTCCAGGCTAGCGAGTGCTGCTTCCTGAGCACTGGACAGGAGAAAGCAGGGTGAGGGCTAGCGTTTCGTTTAGAAAATGCACATCTAAGGCCTTTTAAGCCATGAAATCCTATGCACTTAGCTATCCAGGAACCTCATCCCAGAAGCTTCCATCCTCCCCGCATGAGCAGGTGTAAGAAGAGTTATTGGCAATTCCTGAAAACTGTCTGCTGCTCCACCAGGAGGGGCATCTCCAGGTTGGGGGTCTGGGGTGGGAGGCATCTGATCATGTCAGAGGATAGGACCTATCAAAGACAGACTTGATTGAAGCTGTCTGACATGAAGCCCAAGATCTGGGAACTCGGGACCCCCACGTGGGGTCCCAGTAGCCTAATCTCCCAGGGAGTATGAAACTCACACAAGTCATGGCCTGCTTTGAGTCACTTAGACCTGCGTCTCACACATAGTGTGCACATGTGTGCCCTGGGGACCTTCTAAAACAGATTCTAAGTCGAGGTAGGCTGAGGGTCTGCACTCCCAGCAAGCTCCCAGACTGCTGCCGCTCTGAGCCACAGACCACACTGGATCCCCGGTTTTATATGGCTCTGAGACCTCATTTAGTTTCCTTCTGAGGCTAAGTATATAGGGAAGGGAGGCGGAGGCAGGACAGACATGATGTGGGCAGCCACAGCGTCAGTGATGGCAGCAGATGGGCCACTTCTCTTTAGAAAACCTCCCCTCCCAGAATTTAAAAGTGGCCCATGATGTCCCCAAAATAATGTGATCTGTACAGCATCCTGAGGGTGTCTAATCAGCAACTGTTGCTTTGCTTTCTCCACCTATCTCATCCCTCCACATCAGCCACAAAACCTGAGCACTCCTGAAGGCGGCCACACTCGTCCAAGGGGACATTCACCCAGCATCATCATTTTGGAAAAAGCCTGGCTGGAAAACAATAATTGGTGTCAGGTTCCTTGGGGTTTGTGGAGCTTAACTGGGCTTTGCCTCTTATAAGTGGTAAGTTCTCAGAGAAAACTCTCTGAGCCTCAGTTTCTTCGTCAATAAAATCGGGGTGATGATAGGGTGTTATAAAGAGTATAGAACCCTCACTGAGAAATCCATAAAGTACTGCTGCATAATGAGTATTCAATGGCTGTTAGTTGTCCTTAACAGTAGAGTTCAATATTATTAAGAATCAGAAGCTATACCCAAGCTTGATTTTGCTTGGTTATCTGAATACGGGAAGCTGCTTTGGACCCCAAGGTTCATGGCACCCCTAAATCCCCTTTCCTTCTAGGATGAGTCACCAATTGGCAAATAATAGGATACAGCCTATAGAGAGAGAGTCCAGAGGCCTCCTAAACCTCAGGAGGTGTGACAAGCAAGTCTGGGATTAAATATTTGTGTCAGGGTATATTCATTTAGCATTTGAACTTAGGAGACTGCATGAGTTTCCTAGGGCTGCCGTAAAAAAGCACCACAAACTACGTGGCTTAAGACAATAGAAACTTGACTCACAATCCTGAAGGAAGAAGTCTGAAACCAATTGGTCAGCAGAGCCACGCTCACTCTGCACTCTGCAGGCCCTTCCTTCTTCCAGTTTCTGGGGATTCCAGGCATCCCTTGGCTCCTGGCAGCACAACTCCAGGATTACCACTGTCTTCAAGAGCTTCTTTTCTATGTGTGTCTGCCTTTTCTTCTTAGAAAGATATTCATCATTGGTGTTAGTTAGCATCCACCCTAACTCAAGGATGATCTCATCTCAAGATCTCTATCAATCTCATCTGCAAAAACCCTATTTCCAAATCAGGTCACATTCTGAGGTTCTGGGTGTTTGTAAGTTTTGAGAGGACACTGTTCAACTCACAACCCAGACAGGCTTCAAAGTTGGATGGCCCCATTTTCCCATTTAGTCTCAAAAAAAAAAAAAGTCCTGATCCCGGTGCTTAGTTATGGTGCAGGGCATACCCTCTGTGCATACATGTGGGGTGTGCAGAATAGCAGGGGATCTGGGAGCAAAAATCATGCCTTCCTTTCCATGGCCAAAGGGCCACAGGGGATGATGGCCTGGGGCATGAGGAATCTGAAAGGCATGACTCAAACAAATCAAGGCACTGGGACTATCCCGTCTGGAGGATGACATAAAGATATGCAATCACTGTCTGCAATGCATTAAGATGTTGGATAGATGGGACATTATGGATGCTATTAAAAGCAGGGGCTAAAGGGAGACCATGTTTGGCTCCATCCGAAGAATTTTCCAAAGATGTGGTCTCCTCCCATTTATCCTGTTAAGTGTGGCTGCTCCCTGAGTGAGCCCCCATTCTTACTCCATTCCCTCCTTAGAGTTCAGGGCGGCCATGGGGTGGTCTGGATGCAGGTGTGGGGTTCATCAGCAGGAGAGGTGGCAGGGGAGGCCCAGTTGCTTTTCTCCAACCACTCCTCTCTCCTGAGCTCCAGATCTGATCTTCACCACTAACTGCTCTCCCAAGAGTCTGGACAGGTTGCTCCCCTCCTAAAAACCCTGAAGTGGCTCCCCATTGCCAACCAGATGAAGTCTACATCAGGCCTTCCCAAAAGAACTTTTTGAGATGATGGCAATGCTTTGCATCTGCACTGTCCAACGTGGCAGCCAGTAGTTCTGTATGGTCACCAAGCATTCAGCATGTGGTTAGTGTGGCTGAAGAACTAAGTTCTTCATTTTATTTAAAGTTAGTTTTTTGGACTACGCATGTCTACATACTTGGCCTACGCATCCTTACATGTCCTTCTAGAACATTTGCTCTCAATTTGGTGTTAGAATCAACTAGGAAACTAGCCAGATTCAGTGGAACATGCCTGTAATCCCAGCAGCTCAAAAAGCTGAGGCAGGAGAATCATGAGTTCAAAGCCAGCCTCAGCAAAAGCTAGGCACTAAGCAACTCAGTGAGGCTCTGTCTCTAAATACAATTCAAAATAGGGCTGGGGATGTGGCTCAGTGGTCAAGTGTCCCTGAGTTCAATCCCCGGTACCCTCCTGCCCCCACCAAAAATCAACCAGGAAACTTTTTAAAATCTAAATACCCAGTCAGTCAGAATCTCCAAAGGTGGGACCCAAGCAGTAGCATTTTTAAAGCTCCTTGGGTGATGCCACTGGGCATGTAAGGCTGAGGAGTGCGGTTCTGAACCCTGCTCACCTCCCAGCCCCTTGCTTTCTGGGCTCCCTGGCATGCACACTCTGCCCAGCCCCTATCAACTCAGCCCTGCAGAACCATCTGCCAGGTCCTACAACTTAATCCCGTTCTGTGCCTCCATGCCTGGACCCACATTCTGTTCCCTCTGCTCAGAATGTTCTCCTGCATTGGGATGACACATAAATTTGGGGTACAGAGTGGTGGTATCATTAAGCAGTTTCTATGATGAGGGAAAGGGTTGGTTTGGACGGGGAGCATGCCTGGGCTGGGATTGGCTGAGTCCTGCAAAAGAACTAGGTGGAATGCTGAGCGTTTGCTTGCCCAGACAGGACAGGGATCCCTCAGGCGGCCACCACCCAAATCAGATAGAGCCAAGGAGTCAAAAGACCAGGTGACTGAGCTTAACCGGACCAGCCCCTGCATCGGCTAATTTTTCCAGGTGACCTCTCAGAGTTCTGCTTCACTTGATCACTAAATTCTAACGCAGTCTCCTCATCCATAAAATAGGAATAGTTATGGCATCTACTTCTTAGGTCTTTAGGAAAATTAAATAAGCTGATACCTATAAATGGTATAGAACTGCACCTGGCATGTGATAAGCATTTGACAAATGTTACTATTGTGAACAATATTACCAACAGAGCTTAAACCCTTATAAACATTTCATAATAAGGTGTTTTTATAGAAAACATATAAATAAGCCATGTGCTTATTTATATCATATCATGTAATCCTTACAATGACAGTGATGTATTGTGAGTGTTTTATTATTATTTCTATTTTACAGATGAAGACATTAAGGCTTAGAGTAATTGATAATTAGTAACTCCACCCCAAGGTCACACAGTTAATAACAGATAGAGCTAGAATATGAATTAGCTCCAAATCCCATCTTCCTCTCATGTAGATGACTCCATTGACTCTTAGAGAGCTCTATGAATTGAGATTTGTTCCCCCGTTTTGTAGGTGAGGAAGTGTGCTCAGGGAAGTGTGGCAATCGGCCCAAGATGACATAACAAGGAAGAGATAAACAGAGGGTTCAGAACCAAGGCCCACTCCAACACTGATGTTCTTCTACCCTGAATCCTCACAAAACCAGTGCAAGTTGTTTACAAAGAAATGGAGCCTTTGGCGCACAGCAGACAGATGGAAAAAGGATCCCCTCTTTGCCATCCATCTGTTGCCCTGGTCTCTGGGTGCTTTTAACAATTAATTGCCACTATTAATTTCCACCATTAAGCAGCTTATTGAATTTTTTTCATGTCCACTGCCCGGGGCCAGGCTATAGTTCTGTGAAAGAGCTGCTGACCATCTGAAAAAGTGAGTCCCCGCAGTCACCAGCTGGTCCAAATTGCTGTCGGAAGAAACAGTCCCCAAACAGGTCTCAGGACTGCTTGGTGAGTTCAGATACCTGCCACTCTCAACAGCCATACCTGGCAGAATGGACAAAGATCAGCCAGCCAGAGCCAGCTAGGGGCCACTTGGAAATACTTAGAGACTCCGGGGTGTGGGAGAGCCCTGGACATCAAGTCACACGACCTTGGTCCTGTCCCAGCTGCTGCTGACACTGTGTTCTCACCACCAACACCCCACAGGACTTAGCATCCATATGTTCACACGGCTCTGAGGGTGAAGGGGTAAAAGGGACATTTGTACATGCTGCTCATTGGGCACATACTGGCTCACCTTTAGACAGACCGCAGTCCCCTTAGCCAACCCTGAGAGGCACTACCCTTAACCCACCACCTCTAGGCTGCCGCAGACCCCAGCAGAAAGTGTGGCTTCTAAGCTACCCCCGCCTTCCTGCCAACCTCCTGGGGTGGCTGGGGTAAGCTGGTGCTGCAAGGCGCTGGCTGGGCAGACAACTGGAAGTACAGTCCCAGGACCAGAGCGGAGCCTGGTTGGTGTCCCTAAGGGTGGTCTGCAAGGAGCAGAAGCAAACCCAGCACCACGGACAAAATCAGCAGAAGCAAAACCAGCACCAGCTGCTAGAGAAATGGAGGGCAGCTTCTCTCCTGTCCTTTCTCCCCTACACAGCCCTGTGGGCTTGGGGTCACCATGTGGCTTAGGGAAAAGGTAGACAAGGCCCATGGCACTGTGGAGCCAGTGGTGGAGGACGGGAACATGGAGGAAGTGGAGATTGGTCTTTAAACCATCTTGTCTACCCTATAGCCCTCCCAAGAGAGTTGGCCACCTACCAGCCCAGAACAGTGTCAGGGGAACACATCATCTCTGCCTGGATCCAAAAGAATTGCTGAGACAGCCTCAGGAGCCTGATGTTGGAAGAAGTTGGAAGAAGAAGGACCCTCTAGTTCAGAGTGGATGGGTACAAAGTCAGATGTCATCCCAGAAGGTGGACCCAAACTTCAAAAGGGGCCTTAAACAGAACTTCAGAACTGTGAGCTGGTCCACATGGAGCCTGTACCTGAGACTCTGAGGTCAGTGTGATCCCAGGAAAGACGAGAGTTTGGGCAGCCAGGAAACCCAGTAGGATGACAACCAGGGCAGCTAGCCCCGAGGTGTGGCTCAGAAATGCAGGAGGCTACAGCACCCAGGCATCCTGCTCAAGAAACTGGGGAGCACTCGAGGCAGCAGTTGTCCCCTTGACTGTCCCCCTGGACACCATGTCCAACCTATACAAGAAGGGAAAGGCTAGCAAGGGTGGGTCTGGAGAGAAAGACCTGGAAACATCATGGATGTGGATACCTTGCAGGACCATTGACTCCTTCGAGTTGGAAGGGATCGCGGAGATCTCCCAGGACAAGTCTAGGACAACCTGAGGTCACCCAGGTTGTCAGAGTTAGCATCCAATTCCAGATCACATGGTGCCTCCCATAGCACCTGGTCCCCTTCCCTATACCAGCATGGAATTGAGACTACTGTTCCTCCTCTCACACACAGGCAGCAGTGTTTCTAGATGCCCTAAATACCCCAGATGTCTTGCACAGAACATTCCCCTATCACGTTCTTGCTGATTTGTCTTCCGATCATTGTTATTAACATTAATTGTTTGGGACACCCAGCATACTCGTTCTCATCTAATGGAGTCATCTTTCAATTCTAGGAGGTGTTCTGAAGCCCTCTTTTACAAATAAGGAAACTGAGGCTCAGGATAGATAGGTAATTGTGTTCGTCTGCTTTCCTTTACTATAACAAAATATCTGAGATAATCAACTTGTGGAGGAGAGGTTTATTTTGGCTCACAGTCCTGAAGGTTTCAGCCTACTGTCGGTTGGACCATAATGGCTTTATTCCTCTGGAGGTGAGGAGCTCACTGTGACAGGAATCTGCTGAGGAGCTGACCTGCTTGCCTCAGGAGGCAGAGCAAAAAAAAAAAAAAAAAAGAGGAAGAGGAGGTCTGGGGTCCTGATTTCCCCTTCCAGGGCATACCCTAAATGACCAGAAGACCTCCCACCAGGCCCCACCTCTTAAAGGTGCCACCATCTCCCAATAGCACCATGGGCTGGAAACCAAGCCTTTTAACACGTGGACCTTTGGGTCACTTTCCAAGTGTCCCTAAAGCCATAGCAGTGATTTACTCAAGATCACACAGTCATGAGTGACCAAGCCAGGATTCAAATGCTTCTCTGAGATCCCACCAAAGCAAGTCAGCATATCCACCCCACTTCACCCAGTGAAAGTCCACGACTCTCCCTTCCTCTCTGACCCCATCCTAGTATCTCAGATGGGCAAAGTGCAGAGTTTCAATTTCCACTTTTAAAATTCACTAACCTCAATCTTCAAGGGCAAACGCACTGACACTAACCTATGGGAACTCTGGAAATCCTGGATAGAGAGGTAAGGACTCTCTGCTCCAAAAGTTCCCCTGCAATAAGCTAACACTGGCTAGACCTCCCTAAGATTGAGGTGAAATATTCCCTTGAGACTGGGAAATAGCACCTCCCACCAGGCCATTCCTGAGACTTTCTCTGGAGTCAGGGGAGGCCCACTCTGGAGTCTGCATTACAGAGCATCTTTCCCCAAGAGGACTAGTATATGGCAGGTTCTTAAAGCTTCGTGTGGTCGCACTCGGCCCAAGGAAAATAGATCTACAGGAAACAGGTCCCCAGAGAACCACAACTCTTATTTTGCATACATGTAAGATAGCCAAAAGAGAAGAAGGGAACAAAAAGCCCATCTTGCAGAACTGAGACAATTATGAACCAGATAATGTGTGGAAAGAGCCAGGACAGGGGCCATCTCATCTGTGAAATGAGAAGAAAAATAACAAGACCCATTGGCCCCCACTGGGGGTGTGAACACACAGATTAATCACTAGGCATAGGTGCCCAGCGCAGATTAGTCTAGTTTAAACAAAGAAACATGGTACAGGTGTGCCTTCTCTTGAAAAGCGATCTAACATTGGCTTTTTAAATTTGGAAAAGGTATCTCCAATTCCAAAGCAACCCATATTGTTTACTTTAAAAAATATATATTTTTTTAAACATAAAATACACAGAGGAGCACTTATTCAAACCAAAATTAAGCATCTTTGCTATTCCCACTCCCTTCGGCTTGGAAAGAAGTAAATGTGTTTCTTCTCCCAGCCCCCAGTCCCTCTCCCCAGAAGGAAAAACTGTGAACTTCCCAGTGACAAATGTCCTTTCAGGCCTCTCTCTATGTTGAAATAAATACATGTTGACATGTGCAATCGATAAATATGGTTGAAGGCATTCTGAGTGTCTTCTTTATGTAAGAAAGAATAACAAGCATGTTAAAGAAGAATCAGGAAGCTTTAAAATACAAGCAGAGAGAAAGAGCACCCTGTCCACCGACTGACTCTGCGTAGCTGACCACGGCCTGCGGCCAGGGCTGCGACAGCGGCTAGGACTCGATCTGACTACTGACCCAGGCAGCCGAGGAACACAGGCGGGAAATGTCAGGAGTGCATCAGGGGAACCGTGCTCATCGATGTGGCATCAGCACCTGCCTCTGGGGAGCTCCAAGAAGTGCTCTGAATCAAGCTGACAGACCCATTAGTTGCCAATTCTGGCTACCTCTAGGACTGGCAACCCAGCCCACAGCCTGCCGGAAGACACACCCAGATCACAGGATCCTGCAGGGTGTAATGGGGCATCTGACCTTTGCTGACACTTACCATAAATACCAATTGCTGAGGAACACCGCAACATGGGGCATTTTTTTTTTTTTGACAGTATCCCATTTAATCCCAAGACCATGCCTGTGAGACAGCTATTATTGACCCCACTTACAGAGGGAGGAAATGAGGCGCAAAGGAGTGAAGTCGCCAGCCCACATTCTACCACATTCCCTGGAGGCTAGAAGGCACGATGCCTCCTATCTTACTCTTCATATCCCTCTACAAGGAAGATGACTTTCTTCCCACTTTATAGATGAGGAAACCGAGGCCCAGAGAAGTTAGAATCCACATCCTCTCGATCTGAGAAGCCCTATTCCTCCCTCCAGGGTCGGTGTGGGGGTGGCACAGCGGAAATTCAGAGAAGGACGGGTTGCATAACATGCCTCATTCTCCACCACAAGCTGCAAACACCCACTTTCCCCATTCAGGAATCTGGGCAATGAGTGGTGGGAGTCAGGGAAGGATATTTAAAAAAAAAAAAAAATTGTCTTCAGTCAGGGAATTTCACAGTATAATTATATAGTGAGGACACCAAATTAGCAGAAAGGGGGACTGTCAGATACAGCAGCCACACAGCACTGCTTAGATCCACAGATTTGCAGCCAGCTCACAGGCTCCTGGGTGGGCTGGGGAACTCTCCCTCTAGCTCCTAAATACACACAACTCTGACTCATAGGAAGATGCTGCTGGAGGAATCCTCAGAGACCAGTGGCCTCCAACCCCTCACTTCACACTTAGGCAAACTGAGGTCCCCAGAGAAGTTATGTGCTTGAAGTCACAAAATGATAGACTCAGGACTGAGGACCGGTCCCCCAACTCCAGCCCCACCCAGGCTCTCTGAACACAAGAGACAGAAATAAGCCATGCTTGGGCTTCTAGAGTCCAGAATAAACGCATGTACAGCTCTTTGCATTGTTACCATGGTTACAGATAACAAAGGCCGTGGCAAAGCACAGCAAATTAGTTAATGATGAGAGAGAAACTTCCAACCGTGACATGTTCTGCATGAATGAATCACTTTCCTAATTTGGTGGCAAGCTGCACCCCAGCATCCGAGTGAACAGGACAGCAATGATGGTTGGAGGTGAGAGCCAGCACCCCTCCCCACTCCCTCCACGACCAAACACTCAACAACGGGAGGCTCACAGGATCAGTTTGAAGTTTGGCTCCCCTGGCCAGCAGTGGCTGCGTTCTCTGAGATCCACCAGGAGGCAGCTGCTGGCCCTGGGTGGGATGGGGTGGTGGGGTCCTCTCTGAAAGGTCTCAGTATGAACTGAGTGAGGCGAAAGACTTCAGTCTCCCGTGAGCCCTTGCTTGATCACTGGGTGAGTTTCCTCTGTCCTCAGGCTCCTAAGGCACCCATTTCCACCACCTTGCCGAGGTGGTGGTGATTTGAAAACCTGGCTCCGCCTCGCACCTGCCCCTCTTTGCAATGTGACTTTGCAGCTCCTGCCTCAGGAGAAAGAGTCCATTTCTCCTCCTTTTGAATCAGCACTGTCCTTTTGATTTGTTTTGACCAATGGGATGTGTCACTGAGCCATGAGAACTCAAGTCCTTTGTCTCTGACCCAGGATTCTCAAATCTTGTGCCAGCATCATTGAACTATTCACAGGCTAATCTATTAGCATGTATATAGAGTGAAATCTAATCTACTCATGCTCTTGCTTTAGGACCATTGCTGCCTCTGCACCCTCAGCCCCTAACACTTGCCTCAGCAATCCACATGGCTTACTTTCTATTTTCCTTCAAATTCATGTTAGTCCTGGTGTTCTGAGAAGCAGATGCTGATGTTGTGGTGGAATTAATCATGGAAGGGCTTTATTTGAGAGAATGCATTTGTGAAAGGAGAGGACAGGGATGGAGGCCAGGGGTGTGATGGAAAGGAGGAGAGAGGGGGCAGAGTGCAAGTGTCCTCCAGCTCCCAGCTCCAGGGAAGTCTCAGAAAGTTTCAACAGAATCCTCAGGGAGTCCCCAAGCTTGAACATGCTGACAGAGGACTCCCGCCTTTCAGGGACCTCAGCCATTAGGAGGAAGCAACAATGGGAGATCGGACCTCACACAAGGCAATGATGGGTTTCAAAGCAGAGTAGCTGTGGCCTTGGCTCAGTCACACTCCCTGTAGAAGGAGGGCTGCAAGAGGCACGAAGCCTCCACTCAGATGCCCCTTCAGTCTGTTGCTCCCTGATCACCCCAGATCCGTTGCTCCCTGATCACTCCCTTCATACACCCCAGGGAGCAGGTCTCTGTCATTCTTCCCTGCTTTGTGGTTTTAATTACACTGATCATCCACTGACTAATGACTACCTGCTAAATTTTTTTCTCTTTTACCACCAAAAGGTAACCTTCATGGCAGCAGAAAGTTTTGTCTGTTTTATCCACTGCTATATCCCCAGAAAATTGAACTGGGTCTGGCATTCGATTTTTTTAAAAAAAACAATGTTGAATGAATGAATGAACAAAATAAGAAATACCCCCCTGATGAGCACTGAAGGTCCACTTTCAAACTATGTGAGCCCTATATGGGTTGAATGTTGGTGCCCTCCCCTAAATTCATATGCTAAGGCTTGAAGCACCAAAGTGATGGTATTTTGAATTGGGGACTTAGGAAATAATTAGCTTTAGATAAGGTCACAGAGGTGGGCTCTCATGATTCGATTAGATAAAGAAGAGATCCGAGAGCTTGCTCCACATACATTCAGAGGAAAAACCCGCTGAGCTCAGAGGGAGAAGGCGGTCATCAGTAAGCCAGGAGGAGCGTCCCCAACGGAAACCAAATCAGCCCACACTTTGTTCTCGGACTTTCCCGCCTCCAGAACTGGGAGAAAATAAATGCCTATTTTTTAAGCCACCGAGTCTATGGTATGCATCTGTTATGTCAGCTGAGACACCCCAAGTCCAATGTTAGCTCACACAGTGTAGCTCCAGTAAGTGTTCAGGCCACTCCAAATAATGCTCCAAGATAAATACGTCTTGGTTTCCATTCCTCCAAATATCCACCGGAAGCAGGGCTGCTTTTCTGGTAGCTGCTACTAGTTGACAAGGAGACAGGAAATTGCATGTTTGGGCTGGTGGTGAGTATGTACGAGATGGGGAAGGGGGACAATATCTTTGGTTGAGACTCGAATTTCCCATCCATTTAAATTTCCTGTCTCACAACATCCCAGACACTGGGATGAGGCAGTGCCCCGGAAGACGCCATGACAGGCAGAAGGGGGCTGGCCCTGTGACAGGCTCATCAGCCCCTGAGCTATGGGGCAGTTTTCCCTACCTTGTTGCTATAGCAACAGAATCTAGCTGCAGGTGCCCACCTGTCACCAATACCCAGCCAGGCTCGATTGCATGGAATACGCCTGTCGGAGCCGGGAAGGAGGAAGCAAACATGAAAAGGCCTTGTGCAGCCTCAGGAAATTGTAGGTGGCAGTTAGGGAGCAAGGCTGGGATGCAGGCCTGTTGGCTTTCTCTGCTGGATGTCTGTGCCCTTGGGTATGTGCACAAAAACTGAAGGCGGCCCCCTTCCTGTGGCAGGACATCGATGAACTCAGGGGGAACCATGACTCCCCCATGGGCAGGCACTGGTGGCTCCAAGGCACCTCCCACATGCCCAATTCTGCTGGGAATCCACGAGCTGCCCAGACCTGTGACTGGTTCTCCTGTTCACCCCTAAACTGAGGTTGGAGTGGGGGCTCTGTCCTGCTCCCCTGTCTGCTGGCCCCTGTGACCCACCGCTCCTCCACTCACGTTCCACTGTGGCCCTAGCACTGGTGGCATCTGCAAGGAGACAAGCACCCAGGAGATATGTCACTCCCAGATGCCCTTCGAGAGCTACGGGCTCCACGATCGCGGTCATCACTGAGGCTTTTTGTGAGCTCTTGTCCCCTCATCCCTCCCTCTGGAGAGAGCTAGCCAGCACCCCAGGGCCACCCTCCTGGGCCAGGCCGGTTCTCCTCTCCATGTGCACACTGCAGCAGCCTGCTCAGCCACCCCCTCGCCTCTCCCCTGCCTGTGGCGCCCTGGAGCAGCCTGGCTCAGGGTCTCACCACGTGACCATGACACTTCTAACCAACCCCTGGCCCAACCCTCTCTCCTTCAAGGCTCAAAGCCAGTTCCTCAAAGAAGACTCAGCTTGGGGGTGGCAGGAGAAAAGAAAGGGGACAATCACTGGGACATCCCCTCCATTCTCCTCATCTCATCTACCTCCAGGGCAGGAACCCCAATCCTCCCTCCACCTTTAGGCCAAGACAACAAGCACCAAACATATCAACACAAGCAAGCAGGTCCTTCAGGATCAAGGTGTCCTCAATGCCAGGTGCATCCAGCTCTGCCCCAGTCAGTGCAGGCTGTTCTATCAATAATTGTTAGCAGATATTACTCCTGACTACAAGTAACAGAATCCTGACCCTGAACATTCCCTACATTCATTATTTCACATAAGAAGCCTACAGGTAGGGCAATTCCAGGTTCAATCATTTCTGCAGTTTAACATTATTAGGGATCCACTTATTTCCCTTTTTTCCTTTCTGGCCTTACATCTTGAGGGTGTTCATCTCCCCTTCATGGTCTCAAAATGCCTGCCCCAGTTCCAGGCATCACATGCAGACCAACAACAAACAACCATCGAAAAGAACCTATTCTCTCTCTCACCTTTTCAAAGCAAGAAACTCTTTCCTAGAACTCCCCTGGCAGTCTTCCTGTCATATGTCATTGGCCAGAACTGTGTGCCATGCTCATTTCTAATCCAATCAGCAGCAAGAGGGATAGAATTACCATGATAGGCTTCACTGAATACAGAGTCCCACATACCCACTGGGACTAGAGCAGGGCCCTATCCACCTGGTAAATGAGCTGAACTGGGCTTCTGTAAGCCAGGATGGAAAGGACCGCTGCTGGGGGTCCAAACAGGTGTGGCCTGTGCTCCTCCAAGGATAGGCCTGGGCCTATGTCTGGGAGCAGAAAACTGGAAGAAGAAAAAGACCACAGGCAGGCAGACACTGAGGAGGAGACTGCAGTGGTCCAACCCAGAAGAGATGAATGCAGAACAGTGGCGACGGAGGAGAGAGAAGACAGAGGCCAGGGGAATCTTAGCATGAGAGTCGGGGGCAACTCCCTGGCTGTGGAGGAAGTGGGAAATGGGGGTCCAGCCAGAGTGGTTTTGAGGATGGTGGTGTCATGGGAGCTGACTGGGCCGGACAGGTACATTCTGGATAACCGAGAAGGGCAAGCTGCACGGGGGCAGGCCTCGCTGTGTTCCTAGGCCTTTCCACGTTCAGTGGTGTCATTTGGCCCTCAGAGCAGCCCTGCCATGCAGGCAAGCTGGGACAGGTAATGGTGTTCCCATTTTGCAGACAAGGACATTGATATATGTTGGCAGCATGAGCCTTGGGCCCAAGGTGACGGAGCTTGGAACTGGGAGACAGTCCAGGCACCAGCGCTGGGGGGTCAGGTGGAGCTGGGCTGGGATCGATGACCTCAGTTCTCAGTCTGTGTACAGAAGAGCCAGCTCCATTTTTTGGTTTCAAAAGTTGAAATTTCTCCCTTCTCTGTGGTTCATATCAAAGGTTCTTTTATTGGTCAGTCTTAAAGGGACTGATTTCCTTGTATTATATTTAACTGACATTTTTGAAGCATAATAATTAGACCTTTTAAAATTTTTTTCTCAACATGGCAAGGACTTTCTAAGTATGGTTCAAACACAGAAGCTGAGAAAGAGAGAAAGGAAGGGGGTGAGACAGGAAAAGACAGGTAAGTTTGACTCTAGAGAAATAAACATTGCAACGATCTTCATAAACAAAATCAAAATGCAATGTAAGAAGCATCCAATCTTTGCAATTCATAGCACCAAAAAAGGGCTAATTATCCCAGTAAGTAAAGGACTCTACATATCGATCTGGGGGAGAAAAGACTAACAAACAAATAAGAAAGTGGGCAAAGGATATGGAAAGACAGATTTCAGAAAAGAAAATACCTATGTTTCTTAAACCTATGGGAAAAAAATACTCAGCCTCAAATTAAATGCACTGATAAACCATTTTTCACCTGATGGTTTGTCAAGCAAAAAAACTGATACTGTTTGGAAAGAATAAAAGAAATGGATTCTCATCACCGTTAGCATAAAAATCAACTGTTATGAATTTTATGGAAGCAAAGCAATAATGCTATTATAAAGATATATGACTTCTCACCCTGAAATTCCACTTCCAGAAATTTCTCCAGTTGTACAAACTCAAGTTACAATGTTGTTTGTAAACACAAATGATTGGGCATAACCTAAAAATCCATCAACTGGAGGGTAGGTATTAAATTATGAGCCATCCATCTAAAAAAGAAGGAAATTTGTTGGTACTGATATAGAATGACCTCCAAGACATAATAACTGAAAGACAAAGTGCAGAGAAGTATACATAGCTTAGCGTCATTCAGGCCAAATAAAAATATATGTCTAGGAGAATCTGTACAGATGTGTAGAATTTCCCCAGAAGGATAAATAAGAAACTGGTAACACAGGTTGCCCTGGGGAGGGAAAATCAGTATCTGGGAAAAGGAATCAAGAGAAGACTTTCTCCTAAAAACCCTTTTATGGTTCTAACTTTTGGTACCAGGTGAATCCATTATCTATTAATAAATTAGATATAATGATTGTAATGCATTCCACTATTGTCATGTATGTAAGAAATAAAAATGTTACCCATGTGATTTGAGAGTATTAATTAAAATATTTAAAAACTAAAAAAAAAGAAATGGAAAGGTTCAATGAAAGGATGAAAACTATTCTTAGCATGAGCAAGTTTAGAGTGTTGGAAGTAGATATTGTATTAATTTTCTATGCTGCACAACAACTTGTTTTGGTTGGCAGTTTAAATGCACACACATGTAGCATCTCACCATTTCCCTGGGTCAGGAGTCCAGACACAGCTTTGATGAGTCTTGTGCTCACCATTTTGCAAGGCTGAAATCAGAGTGCCAGGTGGGCTGAATTCTCATCTGAAGACTAGACTGGGGAAAAGTCCAATGACAAGTTCATTCAGGTTGTTGGCAGGAGGTGCTTCCATGTGGATGTATGGCTAAGGGGCCTGGCTTTTTGCTGGCTACTAACTGGAGGCCATTCTTAGATTCTGGAAGCTTCCTGCAATCACCTACCCTGTGAGAGTCTCCAACAATCTGCTTCCTTCTTCAAGCCCAAAAGGAGAGTTTCTCTCTCCAGTCTCCTGAGATGGAGTCTTATGTAACAAAACATCATCACAGGAGAGAAATCTCATCATCCCTGCCTTATTCCATTTGTTAGAGGCAAACCATTGGTCCGACTCTCACTCAAGGACAGGGGATTGTACACAGGCAGAAGATCAGGAGGCGCAGATCATTAGGGGACACCAGCCATCCTTCCCTGGCCTCCGAGTTGGTTCTCCATAAAAGGAGATGCTCACTGTGGAGGTGACAGGCTGAGACTGGGGAGGAGTGGGATCTGCAGACACCCCAAGTTCTTTTTGCCCATTTCCCTCCAAAGCATTGTCTCCATCCTGAGGACCTTCTCACTGCTAAGGTCAGTTTTCCCCATATCACAAAGTTGGAACTTCTTTTGACCAGAGTCCCAAGGGTTTTCCAGGCCAGGCCAATATGGTTGACCCTCCATGCCATGTCCTCTATCTACTCTAGCAACATTCCATACTCCAGAGATTCCCCACTCAAAAGCTCTGTCAGGGATCTTCTCCCAGACTCCTTTGCAATAAAACCAATGATAAAAGCTCCTTAGGTAGCTCCAGGCTATGCATTTTGGGCTAAAGCAACAAGAATAACTTGTACTTGCATTTCACCATAATGGCTACTATAAATTGACTGTTTATATTTGCCTGGGTTGTTTCTATATCTCAGAGTAACGTTACTAGATGAAGTGTTTTGGATCCGCATTTGGTTCATGTGTAACCTCAGACCCAGAGGGTTTTGTAATTGCCTAAGATTACCCCACCCCACAAGGAAAGAAACAGGATTCAAACCAAGCCTACTGGGTTGAAAGCCCCCATCCTTCCTCCCCATGTGGCTGCTGCTCGTCATCTCTGGGTCATGTGGTCGACCTTGCAGTTCAGTGACCACACGGTGACTCACAGGGTCTCTGCCTCGGTTCATGGGGTTTTTCACCCCCACAAAAGAAAGCCCTTCACCACCTTCCTTCTAGCAGCTCTGTGGAGGTGACCAGGAGCATCCTGAGCTCAAAACTCAGAGCACCTCTCTCTGCTGCATGAACCAGGTTCACCCAGTCGGTGATGAACCTAAGACTCAGATCCAGTTCCACAATCACAATTAGACTGTATTGGAATATGTCCTCCCCTCCAGGACAGTGCCTCTGAAACTCCTCCAGACATTGACCCCTAATAAGAAGTATATTTTCTTATTTATTTGTTTGTTTATTTATTTATTTTTGGTGCTGGGGATGAAACCCAGGGCCTCACACATGCTAGGCAGATGTTCTACTACTGAGCACCATCCCCAGCCCAACAAATGTATTTTTATTATGACCTAATACTTACACACAAGTCTCTCAAAACCAAATCAACTTTCGGCACACTCTGACCTTTTATGCTTTATTTCATTGTCTTTTTTAATGCTGGTCGTGATCGACTGAAAGTCCTTGACCTACTAATGGGCAGACTCCCGTTTTCAACACTGCTTGGATTGGCATTCCTGTGTCCATGGGCCTCACCCTGGGGCTGCCACATACAGGGTGCTTCATGAACCCCAAGGCTGACTTCCACCCAGCCAGTGCCCTACCCCGGCCTTGAGAAATAAGTGATACCCTGAAGCCAACAGACCAGTACGCTGGGCCCACAGATCAGAAGGCAGCAGAATCTTCCAGGTGAAAAGTTGGGAATTGACCTTGCCCCAAGTTGGGAATGGACCCTGGCATGGTGGTCACGGCACCCTGATGTGGGGACAGGACGGGAATGGTGAGACAGGCGCAAACTTGGTGGCCAGCTTCCTGTGCCACCCTCCCCCTTATGGATGGTGGCCCATGCCAGGCAGGCGGTGACAGGCAGGTGAGTCTCATCAGCCCAGATTTCACCTCTGACTAAACAAAGACTGAGCTCACTAAGAAGTTGGATTCTAAATTTAGCACCTAACCCTGGGAAATTGGTGCAGTTGCCCCCACCGCCCGCGGCAAAGTGGGCTGTGAGGTCGCTGCTCCATTTCTCCCACTTTGCCGGCTGCCCCGACGCCCAGGAGCCCTGCTGACTCACCCAGGGCCTGGGGCTGGCAGAAATGGCCTTAATGACCCTCCTCTGCTGTGCTGCTGGGAAGCGGGGGTGCCAGTCAAAACTTCAGAGGGCTCTCAGTTTCCAAAACCTTCCAGTGCCCACCCCTGGCCCCATTGCCGCCTGCCTCTGCAGCCCCCAAGTGCCCCACTGGATGGCAGGGACTTGGTCCTGCTGGCTCTGGGAGGGAAAGTTTTGGCCATTCCACTCTATCGCATCCTCTTGGGCTAAGGGGAGTCCCCCAGGTTAGCCCTAAGAGTTTTTCTTGCAAGGGTGAACTTTGAGCAGCTGCATAGCCCTGAATCCCAGACTGGACTCCTGAGCACTAGGATCATCTTCATAACCCTCAAAAAACTGGGTGAGCTCTCTGTTCACCTCACTGATTGTTTCTTTTGCTGAGAAGAAGCTTTTTTAGTTTGAATCCATCCCATTTAGTAATTCTTGATTTTATTTCTTGCGCTTTAGGAGTCTGGTTAAGGAAGTCAGGGCCTAATCCAACATGATGAAGATTTGAGCCTATTTTTTCCTCTACTAGGCTCCAGGTCTGTGGACTAATTCCTAGGTCCTTGATACACTTTGAGTTGAGTTTTGTGTATGGTGAGAAAGAGGAGTTCAGTTTCATTTTGCTGCATGTGGATTTTCAGTTTTCCCAGGACCATTTGTTGAAGAGGCTATCTTTTCTCCAATGTATGTTTCTGGTGCCTTTGTCTAGTATAAGATAACTGTATTTATGTGGGTTTGTCTCTGTATCTTCTATTCTGTACCATTGGTCTACATGTCTACTTTGGTGCCAATACCTTGCTGATTTTGTTACTATAGCTTTGTAGTATAGTTTAAGGTCTGGTATTGTGATGCCTCCTGCTTCACTCTTCTTGCTATGGATTGCTTTAGCTATTCTGAGTCTCTTATTTTT
The DNA here is from genome assembly GCF_045843805.1 of Urocitellus parryii. Taxonomy (NCBI): domain Eukaryota; kingdom Metazoa; phylum Chordata; class Mammalia; order Rodentia; family Sciuridae; genus Urocitellus; species Urocitellus parryii. The sequence continues at coordinate 121,468,400 of NC_135536.1, read as the reverse complement.
CCAAATGAATTTCATTATTGCTTTTTCTATTTCTACAAGAAATGATTATGGGATTTTAGTTGGAATCACATTAAATCTTTATAATGCTTTGGGTAGTATGGCCATTTTGACAATATTAATTTTGCCTATTCAAGAGCATGGGAGATCTTTTCACCTTCTAAGTTCTTCAATTTCTTTCTTTAGTGTTCTGTGGTTTCCATTGACGTCTTTCACCTCTTTTGTTGATTCCCAAGTATTTTATGGACTCAAAGAGCTTCTTCTCAGCAAAAGGAACACTCAATGAGGTGAAGAGAGAGCCTACATTTTGAGAGCATATGTTTGCCACACACACAACAGATAGAGCACTCATCTCCATGATATATAAAGAACTCAAAAAACTTAACACAAAAAAAAACCCAATCAATAAATGGGCTAAGGAGCTGAACAGACACTTCTCTGAAGAAGATATATATTTGACCAACAAATATATGAAAAAATGTTCAACATCTCTAGTAATTAGAGGAATGCAATTCAAAACTACTCTAAGATTTCATCTTATGCCAGTCAGAATGGCAGTTATTAAGAATACAAATAACAATAGGTTTTGGCGAAGATGTGAGGGGAAAGGCACACTCATACATTGCTGGTGGAACTGCAAATTGGTGCAACCACTTTGGAAAGCAGTATGGAGATTCCTTAGAAAACTTGGAATGGAACCACCATTTGACCCAGCTATCCCACTCCTTGGTCTATACCCAAAGGACTTAAAATCAGCATACTACAGGGACACAGCCACATCAATGTTCATAGCAGCTCAATTCACAATAGCTAAACTGTGGAAGCAACCTAGATGTCGTCAATGGATGAATGGATAAAGAAATTGTGGTATATACACACAATGGAATATTACTCAGCATTAAAAGAGAATAAAATTATGACATCTGCAGGTAAATGGATGGAGTTGGAGAAAAATCATGCTAAGCAAAGTTAGCCAATCACAAAAAATTAAAGGCTGAATGTTCTAATAAATGGTTGCCGATCCATAACCAGGGGTTGGGGAGAGATCATGGGAAAAATGAAGGAACTTTTATTACGCATAGGGTAGGGAGGGATGGGGGTTGCATGGGGGCAGGAAAGATGGTGGAATAAGATAGACATCATTACCCTAGGTATATGTATGCCTGCACATATGGTGTGACACTAAATCATGTACAACCACAGAAATGTAAAGTTGTGCTGCAATTGTGTACAATGAATCAAAATGCATTCTGCTGTCATATATACCTAATTAAAATAAATACATTAATAAAATAACTGAATGAGGTAGGTGCTATGATGAACCATTTTACATCACAGAAAACTGAGGCTTGCAGAGGTTCACCAACTTGCTGGGTCAGTGCAATACCACCCCACTGCTTTTAATAGCTCTATTCCACAGCCTCTGTTCCTGGGGAACAGGAACTGTTCCCTCAAGCCCTGGCACTGGACCTGAGTCCTGGAAATTCATCCATCTGTTGCTATTGCTGACCCTCAGTCCATGAGTTAGAGCTTGGGCTGGAACGAGCCTCTAGAACTAACATCTCTTGCTAGTTGTGTGGGCCTGGGCAGGTTAATGAGCCTCTCTGAGACTCAGTTTCCATTAACTTGACTAGGCCAACCTCTGCCTCCCATAATTCTCTTTCCTCTGCATTTCTGGTGGGGGTGGCCACAGGTATTCTGGTGAGAAATTGGAGGGTAGAAGTGAAACTGGAAACTCCTTTGTGGCTCACACAAGTTGTCACTTCTCTGCTGGCTTAGCTCTTTAAGGCAACTATTCTCCCTTCTTCCAGGTGCTTCTTCAGCTTGTAGGCCATGTCTATGTGTTCAGCTCCAGGACAGGGCACCAGCTTCTCCTGCAGGAAACCCCTATCATCAAGGTCAGAAACAGCAAGATCTGATGCAGCTCTCAGTCTACTTCTATGGTTTCCAACGAAGGTGACCATTCAGTCCCATTTTGCCTGGAACTATTCCAATTTTAAAACTGAAAATCTTGAATCTCAAGATACCCTCAGTGTTGAGAAATCAAGGCTCTATAGTTGGTCACCTTGTTATGCTCATGGGTTCCAGATGATCCTTGCTCTCCCTTCCCAACTGCCTGCTCTGAAATTCAAACCCAGCATGAGATGCAAAGAAATAGCCTCACAGAGATGCTCTGCTGGCTCCCATGTTGTGAAGGTCAAACCTTGGTAACAAATACGTTAGATTGATGATAGATAGATAGATACATACATACATACATATATACACACATACATACATAGAAAATGATAGACAGATGAGATAATTACCAGGTGGCAATAGTGTTTACCTCCTCCTAGAATTGTGAGCATTAAACAGATGTGTAAGCACAGTGCCTGGCCCAAGGAAGCATTTAATACCTATTAATATTACTGTTACTTAACAAGAAATGCAAACTCTTCTTACATAAAATGGTGGTGACAATAGCTGCTCTTCTCCTCCTCGGGACCAAGTATTGAAGGTAACACTCGTCTAGGATGATAGTGATTATCTTCCCATGGGGTGGTGATCGGTAGGGAGCTACTGGTTAAGCTGGCCCATCCTACGTCTTGATGTAGGGGTGGTACACGGTGGTACACAGCTTCATTGAGCTGTACACATAAGATGTGCCTGCAATGTTACAGCTCGACAAAACTAAAAAATTTTAAATGCTATAGTAGGAAAAATATCTATGAAAAAAATATATAACTCTCTTCTTCCTAGATCTGCTATATGACCTTATGTAAATTCCTTAGACTGCAGTGACCACATCCATAAAATAGGTCAGCCAAGCCAGAGATCAGGGAACTGATCCAAATGATTCCCTTGTCCCCAAATTCTCTGGAACCTTTTTTTTTTAGGAAAGGTCTATGAAGATCAGAGGTGTGGCAGTCCACTGGAGCTGAGCTGCCCTTCATAGGGTGCCTGACCCTTGCATTTCTAGCCATCGTCCTTTGGACAAAGATGATTGTGGGTTTGTGTCTATGGGAAATACCTATGAAAATGTTTGGAAAAGCCAAAATGCTAGAGATACCTAGAAACCAGTAGGTGGGGATGCCTGGGTTTGGTATCTATCAATAGGAGCTTTCAAGGGAACATGTACACACAAGACCTTATTACCTAAGAGAAGGAAGAACAATAATATCCATGATTGTAGACCCACTATGTGCCAGACTCAGCACCAGGTGCTTTCCTTACATCATTTCATTTGACCCATCAATGGAATGACAGGCCATCATTAAAAATGTCAGATATGTAAGAATATGAGATCGTCTATTTTTTACTCATTTGCATTTTCTAAATTTTTTACTATATTTATACAGAAAAAAAACTACAAAAATTGAAAATTACCCAATTGACAAAGATGCTATTTTTTTCCGGGTAAGAAGGGGCAACTGCATTCTAAATTCAGTAATCACTTGAGCATAATCCTAAACTGCTCTCCATTAATGCAAAGTTAGGCAGTTACTGCACCTGTTATGTTACCCAGGGACTGTAATTGTCCCAATTGCCACGTGTTTGATTTCAATTTTGATTAACAGAAAACAGCCTTGGTTGGAGGCAGGGAGACGATTGAGTTGCGAGGCTACTGCAATGAGAAACAGTAAAAGCGCTACTGGACTCTGTTGCTATGGCAACAGCACAGCAAAGCTATTTAGTTGTTAACTCCTGAGAGAAAAGGCAGGACAAAAATTAGTGTAAAGTTACAGTACAGTTTGGACTGTGGGTATTTAACCTCTGCCTCCCCACCACCCCTGTGACCATACTCGGCACAACTCAGGCTAGCTGTAACTCTGCCTCTCTTCGGCCCCACAAACCAGATCTGAACTAGCAAGAGTGCAGTTATTTGGGGACGATCCCTAGAACAGGGCTTCTAAACCACATCACCATGCATAGGGATCCTCTGGGGATTTTGTTACATTGCACAGTCGACCTGAGGCAGGTCTGGGGTGGGGTCCCAGGGCTGCATTTCTGAGATGCTCCCAGGTGGTGCCAATTCTGCTAGTGCACAAACTGAGAAGCAAAGTCTTCATTTAGGCTGTTAAACCTTTGGGAAGGAAAGAATCAGACCCATCATTTCTTGTTCCTAGCTGTATCCTCCAGATCTATCATGGTACCTGATACAGAGGTGTGGAGGGCGGGAAGTAGGCTCAATACAGGTTATGTGAATCATTGAATATGAGATCCAGTCACAAGTTTATACTAATCAGGTTATGGTTTAGATATGAGGTGTCCCCCAGAAAAGGTCATGTGTGAGACAACTCGAGAAAGTTTAGAGGGGAAATGATTGGGTTACCAGAGCCTTAACTGAATAGGTCCATTAATCCAGTTGAACCAAATAACGGGATGGTGACCCTATGTGGGTAGGGTGTGGCTGGAGGAGGCAGGTCTTCGTGGGCGTGCCTGTCGAGTGTCTGTTTTGTGCTTGGTGAGAAGAGTTCTCTCTGCTTCCTGACGTGGCCTCCTGAGCTGCTTTCCTCTGCCATGCCCTCTGCCTTGATGTTCTGCCTCACCTTGGGCCTAGAGCAACGAGATCAGCCATCTGTGGACTGAGACCTCTAAATCCACGAGCTCTCCAAATAAATTGTTCTTGTCAGCTCTTTTGGTCACAGTGACGGGAAAGCTGACTACAATAGGTCCCATTTACCAAAAAGCCAAAAAGTCTCACAGCAACATAAAAAGTTCCTTCCTCCCCTTCTGGGCTTCTGATCACCTTTTAACAGGTTTTCACTTGTTTTATTTTATCCTTCCAAAAATTATATGACTATAATTATTATATGACTATAATATACACACATATACATCTTTGTACATGTGAAGTTATCTGATAGAGATATATATGATAAATATATGTATATGTGATGAATAAATTCTTACATGTGGAATAGCTGAGTCAAAGGGTACATGCATTTTTTTTTTGATGGTACATAATGTTTAACTGCCCACCCAAGAAGTTTCACCAGTTTTACACGCATAAACACTTTTTAATAATGTTCGTTCCTTGCACTTTGACTTCTATACACTATCAATTGTTTAATCTTATCAACCTGAGAAGTGAAAAGGAATCTTGTTTTCATTTGATTTCATTATATATGAATAAGATTAAGCATCTTTTCACATGTTTCAATGCCACTGTATTAACTATATAGTGTTATTTTATTTAGTAGAGTTATTGATCTTTGTATATTGATTTGGAAACCAGCAGCCTCGCTGAATTCTTTCACTACATCTAATAGCTTTTCAGTTGATTGCTTCAGTGTTACATAAGCATCACATTTGGGATTGATAATTTTGTCTCTTACAATTTTTACTTTTTTCATAAACTTATTGCAGTAAAAACAGATTAAGAGACCTCATCAAATTTTTAAATGTTAACTATTTTAAATAGTTAATTTGTATTTTAAATAGTTGATAATAAATATTTTGTAGTTTTAATTTGTTAAAGTATTGCTTAACAGATTTTCAGTATTGCTAACTATAAGCACAAAGTTTTACAGGGGATCTTTAGTGCTTTCTCATCATGGGTGACTGGCGCTTTATGCCCATTGAGCAGTTACTCCCTGTTTGCTCTTCACTCAGCCTGTGGTAATTACCATCCTACTTTCTACTTCTGCAGACTTGACTGCTTGCAATACCTGGTGTAAGTGGAATCATGCAATATTTCTGTGACTGGCTTGCTTCCCTTAGCATGCATGACTTCTAGGCTCATTCATGTCCTAGCATACAGCAGAATTTCCCTCTTTTGTAGCTGAATAGTATTCCATTATATGTATGCAATATATTTTCTTCATTCGTTTAACCATTGATGGATGTTTAGGTTGCTTTCACGTCTTGGCCTACAGTTTTCATACCCTTATTTCTTTCTGTTATTGTACTCCAGAGAAACCATCATAATAATGATGAGAGTGAACATACTTACCTTATTCCTAATTTGAACAGTGTTAATATTTTTTCATCATAAAGAATAATACCAGCTTTTAGTTTGAGCTATATTTTTGTTTTATTAATGAAAAACTGTTTTGTTAAGGTTTTTTCACTTCCTATTTCATTAGATATTTTTAAGTCAAAAATGATAATAAAATATAAGAACATTTCCTAATTGAAATGTTTTCCTAATTGAAATACTAAACTATCTTTAACTTATGGAATAAGTCCCACTTGGTTATGGTCCTGTCTTTCTTTTAATGAGCTACTGTTTCCGTTTGCTGCTATTTTATCAGGATTTTGTATTGATCTTCATAAGTGAAGTTCATCTCTATTATTCTTTTTTGTGTTTCACTGGCTTTGAAAACCATATCATGCTAGCTTGATACAACATTACTAGTGTTTCTTCTGTAGTTCTCTAGTGTAATTTAAGGAGTTGTGTAAGTCTCTTTTCCTTTAAGTTGGACAGAGTTCAATTTTTGCTTGAAAATTTTTAAAAAGACTTCCAGAGTTATAAATGCCCAGCAATAAGACAATGGTTAAATATATTTGAAATAAAATATACACTGCCTGCTGTTTAACTGTGTAGGGGCCTAAACAGGTAGGCATCTCTTTGGGGAAATTCTCATGTTATTCCATAATATATAAAATACAAAATGGTTTGTTCTGTATAATTATTTTAGGTTTTCTGTCTCTAACACAATTTTGAACATTTACAGTCTCCTAGAAATCAATCCAATTTTTCAAATTTATACAGAAATAAGTACTTTCTTAAAATTTGCTTAATTTCCTCTACATCTATGATACTTTTACATTTAATTTCAAATTTTTATGTTTGTACTCTCCCCCCAACACACACACCTTTTTTGGCTTATGGAGATCAGCTAATATTTCACTTGTCTCATTACATGCACATTTTTATTTTAATTTTCCTACCTCTTGGATTTATGTTCTAGTCTTTTTTTCTCCAAGCCAGTAATTTGTTTTCATTTTATAAATCTTTTCATTTATTTTAATTACATTTGGTCTTTGGGATTTTTTTTTCAATTCTTAGGTTATAATAAACATTAATATTGGTTAACACTAATTGTTAATTAAATATTAATTACTTAGTATTTAAGTAATTATTTAATAGATTCAACAAATTATTTGATTATTTGCTATTTATTGCATATTTTAATTATTAAATCAACACGATCAATTATTTATTTGATATAGTTAATTATTTTCACCCCCTCATGTTTAAGTCATTGCTAACATCTAAATGTTGTGTCCCCCAAAATTCAACTGTTGAAACCCTCACCTCCAAGATGATGGGATGAGGAGAGGAGACTTTGAGTGGTCATCAGGTCATGAGGTGGGACTCTCACGAATGGGCTAGTGCCTGTATGAAAGAGGGCTCTGAGGGACCCCCAGGCCCTTCCTCCATATGAGGAAACAGCGAGAGGGCGCCTAAGCAGACACTGAATCTGCTTCTGCCTACTCTTGGACTTTCCACCTCCCAGAACTGTGAGAAACAATATTCCTGTGGCTTAAAAGCTGCCCCATCTATGGCATTTTGTGGTAGCAGCCAGAATGGACTATGACAGTGTGCAAAGCTCTGGGGACAGTGCTATCTGGGTCATCCAGATCTGTGCTATCCAAGACAGCACCTACCAGTCACTGTTGGCTATTTAAACTTGAATTATAATTAATTAAAATGAGATTAAAACTAAAAATTCAGTTCCCTAGTCAAATGAGGCTTTTTTTTTTAAGGTTCAATAGCATTATGTGGCTAAATGCTGTAGAATGTAATATATAGTTGTATTCAAACTCCTACAGTCACAAGTGACAAAAACCCAGCTCAAACTCATTTAAGCCCTAACGGGAAACCATTAGTTCAGTATCTGCAAAGCCCTGCGTACAGCTGGCTTCAGCACAGCTGGATTTAACACTTCACTTCTCTCCATCCTTTGATTCTATTTGTCTTGGCTTCCTCACATCATATCACCAGGGTTCCTTTTCCCTCTCGTGATCCTCTTTCTCTATTTGACTTTTCTGCTCAGCTTAGCAGTGTGTGCCATAGCAGTTAAAACCTCCACCTACAAAGTCAGACTGCCTGAATATGAATCCTCGTTGCACCATAATGTGAGCAATTTATTATTTAACCTTTCTGTACTTTAGTACCCTCATTTCTAAAACCCTACCTCACAGAGTTGTATAGATTAAATGCGATAAAGACACAACACTCAAAAATACTTGCAGGTGCTCAAAAAACACTAGCATTATATTAAAAATGTATGTTTTTTCAACATGGCAGGCTATTTGGCCACTGACAGCTATGGACTCGTATCATCCAAACCTAGCACTCCCAGTAGAAAAGAGATCATCTCCTCCATGAGCTGAAAAGTCTCAGTGAGCACTCTGATGAGCCCAATTGAGGTCTATCACTGAAGTCCAAGGCATTGATTACTCTTGACTTTCCTGACCTGGGCACATGTCTCACTTCTGTGGTCAAAGTAAAATTAGGCATTATGGACTAAACAACTTTAAAATTAAACACATGAAAACAACAAAGCATCAGGCAGTAACACTTTTCCAAAGAAAAAGTGAAATCTCTTACCAAAGGAAAAATATGGAAGGTTGTGTCAAGTAGTTAGAAACTATAGCAATCACAGTCTACTATCTTCTAGCCCTAGAATACCCAACACATGGACACATATGTGAGCATATACCACAACCACACTTCTTCCAATACAGATTATTTTTGAGTGCCCACTTAACAAAATGTAATTATCCTACATGTATTAAAAATGCATAAACACTTGCCAAGGGAAGACAACCCCAAAGTTACTTCCAGTTACTGTATCAAGTTCCAAGTCCAGGGTCCCCAAGTATTGTATACTTCCCTCAACCGTATCTGAGTGTGGTTCCTAATGCTCATACAACCCACAACTACTACATGATGCATTTAACTACCCCATCACATCCAATATACAATGATGGAGGATACAGCACATGCGCGCGCGCACACACACACACACACACACACACACACACCTGTTGAGAAAATGGAAACAAAAGAACAAGCATAGTTTCTAACCAGTAGGTAAGCCACATCTTGCTACACTGGGATAATAAAGATTCCGGTATCTGTCCACAGGATGACTTTCTTGGTCAATCACCATGGATGCGCCAATTTTTGCACACTGAGAAAATTGCCCTTGTCGGTTTTTCTCCATGACCATGTATTAGGGCAGCTTAAGGAGGATTTGATTCCCTTTCTGGGGGATATCCTGCCCTAGAAGGCTATTTCCTATTAGTATAACTAAGGATGTTGGGGTTTGCCTTTGGATTTGGGCAAACCCAGACGTAATTTTCCAATTTGGGTGTATTAGATCACACAACTCCTTTAAAATTCTGGTCTTATACCAGAAAAGTGTTTTCTGGAGTCTCTTTCAAGCTGGACTTCCTACAAGAAAAATTCCACCAAGTTATGCTTTTTGAGTCTGAACTCTTCTTTTGTCATTTCTGACAGTTAAAAATAATCTTTCTAGAAATTTTGACCTGAAGTGATTTGGGGTACATAGGCTTTCCAGTGTGTTTTCATATAGAAATTGGATTTCTTCCAAAAATTTTAAAGTACCACCCAAAAAATAACACCAAAAAATAACAATGGAAATATTTTCTAAGACATCCAAACCTTAGATTCTTCACCATCACATGCTGGCAGCGAAACCCACCCACACTTCACAAGTTCAATGGGGAATAAAGATCTACTTTTTGTACAATATAAGATGACTGATAGGCACAATCATAATTATATTGTCAGACGTTTCTGCCATTTTAATTCAGAGTCAAAGTTAGCTAGCACTCTGAAAACCAAATAAAATGTCATTATGTCAAACTTTAGAGTGCTGTGTTTAAAACCAGAGTTGAAACTTCATTCATATCTCTGAGAGACCAGTTTCCCTACTTATCCCAAATCATATAAGGATGTCTGCATAAAATAAATAAATAAGTTCATAAGTACGTACATTGACAATACCTCTGACGGATAGATATGCTGTCATCTGACAGAATAATCTGGCAGTTATTCTCTTGATCAGATTTTAATACTGTGAAGGTCAGGATTCATGGCTGCAAGTAACAGAGATAATCTAACTGAACAGAAAAGGACCCCCCTATGGGTGAGCACATTACTGTCTGAACTATTGGGGGAACTGAGGTGTGGGTCTAACACATCTAGATCCATGTCCAAAAATACCACACCACAGAACTATCCTGCTGATACCCTGCACTATTGCCCCAAGAAGCCCCCCCAGCTCTCCCCCACCTTGCAGACACTATCCCTGACCTCTGTCAGCAACAGGAATTCCACTCAGGACCTCCTCCTCCTCCCATCATTCTCTTTCAAATCTCCTTAGGTGGGCCTATTAGTAGAGGTGAGGTCAGGTACCTACATTCTAGACCCTATGCAAGCTAGAGAAATGAGTTTTCAAAGTTCTGGAGAAAGAGACCCACACGACTGGGAAATTTCGTAAAGTAGTCACGTGGCTCAAAAGATTCTCAACATCCATGAAATGTGGTCAATGCCCATTTCAAACATCCAACTTAGTTTTTCAGCCCAGAAATCCACAGTCAGGCATTTGAATTGGATTAACTGTCAGAATCCCACATATTCGGGAGTTGTAGACATCAACTCCCAGAAGCCTACACACTATCACTTGGAGAGATGCAACTGGAACCATGAAATATCTCTCTACTGCCTTCCCCAAATTCTTACTAAGTGATGCTGATGAAAGAATTGTCGGGTGAACTCCATGATGAACGAATTTAGCTTAGATGGATTCTCTGCTGTCTACAAGGTAATACTGAGACCTTCTTCAAGCAGAGAATTATGAGGATTTTCCTAATACTCCCCACTCCTGGGCCTCCTGTGTACATTTGGTATATCCAGGTGGTTATTCTCAATATCAGTCAGTCACCCAACTTAGGCTCTTCCTCTTCTGATTAAATGAGGTCTCTTAATAGTTGCCTTCTTTGTGCCTGTTTCCCCCTCTGAATAGCAAGAGCTACAATCCAATAACACCCTTGATTCCCATGCTTGATGTGATGAACTGATTTTTCCTTAGCATCTGAACTGTTATTCCAATTCATTCACCATAGTGGTAACAGGTCACGTATCGAGATACCTACGAGTCTCCCCTTGGGAATTAGGGTCACAACTGAAGTTGCTATAAGAGGGAACATGGTCTTCTATCCCACTCTACCCTGACTGCCAGCACCCTCCACTGAAAGTACATTAAGTTGCAGTTGATGATAGAGAACATTTGTCAATCCACCTACAGAGATAGGATTCAATATGAAAGAAGGATGTTATTTGAAAAGGAGTGGGTCTTCATTTGCATTCCAAGATCCCTGAAGGCTCTCCTAGAGTGTTCTGATCCTTATTGGATATGTAGGTTGGAAGAGAACAGACCAGATTTTGATTGCTATCTTACCCACCCCCCCCCCCCGCCCCACCTCAGTATCAAAAACAGAAGACAAAGACAAGATAAGTGGATTTGATCATGTATATTGGTGGCCTGGACCACACAAATCTATTTCTTCACTTGTCTTTGACATCCTTAAAATTAACTTTAAAACACACAGTTAATAAAAGCAATCTGCCGCCTTTCCTCTTCCCACTTCCATCTTTTTAGCTGATATGGCATCTATCTCCCTATTACAAAACATCAGGCTTCCACCGCTGCTTCTTGATTTAGCAATTTACTGCAAGATTGACTTTTTTGTTGTATTGGATGAGAATTTGTTTCTAGATTTGATCCCTTTTCTCCACCCTTCCCCATTGTCCCAGTATAGTTTTAGTACTAATTAGAGTTCCCCTTTTGATTACCTTTGTAAATATGAGGAATAAACTAGAACAATGTTTCTCATTCCATCAAATACTTTCCCCTATCTAAGACGAGGACCTCAGGGACCCCGGTGGCTTCCCCTTCAGCTTTTTCTCCTTCTTCCTATATTTCTATCTCTGTCAGCTGTGTTTTCACTTTTGGATTTTTAACACTGATGACATTTGCATTCTGTCTGTAACAAGATTTAAATTGTTTTGTCTATAGGGTGAAACTAAATGCTGAAATACAATAAGCAATGTTTGCATTACTGTGACCAAATAGTATAGGATTGTGCTTGCCTTTTCTTACAGAGTATTTGCTTTTCCTGAAGTTTACAGTGGTGCTCTATTTCTATAATAAGTATTTCGATTTTTTATCACATATTCTATAACATTGTCTATTGTGCAAAATCCCTTTTTCCCCAAAGACATCTTTCACACAGTTTTCACAAACACCCCTCTGGCTTTTTCTACACTAATTTTGGGGAGTTTGACTCTCCTGAATCCCAAGCCTTCCTTGTCTTTGGTTTATTTCTTTGCTTTGCAGTAGCATAATCTTAACTGGCTGGACAAAGGAGATAACATTTCAGAGTCCCAGCATGTCCAAAAAAAAATGTTTTATTCCTACCTTCTAATTTCAGTTTGGCTGGGTATAGAATTCTAGGTTACAAATCTTTCCCTCAACCACTACAATAAATCACAACAGATGGAATTCTGAAGCAGAAGCAAGACTCCAGCTGTCTTCTATGAACCCAGACATTGAAAATGTTATTCTTCATTAAAATATTCATGCTAACATTTAATGGGTTCATTAACTTTTAATGGATTAATAATTTTTAAAATAATTTTTCTTTAAGTTTTGAAGGCATTATTCTATTGTTGTCTAGCATCCAGTTCTGCAGGTGGGAAAGTCATTGCTAATCTAAACCTTGTTCCGAAGTGACCTAAGCTCTCTCTGGAGTCTTCTAAGTTTTTGTTGGTGACCTGACATTTGCAGCAATGTGACCACACAGCGGTCTTCTGGATTTCTTGTTCTCAGCTTCCTCGAAATTTAAAAAAAAAAAAAAAAAAAAAAAAACTTGCTCCTCCCAGGAAAATAATCCTATGTTTTTTCCTCTGTTTTTCTTTCTTCAGTTTCTGAAGTTCCAATTATTCAGATGTTGACCCTCTTTAATTTATTATCTGTGATCCTCATTGTTTCTTTCTCTTATCTTTTCCCCATCTATTTGTCCTTTTATTCAATTCTCTAAAATATTTCTTCAATTTTATCTTCCTACTCTTCTTTTGAACTTGACAGTGCCTTCCTGATGCCCAAGTGCTTTCTTTCTCCCTGGTCATTACTTTTCCATAGCATGCTCTTCACGATTAATGAGTATATTTTCCAGAAGTTCTGTGGATGCTCAGTAGAGGTGTTTTATTTTTCAAGATTCCCTTTGTTTTTTAACAATTTTTAAAAGTTTATTTGGGATCCCTCTTTTGTGCTACAGAATTTCTTCAATTGCTTAGTAAATCTTGATTTCTCTTCAAATACAAGAGTGAAATAAGAAAATCGAACAGAGGTCCACACTCGCAGGCGCCCTCTTTAGCACAGCGTGACTAGCAGGGAACTAGGTGGTGAGCTACCAAGAGTTGAGTCCTACATACCCAGATGAGATGTTCTTGGCTCAGAACCACCCATCTTCCCTAGCAAGAACCCCTTAGTGTATTTCTTTTCCCCTAAAGGACAAACTCCCAGGTGTGTGTATCGCGGCTGGGAGTCTGGAAGATGCAAGTTCAATTACTGTAAACAAATCTGTTCACCCCGCCCCATCCCCAGCAGCCTAGCCCTCTCTAGAGCCCTCCCCCTCCCTTCCTCTGCTCCTGGAGGTTGGTGTTGGCATCTCCAGCTCCGAAAGAGATTGTACCAGGAGGTGGCGCTCTAGCAGATGGTGGGCTCTTCTCCATGTTGAGCATCTCAAAGGTTAAAAACCAGTTTGTGCTTCAAACAGGTTCTGTTGACAGTATAATGACTTTTACCAAAAGAAAAAATAGTTTCTATTCTATTCCTTCTGTACATTATTTTCTTCTCTTTATCCCATTCCTCCTCCTCACCCTCCTCCTCATTCCATCTTTCTTCTCCAAGCTATAAGCTAGCCAAGAACACTGATGGCATTTACTTCATTCTATCTCAGGCCTTCAGAGATTGTTGGAAAATAATAAACTCGAAGCCACTGTTGACTGTGGCACTTGTGTCTTCACAATCCATCAGGTGGCATCCTTTGACATTGCAACAGCTTCATCGTAATCACCAAAAGCAAGGATTTTATTATACGTTGAGTGTGCTCCTGCCATATGGTTTTAAAAAGCAAGTCATTTCTCAAAAGAAAGAGTGGTTTAGGGAATGTGAAGATTAAAATTCTCAGGGGCATTATAGTTTTTTGAAGTTCTTTGGCTTCCAACAACTTACCTCTGCTTAAGGGTGCATGTAGATTGTGAACCTTCCTGTGTAAAACATCTCCACCCACCTCTCGTCTGTCCTTGGGCAGTCCTGTACCCTGGGGTATGAACCAGACCCTGCCACTAGCCCACATGCATAATGTTATGATGGTTTACATGTGAGGTGTCCCCCAAGAGCTCATGTGTGAGACAACGCAAGAATTTCAAGAGATGAAGTGATTAGATTTTGAGAGGTATGACCTGATCAGTGGATCCATCCACTGATATGGATTAACTGTAGGCAGGTAGGGTATGGCTGGAGAAAGTGGGTTGCTTAGGAGTTTGCCCTTGGGGTGTATATTTTGTCTCTGGTGAGCAGAGCTCTCTTTCCTGGCTGCCATGTCTGGCCCTGCCATTATGTTCTACCCACCTCAAGCCCAGAGCCATGGAGCTGGCCAACCATAGACTGATCCCCGAAACTGTGTACCAAAATAAACTTTTCTTTCTCTAAATTGTTCTTGTCAGGTTTTTTGGTCCCAGCTATGCAAAGCTGATGAAAACATATTTCTGCTGATAGACCTTTTTCCCTGAGATTTCAAATGCCTGTGGTTCTGGCTAGAGTTATTTTTACATTCAATTTGATCCTTTTCACACATTTAGTCAAATTTAAATTCCAGGAGAATGGATTTGGACCTGTGCTTCTAACAATCTCTTGGCAGCCCCCTCTCTGTCTTTTATCTGAATACCACTAGGTAGAGGCAGATCAGTTTTCAATATGTCCTTTGGGAAAGACCAGGTTGGTTGAGTTCCTGGTCTCAAGTGGGGCTGTCAGCCCTCTTGGGAAGTGTTTCCAGTAAGACACATTCTCATTGAGAAAACCAGCCCCCACCGGAGACATTGGATAAGTGGGAAACTTGGGAAGCCTGAAACAGGAGACTCTGTCAGATGAAGGTTTTTTTTTTCCCCCAAAATATTTAAGATACTCCTGTTTAGTCTTTGTCAAAGGTAGAATGGACTGAAAGCTCAAAGTGGAAAGCCTCCATCTGAAATATCTGAGGGGCATGGAGGGCAGGCAGGAAGCTGTGCTTTGCAAAGTTAGAAGCACAAAAGTCTCTTGCAACGTTCTGAGAAGACAGTGCTAAATGTCAGCCAAAGAAAGAAGCAAACAAGTGCACCAACCTCCCTTGCCGAGGGCCTACTATGTCCAGGCACTGCTTCATGCTGAGGGCTAAGGAGTCGCCCAGCAACTGCTCTTACGATTTTTGCTTTCCAATTGGGGAGATTGTGAAAGAAGGGAGAGAAGGAAGGCAAGGAGGGAAGGAGAGGAAGGGAAGAAAGAACAGGAGAGAAGGTGGGGAGAAAGAAAAAGAAAAATACTAACTGCTGATAAATTATGCAGAGCATTAAAATAAGATGACTGAACAGCTAGTCAGTACAGGCTAATTCATCTTGCATGTTCAGGGAAATTTCTCTGAGGAAATGAAATTTGAGTGACAAAAAGGAAGCATCATACGAAGTCTATGTCTTCCAGATACACATCAGAGATCTCCAACAACAAGTAATGTCCGTGGGTCCTTCAACGTGTGTGCTGTCAGCACTTTGAAGATTTAGAGATGAAAGCTCAGAAAGTTTAAAATAACAAGGTCACCCAGTGCTTTAAGAGGTGGGGGCTGATGGGAGGTCTTAGGTCGTTGAGAGCATGCCCCTGAAGTGGATAGTGGAAATTTAGCCCCTTTCCCCCACCATCTCATGCTGATCGGGAGGTGAGCAGCTTTACTCTATCACACACTCTTGTTAAGATGAGCTGCCACAAGCCCAAAAGCAACAGGGCCAATCAATTGTGTCCAGGAACCCCCAAACTGTGAGACAAAAGTAAACCTTTCCTTTTTATAAATTGATTATCTCAGATATTTTTGTTACAGCAAAAGAAAACCAGCATATCCTGCTGGTTAATAAAGACCAACCAGTTTTCCTTCCATCTTCCATGAAGAAGCAGAAACAATTCTCAGGCTACTAGAGAGTTTTCTGACGGAACTAGATTTCGTATATTTCTCAGGCAGGAGGAGTATGTGGTTACGGGTAAATTGAACAACGTTTTCTGAAATAAGCTCTTTAAGGGACACAGACCCAGAGCCATGGTGTGCACAGGCACAGGCTGGCACTGTAGAGAAGCTATAGTATAAATGATGCCCCTGCCCCAGATTAGGACCACCTACTTGCCCTTAACCTGTGTGATGTGCTGTAGCATTAGGTCTAAGCTAATAGTGAAAACATCAAGAGATTTTTTTTTTTTTCTGAAAAAGACCCTAAAACATTATCTGGTTAAAAA
Source organism: Urocitellus parryii (assembly GCF_045843805.1). NCBI lineage: Eukaryota > Metazoa > Chordata > Mammalia > Rodentia > Sciuridae > Urocitellus > Urocitellus parryii. The sequence goes on along the minus strand of NC_135536.1, from coordinate 121,451,841 downwards.
AAAAAAAAAAAAAACAGTCCAGCACCTCCCAAGACTGATGGAGGGAAAGATCACTTCCTGGGCTGATTCTAAAAGGAAGCCCCACCTTCTTTGGTGCATAGTAAAGGGAGGGATAGGGGCTGTTGAATGCGGCTCCTTCTCCCTCAGGAATTCCCAGTGCACCTCCCTCCAGCACTTACCACAAAACCTCCTTCTGAAAGCCTCTAGAAGGGCTCTTTTGGTTTTCGTGGGTGTTGGGGAAATATAATTAAAACAAAATCTCCTTCCAGCCCAGAAAACCTCTCCACAAAGGTAGAGGAAAAGAAAGAAAACAATTTTATTATTGAATAAACATCAAACAGAACAGGATGCGCATCTCGGGCAATTCTCTTAAGAGATTAAAATTGTAGGAAGAAATGTCTCCTTGTCACCGAGGTGAGCAGGTGTGCTCCTTCCATACATGTTCTCAACAGTAAGTCCCCACGGGGCACAGTGGCACCTGCCTGTAATCCCAGCAGCTTGGGAGGCTGAGGTAGGAAGATGGCAAGTTCAAAATCAGCCTCAGCAACTTCGTGGGACCCTAAGCAACTTAGCAAGAGCCAGTCTCAAAAATAAATAAATAAATAAATAAATAAAAAGGGCTGGGAATGTGGCCCAGTGGTTAAGTGCCTCACGGGTACCAAAAATAAATAAATAAATAATAATAAAAATACAGGGCACAAAAATAAAAATAAATAAAAAGTCCCCAAGGAAGAGGTCATCTTGAATTCACCTGATAGTTGGAGTGATCACCTGCTTTAGCTAATGACTCTATCCAAAGGGAAAATCAACTTTTCATGTCTTTATGACAAAATAGCTTTGCTATTTATTCTGGAGGCTCCTAACTCCATGGAAACTGGGAGACAGGGCCGCCATCTTCTTCAATGCTTACATTCTAAAATGATGGTTCTCAGGTCCTTAAGAAAGACCCTCCTGGGTCCTTGGGTAACAAAGCTGACAAGAGGCTATTTTCTTTTCTTTTTCTTTTCTTTAAAGACTTACATACATTTCAAAGAGACAGGAAAGAACCTAAAGTTACATGTTTTCTAAAGTAAATGATCTAAGAAAAGGGAGCCTGTTCTTTTCATTAGGGAGAATTAACCCTTATTTTTAATTTATATTTGCTCTTCCACAGGCAAAAGGAAGTTGTGGGCAAAACTTTATTTTTAAATGGTGCCTTAAAAAAAAATAAATCATAAAATGTTTCTAAAGCGGGGGGGGGGGGAGTGGAGGGGGAGGGGGACGGTAAATTTTCTAGAGGTCAAATCTTGAGGGTAAATGGAAGTCCGCTTTACCATGTAAAGCCACTTTATGCAAAATGATTTGCACATTTTTAAGTAGCTTCAAAAGTCAGCAATTGCACAACCAACAGCAGTTGCCATGGCAGCAAAAGTTAGTGTTATTCTAATCTACTTGGTGATGAATTGACTGGAGCTGCTGCAGGGGGCAGGAAGCCATGTTCTCTGTGTGGGGTTTTGGGGTTTTGCACCACATTTACAGGCAGGAACAGGCTGAGCACACTGTGTGGAAATCAGGGTGCAAAATTGGGACACAGACCCAATGTGAGGACTGAGTAGCCGAGAGTCAGAAATTGGAAAAATGAAAGCCCTCAGGCTCTTCCTGGGATACGGCTGGGAGTGAGCAGAGAACCTGAGCGGTCATTGTGCCGCACAAAAACCAAGTGATTTTACACTCATCACCTCTAATCCCTCCAACATCTCGAATGGTATCCGTGGTACAGATGGATCATGGAAGCCACCTCGTGTCTGAGGTGATGGAATTGGTGGCAGAGTCAACACCAGCATCCAGGGTCTCAGTTTCCAAGTCTGAAGATGAGGCAGTGTTCATCTCAGGGGAAAATCAGGAGAAATCGATTTCTCCGAGGAGGGAATGGGAGAGTAGGAGTCATCAGAGAATCTAGATTCAGGTTATCCAGAGAGACACAAACACAGAACACTGATGGCACAAGTGAGGTCTTCACCAGGACCTAACTAGGATGTTTGTTTCCTTGACACAAGAATAGTGCCGGGAACATGAAAAGTCCTCAATATAAAAAAATTGTTGCATCATCGTTTGAATTGGTGAGCAGCTGTTCTGAAGACCAAACTCAAAGGCAGAGCCCAGCCCAATGGTGGAAACCCTCGCTGTGGTTCACATTTGGCATCTCCTCCTGGGGCGGCTGCTGCCCCCTGCCGGGGCTCCCCCCAGACCTTGAGACACACACAGCTCCCACTTAGGGCAGGACAGGCTACCACGGAGTTGAAGCCCCTGGGAACAGCCAAAGTTCTTATAAAAATACCCCAACTTTCCTGCCCTTCCTGGTAGGTTCACAAGCCCTCCAGAGGTCCCCAGCAAGAGTGCGCACCAGTTTCCCACAGCAGCAACATGCTCATTAATACCCTGTGTTGGTCTCCTTCTTCAGCGTCTCCTATTGTCCTTTGTGGATTTTCTGGAATCATCTTCCAAATAAGCCACTTGCACTCCAATCTTGGTTCCAAGACCTAAGAATGCACTCTAAGACACCAGGATAATGACTTTCTTTGCCTTCTGGACCACAGATGGGCATGAGGAGCCAAAGTGAGCAGGCACATATAACTTCAAGTTCAAAGGAACTCTTTCTGCATCCCCTGATCAAAGCCTTCCTCTCTTGGGAAATGGAACCCCCTGATTCAAAAGAATCTATCTATGACAAGGAAGCACAGCTTTCTTTCTTTTTTTTAAAGAGAGAGAATTTTTAATATTTATTTTTTAGTTCTCAGCGGACACAACATCTTTGTTGGTATGTGGTGCAACATCTTTGTTTGTACGTGGTGCTGAGGATAGAACCCCGGCCGCAGGCATACCAGGCGAGTGCGCTACTGCTTGAGCCACATCCCCAGCCCCTGAAGCACCGCTTTCTTAAGTATATCACAGAGAGCCACAAATATATCACAGAGAGGGACCAAATCCATCTCCCCTTTCCTCTGCTTCGCTACTGGTGACACTTGTCACTCATCAGTGCAGTAGGCGTGTTGCTGTCTGGAGCTCAGCACCCCAACCCTGCAGAGTATTGTTCCAGCTCAGGCACTTCAGCCAAGCCTTCAGCAGGTCCTGTCACCTCTGTATTAGGCTGGCTCCTTCCAGCAGACGAGGGATATGGGAAGATCAATGAAACCCACTGTGGTGCGCCATTGTTAGCCTCTGTTTTCCATAAAATAGGTCCTTCCTGCTGTGGCCGTGTTATTCAGAACACCATGCCAGTTCTGTGTGTCCACAGATGGGAGTATTGGCAGAGATGCCAAAACTAGAGAAAGCAAAACCCTTATCCAGAGTAGTTAGATATCTGGAAAAAAAAAAAAAAAAATCTGCTGTCCCTTTAGAAGAGCAAGGGGTCTGCATGGCTGACTTGCATTGAGTAGCTGGCAGCAATGGAGCCTTACCTAGCTCTCATGAGCAACCTCCCCTTCATCTTATCCATCTGTGACAAGTCATAATACACTAGTGATATTAATAACTTGACATCTATGCTACAAAATTTTCCCCAGTTCTATTTTACCTCTAAGTTATTTTATAATGGGTTTATGGATACAGAAAAGTCTGATTTTTACATTCATTTATTTTTTTAATTTTTTTTTAGTTGTCAATGGACTTTATTTTGTTTATTTATATGTGGTGCTGAGAATTGAACCCAGTGCTTCACATATGCTGGGAAAGTGCTCTACCACTGAGCCACAACCCCAGCCCCTACATTCATTTATTTTAAATTAACAGTAATTTTGTATGTTTGTGGAATACCATATAATGTTTTTATCAATATACTATAGAAAGATCCAACAACTCAATGAACATATCCATCACCTCACAACTTATCATTTTTTGTGGTGAAGATGTTAAAAAATACATTCTTTTAGCAATTTTGAAATTGCTAATTTTTCCTAAAATTGCTAATTGTTTCCTTGACACAAGAATAGAGCTGGGAACATGAAAAGTCCTCAATATAAAAAAAAAAAATTGGTTTTATATTGCTCACTGTGGAGGAATAAGTTTCCTTGAACTGATTCCTCTAGTCTAACTGAAATTTTGAACCTTTTGATCACTAACCCTCCTTTTCCCATCCCTCCTCCCCCACAGTTTCTGGAACTTTCTGCTTTCTCTTTCCATGAGATCAACATTTTTAGATTCCATATGTAAGCAAGACCATACAATATTTGTCTTTCTGTGCCTGGCTTATGTCACTTAGTATAAAGTCCTCCAGTTTCACCCATGTTGTCACGAATTTCCCTCTCACAAGACGGTGTAATCCTCCATGGTGTATATACACCACAATTTCTTCATCCACTGTTGGATGCCTGAGTTAATTCCTTTTCTTGACTATTGTGGATAATGCTGAGAGGAACACAAAAGTGCAGATATCTCTCTTCAACATGCTAACTTCAATTCCTTTAGAGAAGCCACAGAAGTAGGATGGCTGGATCCCATGGTAATTCTGTCTTTATTTTATTTTAATTTTTTTTAGGAAAACCCATACTAGTTTATAAAAGGGCTATTCTAATTTACTTTCCCACCAACATTATGCAAAGGTTCTTCTTTCTCGACATCCTTGACAACACTTGGTACCATCTGTCTTTTTGGTAATGGCTGTTCTAACTGGTGGGACACATTATCTCATTCCGGTTTTAACTTGCCTTCCCTGATGATTGGAGATGTTGAATACATTTTCATATACCTGCTCGTCATTCGTATATCTTCTCTCTGAGAAATTCAGATCTTCTGCTCATTTTTTACTTCAGCTATTAGTTTTGTTACTATTGAGTTGTTTCGGTTCCTTAGATATTTTGAATACTTGCCCCTTATTACTTTCTCCCAGTCTGTAGACTGTCCTCTCACTCTGTCATTTCCTTTGCTGGAAGTGAGATGCCTCCAGTGTGTTCTTTTTGCTCAGAATTGCTTTGACTATTCAGGGCCTTTGCTGGTTCCTGGTGACATTTTTTATGGTTTTCCTATTTCTATGAAAAAAAGACTTTGGAATTTTGAAAGGAAATTCATGGACACAGTAGATGGCTTTTGATTGTGTGGATAACATCAACAACATTAATTCTTCTAATCCATGAATACTGGTCGTCTTCGCATTTTTCCCATCTTCTTCAATGTCTTTCATCAGTATTTTATAGATTTCAGGGTACAGGTCTTTCACCTGTCATTAAATTTACTCCTCAGTATTCTATTGGATGATACTATAAATGGGATTGGTTTCCTCAATTTCTTTTTCAAATAGTTCATTGTTTATGTTTAAAAATGCTACTGTTTTGTTGTTGTTGTTGTTGGTGGTGGTGGTGGTGGTGGTGGTTTTGTAACCTGCAGTTTTACTGAGCTTATCTATTTATTCTAACATTTTTGGGTGGAGTCTGTTTAAAGTTTTCTATGTGTAAAATCAGGTCATCAGCAAAGAGAGACAATGGTCCTCTTCCTTTCCAATAAGGATAGCTTTTATTTCCTTTTTCTTCCCTAATTGATCTGGCTAGGACTTCTAGTACCATGTTGACAGAAGTTGTGAGAGTGGGCGTCCTTGTCGAGGTCCATCTTAATATGATGTGAATTAGAATTTGCCCTTTGTAGCCTTCTCTATCTATCTTGTTCAGAGTTTGTGAACAGATATTGAATTTCGCCAAAGCTCTTTTTTTAATCTATTGAGATGACCAAATAATTTTATCCTTCATTTTGTTGACATGGTGTATGACAGTGATAAATTTATGTATATCCTCGTATCCCTGGGATAAATCTCATTTGATCATGATAAAAGATATTTTTAAAATGCTGTCAAATTTGGTTTGCTAGAGTTTTGATGTGGATGTTTGCATCTATGCTCACCAGCAATATTGGACGATAGTTTTCTCTTCTGGTGGTAAACCTTGTCTGGCTTTGATGTTAAGGTAATGCTGGCCTCAAAAAATGAGTTTGGAAGGATGCCCTCCTCCTCCTTTGTTGTTTGATTGGTTGGGTGGGTGGGTGGGTGTTTGGGGGTAGGGGGTTGGTACCAGGCATTGAACTCAGGGGCACTCAACACATCCCCAGCCCTATTTTGTATTTTATTTAGAGACAGGGTCTCACTGAGTTGCTAAGCACCTCACTTTTACTGAGACTGGCTTTAAACTCTCAATCCTCCTGACTCAGCCTCCCAAGCCTCTGGGATTACAGGTGAATGCCACTGAGCCTGGCTCCTTTTGTTTGTTTGTTTGTTTTGGGGGGTGTATGGTTCTTGAAAGAGTTTGAGAGGGATCACTGCTAGTTCTTTAAATGTTTGATACAAATCAGCAATGAAGCCATCAGATCCTGAGCTTTGTTTTTGTTGGAAGACTTTTTATTACAGATTCAACCTCCTTGCCTGTTATTGGTTTGTTCAGATTTTCTATTTCTCCTCAGTATTGGTAGGTCACGTGCTTCTAGGAATTCATCTATCTCTTCTAGACTATCCAATCTGCGTGTATTGATAGTAGTCTCATGGCCATTTGTATCTCTATGGTATCAGTTGTAATGTCTGCTCTTTCTGAGTTTGTTTGAGTCTTTCTCTCCTCAAGCTATTCTGTTTACCTTTCAAAAAAGTCATCTTTAGTTTTGTTGATCTTTTCTATTGTCTTTCTAGTCTCTATTTTGTTTATTTCTGCTTGATTCTGTGGCTTCCTTCCTTCTGCTGAGTTTGAGCTTATTTTGTTCTTTTCCTAGTTCCTGGAGGTGTGTGTATGTGTGTGTGTGTGTGTGTGTGTGTGTGTGTGTGTTTGAGAGCTTTCTTCTTTTTCGATGGAGTTGTTTATTGCTCTAACTTCCTTGTCAGGACTGTTTTCACTGCAGCCCCTAAGGTTTTGTTTTGTTTTTAATTTCCATTTTTGTCTGTCTCAAAATATTTTTTAATTTCACTTTCTGTCTCTCCTTTGACCCCTCAGTTTTTCAGGAGCATGCTGTTTAACTTCCACATATTTGTTATCTTTCCCAAGATTCCTCCTGTTGCCAATTTCTACTTTCATGCCATGTGGTCAGAAAGGATGCTCGATATAATTTTTAATCTTCTTAAATTTGTTAAAACTCATTTTGTGGCCAGGATGGTGTTCTGTGTGCACTTGAGATGGATGTGTGGTCTGTTGCTGTTGGATAGAATGATCTATAAATAGCTGTTAGGTCCATTTCAAGTGTCATTCTAGTCCACCGTCTCTTTATTAATCTTCTGTCTGGATGGTCTGTTCAATGTTGAAAGTGTACAAACCTTGGGAAATTTCACTGTATGTGTTTGTTTTGAATGAGTTCAACAGAGTTGATTTTTTTTAGCATATTTTTCCCCCCTCACAGAGTATGATTAATTAAACAGCAACCTGTTTCTAAAATGATTCTCTGTATTTTCAAAGTCACAAAATTAACAGTTTGAACATTTTGGACATTTTCCTTGTGAAAATGAGAAAATATAAGAAATCTAAATTCAGTTTCATAAATCGGTTTGCATTCCCAATTTTTTTCCACCCCACAAAGGCATGTGAACATGCACTTGATCTGTGAATAAAACACATGGAGCTTTGTTTTACTGGGTCTGGAAGGGAACAGGAGCAGCTGGTCCAGTGCAGAGTTGTTTGATATAGCCAGGGTCAGAGGCCATCTGTTGTCCCTGAAGAATCGATGCTATGCAGTAGTTAGACCAAGAGTCTACGTGTTCATTTGGCAACGTAGAGAGATCTCAGAAACACCCTGCCAAGGAAAGAAAGGTAAGAAACAATGGGCTTCAACAGGATGCTGATAATGACAATTCAAATCACGTACCCCAAAGAACATCAGGCACACTCGCTAGAAGACATACAAACAAAACAATACACATTAGCTATATTGGAATGGTCTCCTGGGGGGTGGGAGAGAGTAAAGAGAAGAGAGTGTGGGGATTGAAAAGGAAATTTTATAAGACTGTTTTAAAATACTTTTTCAATTTCTTTCTCTGTTATGTGTACTTCGTATTTAAATTGTAATTTCTTTCCCCTTCTAAATCAGGAAGAAAGCCTGCCACCCACAATATTCTAGGGAGAGAGATGAATATTCACCATCTAACTTTTGAAATTGACATTTATTTTGTGATTCAAGGAGAAAAGGTGGTGGCAATAAATAACATAACTGGGGAATTTAATCCATAAAATTGGGAAAACAAATTAGGTTTTATTAATAAAATCTGAACTGGGTATACGTTCACCAGCTTGGGGGAATTTACTTGGTGATCTTCATTTGAATGGGGAGAAATTTCAATTAGTGACTTTGCTTATTTTAATGGGAATTAAATTCTTGTTCTCTGTAGTTTGGGCATGCCTGCACCACTGGATGCAAACCTGTCTCTCAGACATGACATTTTCATTTGGTAATGATTTTTGCACAGGGAGCAATGAAGCTCACTGAGAAATCCTGTAGGACGATTAGTTTCTAATATCATTCTCTGCTTCTGTTGTTATGTGACGCTGGATTTCAGCTGCATCCGGGTCTTTCTGAGCTGATCTTCGACAAGATCGTTGGCAGCTTCTGAGTCCAGCTGAGTCCCCTGACAGGGCAGGTCTTCTTCAGCTCAGAGAGTTGGAGGAGGGAATCTATTATTACTCAGGGCTCCTGGTGGCCTTCCTGGGTTACAGAGTTGAGCATCCATTCTTGCTTTCAAGTGAGAAATCAGAAGTTCCACAGCAAGAAGCTCTCCACATTCCTCCATGAGGCTCAGAGGCCTTGGTAGCAGCTGTGCTAGGCAGCACCACCAACCTGTGGGCCTTCCAACAGTGAGATGACCTTCCAAAAGGGTGTATACCTCTCGACCACCCCCATCCAGTACCAGAGAAGCAGACTCCTCACCCCACTCCTCGCTTCCTCACACAGGCTGATGGACATTCTGAGTAAGCACTCCTCCATTCAAAAGAGGGGTGGTGTCAGCAAACTTAGAGGACAGTAGCAGCAAGATGCTTGTGGCACGTGCGTGCCATTTCAGGTATCTAGAGCTATAAAACTTAGTGGCTTAAATAAGAACCTTTTGGTTTGCTGGAGATTCTGAGGGTGGGGAATGAAGGTGGGGCCCAGCTGGGCGGTTCTTCTGTTCACTAGTATCCCTCCACTGCACCCCAGCTGAGGACTGGGCCAAAGAAGTCTTCATTCATCCATGAGGCTGATGATCAGTGCTCTCCATGCAGCCTCCCCACACACACAGTTTCCTCACATGGTCTCCCCCTTTAGCTGGATAGCCTGGGCTTCCTTGAAACATGACAGCTGGAATGCAAGAGGAAAAGGCCCCGGGTGTGAGCACTGCTCAAGCCTCTGCCTGGATCCTGCAGGTTCCTGTCCCTGGGACTAAAACAATTCCCATGGCCAAGCTCTATTCAGAGTGGGAGGAGGCTACACCAGAGGGTGAAAACCAGGATACCCGGTCCTCTGGCGACACCAGAGGAACTTTCTACCACAGTTAATTACAGCTTTTACAGCCAGAAATACTGCAGGGTTGGGAGAAGGAGGGCCCAAGGAAGCAAGCAGAAAGAACATTTGCTCTGGGAGAGGCTGAACACTGCTGAGGAGCCTAACTAGGCTAGCCATTTCATGGTAAGCAGGAGAACCTTTCCAGCCCAGAACCATGGCAGTAGGAAGACTCCAGCCCTGGGAGCCAGTGAGTGAAGGTGTCCTAGGCAAGTCTGAACAGGGACGTTGGCTCTGGCAGGAGTTCCAGGAGTCTGGGATGGCCCAGAGTCAGAAGTGGGGGATGTACACCAAGCCTCCTAGACCCGCAGGCATGTCCACACCATTGTGCCAGCAAGACAGAGTTTCTACTACCCACCGTGTGGCCTGCTCATCACCTTTCTTTTTGCATCCCTTCCCTTCATACCTCACTCCCCTATTGCTGCTTCCAGGGATCACCTCCCAAGCAAGCCACTTTTACTCAAACTGGGCCTCACGCCTGCTTCAGTGCAGAACCAGAGTAAAATATGGAAGGGTTTGGGCCACCCATCATCTCAAGTGTGTGTCCCAGCTTTGAAAGTCCGTAATCTGATCGGGAATGTAGGGGCTGAACTTGGCATTGGACAGGCATGGCTTTGATCCCCAGCTCTGCAGCTCACCAACTCTGCGGAGCTTGCGTTTCCAGAGGGGGTCGGTCACTCACACGCTGCCCAACCCTATGTGTATGTGTCACTCTCTCTTCAAGTGAGGGAGTCTATTCCCCTCTCCTTCATCCTGACTGGCCTTGGACTTCCTAGCCAGACGTCTGGCACTGACCTGCAGAATATAAGTACCACTCTAGAATTTCTGAGCCTGGACATGAAGAAGCTCAGAGCTTCCCCTCTTGGAAGCAGAGCACCATGTCAGAAGCCTGCCCCCTGCTGGAGAGACCATGTACAAAGAGAGAGAGAGTCCCCGTTGGTGGGTCCCTGGCTGTCCCAGCCACCCTGGCCATCAGAGAGCTCCAGGTTGAGATGTCAAGAGGGCAGTGAGCTACAGACAACTCCCCGTATTTCTCGGAATAAGAGCAGGGGCTTTCCTCTGCTGCTCAGGTGCAGAGCTGCGCTGTACCATCTGAGGAGTACGTTGTAAATGGCAAGGCTGTGTGTGTATGAGGGTGAGTGGCAGCGTGTGGGCTGAGTGTTTGAAACAGGCTGTGCAGTCTCCCGCACCCTTGCAGCCTCCCTCCCACACACCAGACCTCAGCCACACCCGCCCTTCCAGTCCAGCCCCGTCTGCTAAGTCACCAAGCTACAGAGAAGCAGAGCCTGTGGCCAGGCTCTAGTGGGCCATCCCGGTGGGCAGCCTGTCTGCTAGCTCTGGCCTCCCAGCCACCACCTCCCCATTCACCCTCTGTGGCTCCCTCCCCAGCCTTGCAGCCATCAGTGCCCTTGAAGCCCAAACTTCTGAGTCCTGGCTCTCCTGAGGATGCTCTGCTCTTGCACAACCTGAGGAGGTCGCTGCTCCTCCTCACCCACACCCCATGAAGTGGGGTCATGATCTGCTGTAACTCAGTATCCTCCCCTCTGCCATAGGACCCAGCCTGGACCAAAAAGGACCAGGTGATACAATTATAGGCCCGACATTTGTCCTAATGACTGGTGCACACTAGATGTCTGATAAATGTTGTTCTCCCCACCAAATACCTCATTTCTTCCCAGCCAGGATTTTCAAAGAGTTGGGCAGACTCTGACATGGTTGAGGAAAGCAATGATGAACTCCTGGTAGCCAGGCCCTGAGAGGAATCCAATCTCCAAGAAAGTAGGAGGGTTCGGTCTTAGAGACCTTTCCATGCAGGACCAACAAGTACAGTGTTTCAGGTTATTTACTGCACAAAGCCCCACTGCCGGGGCTGGGGATGTGGCTCAAGCGGTAGCACGCCTGCCTGGCATGCGTGCGACCCAGGTTCGATCCTCAGCACCACATACCAACAAAGAAAACTAAAAAATAAATATTAAAATTCTCTCTCACTCTCTCTTTTTAAAAAAAGAAAAAAAAAGAGCCCTCCTGCCAAGAGGGAAAGAGTAGACTGAAATTCTTTCGACTCTCCTTTGGCCAAATCTTTTTCCCTTTGCACAGTGCTACATCTATTCATAGGGCCTCTTTTTCTAATTCACACAAAAGTCCCAAGCAGGCTAGCCATAGCCCCTGTCCACTTGTTACAGAATGCTCACCTATCACAGTACTCACCCAGCAAGTCCAGGCTAGGGGAACCAGGGCCAAACCAAAGAGTTCTTGACAAAGGCACGGTCCTGAGGCAGAGAAAACGTTGCACTTGTATACCTTGTCTCCTGCAAAGTACGCAAAGATAATGTGTCCAGCCTGCACTGTGATCATATTTGTGTTAAGTCACAGGGAAAGTGTGATTCTTACCATAAATTGTAAGTACCGGTGACATGGGCCAATACAAAAAAAAAAAAAAAAAAAAGGACCCACTGAGAAAGATGAAGTCAGATAAAGTCAGCACACGAAACACCCAACTTAAGGACAGTTATTAAAGCTGCCTTCCAAGTTCCATAGTGAACTTCCAGGCAGCCCAAGTTCAAAGTGAGTCTTGATCCATTGCACAATTCTTCATTCAATCAAACATCCTACCGATTGTTTTGTCTGCTGATGGTGACAAGACAGGGATAATCAATCTTCATGGAGCTTACGATACTACATTGTAGAGTAAAAATTTGAAAATATAAGCAAACACTCAAACAATAAAACAACTTCTAATAAGTGTATTGAAAGCCACAAGCAAGGGACTGAGAAAGAGAGTCAGGGAGATCTGTTAATAATAGAGTGGCCAGAGAAGGCCCCTCTAAGAAACAGACAACAGGCTTAGGTCCACAGGATAAGGAGGAGCTAGTCATGAACAGGAGGGGCAAGAAGGCCAGGGGTGGGGATAGCAGTGGCCTTGTGCAAAGATCCTGTGGCAGGCAAGGAATAGGGTAAAGCATGCCCTTTGCTGTAAGGCTACCTATTTCATAATATTCTCACTGTTGGTACAGTCTGCTTCCCCTATACCTTAAGGCAGCCTGCCTCCATAAGATGTGTACAAGAAGTCTGCTGTCAATCTCTTCACCCAATACCCTACTGCAGGTTCAACCAAGTCATACATGGCTCAATGGCTGGACCAATCCAGGTTTGAAATAGAAGAGTTTCAATCTGCCCAGATCCCTAGAAGGTGAGGTTAGACACCCAGTCATCATTCACATCTATCTAAGCCAGGGTCCAATCCTTGGTCCCTGGGATCTCATTGTCACAGGGTCAGAGCCCTGGGCTCTCCTAGGACAGTGAAACACTTGTAAATGGCGTGGGGGCCCTGTAGCTTTCCTGCACTCTTACCCTCAACCCCTGAATGATTGAACCAATAATACCCCAATCAGCCTTGCATAGAAAGAGCCGGACCAGAGAGCTCTGGGAAGCACTTGCTTGACTCCCAATCACTCAGTCAGTTCTTCTTGGCACCTCTTCTGTGTCAGGCCCTGGGCTTTCCATGCTGAGAGGATGTGCAAAGAGTGGAAGCTCATCTGGGCGTTTCTTCCACCCCGACCAGCCCCTCCTTCAGGAGTGGCCCCCGCCCACCTCCTCTGGGCCAAATTCCACTCTTCCTCCCACTGGGGGCCAGCACTGCTCTAAGCCATGGGGTCAATCAGAAGGAAGTGGTCTTCAGGGTGCTTCCAGTCTGGTGAGGGCAGTGCTAAATAAAGACGTTGGTGATTCCACCCGTGCCGCAGGCTCCCCGGAGAAGGGGAGAACTCCAGGAGGAGCTGCGACCCCTCTGGGTGGAGCAGGAAGGCTGTTCGCACTCACTCTAACATCCCATATGGAATCAATAAGTGGAAAATATATCAAATAGAAGCGAAGGAAGGAAGGGGACCCCGAGCTGCATGGTTAGCTTGGCTCCCCGGCTGATGCTCAGCAAGGCCAGAGCTCACGGGGTCTGTGCAGAAGCGTCACCGGGACCAGGTCCCTGGCTCCCGTCCTGGCACTGCCCCTCATTCCCCTCCCCACCCAGCCTTATTGCTGAGCCTCTCTGAGCCTCGGTTTCTCTGTCTGTGGAATGGGGGCAGCTTCTCCCTCCCTGGGGGCTGTTAAGGAATCGAGTGAGAGATGCCTGTTCCACAGGGCGGTGTGCGGGGCTGTGACAGCTACATGTTCCTCTCTTGTCATCATCAGCACTCTCTTCCTGAAATCCCGGGAGCTTATAAACCCGATTATCCCACGGACAGGCTCCTAGGCCTTGGTTTTATTTTATGCGCCCCTCACAAAGGTATGAGATTCCTGCCTGGGCTCGGCTCTCCTGTCCTTTCGTCCAATTATCTGACAGTGTGTTGCAAGTATCTGTTTGACACTGGCGACAACCAAAATAGAAATCCCGTCTCCAGCTACCCTGGATACGGCTTGTCACTGTCTTTACAAAAGGAACTTGGTGACGGGCTCACTTTGAATTCTTTCTAGTAAAGGAAGGCATGCCTAGGCTAGAAGCACGTCCCTTCTTCCAGATGTGCGGCAGAAGGTGGCATTTTAATCAGCCGAGGGACAGGTGGCACGTCCTCTTCACCATGCCGGAGAGCCATCCCCTCTGCGAGCCAGTATTAGGCTCTGGCTTATTTTGCTCAGAGTCCTAGAAACCACTGCTGGGAAGTCCACAGAACTGGGCCCAACCTGGGGCTCCACATTCAACACCTTTATGCTGCTGCCACTCTGCAAAGCAGAGACTTTTGTGCCCAATTTAGATATGGGAAAACTGATACTTTAGAGAGGGTTAGTCATTTGTCCCAAGTCACCCAGCTACACAGCAGCACTGGGGCCAGGATGGAGCTCAGGGGTCCTGCTGCTCACTCCAAGCTCTGCCCACTGCACCAAGCCGGCTGGGCCTTGCCATCCCTACCTCCTGTTCTTGCCCTTTGCCATTCTTGGACTCTCTGTGCAGTTGCCACCTGGGGACTCTAATCAGCCATGCACAGAAACAGCCAGGGGTCCTCATAGACACAACAGGCCCCAACCTCTTTACCTATTGTTGTTCAACAAACCCATGTCCCCCAGCACATGTCCTACCCCATGACTATGCTTGATGGCCACGTCTCAGTCTGACCTTGGCCCTGCTGATCAATACTGAAGAACCTGAAATCCACAAGCTGGAGTCTGCCCCCAGGCCCCGTGCTGATCTCTGCACACCTATTGCCGTCCCTGGGCCTTCCAGTTCCTCTACACTTTCAATTGCCCCCCACCCTGAATGGTCTCCAAATTGACCTATTCTACCCTTTGGACCTTGGGGCGCCGGCCACCAGCCTGTCCTGACTAAAACCCCAGACTTCTCTCTGCCCATACCCAGCTCCCAGGTGTAAAGCAGGACTCTTCACCTCTCAAGTGCTCTGAAGAAGAAAAGGCACCTCAGCTGTTGACGCACAAAGGGCATTTCTACCCACCTTGCCCGCCCCACAACACCAAGAGACTGCAGCCCAGGGAAGGAAAGATGCTCGGGTTCCCTCTGACAGAGCCAGATCTGGAGCCCACATCGGGTGACTGCTGATGACATCAGGATACCTATTTGTGATTAGTATCTGAAAGGGTTTACAAAAGACGATGCTATAAAAATGTTGGGCTGGGGTCCTATGGCCAGTCCAATCATCTATACAGGTTTTTCCCACCACAAAAACGTGCCTCTTCCTCATGAACACCCAGATCCACAGCAGGGCAAAGACTCAGGAAGCTGAACGAAGAACAGAGTTGAGACCCCGCATGCCCTTCCTTCCAGCCCCGTGTGCAGTAAAGCTCCTGAACAGCTGTAAATGATGGCCTTACAGGTACAACACTGAAATTATGGGCTGAAGGGCCTGCTTCTCCCAGGAGACTTGTGGCTCCTGAGTCATTATTCTTGACATCTGTCCCCCTCCCCAGCAAAGAGTCTGGCAAATAAGGGCTCACGGGAACTTGTTGAATAAATGCACAAATGAGCATCTCCCTGCAGTTTGATTTCTTCCCTTGTGCATATTCACTTAAGGAACTCTCACAGACA
This sequence comes from Urocitellus parryii, assembly GCF_045843805.1. NCBI lineage: Eukaryota > Metazoa > Chordata > Mammalia > Rodentia > Sciuridae > Urocitellus > Urocitellus parryii. The sequence goes on along the minus strand of NC_135536.1, from coordinate 121,436,351 downwards.
CAGTCTTTCATTTTCTTTAGGTTTTCATATTTGCCTGCCCTCAATGGACCATCTGCAACATGAGAACACTAGCCCGCATCTCATCCTCCTCCCAGGGGTGCTGGAAGGGGGTGGGAAGCAACAGTGGTTATCTTTTTCTCCTTGGAAGAAGACACAAGCTCTCACTGGGGGTTTGTAGATGAGATTCCCCACTGCTCTCTGTAGTCATGCATCTGAGCTTCTGTCTCCCTGGTTCTGCATTGCTGGCTGGCTGGAGTTATTCTGGGCATTTCTTCAAGTGTCATTGGTAACATAGAACTCACCAGTGACAAGCTGGCAGATTCACTTACAGAATGCGGCTCCTGAAAACTACTAATGATGCCATGAGGAGACAGGAGACAAGAACCAGCAGTATTTGGTCTTCAGTTTAAAGCATAAATATCTGAAAATGAGAAATTCCTTGGAGCCAGCCTCCCTGACGGAACATTTACCGGGTTGGTTACATAAAGAGCTACAGAAGCTAAGAGGTCAGGGCAGAATCACAGTGAGGCCCTGCAGTGGTGCCAAAGGCCCCAGACTTGGGGGTAGCCCCCAAAAGGGGCACCCCTAAGGGGAATGCAATGGGGAGATGCTGACAGTACCACCCAGTTCACCATGAATGCCACAAGTCCCTCCACCCATCAACCCTCACTCTACTGAGTAAGAGCATAGTGCCCAGCTGCAGGCACCAATGTGGACATGCAGTCTTAGGCCCCACAGGCTCATCCGAAAGAGAAAGTTGCAGGAAGGCAAAATGAGAAGAACCGTGCCTTTCTCCACTGAAGAGAACTAGAAGGACTCGCCATCCCAAAGTCTGTCCCAGAGGAGAGAGGACAGGCTTGTACTTGCTAAAGTCAAGGCTCTGGGCATGAACACATCCTGCCTGGTCTTGGATGTGCAGGGGCTCTGTCAGGGGCAGGAGGAGGCTCGTCCCATTAGGAGACTCTGACCTCTCAGAGACAGGGAGATGTGGCCGTGGGCTGGCAAAACTTAATAACCTGTTCTCAGGGTGGTGGAGGCAGGGCCCCGTCTATGTGTTTACTGATTTCCGTGGTGTGAGTATTTCCACCATGGCCAGTTTCAAAGTACCAACTGTATGTCCCTGGGCAAGAAGAGGGGCACACGATGGGCCCTCACAAGCCAGCACAAGTCAGCTCCCAAACGCCTCCATGGAAACGGGCACCCACCTCCGTGCAGCAGCTCAGGAGGCGCAGGACCTCAGAAAGGGAAGCCCTCCAATGCCGGGGACTGAACTCCCAGCTCTAATGCCTGCCCTGCGAGCTGTTGCAAAAGATCTCGGAGGCTGGCTTGGCATGGAGAGAGAAGAGCGAGGCTTCCTTGGAGTGAACCATTTGGAATTAAACAGAAGATTCCAACAGCGACCATATGGGATTGAAGAACACAGGCTTTGCTGAAGTTTCTAGACTATGTAAGCCACCCATGCTCACCCTAAGGAGGGGGTGCTCCAGGCAGTGACTCAGCCATGGAGACTGGAAGCTCACAGCCAGATTCAATTTGATTTACAAAAATAAAATACTGGCATGGTTCTTGCACATTACTGTTAGGATGCAGATTCATACCTGCTAGGAAGAAATGGCTGGGTTCTTCAGAACCCCCCGGCATCTGCCTTTAGGTTTCTCTCTCTAGGAGGGAAAAGGAAACAGGCATTCCAGTAGCTTGTGGCATAAACCAAAAGAAGGAATACTAGTGCAGAAAAGACTGCCATGCATTTGTAGAGAATCACATTTACAGAAAGCTTTCATGGACACCCCTTGTCATCCTCCTCGAGACCCTGCCAAGCTCATATGGTCCCATTTCACAGATCCAGATACTGAGGGTCAGAGAGGCTCAAAAGAAGACCATGTGGTCCCTCAGGGCAAGAATCAGCACCCTCCTGTCTGTCTTCTGTCTGCCATGCTCAGTGTCCCGTCCCCTGAGAGGTGATCAACACAACCAGTTTTAGAACTGAAAGTCCTGTGTCCTGGGAAACCCCTCATTTCTGGGCAAACCAGGACTGGGTTTAACACAGAATGTCTGTGTCCCCTAAGCCCCTCAGTCTTGGACAGATAGGACAGCTGTTTGTCCTGTCCCCTGTCCACTGCAGCTGCACAGAGTGCTGTGGAACTCAGGGAAGGCAGAGGAGGCACTTGGGCCAGGGCAGGGGAAGTCAAGGAAGGGCAACTGGAGGACCCAGGGCAGGGAGAGGGACTTTTTGGACAAAAAATGAAAACAATATAAGCAGAGAGTGGGGCCTTGAGGCATCATGGGGTCAGCTGTGGCTCTGCCTGGGTCACGAGGGAAATGGAGGTGCACTCACCTGGGCTTCTAGAGAGCAACAGGGCTCAGTACCAGATGGTCGTGTAAGAGGCAGGGACATGGTCAGAGGCAGAGCGTCCCTCATAGTATCCATTCTCCGCTCCTCCCCTGCCGTGGAAGCCCACTTTGGACAGCTGTATCTCCAGCTAAGGGATTAGCTCCAGCACCCCTTTCCTAACGGCCAATAGAGTTAAGCGGGGATTCCTGGATAGACGTCCAGGAAGGCTCCTTTAAAAAAAAAAAAAATAGACAGGCAGGGAATGTCTCTTTGCTTCTTTCTCTTCTTTCTGCTTTTCTTCTTGCCTAGAACTTGAATGTGCTAATGGCTATCTTGTGACCTTGAAGAGGAGCGCAACATGATAATAAAGTTGGAGCACAAAGGTGAAGAGAGGCTGGGTCCCTCGGAACTCCCATAACCACCCTGGACCACCTACTTCTAGACTTTCTTTTATGAAAAAATAATAACCCTCTTCCCCTATGTATTTAGATCACCAGAGCTGGCAGCCAAATATAAGCCCAACCAAGGAACAGCTTCAGCAAAGGCACTGAGGTAGAAAGCACACAGCTCCGGGATTGCTTGGTCATTCCTCCAGGGCTTAGCCAGGTTCCTTGGGATTTTAGTTTTCTTCGAGATCCATTCCCCTACTGTCACTCAAGAGCCTCTTCCTGGTAACACAGTGGTGGGAGATGGAATCCTGAGACCAGAGATCCTTCTTTCTCCCCTGAGTACTTCTGTCTCTCAGCCTGTCACCTAGTCAATGGCATTAATGACTCCAGAAATGAGTGTGCAGAAAACAGGGGAAGAGCCAGATCTTGGCTTTTGTGTTACAAAATAGACTTTTGGAACTCAGGGCAAAGACATAACTTTAAGAAAAGTAATTTTTTTATTTCACAAGGCTGAGTACTGTATATCACCATGAAATTCTAAATTAGCCACACACAAAATAAATAAAAAGACCCTACAAGTTTCCAAAGAGCAAAAACAGATAACCAGCAAAAGAGGGAGAAAAATCCAAATGACTTCTGGGTACTCAACAGCAAGTTGCTAGAAAACAATGCAGCAAAGCCTCCAGAATTTAGTGATAAAATCAACTACAGCCTAAATGCCTATTCCTGGTCAAATTACTAGTCAAGAGGTATAGCAGAGGGATGGGGTTGTGGCTCAGTGGTAAAGCGCTTGCCTAGCATGTGTGAGGCACTGGGTTCAATCCTCAGCACCACATAAAATAAATAAAGGTCCAACAAAAACTAATAAAATATTTTTTTTAAATGGGGGGGTTGTATTTCAGATTAAAGATGCCATCAGACTTCCAAAGACTCAAATATTCCAACTCCCACACACCTTTGCTCAGGTCACAGTGTAAAACAAAAAGGAGAAAAACACAGGATACAGAAAACAGGAGCTCCAATACTGGAGAGCCACAGAGAATAATCAGGAGATGGAGCATATAAGAAAATCTGTAACCATGGGTACGGAGAAAATCAGGCAAATGACAAGCAGGGCCACCATCAACTCCAGGACAAAAGCACAACAGGCACCAGGTGAGGTGGCACACACCTGTAATCCCTTCAGAGGCTGGCTTTGAACTTGTGATCCTCAAGCCTCAGCCCTCCCTAGCCGCTGGGATTACAGGCACCCAACTCTGTATTTGTTATTGATAATAAAAAGTTATACTTAAATTTATAAAATGAAATCTTAATTAATTGTTAAAAACCAAGTCCCTGAAGGCACAAACAATAGACTTAGTAAACATTTATGATAGATCAGAGTTGATTTTTTTTCTAACACGTGTATATTTTTAACTTTTTTATTTTGAAACAATTATAGATGCACAGGATGCACAGGAAGTTGCAAAAAGAGTATGGAGAGGTCCAAATACCTTTTACGCGCTTGTCCCCAGTGTTACATCTTGTGTAACTGTAGCACGATTATCAAAATAGGAGACTGACAGGGGTGTAGCCTGCATCTGGTTCTATGTTGTTTTATCAAGCATGTAGACTCATGTCATCCCCAGAGTCAGGAAGATACTGAACTATTCCATACTACAAAGGCCTCTCTCTTTTGCTACCATGCAGTTCCTAAACCATTCATCTGTTCTCCTCTGGATTACTTTGACATTTCTAGATGTATAAATGGAATTATAAAGTACCTGGCCTTTTGAGACTGGCAGTTTTCACACAGCATTGCACCCTGGGAGTTTCTTCAAGCTCTCCCTTGTCCGTAGTTGATGCCTTTTTATTGCTAAGCACCATTCCATGGTGTGGATGTATCACAGTTGGCTTGGCCATTCACCTACTGAAGAACATTCTGGTTGTTTCCAGTTTGTGGCAATTGAAATCAAGTTGCTATTGTTATTTCTGTACAAGTTTTTATGGGGCATAAGTTTTCATTTCCCTTGGGAGTATAATTCCTGGGTATCATAGTAAGCACAGTTTAGTTTTGCAAGAAACTGACAAACTCTGGTTCCCACAGGGGTTGTAACCTTTTCCATTCTCACCAGCCATGTATGAGAGATCCAGCTTCTTTACATCCTTTTTTTAAAAAAATTGTTCTTTATAATTATACATGACAGTAGAATGTATTTTGACATATTATGCATACATGTAATATAGCTCCCCATTCTTGTGGTTTTACATGATGTGGAGTTTCGTTGGCCCTGCATTCATATCTGAACATAAGAGAGTTATGTCTGGTTCATTCTACTGTCTTTCCCATTCCCATTTGTCTAATCCAGTGAACTTCTATTCCCCCACCCCAGTTTCTTTATATTCTAGCCAGACGTTAGCACTGTCATTTTTTCTTTTTTTTAATATTTATTTTTTAGTTGTAGTTGAATACAATACCTTTATTTTATTTATTTTTATGTGGTGCTGAGGATCAAACCCAGGCTCTCACATGTACTAGGCAAGTGCTCTACCACTGAGCCACAACCCCAGCCCTCCTTTTTTTTTTTTTTAAGCTCTCCTATTAGGTGTAAAGTAACAGTCATCATGGTCTTTATTTGCATTTCCCTAACAGCTAGTAGCTCTGAACATATCTGCCATCCATGGCCCTTTCAGTAAACTGTCCCTTCCCGGGTTTTGCCCATTTTCTAATTGAATTGTTTGTTGTTTTACTGTTCAATTTTGAGTAAGATATGAAGATATGATTTCCTTTGTCAAATACGTGGTTTGCAAATATTTTTTTCCTCGTCTAGAGTTTGCCTTTTTATCCTCTTAACAAGGTCATTTTTAATCTTAAGTTCGATTTATTGATTTTTTTCCTTAATACATTATTCTTTTGTTATTGTATCTCCATGCTTTCTTCTTAAAGTTTTTGTTTGTTTGTTTGTTTTTAGTGTCTGTGTGTGTGTGTGTGTGTTTAAAGTGGTTCTGGGGATTGAACCCCGGCATGGTCTCACTAAGTTGCCCAGGCTGGCATCAAACCTGCAATTCTTCCACCTCAGCCTTCTGAGTCCCTGAGATTACAAGTGCACACCATGCCCAGAACTTTCTGCTAAAAGCTTTATAGTTTACATGTCACATTTATATCTGTGATCCATGGTGAGTTGATTCTTGCATACAATGTGAGGTTTAAATTAAAGTTGACATATTTGCCTATGGATATCTGATTATTCCAGCACATTTATTGAAAAGTCTACCATTCCATGGAATTGCTTCTGCACTTTTGTCAAAAATTAGTGGGTTGTAGTTATTTAGATAAATTTCTTGCATCTATCTCCAGTTCCATTGGTCTATGTAACAGCCCCTCTTCTGTCAATACCATGCAAGTACATAATGTCATAAAATCAGGTAGACTGATTCCTCCCACTTTCTTCTTCTTTTTTTTCTTTTTTAAAAGTTGTTTTAGCTATACAGTCCTTTGTCTTTCTATGTAAATTTTGGAAATATTACTTCTACATTACAAAAAGCATTGCTGGAAATTAGACATGAATTGCATTAAAACTGCATATCAACTTGGGAAGAATTAATATCTTAACCATGTTGAAATTTCCAACCCATGAACACAATTGTGTCTACACTTCTTTATATTTTATTTCTTTCATCAGCTTCTGTAAGTTTTAGGTGTACAAATGTTGTATATATTTTGTTAGACTTGTACCTAAGAATTTCATTTTTGAGCATTTATAAATGGTATATTGTTTTTAATTTTGGTTTTGTTGTGATTATGTAGAAATAAAATTGGTTTTTATGTGTTGATTTTGTGTCCTACAACCTTGCTGAACTCAGTTTTAGGATGCTTTCTGTCATTTCTGGATACCTTGAGATTTTTCTACAATAGACTATCATGCCACAGAAAATTAAGTATCATTTTAATTCTTCCTTTCTGATCTGTATGCCATTTAGTTCCTTTTCATGCCTCATGAGCTATTAGGACTTCCAGTACTGGGTTGCATTTTTTAAAGAAAAATCAGCACTAGTTTTACACATCTCACTCAGAAAATAGATTTTAAAAAACACTTTTTTCAACTCATTTTATGGGATCAATATTGCCCTGATAGCCAAATCAGACAAACAGTTCAAAAATAAAACCCTACAGACCACCATATCATTCATGAATAGAAGCTAAAAAATTCTAAATCAAATATTAAAAAATCAAATTCAGCAATAAATTAAAAAGGACTAGAACTTTTTTACACTGAGACCCAATGGGTTTCTTCTAATAATGCAAAATCCATTCAATATTTAAATGTTAATCAGCCATACTAACAATGCAACAGATTAATAATCCACCATATTAACAGGCTAAGAAAAATAACTTTTTCATATAAATTGATACCGAAAAAGCATCTGACAAAATTCAACATTCTATTATTTCATCACAAAATCTCTCAGAAAACTAAGAATTCAGAGGAACTTCTTTGAGCTGATAAAGAACATCTATTTTTAAGTCCTATAGTTAACTTCATCCTTTAAGGTGAAGCCTGAATATTTTCCCCCTTAGGACTGAAAATAAGGTAAGAACAAGTACTCTCACCATTATCATCCAAGACACTATATATTTTTTGCATCTTTTTCCTATTATACAATCCCTGCACTGGAAGATGGGGGAAAGTCAGATGTCAATCAGAAGAGTAAGAAGGTAGAGTAGGTCCCTTAGAAGTTTATCCCCATGGAAATGGAAATGGCAGGAACGTCCTAGCTGTTAGGGGATCCTATAGCAGAAGAAGTCAAGGTCTCATTTTATATGTGGGTCTCAGGAAGATGGACATCTCAGGAGATGTCCACCCACCCAGTCTGGTGCTAGGTCAGTAGAGTGGAGCTGACTTCTTAGGATGTCTAGCCAATGATCTAAGGAAGCTTCGGAATTCTCCATTCCCCAATAAGTGGGATGGAACAGCAGACAAAGGAGCGGAAAGTTCCTTATGCCAATGTGGTACTGAAGCAGATGAAAGAAAGTCAGGACCAAAGCCCAAGTCAAGGATGAGAGGGGCAAAGCAATGGTGATCAAGGTCCGACCAAGCCAAGAACATCTCAGAAGAGGCTCAAGGTGCCAATGTCAATGACTACACAGTAAAAGCCCTCACTCTTGGGTGCTTGGTCTTCTACAGTTTACCACCACAACAAAAAAGAAAAGGGAAATGACACCTTGAATAAATTGAAAACCTGAACCAATTGGATTTACCAACTGCCTCCTGTCAGAGTTGGGCTCAAAATAGAAATGAAGCTCAATTATAGGAAAATACATTGCTTTCATATATAAGCTTATGGCCTGAGTGTTGGACTGCTGTGCTCATTTGAATGTAAATTTGCCATTGTCACTTGGCAACCTGAGACAGAATGACCAATAAAGAATTCTAGACAGCTCAATTGTGAAACATCAGAGTCCTCACACCCACTTAGATGACCCTGGGGTGAGTGGAAGGAGGAGGGAAGAGCAGACCCAAGCTGAAAAAAAAAAAAAAAAGATCACAACGGTGGGAAGACCCTCACATTCCTGATGTATCAAGGCATTTAGGAATCGAGTTCCAGAAGTTGATAAACCTTGGGGGAAAGTGTTGATCCCTGGAGGGAACACAAGGCTCCCATCTGCCCACCTTTCCCTTAGCCACACCCAGAAACGCTCAGATTCAGACCCCTAAAAGAGAAAAGATAAGCTTTTCTTAAGAGGGCATGTGCCAGAATTCTTTCCAGGAAACCTCAAAAAAGTTTAAAGGATTTGAAGCAAAAGCCTTCTCATCTGCCACATAGACCTGTGACTGATGAAGAAACTCTACAGATCAGAAGTTTCTGAAGCTCAGGCAAATATCAGCTCTCCCAACTTACAAAAGTTCCCTGGTACATTCACCCTTCGCTGGCAGACAGCAGATGGCAACCAGTGGCCCAGAAAAAAAATAAGGATGTACCCAGAGCTCAGACTTGGGCCCAACTCTGAGTTCTGCACTTAGATTCCTAAACTCTGTGGCCCTTCAAATACCTCTTCCACATCTGTCACCAAAGGGCAGGACAAAGCTTCCCACTGTAAGACTCTGAAAGTCCCTCCCCAGGGGCCATCCCCAAAGATGATGAGGCATCTTTGGGGATGTGGAGAACGGAATTAGCTGGGCAGCCATGAGCACCTGGCATAGACGCTTTGGACACTCTCAAGTTGCTATGTCTGTACCAGACCTGCTGCAGAATGACATGTGGCTGCACCCATGAGTCACTTCCTCTTCCTGAGCATTGTTTTCTTTATTTGTCAAGTGGGGTTGGCAGCGAGAGGAACCTCCAAAGGAGCCTGTAACTGATGCTTGGCAGCCCCGGTTTGACAAAAACACAGCAACCCCAAAAGGCAAAGCCACTCAGTTCACTTCCCCTCCAGCTGCAGTAACCAGGGTTCTTTCAGGTACTAGAAACTCGAAGTGGCTTGGACAGAAAGGGGAATTTACTGGTTAATTTAATTGAAAAGTGAACTTAGGCACAGTTGGACACAGGTAGTTGAACCACACCATCAAAACCTAGCCTCTCTCCTTTCATGCACTGTCTCTGCTTTCCTCAAGTTGGTTTCAGTCTTGCCAACACTGGGCTGATTGGCTATTAGCATCTCTAGGCTTACACCAGACAGTTTCAGCATCGCCAACAGAAAAGAACTCAAACTCCCTGATTGCTTCAGAATGCCCCTAAAATTGAGTTTGGGACATTCTGATTGCCCTCACTCGGGTCACGTGATCAGCTCTAACCCACTCACTGGAGCGAGCGGAGATGTAGTGCTCTGATTGGTCAGGCCTGGAGCTGGGGGTGGAGTCACTTTGCGTCTGAGCTGTTTGGCCAAGTTGAAAAGAAGAGCCCCAGAGCAAGCAGGAGTATTCTCACTGTAAGAGGGAGTGAATTCTGGGTGGCCCTTACTTTTCCGGATGATATTGCCAACTACTTAGAATTCTGGCCTCTTAGCGCATTCACCTGGTGTGAGGTTCCCGTCAGAAGAGTTGAGAGGTGAGCCCTCCTGTCCCTACCTGCAAAGAGGGTGAAAGTGCCAGTGATGGGAATTGAGAGCGGACCCCCAGCTGTCTCCCTGCCCCTCGCATCAACCCAAGAGCAAGGCCAGAAAAAGCGATGACAGCAGACACAAAGCCGCATCAAAAGGAACAGAATCCTCATCATCATTTTGATCCCCTCTGCAAATCAAATGTCTGTGCCTGGCAACTTTACCCCCCAAGGCCTGGCGCCTTCAGCCTGTGCACCTCCAAATGCTTTCCACTGTGCATTTGCCCTCCCCCACACCCCCAAACTAAACCACTCACCGCCCGAGCTCCCTGTGCCGTAGAGTTCTCCCCCAGCAGGACCTTCGGCGACCTATGGGTCTGGCTTACGAATGATGCCAGATTCCACCAGATCCACTCTCCATCCTGCTCCATGTCCCAAGAGGTGAATCTTTATGACCCTCAGCCTTCTGATTAGGCTTGTCCTGAGGGAGATTCAGAGAGGAGAATTCGGGATATTGAATCCTTCTGTTTTCACCCCTCAGGACAATGGGATTTTTGTGTCCTTGTAGTGAAGGTCAAAGCTCCTATCAGATGACCCTCTCCACATGCTCTGTCACTGGAATAAGTAACTTCCCTTTCAAGCCTGTGTGGCGAGAGCTCCCACTGTTGCCAGCCCTAGGGTGCTACATTATCCTTCATGGTTTCCTTGGCCCTGACACGCCCTTTAAAATAGTCCTTTTATTAAACTTTTTCCTGTTACTCAGAGTGTGCTGATTCCCACCTAATACATGGCCCATTCGTGATCCCTTGGCTCCTCAAGGCAGAACCCAGCACGGTTTCTGAACTCCAGAACTGAAAGGAACCCACTCTTTTGTCTTTAAAACTTGATGCAGCAGAGGAGCATCCAGCTTAGATGTAGGCTCTTACAATGAGAATTTGTTATCAGAATGCAAAGGTTGTAATTATACAGGTGAGGAAATTGAGTCAAAGGGAAATAAAGCAAATCTCTGTGAAAGAGAGGAGGGTGTTGCAGGCAGTGGGAACAGCATGTGCAAACATGAGAGGCATGAACAGCCCAGGAGAGACAGGGAATTTCATGGGACTCAGCAAGAAGATAGCAGAGGGTGCAGAGTATGAAAGGGATGTGCCTTCAGCATCATGCTGGTGAGTTTAAATTTTATTCTAAGAGTAACTCTCAGTTATCAGGGTACTCAAGAAACAGAGTGATATAGTGAAAACCACAATCAATTCGACCCTACCACACATAAGTGATTTGAGCCTGGCAGTTTCTTTCATCTCTCTGAGATTCAGTTTTCATTCAAACTTGTTATCTCTTTCTTCCCAGGAACTTGACTGGTCTATATTTCCCATCGTCCCTTATAGTTATGAATGACCAAATGCCCAATTCTCGCCAATGGAATACGAGCAGAAAGGACTATACCACTTCTGAAATGGGAGATTTGAGGGAAAAAAAAAAAAGGTGTGCTTTTTCTCTTTTCTTTTGCCAAGATTAGAATCTACCTGTATAACGTGCAAACTTAGAGACTAGCAGAATCACAGGATGAATCCTGGATCCCTGAGTCATTGTGTGGAAAGACACCACCCAATTATCCTGAACTGTTAATAAACAATTCTTTTGGGCTTAAGAGAAATAAACTTCCACCAAACTTAAGTCATAAAAGTTGGCGTTTACTTGTTTACAGAGTTCAGTCTATGCCAGCTGAGACACTGGAACTGACTTGGGGCCTTGCTTCCTGCGCATCTTGCCTGTGGGAAAGGACTCTCTTCCTTCCCCTGTGCTCAAGGAGTTGTCAAGTGTAAGGTCAAAGGGTGGGACATCCTCAAAAGTTATTTATTAGTTGACTGTCCACATTGGGCCACTCAATTCCAGTAAGAAATTGATTTTCCTTTTTTTACTTAAAATACTGAAATCAACCTAACAATAATAGATGGGTTTTTAAAACTCCCTGAATTCCATTTCCTAGAAGTTTCTTTTATTTTGGATTCTGCAACAAACCTCCCTAAAAGAATCCACACAGGACCTGGAACCAGTTATCTGGTTAAAGAGCAAAAATTCTTCTCTAGGACACTTTAGAACTCTCTAGAACTGGACCATTATGGATAGATAACACTCAAAGAAAGATCTGTCCACTCTCTTAAACACTAGAAGTTTTTCGCAGAAAGCATTTCTCAAATGTCTTTGCATGTCCTTGTCTTGTTTCCTTCCTATAGAAACTTTTTATTACAAAAAGTGGAAACCACAGAAAAGGAAAAAAGTGAAAAATATTGAAACTAAAAGAGAAGCAGAGTGCATATGATGCCTACCCTCCTCCGACTCCCCTAAAGTGACACGAAAGATAAGATTTCCTGGGCCTGATCCCAATGAACAAGGTGGTAACTCTTTGACTTCTTTCTCATATTATCCTATAAGTCAACCTTAGTCCTCTATATGTAACAAAATGTGATCCAAAATGAGAATACTGGAGAAGAAAGAAGGGTAGACTAAGACCCCAAGATCCTGGATTCTAGTCCTAGCCAGCCATGAATTCCCTACGACCTTGAGTATCATTTTCAAAATCAAAAGATGAAAAAGTTGGGCTGAATTATTCCTGAATTTTCTACCAGCTCTACATCAGTTAGGGTTCAACAGGAAACAGATGGGACACTCAAGTTGGGTAATTTAGGAGGAGAATATAATAAAGGAACTATTTACAGAGTTTTGGACTGGCAGAGGAGAAGACACAGGAGCCAGCCCACTTCCATGGAATATGTACCACCCCCACTTGCTATTGAGCAGCAAGGCAGTGACTGTCACCTAGGGAGAGGGGTCCTGGAAGGAGGGATATGACACCAACCTCACTCTCTCCCTCCAGGAAAAATGCTGCTCTTGGACCAACCCTAACCAGAAACCCTTAATTCTTTTAAGACAAGGATCTGATACCATCTTCCCAGGCCCAGTTCAGGGTGGACAGAGGGCAGAACCTCTGCCTGGAGGAGCCAATGGGAGCTGCCCAACATACACTGCCACTGGTGATGTACTGCTGCCCAACATTTCTCAGCCATGCCCACGGAGGGTGCACATTTGTTTTTCTTCACTTGTCATCAGCCATATGCTTGGTTCACTCATCTGTGAATTTTTTGTTCCCAACCCTTGATAGTCTAGAAAACCTAATCACCAAGTTCACCAGAGTGACTGTAGACTGTAAATGTAGATGTGACAATGTAGGGATGTCCTTATCTGCTTTCTGATGCTATGACACAATACCACACACTGGGTAATTTAGAAACAACAGAAGTTTGTTTGACTCATGGTTCTGGTGACTGGAAGTCCAACATCATGAGGCCAGCATCGGATGGGGCCTTCATGCTGGTCATAATAATGGCAGGAGGACAAGTAAGCATGCAAGAGACAGGCAAAAGAGTGTGTCCAATTCATCCTTTTACCAGTGGATAACTAACCCACTAACCCATGATAACTACATAAGTCCCTTCATGAGGACAGGGCCCTCACCACCCATCACCTCTTAATACCGTTCTGAAAGCAATTAAATTTCCATGTGAATTTTGCAATGAACAAACATTCAGACCATGGCAGGTAATGAACTAGAGCCCCGGGAGGGGGGCGTTGAGTTTAGTGACATTAGAGCCTGGGAGCCTATGGGCATTCTGATTTCCTTTTTGCTACTTGGAGGCCCTTTATATTGGCTTCTTGGTCTACCTATGAGCTCCAAAATTGAGCAAGTCCCTGAGCCACAGGACACTGGACTATATTAGAAGAGTAATCAGCATCCCCCAGCCCTGGCACTCACACCAAATATCTGCAACTTCTGCACACAGCTGCCAGCTACCCTGAGCAGAGGTCATTATCAGAGATTTGCTCCTGAATACCAAAATTTATTGAACTGAGCTACTTGAGATGTGTCAAACTCTATACTCTTTGAACAGAGCAGGTGTCTTCTTTCTAGGTGGGCCTGGATCATTCACAAAATTAACCAGATATAGAATACAACAAAGACAGCAATACATTGCAAAATGTAGAAAATAATACAGATCCCATTCTCTGAGCACGATGAGATGTAACTAGAAATGAGAAAAACAAGCAAAAGATCTACTTAGAACTCCAAGAAGCATTCAATTAAGCTTTGATAATTACCCACCTAAAAATAAGGTAATTTCACACATTTTCCCATAATGATCATCAGAAATTTATACAGCAATCCTATTGGAGCTAGAAAAAAAAAATCTGTACTTAAAAGTCATAGTGTGAAAGACTCTCATTACTTAAAGAAGAAATAATGGAAATAAATTAATTATGCATCCATTTTATTGTGTTGGGGAAAACAACACAATAAAACTAAAGAAAGCAAGATAAAAAATTTACTAAAGATACAGGTGTATATTACTGCTCTAAAGAAAGGTTAGAATTGATAAGTTGAGAGTCTTAGTAACAATAATATAACTAAGATACACATAAGACATACAAAATCAGTACCTTTTAAAAAGGGGAAGTTAAAATAAATAAATAAGGGAAGTAACAGAGATAAACTGAAAAAACTGTGAAAGAATATTTGGTAGTCTGTAATAAATTGAGAAACATGAAAAATTCACTTTAGAAAAGACACAAACTAAATCAATCAATAATAATTTTTTATTGGTTATTCAAAACATTACAAAGCTCTTGACATATCATATTTCATACATTCGATTCAAGTGGGTTATGAACTCCCATTTTTTACCCCAAATACAGATTGCAGAATCACATCGATTACACATCCACATTTTTACATAATGCCATATTAGTAACTGTTGTATTCTGCTACCTTTCCTATCCTCTACTATCCCCCCTCCCCTCCCCTCCCATCTTCTCTCTCTACCCCATCTGTTGTAATTTAATTCTTTCCCTTGTTTTTTTTCCCTTCCTCCTCACAACCTCTTATATGTAATTTTGTATAACAATGAGGGTCTCCTTCCATTTCCATGCAATTTCCCTTTTCTCTCCCTTTCCCTCCCACCTCATGTCTCTGTTTAAAGTTGATCTTTTCCTCCTGCTCTTCCTCCCTTCAATAATAATTTTAAATTCCTCCATGGCTAGGAGGAGTTTGAGAAATATAGGAATGCCTAAATATTGGAAAATGTATTAATGTATTCCGTTTGTCTAACTAGCAAACCTGTATGAATTAAAACTTTAGGAATGAGAAGAATTCAAAACTATAGTAGCTTAAAATAAATATATAAATAGCAGTAGTTTTCTTTTAAGTCAACAATGTCCAGATTTTAAAATATAAGGGAAAAGATCATATTTCTAGTAGTAATCATTAAATAAAATAACCAGAAAAAAAATAGATAAGAAATGTACAAGACATGTATATTTAAAGTATAACCAAGTAGAAAGTATAACCAAGAGATTAAGGATAAAGAATTGGGTTGGGGATATAGCTCAATGGCAGCAGTTATAGCTAAATCAGTAGAGTGTTGCCTGTTTTTTTTTTTTTTAAGAGAGAAAATTTTCTTTTCAATATTTTTTTTTTTTTTACTTTTTCCGGCAGACACAACATCTTTGTTTGTATGTGGTACTGAGGATCGACTATCCAGCTAACCCGGGCCTGAGGATCGAACCCGGGCCGCACGCATGCCAGGCGGGCGCGCTACCGCTTGAGCCACATCCCCAGCCCGAGTACTTGCCTCTTGTGCACAAGATCTTGGGTTCTTGGGTTCAATCCTCAACACCACAAAAAAAAAAAAAAAGAGAGAGAACTTTTATCTTGAATAAGAAGACAAAACATTATTAACCCTACCAAAATAGTATTAACTCTTCCAGTAATATGTTCAATTTAATTTCACTCAAAATCTCAATGAGACTTTTTTGGAACTTGACGAAATGAGTATATTTAGGAACACTGTAAAAAAATAAAAGAAATGGAGGCATTTCTGCAATCCATTGAATCTGCAGATTTCAAATGCGTGATAAAGCCATAGAAACAAAATCACATTTTACTGGTATAAGAACAGATGGACAGGACAATGGAACAAAAAGTAGAATCTGAGGGTAGTCCCAAGCAGAGACAAAAAGTTTGAATCTGATAAAGATGCTACTTCATATCTGTGGTAGAGTTTGAATTATTCCGACACAAGTGGCTTTAGGACAACTTGCTAGTCATTTCAGAACAATTAATAATAAAGTGAGACTCTAACCTCACTTCTTTCTCAAAAATAAATTCTAGACAAATTTTAAGATGGAGAATGGAAAAGTGAAACTATTTAAAAAAAAAAAAAAAAAGAAAGAAAGAAAGAAAAAAGAAAAAAAAGTGGGCTGGGGATGTGACTCAAGTTGTAGCGCGCTCGCCTGGCATGCGTGCGGCCCGGGTTCGATCCTCAGCACCACATACAAACAAAGATGTTCTGTCTGCCTAAAACTAAAATTCAGCCTGAGGGGACATGTATATAAAAGATATTAACTGCAGCATTATTTTTTTAAAAGGAATTGAAAACAACTTAAGTGCCCAAAATCAATTAACTAACCAGTTAATTAAATTGTAGTAATATGAAAAAATATCCTCACATATTATTAAGCAAAGAGAATGAGATTATAAAATAGCATGTATTATAGAAATCCATTTTGGTAAATATGTTTACATCGAAAAAAGCTAAATAGATCACATAGCAAAAACAAAACAAAAAGAAATTGGAGCCATTATTTCTGGATTTTCTACATTCTCTTAATTGTTTACAAAGAACCTGCATCTACATTTATAATCAATTGGAATAATATGACTATTCTCTTTGACTAGAAAGCGAAGGTGTAAACCCCTACTGTTCACATTTGGATGCCAGAGCAAAGCAGATCAGTTGAGCCCAAAGTTAGAGTAGGAAACCCCCATGGGCAAGGCTTCCATTTCCAAAAATATTTCTGTCTCCATATACTCAAGACTTCATTTTTTAAGTTATGTGGAAACTACATTTCTCTTTTGAAATATATTGCAATAAAAGCAAAGTTTCTCTAAGTGTTACACGTACACACACACACACACACACACACACACATACACACACACACACACACACACACACACCATACACATCACATACTCACAGAACACCCATCTTAATAAATGCTTAATGAGTTCCAATCCAAAGCCTAATAGAAATCCCCCATGAAGACTTGGCAAGATTCTGAATACGAAGCATCCTTGTCATTAGCTAGCCATTTCTAAATGCAGAGATCAAACCCACCAAAATATTCCTTAATTCTCTTTCTTGTTTTTTTATCTGCAGAGACTTCAGCCCAGAAGATGGAAAACCAGTGAGCCAGTTTCTCTAGAATGAGCTCAAGATGAGTAATCAGAACCCTCCTCTCATTTCAGTTTCTCTCTCTAAGACTCTGGCCACTATGTGGGTCTCACCTTTTCCATCTGTGAAATGGGGCTATAAACCCTTGTTCAAATCTCTCATTGAAAGGATTAAACAAAACAAAGTAAAACCCATATTCACTTATATTACTCCTGTGAACATCCTCTCCATCCTTCCCCAAAGGGAAGAGTGGGTCTCAGGTCTTCTGGACAGTGCATGCTTTAGCTAGATATATCCTGCCCACTTCTGCTCTGCCCACTTCAGCCAGCTAGGGCAAGGTATGCCTGCTTACCCCCTCACTGCACCCTGCCCAGCCCAAGCGCGGCCAGTCTGGAAACCATTTTCTCTCTCTCTCTCTCTCTCTCTCTCTCTCTCAATACCAGGGATTGAACCCAGCCACTTAACCACTAAACCACATCCCCAGCCCTTTTTATGTTTAGAGACAGGATCTCACCAAGTTACTTAGGGCCTCTCCAAATTGCTGAGACTGACTTTGATCTCAAGATCCCCCTGCCTCAGCCTCCTGAGTTCCTGGGATGACAGTTGTGTGCCAACCATTATCTTCTTGGCCAGCTCCCATAAGGGCCTTCCAAGGGCCCTGAGCTTTGAGTAGAATTGAGGCAAATGACTGCGGAGAGTCCAACCACAAGCTACACTCGGGTTTCCGCTTGTGGATACTGGAGAGAAGTCAATATGTACTCAGCCCAGACTGAAGTAATTAAAGTGCCGGGCCACTGACACCCTTCTCTCTCTAGCACACAGACTTTGAGCCAAGCTCAGCCTTCCAACATGGCCTAGCCCACCAGGAATTCCCAAAACTCCAAGACTAGCAAAAGTGGGTCCTTCAGCCTCCTCAATGCTTGTTAGGGAGGGAAGATACTGTGTGTGTGGGGGGGGATTTCTTGGCTCAAAAGCTTTAATGGTTCTCAGCACTGGTTGCATGTTGGAATCCCTTGGGTAGCTTTTAAAAATAGGATGCCAGGTCCCCGTTCTGGTTTCATTAACCTGGGTAGAGCCTGAATACAGAGATTTTTAAAATCTCTACAAGTAGTTCTAAAGTGTACAAGTGGGCTCCATCCTTCTCCTGATTTACACCTCTGATCAGAATCTCTTTCCCAGATACAGTGGTTTTCCTTCAGCTACACTAATGGCCAGACAGAGAAAAAACTCTTGGGCTGACCTAAGTTCCACAAGGCATTGGCTGTGCTTTGTTTATCATTATGAACCCAGTGGCCCAACTAGTAAAATAAGATGTGTATGAATAAATGAATGAGTGAGTGAATCCCATCCTCTCCCACCTCCTGAGTGCCTGAAATCTTCCCAAGGGTGATCTGCAGACCCGCAGGTTTGCATCACCAGTGGGCTTGTTAAAAATGCAGATTTTCAGATCCTGCCCCTAATCCACTGAATGGGAATCTGCATTTTTATATCCCCAGGCATCACTGGTTCTGCCATACACCAGTGCTTCTCCAACTTCACTGCACATTCAGATTGCTCATGGGAGTGTATTACCCACCCCTGAACCTGCAGTCCAGATTCAGATCCATGTACTGTAGGTCTGTCTAATACACCTGCCTCTGTGCAGGCCCAATCTTGGATCTGGTTTCCCTGGGAGACCTTTTCCCTGACTATCCTGCCCCTTCTTAAGATAAAAACTTACCTCCCTGCCACCTATGGGTGACTTACTCAGCCTTACATAGAACAGCCTGGTTCAATTCCCACCTCTGCAGCTTCTTAACTCAGTGGCCCTGAACAGGTAACTGGACCCCTCCATGTTGTAATTTCTCCATCTTAATAAAGGGGCTGATTAGGGAAAGACCATCTAAAGCACTTAGATTGGTGTCCCTTCCCTGAAGGTTTTTGTTTTTTTTTTTTTTTTTTTTTTTTTTTTTTTTTTTTTTTGGCCTTTAACAGGCTTTCTAATAACAGTTTAGATGAAAGTGGCCTGGATTAAGACCCTCAATCCTGGAAATTCTGCTTCCACCAAGGGAAAAAAAAAAAAAGAAGAAGAAGTAAAGGTGATCACGGTGTAGAATCCCTCTTGGGAAAAATTAAAACTGTTTGAAGAGGTTTAGTCGTCTGCCTTCTTTCTTTTCATTACTTGTGAAGAAAAATCAGCATCACCCAGGAACACAGGCCTGGGCCATTGTGCCCAGAACAGGGACAACTCCATTCCTTCACAGCCAAACATCTCCGTGGACTCTCTTTGAACTACCCAGGGTTACCTGATTGACTAGTCCCTTATCTAGCTCTCCAGAGCAAGATGTGAGTTTGTGTGTGTGCGTGTGTGTGTGTCTGTCTGTCTGTCTGTCTGTCTGTCAGTCTCATGGGAAAGGCGGTCGCGGGTTCCGTGCGGAAAATGGAGCCCTCCCTCCCTTCCTTCCTCCCTT
Source organism: Urocitellus parryii (assembly GCF_045843805.1). Classification (NCBI taxonomy): domain Eukaryota; kingdom Metazoa; phylum Chordata; class Mammalia; order Rodentia; family Sciuridae; genus Urocitellus; species Urocitellus parryii. The sequence goes on along the minus strand of NC_135536.1, from coordinate 121,416,877 downwards.
CCTTCCTTCCTTCCAAGAGTTGCGCGGGAGCCCATCCTAACTGCAAACTGGCCCGGCCTGGCGCCACTGTCCAAGCGAGGCCGCTGCCCTCTGCGGCAGACTGTGATGCGCGCTCCCTGATCTAGCACCCCGCTTGCCCGGCAGCCCGCGCGCTCTCCCGGTGCAGCATGCGGGCGCTGTGACGTTCTCGGATAAATGCCGTGTAACTGTGTAGGCGAATGGGAGCTAAAAATAAGAACGGAAAATCTATCATTAAGGTATCATTGCGCCAGCGCAGCTATTTGAAGGCTCCCATGGTCCCCGGCGCCTGCGTTTGAAGCCCGCCTTCAGGCTTTGGGGGGTATTTGCAGAAAACTCCCAGCAGCTACTCGCCAGCCAGATCTCAGGGCGCAGGGGGTGGCGCCGGTAATTATGGCAACACTCAAATAAAATATATGCTCACCTTCCCCCTCCTCATCTCACCCCCTGTGTTGTCCTCAGGTCGCTGGAGAAGCCTCCCGGAATGGGGCTGGATGCTGAAATTTATGTGACCCCGCTGATTATGCAAAGACCAGGACCGAAGGTTCTATCAGATCTATTTCGCCACCACCTTCCTCCATCCACCTTGGATTAGAAAAATAAGTACCGGGGGCGGCGGGGGGGGGGAGCCTATGGAGGACGAAATGACAGCTGAGACTTAACCCTAGGTCTACAGTGCGCCGCGGCGAGGCGCAAAGACGCAAACTCCCGGGATGGCGAGCCTCCGGGGTTCCACTGGGTTAAACGAAAATTGATCTGATTTTCTTTTTAACACCCAAAGGGGAGAAGGGGAAACCAGGAGAGGGAGGGCAATGTTTGTATGAGTGCGTGTGCGCGTGTGTGTCCGTGGAGGGGGAGGAGGCTCCAAGGTGCAGCCTGCGCGTCGCTCTGCGCCTCGGCGGGGCTGCGTGCGTGTGTCCCTGTCCGCGCTGCTGAAACGGGCTCTTCGAGGGATCGGCGTCACATGACTCCGCCTGCCCCTCACTAGCGCGCAGATCGCCAGTAGCTCAGTTTGCCCGGAACCGGGGGAGGGTCGGGCGGCATCTCCCGCAACTCAGCGCTCTGTGAAGCGAAGAGGTTACGCGGGGAATGATACATCTAGATTGAAGAAGCCTCCGCTCAGCTCTAGATTCCAGAGTGTAGATATTTGGGGGGAGGGGAGAGCGAGAGGGAACGAGCGAGCGCCTGAGAGAAGCAGCGCGGCGCGCACAGACTGGGGGTTGCAGGGTGCCGCGCGGAGAAGATGTAAGCGCGTGGGGTCTCGCTGGCCTCCGAGCACCATGCAGAAGGGGATCCGGCTGAACGATGGCCACGTCGCGTCCCTGGGACTGCTGGCGCGCAAGGACGGCACGCGCAAAGGCTACCTGAGCAAGCGGAGTTCGGACAACACAAAATGGCAAACCAAGTGGTTTGCTCTGCTGCAGAACCTGCTCTTCTACTTCGAGAGCGACTCCAGCTCTCGGCCCTCAGGGCTCTACCTGCTGGAGGGCTGCGTCTGCGACCGCGCGCCCTCCCCCAAGCCGGCGCTCTCCGCCAAGGAGTCACTGGAGAAACAGGTGAGGCGAGCGCGCCGTCCTGACCTACCAGACCCCTGACCGCGGCCCGCTGGGTTCAGGGTCTTTGACCAGCCTTTGTGATTGAACTTTGGCCCCTCTACTTTCCGCACCCTGGCCGCTCTGGGCGTCTCAGTGGGAGGAGAGGCTGACCCTGCGGCGGGCAGAGGGGGCAGGGACTGCGGGCAGGGAGTAGGTGAGGGCTGCGGCTGCCCTTCGCCGGATGAGCGCTGTGGGAGACGGGGTCAGAGGGACCGAGACTTGGAGATGCAGAGGGAACCGGGGTACGAAGGAACAGACTGAAACATTAAATCTGGATTCAGGTTCTGCCAAAAAATGATGCCCCCGCCCCCAATCCCCCAGCCGTGATAGACCAAATTGCCTGCCCTAGACCTGAGGAGGTGTAATTCCCTGTGCTTGGGCATTGGGATGGCGAGACAGAGGCATCCAAGTGCCACGGGCCCCTGTCTCACTGCAGCTGAGGGCCAAGAGCAACCTGCGCTAGCTTCGCTGAGTTGGGGGTTTGCGGGGCCACAGGGGTAGGTTCGTGCAATCGAGCGGCTATGGACTCCCACCCTGCCCCTGGCCAGAGCGATAAACCTGGGGGTTCCAAAGACAGCGCTAATGCGCCGGGGCTAGAGCCAGGGCTGCGGAGCCAGCAGGACAAGTGGGCGCTTCTCTCCTCCCCCGCCCCCTGCGCCGCCGCCGCAGTCGCGGATATAGCGCTGCGCTCCGTTTCCTGAGCTGCAAGGCTAAAGGGCCAGGCCAGGATCTACCCGTGTCTGGGCCGGGAGGGGGTGCATCTTTGGCAGGGAGGGAGGAGGGGCACCTGCAGCCGCCTAGTAGGAACACTCCCCAAGGGAGAGGTATCTTTAAGCTTAATGTGCTCTCAAATGCGTCTGGTCCCCCCTGACTCTGGGAAGATAAAGTAAATGATAGTGGGTCCTAAAATGTCACCACTGGGAAGGACCTGACATCTATGGAGCCCAACCAGCAAGTTATTGGGGGACACTGAAGTCCAAAGGGAGAGATTCACTTATGCAGTGGCATAGCAGGAGTTGAGGCCACACCAAGATTTTGAGAAATCTGATCGCAAAAGCCATTGCTGCATGCAGACTGGTGGCAATTGAACAGGCTGAAATTAGAAGCGTTGTTTGAAGTCTCCCACTTAATTGTCAGGACAGGGATCTGAGCTCCATTTCTCTGGCACATCTCCCTTCTTTGCCTTCAGAGCATGGGTGTTAGCAGATGGTTTCTGGGGACTGGGAAGTGTGGACAGGAATTTTTGAGGATGGGTCTCTGAGGAGTCAAGCCAGATGGCAAAGATGGAAAGAACAGCCAGTTTCAAACAGAGCCTAAGAAAGGAGTCGACTGGGAAAGAGACCCAGGCCGGGCCAGAGACTTGGCTCTCAACCCTTCATAACTTGCCCTTCTCCAGCCAAAGTACACCTGCATCTACCCACTGGTGGTGACCTACAGCCCCAGCCCCAACCAGGGCCTCCCTCCATGGCTGAACTCCTGGGCTGGCAGGGAGGGAGAGGCAGGGTAGCTGAGTTTGTATGGACTCACAGTATTTTTTCTGAATGCCCCTGGACATGAACACAGCCTGACCTGAGACTGAATCTCAGCTTTATGACCTCCTGACTGTGTGACTTCAGTTAACAAACTAAAATTCTCTATTTCGTAATCTGTACAGTGGAGATAACACAGACCTTTCTGAGGTTTTTGAGAATACTAAATTAAATAATGTATATGAAAATATGCTCACAGTACATTTTAGTGGGATCTAAATAAATTTCACTTCAATCTGAATTATATCCATGCGGGCAGGGTTATTGAAGTCATTAGATGTTAAAGCTGAAAGGAACTCAAGAGATTGCACCACCTACCCTTCCCATTTTACAGATTAGGAAAATGAGGACCAAAAAGAGGGAAGGGAGTTACCCAACATCACAGATCAAATTTAGCAGGATCAGACCTAGAATTCACCCACTGTCTAAGAATTCCTGAAAATGAGACACCACATTGATTCCAGATCACCCAACTCTTTCTTGGTTTGGGTATTGAATCATGCTAGCAATGGATCATGCAGGGACTGAAGTGCAAAACAGATCGATGATATGCACATGTGTTCAAAGCCATCTCCCCAGAGAGCCTCAGGTGGGTTCTCTAGAGGAGCCCTCCCAACACCAGTGAAGAGAGTAGGGTTGGGAGTAGCAGGTGATAATCTAGTGCCAACAAGCTGGGGCACAGAGTTTTGTTAAAGACTAATGCTTCATCTCATATGCTTATAATGATGTTTCATTTAACTCTAGAGAAAGTTTGATACATGTGGGAAAGTAGATCCTGCTCCTTTGGCCCATACCTGTGTACAAAAGTTCACAACTTTTCCCAAAAAATCTTTGAGTGAAATTGATGGCTCCTGCATCAGCTCCATGTTTCTCTGTGACTTGGGTGTCCCATGGCACAAGCTACAGAGCCAGTGTGAGTGGCTCCAGGCCACCCTGTGACAGGTTTGAGCTCACAAGAATCCTATCCTTGAGTTAAAACCCACTGGGGTTTGGTGGAGTGCCTGTGACTAATAGGCCTCAAAGAAGCCATCAATTGGACTGACTTAGCTAGTATCTGGTGAAGACCTGCTTTTAGTAGGGCATCATTTCTACGCAAGTCCAGACAGCTCCTTTCTTGAAGGACCAAGAATAGTTTCAGAGACAGAGAGACCAAGTCTTAGCTGGGAACCCCCAAATGGCAGTGACAGAGTCAGGGATGAAGCACATAGTAGATGCACAGAAAATGTTGATTAAACAGGACTTGTTGGTGTATCCTTTATTAATTCTCTATTTCATATCCTGAGGACTGACTGGGTGCTGGGCCCTGTGTTGGAACCTAGGCCTAAAAAGCTGATTGTCATAAGCCCTGGGCCCCTGGGGAAGATAAGAGTGAGCCCCTCAACTTAGGAAGATACTCTAATTCTGGAATACACAGGCTGCCTTGGGACCCAGGAGCTGAGTACCTGCTCCATCCTAACCTAATGCAGTCCCACCTGGCTGCACCCAGCTAGGTCTGACTGCGTCTTCCTGGGATCTCAGGGTCTCATGAAGTCAGATTGGCACAGCCATGCCCTCCCCATATCCCTTGACAGCTACAAGCACCTCCCTGGCCTGGGCCCAGCTTGCTCAGTCGTGACCTCCTTTCCTTTGCAGCCCTGCAGCCCACAAACCAAAGGCCTAGGTGGAATGGATTTAGAGTTTGAGTTCATTTTTGGTAGAGATTGACCCTTGGTGTTCCATACTCTGCTACAGAGTAGAGTCATGCCACACTTGCTTTTCCAAGCTCCTTGAAATAATGTTTCTAGCTCCAATTGCTTTGTAGCAAAACCCCACCAAACCAACCCCAGCACTCCCCTCACTTCCCCACCCAGATGGAGGTCAAAATGTAGGGGTCAGGCTCTTCCTGATTCACCTGGGATAGAGGAGACACAGCAGTCAGAGCCTAGAACCCAATGTGATCAGAGGCTCAGGAAACTGGGGACCTCTTAGTACTTCCCATCCACCCTTTCCTGGAGAAGAGATGAAGCCCTATACTTGCTGTCCTCATCATTTTAAGACACTGTCCTCTTGGCCTGGAGGATCAGATCCACAACAGCCTGCAGGGTTTGACTATGCCCATTTTACAGATGAGGAAACCGTCTCCTCAGTGGCTACCCAGCACGGCAGTGGCAGAGATTCATTTTCTGGCTTTCTCTCTCTGCAGTTGTGCTGGTGTCAGCACAAAGCAGACCTTCCCAGAGCTGGAGCACACTCGAGCCCTGTGCCAATCAGCAACATGCAAACCCGAAAGCAGGAGAGTAAGTTGCTCTAAAAGCAGCATCCCTCAAGACATGGAAGACGGGGACACTGGCACACTGGTGGTGCCAATAGCTCACACTAGAGGACTTGTACCCATAGGAAGCCAGAAAGACTGCCCCATAGGTGTGGGGTCTAGGATTAACTGTATGGGGTACACATCTCCCTACACCATCCCCCAGCAGAAATGGAGTTGTGCCTTAAGTGGGACAAGTAAAAATCTGCTCCCCACCTCCTTCTTGGTGGCAGTGGGGTGGAGATCAGGAAATCAGCCTAAGCTAAATTCTCACAGTCATTGATTCGTGCAGTATACAGTGTTGCTCTCTGTGCCAGTCCTGGGCTTGGTCCCCCGGGCACAGAGAAGAAAACTTCATCCTCGTCCTCCAAGTGCCCATGGTTGAGTGGGATGCTCTCCGTCTAGGCTCACCCCACAGTAACCTCCAAGTGCATGGAACACTCCCTCCCAAAGAGCCCGACACTGTCCCAGCCCTCCTTGGTTAGGAGTTCAGGGCCACCTGCTGTCCTGCTTCATTCATTGAAGAACTTCATCCTTATCCCACCTTGCCCAGTTCAGCTCCAGGCAGCAAGCAGCCAGAGTGTGCTTTTGTTATTATTATCATCGTATCCTTTAAAATTTTTTTGATTGACACATAATGACACATAATATTTGTACATATTTGTGAGGTACAATGTGATGTTTTGATTCATATATACATTGGGTGGCGATCAACTCAGGGTAATTAGCATATCCATCACCTTAAACTTTCATCATTTCTTTATGGTGAGTACATTCAGATTCCTCTCTTCTGCCAGCCACTAGCTGGAGGACACTTTGAGATCCAGCCTGCTGACCCCTCTAGTCCAGCCCACTCACCCTCTGCTTCTTCCCCTCTCTCCTCTGTCCACAACTCCCCAAGGAGGCCTCCCCTACCCTCCCTAGCAGCTCTGGAAGAAGCTCTTCTCTCTGCCTGGAGTGACCTTCACTCTGCCCCCATGTCCTTTGGATGGACAGCCCCTTCTCCTCCTGCCTCTTCTGCAGGTCTCCTCTCCTCCCACCGAAACCAGCACAGCTCCCAGCTTCCCTCGTTGAATTCATAGATAGCCCTCTTGTCTTCATTCACAGCAGTGACGATGATGTCATTACAGTCCATGATGATGTCATGCTCTCAGCTGGCCATTTGGGAATGGCCATTTCCCCACTAGAACTAGACTGTGCATCAGGAGAGCATGAGACAGCAGGGACAGGAAGCACATCAGGGATTAATGTAACTGAGTCCAGGTGACAGGTGTAGAAACCCTGAAAGGAAGAAGGAACGGAGGTCTAGGATAAAGATTGCATCGAGAGATGCTCACATGGAGAATTGGCAGGACCCGTGCTCCCACTGGATGGTGTAGGGCAGATGTCGGGAGCACTGATGTCCACATTTTGTGTTAGGCCACAGAGGCACACTGCCAGCAGAGAGGGAAAGGTCAGAGGAGGAGCTGGCTTGGGGCAGTGGTAGATGATGAGTCCCATCATAGAAGGTCAATTTTGAGAAGCCTGAGGGCAGATGTGACGAGGATGTTTACAGAGGCTAATGAAGCCACAGGAGGAAAGTGGCGTTTGTGTTGAGGGGGATGGACCAAATGAAAGGGCATGTTCAGAGGCTTGGCAGGTGGCTGCCCTGCTGCCCAGAGCCCAAGGAACGAGGCCACGTGGCTGCCAGGTGCCCAGCAGGGGACACGTGGGCTGGCCCAGGGCAGAGCCAGCTGGGCAGAGAGGTTCACCTGGTCCCTGGGGGTCTGCCTTCATTCTTGGCTCTCAGCCCCTGCTGCTTCCTCTCCAGGAGCGGCTGTTGTTGGAAGGTGAACTTCTTGGCTCATCCACACTCGATTTCAGCGTCTCAACCCTGGCAGGCAGGTCCTGTGGCTCCCAATTCACAGGGGAGGACAGAAAGCACAGAGGCTTTGCCAAAGCAGCATCAAGAGTAGGGTTTGAAATTCCCTCCCTCACCGTGGCTGTGGACAGGTTGTCCAGCCCCCCCCCCACACACCTATGGGTTTCCTGCCTCCATCAGAGGAGCCCTGGGGGCCACACCCCCACACCATCAGAGCAGCCCCATTTTTAACTGTTTTTTAATTAAATTTCCACTTAAGAACCCATCGTTATTAATGATTTTAAAAAGCATTAATATCTTCATCAGAATTATTACTAAATGCTCTTCAGTTCTGACGTATTATGAATGCAGGTTTAAATGTGTATAATTTTATAGTAGGATGCTTCAAACACAAGGCCAAAAATGCTGAATAATAACAATAAATGCAACTTATTAAGCCTTTCTCAGGTGCCAGGCACCAGAGTGCATGATTTACATACAGTATCTCCCTTAATTATCCCAACAGCCCTATCAGGTTAACACTGTGGCCCCATTTTCAAAAATGACAAAACTGAGGCTCACCGATGTTAGGTAATTTGTTCAAAGTTGTAGAGCAAATAACGTGGAGAAGCTGGCATCCAGCCCGACTCTTGAGCCTGTGCTCTTCAAACGCAAAAACTGCTGGGGGCTGGGGATGTCGCTCAGTGGCAGAGTTCTTGCCTAGCATGTGTGGGGCCTGGGTGCCATCCCCAGCACTGCTAAAAAAAAAAAAAAAAAAAAAAAAAAAAAAAAAAACAAAGACTGCTAGGGGACTAGCTCTTCCCATCCTCTGCCAGGATAGATGGAGAAAAAAAGAATTAACAGCAAGTGAAAATATGTCAGAGCCACTCCTAGGACTTGTGAAGGCGGCTTTTGTTTCTGCTTGGGTGGAAATCTTGCAACTCTGAATCCCATGATCAAGGGGAAACACTCCAAGGCAGCCATCCACACCCCACAGTCCGGTTTCCCTGGAATCCGTGGGAGCCTGGAGCTGGTACCCGCGTACACGCAGCCAAGAACAGAACTCAGCCCCCTGATGTTTATGCAGGAGCACTGGTGACGCGTGGACTTGACAGGGGACCAGAACACTGCCAACGCCCAAATGCGCTTCCGTGAGGGCGACTGTCGTGCAGGGAGCAGCTGGGAGGCTGGGACACCCCCACGCCCAGTCCCCAACTCAGAGAGGAGTGTGCAGCCTCCATTTCCAACTCCAGCCCCTTCACTGAGGAGTTCCTCTGCCTCTGACGATGAAGCAGCATAAGGGATTTCCAGCTGTGGGTTTCCGGCCCCGGCTGTGGATCCTGGCTCTGCCACCTCCTGTCTTAGGAAGGTCTTCACTGAGCCTCAGTTTCTCCATCTCTATGTTAAACTGGGTTCCATGTGAGAAGCAGCACACTGCGCAGTTACAGCTTCAGCTTTTGCCTTTATGATAGCAAGGCTTTTCCTCAAAGAGGCAATGGCACAGGTGGCCCAGGTCTCTGGCAGGTTTGAAGCAAGTCACACCAAGACTTGACCCTGAATATAAAGAGAGGATGCAAATCTTAGCTCAGAAACCTGTGAGTTCCTGAAAAAGTCAGAGTCAGCCATGCCCCTAAAACCAGGAAAGAAGATTGCTGCAGGGGACTCCTTTATCCCTTGCAGCCACACCATCAACCACCCTGCCATTTGACCTCCAAAATAGCTCTCTGGTCCATCCACTCCTGTCCCTCCCTTCCTGCACCCTCATATCTGCACTTACACAGTAGCCTCCTCTGTGGTGTACTGGTCAGGGCAAGCTGAGTTATGCTGCAGTAACAACCAGCCCCAGGTCTCATGAACACTACTAAGATATGTCTCCTGCTCGTGTTTTATGTCCCATGTAGGTTGGCAGGAGGAGGATGCTCATGGTGACTGCTCAGGGGCCCAGGCACATGGAGGCTTCATCCTGATACCAGCCCTCATGATCACCTCAGCTACAGGGAGGGAATGTGGCAGATCTCTCTTTAGCTTTTAAGCTTCAACCAGGAGGGATTTACTGTAAGCACAGTTCACTGGACAGGCTTATATCCGAGGAGAAGGGGAAGAGCAGACTTACCATTTACCTGAAGAGCAGAGTGCCAGGGTTCCCAAGAGCACATTTAGCCATCTCCCCCTATGCATTGTCTTCCCAACCTACTGTCCTCTCTGCAATCAGAACAATCTTCCTAAAGCGCAAATCTGATCATCACACACACACACACACACACACACACACACACACAGCAGCTAGGGATAAAGGCAAAGAGCACTCGTGATGGTTAATGAGGAGGCAGAGGGTGTGGGGAGTTAACTCTGCTCATGCTTCAAGGGGCAGGACCGTTGCCAGACCTGCCTTCCTTTCATTAAGCTCAGAGACTCTGTCATCCTTGACCAAGTGCCACGAAAGCATTTTGGCCACTGGGCTCACCAGAATTAACAAGGAAGGGGGTTTTAAAGGCTGAGGTGTCATTGTGAGATTGTTAACGCTCCATTGGTAGTGTTCGCTCAACAGGGATTGAGCAGTACCTCCTAGGTGCCCTGCCTGTGGCTGCCTGGCACTGGGAGGATGGGGTCAAAGGACCTGCCCTGGAGGAGCTCACCGTCCAGTGATGGGCAGGTGGGAAACAGATAAGGATCAGGCAGTGCCATCGCAGCTGGAGCAAAGGAAAGCGCAGGGGTGGGGGCAAGGGAGTTTACGTGCATCTAATAAGGGCACTTCCCCAGGCTGGAGAGACCAGGAAGGCTCCACAGAGAAAGGGATGGACTCCTCAGACAGGACATGTCAGATAGGAGGGAGGCCAAAACCACCCCCAAAGCCTGTGTGTGGTGCTGCAGAGCCTGGGCCCTGCCCAGGCACAGTGGGGAGTCGCCAGGACTTTGAGCAGGAGGGGGCTATTCCCATCTCTGTTAGGAAGGTCCCTGAAGGGTGGGAAGGAATGGGAGAGAAACCCATCGGGAGGCAGGAGGCCAGTCAAGCAAAGGCTACAGAACCGAGCAGTGACAAGGGCCTGAATTTGGGGAGCACTAAAGGGCCCCCTTTGCTCTCATCCCGAGTCTTTTGAATGCACCATGGAATCCGCTGCTTTGGCTCATTGCTGTGCCACTAAAACCATCTAGAACCCCAGGGGCATTAAAACTGTGCCCCAGCCTGGGTTGGGGCAAAGGTGGGGAGTGTCAAGGTCTCATCCTGTGGGAAGATGTTGCCACCACAGCTTCCTCGCCAGCCATGCACTTGGACAAAGCACTGTTTCAGACTGCATAGTCCACCTGGTTGGCCATCCGGTCAGCCAGCAGAGTAACCCTGCAGTCACTGCAGTTTCACTCAAGAAAGACACAATCCTCACTGGGCAGAGGACACTCAGATGAGTGGAGTTCCCTCTCCACACAGGTAGCTGTGGGGGGTCTGTTTTGGGTTCTTGCTGCTAAATGTCAGAGTCAGAACTTGAACCAGACCTCCCTGCTCTGGGTTGATTGGTCAGTAGACTTTCAGGCTGATTGTTAAATTAAGCAACTTTTATTTTAAAGATGAGATCTTTTTTAATCCTGCAGGGCTAATGCAATCTCTTTCCTTTGGAAAATGAGATAATTATTTTCCAAAAGATACCTCCTGGTTGAACTTTGATTTTCTTCAAATTAGAAAACCCAATTCAGATCTTAAAATCAAAGCCTTTCATAACTGGTTTTAGAAGACTGAAGGGATGAATTTTTAGCAATCTTAGCTGGTATTCCAAAAATCCATCTATAAATGCGGAGAGAGGCCTGGCCTAGCCTGACTTTTCCTCTGTCAGACTTCACAGTGAAATATCACCAACTTTGTTTAAATGCCTTCTGGGCTCTTACGCAGATTTAAGGTAGTGACATTGTTTGGAAGAAGCTGGTCACCTGCAGTTGCTCAGCCTGCCCGGGCCCCCTCATCATGAACCCACTAGTGCCCTTCCATCCTCTTTCCCTTGTCAATGGGCCTTCCCTGCTCTCAGTTATACTAGTTGCCAGCTGGGCTCCCTTTACCTCTGGTCAGAGCTGCGGGCAGCAGGAACTGGCAAAGGGAGGCTGGGTAGAGTTTCAGGAGGAGAGCAAGTACTGTGAGGCTTTAGGTGAGGACAGGTGAGTTATTACATCTGAGAGCTTCCTGGTGGCCAGGGCAAACAGGGAAACAGGCTAGTTAGACTTTCGCTGCCTCATGGGTGAAATGAGCAAGAGTCTTATGTTCTAGGGGTTTGGATGAGAAGGATCCACAGGGAAATGATGCTGACCTTGAGGGCAGAACCCTGCAAATGCAGGGGCCTGCCCCTGTCAGCTGTTCCTGCTGGATCTCAGAGCTTGCTGAGCATACTCAGTGGAGACTAGTAAAACTCAGGAGGCTAGACTGATGGGGTCGAGTAAGGAGGGTCCTGGTGACCAGACAGTGCATGGCACAGCTTGAAGCCTGGCGAATGGAAGCTGTGAGAGTGGTCAGAAGATGCTCCACATCCATCACACACTCAAACAGCAGTTCCTTCATTTATTTTAAATTTTAGAATTGGTAGCACATTCCCACGCCTCAGTATTCAGATACAAGAAAGTATACAGTGACAGTGCCCTTTCCTCTCCTGCTTCATTAGGCAGTCATCATCACCAGTTTCTGTGCAATCTCCCAGAGAGCATATGTATGCAAATATATGCCCAGATATATGCACGTGTACATAATTGTTATACAAATTGTGATATAGTATAAACTCTGTTTTACACCTTGTTTTTCTTACTGTTTAGTGGGGATGATTCCCTGTGAGTATAATGAGATTGTCCTCATTCTTTTTTGCAGTTACATGGTATTCCATTATGTGGCTGTACTATAGTGTTTTTAGAAAGTCTCCTCTTGAAGGATATTTGGATATTTAAGGTCTTTTGCTGTTGCAAACAAAGCTGCAACTAATAAATACTTCTTTGAATAGGTCATTTCTTTTATATATTTTTCTAATTAGTTGTACATGACAGAATGCATTTTGACCCAGCATACATAAATGGAGTATAACTTCTCATTTGTCTGGTCGTACATGATGTTACACAGGTCATGTAATCATACATTGCATAGATCATTTCTAACCAGGTTTTGGGCAGAAGCTGAAGGGCACGTTCAGACTGGAGTTTAGACCTTCATTTAGCAAACATCTGGAGAGGTGGGGGGTAGGGAGGTGAAGAGCAGGCTGCCTGGGGTACAATGATAGATTGGAAGATGTCTGTGCAAGACCAGCCAAGTGTGATGGTCACCAGGACCTGCCTCATCTGTGGCCGTGGCTCCCAGGGCACCGAGTCATATACTGCACATTAAAACAGACCATTCGGCGGGCAGACCTGCTTTGAGGCTGACTCTGCGGGATAGACGGTCACAGGGCTTTTAAGCTCTGGCACTGCAGTTATTTCCCAGGCCCTCTCTTCTCCTGGGGGGCCTAGGCAGGGAGCACCGTGGAGCACAGGATGGCATACAGGGGGCTGCTCCCTAGCAGCAGGCCTCATCCTGGGCGGGATTGCAGGCTGAAGGGACTCATGGCTTGGACCTCACAAGAGACCAGGATCTGGAAAGTCCTGGAACAAAGCAGGGGTCTTGGTGCAGCAAGCAAGGCCCTGGGAGACTGGGACTTGAGAACTTAGGGGCAGAGGTTAGGCAGAAGGAGGTCCTGAGGAGGGCCCCTGACCCCATGTCGGGCACATCAGATGAGACAGAGGTGAGTGGCAGGGCAGGCGGGTCCTTCCTGGATTGTGTGGGGACACCAGCGACCTGGAGAATGATATTGCCATCAAGTAGGCCCTGCAGGAAAGCCTCCCCCCCGTGAAATCCCCACTGGATTCCAAGCGCAGGGGGGTGCAGCCAGACAGGGAAGGCCAGCACTGATGAGCCTGCACTGCATTGCAGAAGCTGTGAGAGTGGCCAGAAGATGCTCCCAGGATAGCCTGCAAGAGCCAGAGGACAGGTGGCTGTCCCTGGGAGCTGGAGTACATGACCGGGATCCTGGATGGAACCAGGCCTCACAACAGTATCTATTTTAAAGAATCCTGTGAGATAGGTTTTATAAAAGGGAACTGTCATGGAAGTAAACACATGTTTTGAAAACCAAGGCTAAATAATAAATTTGAACCCAGGTCTGATGACTGCAAACCCTGGCATAGGCCACAATCCAGGGCTCCAAAGTGAACTCCTAACACCCTCACACCGACAACCAGATTTTCTCCAAAATTGAAAACAAAAAGTTTCCATGGAGGAATAAATTGCAGAAGAAGGTCTTTGACTGCAGGACTGCTCAGTGCCTTCCAGCTCTCTCTGAAGAATCAAGATCTCAATCAAAGCCCATTCTGTTGGGCGTGGTCAAGCACACCTGTAATCCCAGCCACTCAGGAGGCTCAGGCAGGAGGATCACAAGTTCAAAGCCAGCCTCGGCAACTTAGAGGGGCCCTAAGCAACTCAGTGAGACCCTGTCTCAAAATAAAAAATTGAAAGCTCAGTGATAGAGCACCCCTGGGTTCAATCCTCAGTACTGCAAAAAAAAAAAAAAAAAAAAAAAAGTAAATAAATAAATACAAACAATGGAAGAAAAGACCACCACCACCCAGTTCCAACTCATTCCACTGCCCATGCCTGAGGACCAAATTCATGCCACCTACTTTGTGGTCATGCTATTAGCTCTTAATTAGCTGATTAATTAATTAATAATCTGGGCTCGTGCCTTTGGTAATCCATTCATAAACAGGCCAAAGCCTGGTGCCAGGCTTCAGAGGTATTTCTTAGTCAGAAATCATTTCTTTGAGAGGAACATGAGCCCATTCAAAGCAGCCTAAGCAAAATGCTTACCGCAGAAATTACTGGAACCCAAACAGAGAAGGAACCCTCCTGCCCTGCCCTGCCCTGCCCTTGTCCCCATCACTCTAGTGACATTGTCTCCTGTCTGCTCCTTCTCTGAGACGCTCTGCTGCCTTCTTGTCTCTGCCCCACACCTGGAGCTCAGCACACACAGCTGCCCAGTCTGACCTCTCCCTGTCTGCTGCAGAATCCAGGAGCCCCCGGCTGGGTGACTCTGAGGCAGGTTTCCACAGCTGCTCCTGGTGGCTATATCCCCATCTTTGGGTCTCTGAGAAGGTGAGGGGGCAGGAGGAGAAGTGCCTGATCTGGTGCCAAACAGCGCTCCTCCCTCAGGGGCTTTGGGCATTAGGTGACAACGGAACCAGTTGGGGGTGGGTGATTAACACCAGTGCCCCACCTCCACACTCTGCTTTCCTGGGTCTGAGGAGGGGCTCAAGCGTCAGTATTTCTTTGAGTTCACTGATAAGCGGACGATGCAGACTCTCCACTGCAGAGGCAAATATGGCCTGGGTGAGAATGGGCAGGGCTGCCGGAGCCCACGGAAGCCTGCCTAAGCCATGGTGACGGATGTGGGCTAAGAGCTGATTAGGAGGAGCACCTGTGCCCTCTGGCAGCACTTGCCCTGGGGTGTAGATGTTGTCAATCAAGCCAGAAGGTGAACTGGCTTCTTCCAGGAGGCTGAATAATACATCTTGGTCAGCTTAGTGAACGATCAATCACTCAGAGAGTAAAAGGTGTGAAAAGTTTACTTTTCATTACTTACACCACTTGTGTACAGTTGACCGAGGCAAGTGTTACAGTCCTGCGTATTGGGCAGTGAGGAACCAGAGCTCTGGGAGGTGGAAGTTTCTTGGATATTGGCACCAAGGATTGCAGAAACCCAGGCTTATCTTGAGACAAGAGGGGAAGTAGACCCAGCCCAGACTGACATTGGGATGGGGGAGATACCTGAGGTGCAGGTGGAGAGGAAATGGGCAGGAACCAAGACACAAAAAGAGAGAGAAGATAGAGGACCGTGGAACGATCAGGGGGTGGGCCTGATACCTCTCCAGGTTCAAAGAACCACGAGGCAGGTTCCATCTAGAATGTTGGCTCATCCAAGCCCGAGGCATCCTTGCTCCCTTAGAGGGGAGACAGCCTTTCCCTGGGACCCCAGAGTCACCACTGAAGGCAATGACGCCATCTCAAGCACCAATATCTCTCTGCCTTCCATTTTCTCCCAGGGCGGGACCCAATCCAAGCCCCACTGGAGGGTGCAGCTGCCCTCCTGGGGTGGGTACCAGCAGAGGAGGAGAAGGGTTCTGCACACCCCTGGGGAGGGCACACCCTGACCTCCACCTGCTCCTGGGCAGCCATCAGGCATCCATGAAATGGGCACTTCAGACCCTCCACAACTTTGCAACTGGTTTTTTGATGTTGTACCAAGCTTTGCCAAAAATGTCTAGAATGAATTAAAGCCTGGCAGAGCATCGTATTGTTACCCTAAGCCCACGACAGAATGTACCAATCGAGAAGTCACCTGTGTTTTGAATTAGGCTCAGCTCTCCTGTCCAACCAAGGTTGCCAAGGAGAATATTATAAAGATATTAATAAAATAGGACTATAGTGAACATGCAGGGTGCTTGCTAGCTGTTAGGCACTCGTGTTCTCTCAGTCAGCCTCACAGCAGTCATGAAAGGAAGGAGCCCTTCTAATGCCCATTTTAGATGAAGAAACTGAAAGCCATCAAGCTAAGTGCCCACCGTCACCCAGCTAGCAAGTGGCACCAACAATAGCAGTTCTCAAATAACACTGTGCCTAACGCCTTTCATTTGTTGTCATCTAAAACAGAAAGATGAACCTACCCCCCTCCCCCAGTGATTAAGGCCACCTCTTTATTTCAATAGGAAATAAAGTTCCTCCAAATGGAGACATCCTCCCTTTTCCCAGCCCCACGCAGAAATTAAGACTGAAGTAAAGCAGCCAGGGCAGCTCCCAGGGTGGAGGCTAGGTGGGATATGGTATCCTTGGCCCAAAGTGGGTCACAAAACTGGATTGTTCCAACCCTGAGCCTTCTGGGAATTCTCCATTCCCAAGTCCCCCAGGCTACCTAAGCTGTCACCAACCCAGCCTCACGCCTATGGAAGGTCAGAAACAGTTGAACAGAGCCAAATGTGAGCTCACAAGTAGAAGATGCTGGGGGCTGGGGCATTGCTCCAGCCAGGGACCATACAGAGCTTCCTGTGGGGAGGTGACTTGCATGGCCTTCAGGGTGTCTGTGCCAACCCCTGCAGGGGAGTCTTCCGCCTGAGTGATTGTGCTCCAAGAGCATGTCGTGGAGGTTACCTGAGAGTGCCAGAGTATAGTGTAGGAATCTAGGCGGTCATACATGTGGGTTTTACTGTAAAATTCTTGTAACGGGCTGAGGCTGTGGCTCAGTGGTAGAGCACTCACCTAGCATGTGTGAGGCCCTGGGATCGATCCTCAGCACCACATAAAAATAAATAAATACAATAAAGATATTGTGTCCAACTACAACTAAAAAATAAATATTAAAAAAAATTCTTGTAACATTGGTGGAAGCTCAAGATCTTCACCATAAATATTGGCAGGAGGAGGGGAGGGAGTGAGGACCAGGGAACTCGAGGGCCCAATAAGAGTCAATAGAAGGTCCCTCCTCTTTCCCGTTTTCCCCCAATTCTAGCGTTCCCTTACTTTTAAAACCCCAGGACATCCATAACCTTTGCTGTTCTCACACCATCACAAAAATGTCCCTTTTCTCTCACTGTAACAGAATTTGCTTCCCCTGGAGAAGTTTGCCCAACCTCTCCACTCTGTACAGGAAATAGATTGTCACAGAGAAAATTCTGTCACCCACAGTGCCCACCCCCCAGGCTCTGGGTTACTTGGAGTGATTCTACATTGATACTAAAAAAAAAATAAAATAAAAATTACCCCAGATCCCCACTAATTAAAGGCAATCAATTCAAGGTCCTGCCCTCCCTGTGTCCCTGAGAGAAGCAGCCACACCTGGCAGCATGGTGGGCACATGGCCCATGCTCAGGAAGCTTGTTTTGGGGATCATTTTTAATCTTAGTGAGGGTGACAACAGAAGGACCACAGTGTCCTGGGCACCTGAGTGAGATGTCAGAACCTTAGAGTAGGGTGAAGTTTTCAGGGTCTGTTCATTTCCTCTTTCTTCGGCCATTTCTTAGCATTCACTGGGGACCAAGCACAACGTGGTGCTCTGGAGACCCTGGATGAAGCCCACCCAGGTCCTGGCCTTGAGAAGTCCATACTCAGTTGAAGAGCGAGGCTCCAAGGCAGCAGGGAGAAGTCAGTCCTGTGAGTGAGGTAAAGGGGGTGTCCACAGACAGCCCTCACCAGACAGAACCAGGCCAAACCTCAGGTCCAGAAAAAATCCTTCCCCCAATATCTGAATCTCTGGCCTGTGTGTTCAGTGGGGCTCAGAACTTCCAGCCTGTCAGTCACTTTGGGTCTAGATACTGTCTCCAAGGAGGACAGCATCTGCAGGACACCGGCTAGGAGACTGTGGCCTACCTAGAGCAGTGGTTACCCAGATAGAGCAAGGCCACACAGAAGTCAGACAGATAGATGGGTGGACAAGCAACTACCTGTGGGGACATTGGGGAGGCAAAGAGGAAGATGTCTGTGGGGTCCTGCAACAGCCTTCTGCAGCCTCCAGGAGCCCTAGTGCTAGTGTGAGGGCCAGAGGCAAGTGTCATCCCCCGTCAGAAACCAGAGGTCCCTGGTGGTGGGTTCAGGCCTAGAGGTCTCCTTGGCTTGGTTCTCCATGGTTAGATTTCCAAGGGTCAATGTTTCAGGGGGAGGGTTCCTCAAGGGTGTCGGGGAGCCATTTGCTTCTCCTTGAAGCAGGACTAGTTGGGAAGAAGCTTCTAGGAGGTGGGGGCCTCAGCCACGCCCAGGGTAATTCAGGGAAGGAGCCACTCCTGCTGTGAGCCACAATGGGACCATCTAGCCCCGGGATGTCCCCTGGAGGCTCTAAAGGGGCCTAGCCACCCTGCTGTGCCTGTGTGGAGCTGAGCAGACCTGTTTCTGAGTTAGAACCCCATCTGAGGCCACACCACCCTGAACACACCCATGTGGTCTGAGGTAGAATCCTGAGCTTCACCTCCTACAGGCTCCTCTGAGGTAGGGACCCTGCTTTCTTCATCCGTGCATTCTGGAGCCAAGCCCAGGGCAGGAGTCAATGTCCAGGAAGGCTTGTCATCTTTTGTGTTCCATTCCAGCTGTGTGGCCTTCAACAGGTAGTTCGACTTCTCTGAGTTTCAGATTCATCACTCTCAGACAGATAGTGGATGTGGGGGAAAGAATAAGATCATTAAAGATGAGCGTTGGGGTGTTCGTCATCCCTCCAGAGATGGGGAAGCCACCTGCAGCTCTGTTTTTAACCTGCTTCCTTCTCACGGGGGGTGAGGTGCCCACTAGAGCCTTCAAATTCAGTTATTTGAGGCTGTAGCTGACATTTCATTCTATAGCCCCGGTTATCTGTTTCCTAGGAAACCAGGAGAGACACTGACTCTGCAACAAGTCCCTCTCCGGCTTCCCCCACACACATACTCTCTCACACACACACTCACATGCTGGCTGCCACCTAGGACGACAATTAACAGAAATACAATGAATGTCAGCAGAAGCTAAAATTAGTTGGCACACCACCCCTTGAGCTGCTGCTCCCTGCCACCTGGACACTGAGGGAGAGACACCATCTCTGGCACAGTGCCACACTGTGCCTGGCCCTTGGTGCACCCTCCAAATGGTAGGGCCAAGGACCCCTCTTGACACCCTCCCCTTCTCTTTCCTCCCAGCGTCCCCACGGCCTGCAGGACCCAGGAGGCAGCCGCAGGGTGCTCATCTGCCCTCTATCTGACTGAGCCCTCTCCTAGTCACATCTCCACCCTGAGGCTGCCTCTCAGGGCATGACCCACACAATCTGCATGTCTGTCCCCCTTCCCCATCCCTGCCCCCTGAAACCCGTTGTCATCCTGCTAGTGGACCCCAGTTTATGGCACCCCACCCTCCAGTTGCCCAGAGCAGAGACTTGGGAGTGTTCCCTACTCTCTCTTCCCACATGCACTCTAGTGCTCGGCACCTGGGGGCCGCCCTCAGCCATCTGTACTGGATGCATAATGTACCCCTCCTGCTCCCCTAGTCCCCAACATCCCATGGGCTATAACTGGAACCCCCAGTCCTCCAGCCAACTGAAATAGAACTAGGACCAATGTCCCATCCTCTGGGAAGCCCTCTCTGATTTCTCCGGGCTAAATCAGTGGGTGGCTTTCTCTGCGCCCCATGGCTCTTTTTCTTACCTCCAGTACAGTAGTGATCACACTGCATTAATTATAGCAAACATGGAGATAGTGCTTACCAAGTGCCAGGCATTGTTCAAAGAGCTTTATGGGTGTTTAACTCACATAACAATATTGCAGATGCATGTCTATTGTCTGGCTCTTCTACTTCCCTGCGACCTTAGGGGGTGGGCAGGCAGGCCCCATGTTTGACTCAGCTCTAAGTCAGTCATCTGCACCCAACCGAGGTGGCTTTCCGTGGATTTTCATAGGGACTGTGTCTGTTGATTCACCACTCTAACCCCAGGATTCAGAGAAGCGCTTAGTCAGGTTTCATGGAGTGAATTAAATGCAACTGCATTGAATTGGTACCCAATTCCCAAAGGGGATGTTCCCTTGGTATTTTCCCTGCCTTCCCTCCAGCATGCCTGATGGTTTAAAAGGCTTTTTTTGTAATTTGTTGGCAAATAGGGTTTTGTGGGTTTTGCTTCCTTGTTACATCCTAAGCATAGGTTTTGTTACATTGTACAAAAGGCTTTTTAATCAAGAGTATGAAACCACTAAATAGAACAGCATTCCAATAGCCACAATAATGGATCTATGCCTGGCTGATATCGCAGAGAGCGCTTGGCAAAACAGCTAGATTGACAGCAGGAGAAGTCGCTGGTTCGTGGACACCCTGGTGACTGGGCTCTCTTTTTCTTGGCACAGCATTACTTCACGGTGAACTTCACCCATGAGAATCAGAAAGCTTTGGAGCTGAGGACAGAGGATGCAAAGGATTGCGACGAGTGGGTGGCAGCCATCGCTCATGCCAGGTATGTCTCACCCCACTCCCAGGGCAGGAAGCCCCCCACACAACAGTCCAGGCAGAAGAGACCAAATCAAGCACCCTGTTCTTCTGCAAACCCATGCCCCAGACAGAAGAGGCTGCGGAAAAGGAGGAGAGAAGGGTAGAATGACGGCATTTCTTGGCAAGGGCCACCCTTAGGGGCTGAACCCCTGGACCCCAGGAAATGAGAGGCCATCAGGAATGGCACTGCAGCTTCTCACCCTGCTCCACCAGACTAATTCCTATTTAAATGTTAGGGATACCAAGTGTGGTATAGTTTGGTAGAAGGGTTTTCTGGCTACCAAAGTCTCAGGTGTGGAGGTTCTAACCCAGATTCAGCTACTAATTTGCTGTGTGACCATGGACTGGTCCTACTTTCCCCCTGGACCTTGGTTTCCTCATCTAGGTACTGAAATTTTCTACACCTTTCTGAACTTTGATATTCAGGGTTCCTAGACCTACTCCTCCCCGCATTCTCAGCAGTATCCTTTCCCTTTCTGGAGGGAGACTCACTGGGCCCAGGGGTTGGAGGAAGAACAGGCAAATGACAGTATCTGCTACAGTGAATGTGAGGGCTCCAAGCTGGATGAGTCCTTTTTGGGTCCTAGGGAATTGATGGATTTATGGGTGGAGGTGTGGCCCCGGAACCAACAATCCCCTGCCAGAGCTGAGCATGGAGAACCCAGGTTCACCCTCCAGGCAATAGATGCTTCTAGCTCAGTTTAGCGATGGATGCCTTTCTATAAGACTAAGTTCCTGAAGACAGGGACCAGGTATAATTCTTCACATTTTCAGGGACTAATAAAAGCATAGAAATGGTACTCAGCAAACATGGGTTGGAAGAACCCAAAGATGCATGGATGGATGGAGGGTGGATACAAGGCTAGATGTTGAGTTTATATGTGGAAGATGATGATGCATGAATCGAGGATGGATGGATGGAACAGTGGAGGAGTGTTGAAAGTATATGTGGTGATGGATTGATGGACAGAAGGATGGATGGATGGATAGATGGTTGGATGGATGGATGGATCCCAGGACCCCTCTTTGAGTCTTGAATCAGACTAGTTAGCCTTGGAACCAAAAATTATTACAACAGAAACACTTATTATGACCATAGCAATGACCTAAGCCCTGGAATTAGGCCACCTCTATTTCTGTCCTCCAGGAGAGTCCTTTGATATGGAGACCAGAAACTAACACATGAACCAATAAAGGCAGGCCCTGTGCATGGTGCTGGGTAGACCAGAGATGGATACAACTCTGAGGTACCATAGTCTAGTCGGGGAGACATTAGTCCTACGCACAAATAACTCTGGGGTATCAAGGCTGTGTCAAGTACAATACACTACAAGAGAGACACATGAACTCCATCTGCAGGGAAATGAAGGAATCTGGGGAAGGCAGATAGAATAAATCTGACCTGAGTGGAAGACTGGAGAGTGGATTTGATGAGTTTAAATATAAGCATTTAAACCTTTAAGTAAAATGCCTTTTACTTAAAGCAGTAATACAGGAAAGATAACTACAAGGATAATGTAGAAACAAAGTTTAGGTGTTAGAAAGTAGGTGAGGTTGGACAATCAGCTGACATCAGACCATAATTGATCTCTAATATCTTGCTGAGTTGTTTGACCTTTCCTCTGTGAACAATAGGAGCCACTGAGGGTTTTATGTCAGGGGGAGTAACGTAACCAAAGCTATGATTTGAAATAGAAATTGCTTGTGTTGTCAAGGACAGAACTAAGTGAAGAAGAACCCAGATTCAGGGAGAACAATTAAACATCAGTCTCCCCAACATTAATGTAGAACTAATAATAGGGTTGTTTTGAAGGTCAAACATTTCATTTAACTCAAATGGGATCATTTACATCAAGGGACTTTGTAAGTACTGAAGCATTATAGCATTCTAATTTGTTGTGCAATCTGATAACCAGGACTACATTGACAAAGAATATCCATTAATGCAAAAATTTTCTAAAGACAATATCAATACCCATATGATAAAAGGCTAAAATGATAAAGACTTGCAATACCAGTTGCTGGAGAGGGGATGGAACTGTGATAACTCTCCACAGTGCTGAAGAGGGTGTAAAACTGCACAGCCAATTTGGAACATTGTTAAGCAGTCACTTAAAAAGCTAAACATACATCTACACTATTACCCAGCAATTCTACTTCTTGGTATTTATCCAAGAGAAATGAAAAATGTCCACAAAAAGTCTCATATGCAAATGTCCTTAACAGCTTTATGCACAGTAGTCCAAAAACTAGAAATAGCCACAGTGTCTATCAACAAGCAAATGTGCAAGCAAACATTGGTACATCCATGCAATGGAATATTGCTGAGCAATAAAAAGGAGTCAAATAAAGTTAAGTACAGTGAAACAGGTGAATTTAAAAGTCAATATGCTGAATGAGTATAGCATAATAGTACAAGCTATAATAGTACAATATGATTCCAGTTATATAAAATTCTGTATGAGGCAAAACTATCCATGGATGATGGAAATCAGAACAGTAGTTTCTTCAGGGATAGGGACTCACTAGGGAGGGATTTAATAGGACTTTCTGGGGTGGTGGAAATTTTTGTTATCTTGATGAGGGTCTATAAATTCATCAAAATTAATCAAATTGTGTAGTTAAGATCTATTCTTTTCACCTGGCACTGTGGCTCATGCCTGTAATCCCAACAGCTCAGAAAAGCAATCTAGAGAGACCCCGTCTCAAAATTTATAAAAAATAAAAAAGAGGTGGGGATGTGGCTCAATAGTTAAGCACCCATGGGTTCAATCCCCAGTACCAAAAAAACAAAACAAAACAAAAAAACTATGCTTTTCACAACATGCATATTAAACTACAAATATTTAAACAATGATATGTGATACGATATGATTTATTTAGAAAGAGAATATTTCTATTTTCTATTGCTGCATAACAAGTCACCACGAGCTTAGCAACTTCAAACAATGTCCTTTCATTATGTCACAGTTCTTTGGATCAGAAGTCAGGACTTGGCCAAAGTCTCTGCCTTGGACCTTGAGAGACTGAAATCACGGAGTTGCTGGCTGAGCTCCTGTTTGGAGGCTCAGAGAAGAATACACTCCCAGCCTTCTCCTTGTTGTTGGCAGGATTTGGTCCCTCGTGGTGGTAGGACTGAAGTGCCTGTTTCCTTGCTGGCTGTAAGCCAAGATGGATCTCAGCAAATAGAGGCCACCCACATTCCTCACCACATGGTCCCCTCCACCCTCAAGCCAAAGATTCTTCAGCCTGATTTCTCCCCCTAGTCAGACAAAGCTCCTCATTTTCAAGGACTTGTGTAATTAGGTGTGCCACCTGGATAATCTCCCTATCTTATGTCACCTGTGCCATATCAATATGACCTAGTGACAGTAGGCTCATGTCAAAGTAGGCTCTAGTAAAAGCCACTCCACTCATGCAGGACAGGTAAACTGGGCAGGGCCAGAAGTCTTAGGATCCTGCCTGCCACTGATAGAGGACAGTCATTTTTAAAGCAAGTCACTAAATTGAAAACTGGCTCCAAGCAGCCAATGGAATAATAACAAACCACCTGACCTGCAAGGCCAGTCTGGGCCTCCAGCAGCCCATCTGTACAGTGTGTCCCCAGCACAGTCCTCGAGAATCTACAAAATGCTACACAAAGAGTGTCATATGTTCCTTACAACAGCCCAGAGGGAGGGTCCATCGGTCCACAGACAGTTGAGACACAGTGTCGCCTGGGCCTGGGGATCTGCCTGAGTGGGAGATGCCGTGCCACAGATCCTGACTCACAGCTGAGGGCTCTGTGACTCCCAGGTAAGGCAGATTCCACCCAAACCAGAAGCCTGCCCTCCCCGAAAAGGAGCAGCTGGGCAAAGGGACACACCTACCTCTGAACAGAAACCTCTCTGTACTCTGCATCTTTTGGAAGCTGCAGGGGGAGGTGCGAGTGGCTGGGCAGATTGTTGGTCTTTGCTTGCCAAGTCCTAGAGCCTGGGCCAGCCCACTGGCCTCAGAGGAGGATCTCCCACTGAGACTGGGGAAGGCATAATGATGGTCACTGAGAAGGGAAACTGAGTCACCTTCCCTGGACTACTTTTCGGCCAACCTGGCCGGGCTGAGGCCTCTTGGGCAGCACCTGGGGCAACATTAGCCTTCCTGCTGTATCCTGTGTGTGTGTGTGTGTGTGTGTGTGAGAGAGAGAGAGAGAGAGAGAGAGAGGAGGCACTGGCTCTCTTCCACAGTATTTTTACATACTCCCAATTTAGTTTTTATTTACATAGACTTAATAGACACATTCTATGCACAAAAATAAGCACGGTAGGGTATTAATATTATGTAGAGACACAATGTTCTCTCACACTGCATGTATATCATTCGAGTATTATGGGATGCCTCTGTGGCGCACGTGTGTGTGTGTGTGTGTGTGTGTGTGTGTGTGTGTAGATTTATAAAATGGAATGCGTTTCATAGTCTGCATTTCAGCAAGGAACTAGATCCCGAACCAGGCCACCTGGTAGGGGAGGGCACAGAGCCAGTGCCAGCTTTGACGCCGACCCACTGTTGTTTGGGGCAAGTTGCTTCCCTTCTCTGGGCCTCCGTTTCCTCATTTATCACATGAGGCCATTCCAACGGCCCTTCATGATCCCTGAGTTCCTGTCTAGCTCTGAGAGTCCGTGAGTCCGTAAGGACAGTGCTTGCAGAAGGAGGCACCCAGTGGCTCCTCATGGATGTTGGGAGGGAGGATGAGAGGGGGAGGGAAGGATGAGGTCAGGGTGGGGCAAGAGGACCACGCTGCAGAGGAGGCTTCTCCTACTGAAGCTCAACAAGGTGTCATTAGTAGGATCTAGGCTAATGAAGCAGGTTTCCATGCTCAGGTCAGGGAGGCTGGCAGCAGGGAAACAGACTCCTTGTTCTCTGCTGAATTTCATTTGCAAGTAGAGACAATTAAGTCTCTTGGGCAGCTGGAAAAAAATTTTAAAAGCTGGTCTTCATTTTCCTAAGAGGAGCACAAAACTCCCCATATTAACCAGATAGTACTGTAATCCCAAGAATTGTCTCTCACAGCTGTTACTTATCTCTAGGGGGTGGTGTGACAAGAAGAGGGGTTTGCCTTTCAGATCAGGTTTCTCCCTCAGGTTCCTGCCCAGGCCCACTTCTAGGTCTTTGCACCAGGTGTCCTTGGCCTGGGGATCCACGCCTTCCTCCTCTCCGGGGTGCAGCTGCAGCTCTCCCCCACCCCTCCCCTCTCCCACAGAAAGCACCTGCTGACACCACCAGGGGACAGGACTCTGCAGCTGCCCTGGCCCCGTCACCACCTTGGTGCAGCACTTTTATTGTAAAATTGCTTCCCACCAAGACCCTCCAGGTCTTCACCTCAAACCTGGGGTTTGTAGGGAAGCTATCATTGTCCTGTTTTACCTCAAGAGTCACAGAGGCTTAGTGAGCTTATGTGACAGGCTCCCCGTGTGCAGCAAAGACCAGCCTCCCTCCCCTGGCCCCCACTCACTAGCCGTGTCCAGGGTAGCTGGACAGTAGTGTGGGAAAGTGCCCTCAATTGGCAGATAGGAGACAGAGGGGCCCAGTTCCTGCAAGTGCTGGGGGAAATGCCAGACGGGGAGGGGAAGAGACAGTGGGGACACGGAGGCCCTCTTTCAACAAAGCAGGAGTCAGGGAGGCCCAGGACAGCTTGGTGGTGCCCTAAGAGGGGAGCTACCTGAACCTTTTTTGTGTGCTGAGAGGGTTACATGGAGCAGGACGGTTGCTAACACAAGGGGGGCAGGAAGCATGGGAAGGCAGAGACCTGACACAGGGGCTTGAGGGGCCCTGACGGGCATGCACAGGGAAGAGGGGAGCTCCTCACCATTGAGAAGGGAGATACGGGGCTGTGCTGGGGCAGGGGAGAGAAGGTGGGAAGGGGTGGCTCTGAGGTAGAGGTGGGCTGGAGCACACAGGGAGTAGGAGTGTGGGGAGCTGCAAATGCAGAATCTCACGACTCCAGGCCTCCTGGATAGAAAGAGGAAGACAGAGAGCCTCAGCCCCAGACCTGTTAGGCCACAAGAGCTCAAAACCTTCCTTCCCAATCAGAAAACACACTTGCCATCATTATACAAAATTCATGTATGAAGACGTGAATTGGTGTCAACATATCTTATATACAAACAGAGATTCGATAAATTGTGGTATAAAGGTATATTAAGAATTGAAATATAAAAAAAATATGAATGTAATGCACTCCTCTATTGTGATGTATGTTAAGAAATAAAAAAATAAAATAAAATAAAACACACTTGCCTTTCAAGGCCCCTGGCTTTGGCCCTGTGGACAGACACCTCCCCCAGGATATTGAGGTCCCCTTCTCAGAGTCTTCTCTCACCTTCTTTACTGGAATCAGAGTCCTCCCCAGCTCTGACACCCTCAAATGGCCCCACTGATGCTGTGGGCATCAGAGAGAGGGCCAAGGCTGGAACATAGTGGACCAGGCTCTCTCCTTAGGGGCCTGGTGACCTTACACAAGCCATGACACCTCTGACCTTCCAAGTCCCCCACCTCCACCTCTGTTCTAATGCTCTACACATCTAAAGTCTGCTATTTATACAAATTATGAGACATTTCTTCCACCCTCTGCTTATCCTTTGGGGAGTCCTCTGATCTGGCAACACCTAACTACCCAGCCCTGTTACAAGTTACCCCTAACACAAGTCTTTCACCCAGAGTTGCCCTCTGAAGTGTGTGTGTCCAGTGCACTGGGCTTGGAGTCAAAGCCTGGGTTTATCCTCCCTGGGGTGACCTCCTCCTCCAATGAGGACTTACCTGATTGCAAGTCCTCATTGCTGCCCCCCTCATCGATCCAACAGCACTAGCAGCCTGGGACTCAAAATTTGGCAGTCATGTGCACTGTGTAGGTTGTTCAGATGTCCCCAAACAGTGAAAAGTATGTGCCTGACTCTCCTGCAAAGCTTAATATCCATCCCCCAAGCATTTCTTCCACTGAGAGCCTTTTAAGGAAAAGACACTGTACCCCAGGGGTATAGGAGCAAGCAACACAGATATGGCCCCTGCCACCCATCATGTGGCCAGGAGCCCAGGTGCTGAGGAAACACCATGCATTGCCTGGTGGCCACCAGGGAAGGCTTCCTGGGGATAGCATTTCACCTGGGACCAGAACCAGCCTATGGAAGAGGATGGAGCTAACCCAGCGAGGAAGGAGGGAGAGACAGGTTAAGACAGGCCTCCCAGTGCAAAGCTCCCAAAGTGGAGGCTGTGTGTGTGCTCCTTCTCCAGACACCTGGAGTGACTGGGGTTTGCAAGGGGCTGGAGCAATCACCAGGGCACAGGGAGGCAGCATCTTACCTTCTGTGTCCCTCCGTCCACAGCTACAGGACTCTGGCCACCGAGCATGAGGCACTGATGCAGAAGTACCTGCACCTGCTGCAGATCGTCGAGACAGAAAAGACGGTGGCCAAGCAGCTTCGCCAGCAGATCGAGGACGGCGAGATCGAGATAGAGCGGCTGAAAGCAGAGGTGACTGCGGGCTTGGGGATCTGAGGGGGCTGGCCAGGGCCCAGGCTCCTGCAGGAAGGGGGCGAATGATGGGAGCAGGACTGGCTGCAGCCACTGAATGTGAAAGATGGCCATGCTGCCCAGTGGAAAGGTCCTGCGGTCAGCCTGGGTTCACGTTCCACCCCTGCCACTTACCAAGTGCCATCTGGAGCAAGTCCTCCTACTTCCTAGTTCCTCATCTGTAAAACAAGGTCTTTCATATTTACCTGACAAGGGGATGAGGACTGAGTGAGCTCAGGTATAGGCAAGTTCCTAGACTGTGCTGGAACCACAGTGGCTAAGCATTCTGCACCAACAGCCCAGGATTATGGAGAGCACAGGGTCCTTAGTAGGTCATTAGTATGCACTAGGAGCTCAGCCCCAAGGTGGCCCCTTCTCATGCCTGCCATGAGACTCACCAGGCAGCAGTGGCCCTGCTGTGGCAGATGCACCCCTGGAGTCCAGCTACTGGCTGTGTGGTCAGCAAGGAGGCAGCTTGCCTCTCATCTGGAGCCAGCTGCAAATGCAAAATCTCACCACCCCAGGCCTCCTGGATTTAACCAACATCCCGGGGGATCCTTTTTACATTAATTTTGGGGACACACTGGCTCTTGGTCAGTGACCTCTCTAATGGTCCCCCCATCACTGAATAATCTATTGCCCTCTTACCCCCTCACCTTCCCAGAATGCTTAGAACCATCTGGACATATCACATAAGGACCCACCTCCTCGGTCCTCTGAGTTATCCACCTAATGCAGGGTGTCCACTGGATCCCACCCTCACCTATACCCAGGCCCCCTCAGATGAGACACGAGCCTCCCCCTGCTGGCTCCATTATCTGCTTCCCTGGTCTGAGAGTAGCAGAGATCCTAAAACCCAGGATGGGGCTTAGCAGCCAAGAACCCATCCAGGGAGGCAAGAGGGCAGTGAGAGGCAGGAACCTGAGCCGAGGCTCTGAGCCTCCAGGGTGTGTCATAGTCCCAACAGGCTCCTCTTACAAGACATAGTTCAAAGAGGAAATTAACAAGAATTCCAAAATGTCAAAAGCAGAGCTTGAAGCCCCAAACAGACCTACCAAGTACAGAGCTTTCTGTGCATGAGACCCCATCACATGCCAGTGGAACCAGTTCTTGAATGCTCAAAAACCTAAAGCCACCAATTCTTCCTTGCCCCGCAGGAACAAAGCTCTGAACTAGTAATAACATCAACTTGGAACTTCATGTTCAAAAAAAATTTTAGGTTCAACACACCTTCTCTAGCCCAGCAGCAGATACTGTCAGACCTCCTTCATCTGTCCCCACAGCCATTCCTATAGGACCAGTCAGTCACCACGTTTCACAGGGGGAACCAGGCTCAGACAGCACGACTCACCTGTCCAGTCTCACTCAGCTAGGAAGCAACAGACCCAGACCCAGGACCCAGGTCTCCTGCCTGCCTGTTTCCCCACTCTACCTAGAACCTCTGGCCCCCCACTGCCACCACCACCACCCAACCCACCCCTCGTACTCTCAGAACCTAGCTCAGCACGGCCCCTCTCAACCCACCTGGTTCATTCTGGAATCAGTTCCTCTCTGTAGAGAATCTTTGGAATCTATCCTAGCCCCACACAGATCCTGAATCCAAACTGACTCCCGTAAGGGATCAGGGAAGGAGTGTGGCCCCAGCACCCAATTACTAGCTTTGTGACTGAGGGAGTCCAGTATCATTTTTGGTTCCCTCTCTCACTGAGTCTCACCCTCTTCCCCAAGCCCCTCCTCTATAGTCACTCAGGCAGTAGCCAGCACTCCACAGCTGTCTCCTTGCCTCCTGGCCTTTGCACATGCCGGTGCTTCTGTTTGGAATGCCCTTCTCCTCCCCACAGTTCCCACCTGGTGAAATCCTAAGTTCAAGCACTCCTCCTGGGGGACTCCAGACCCAGAGCATGCTCTCTGCCGTCTCTCCCTGGGCTTTCCCAAACTCTGCACACAGCACTAGAACTGGCCCCATGTGTGTCTGTCCCTCCACCCACTGGGAGGGAACTCCTTGAGGGCCGGGCAGTGTCCTTTAACACTTCTGTTTTGCCTGGCACATAGTAGATAAGGGCTTGATGAGTAAGTGGGTTCCTACCCTGTGGCAGGCACCAAGGATATGGAAGTTTCAGCCTCTCAGGTCTGTTGTGGTAGGGTGTGACCAGTGCCATAACAGCCATGGTGCAAGATGGTGAGAGTTCTGGGTAGGTGATCTCTCCAGTGAGAGAGGGAATGAAAATGATATGGACTCCCTCGGTCACAAAGCTAGTAATTGGTGCTGGGGCCTCACTCCTTCCCTGATTCCTTACGGGAGTCAGTTTGGACTCAGGAAGTGAGTCATTTTGGAGCCTGGGAGGGTGTGGGTCATGCCATGCAGATCCTGGAAAGGTTTCAGGGGGTTACAGGCCAGAGAAGGGCTACAGGTGTAAAGGGCCTATCTGGTGCTAGGGAACAGAAAATAGGACAATCAGGAGAGTGTGTGTGTGTGTGTGTGTGTGTGTGTGTGTGTGTGTGCGTGCGTGCGTGCATCTTGCCTCAAAGTGGCAGCAGAGGCCCATTTGCTGGGAATTTGGAGCAATACTTCCAACTGAGTGCACTGCACTACCCTGCCAGGCAAAAGAGGTTTTAAAAGATGGCTTTGAAAGAAAGCCCATACTGATAAAGCTATCCGACTGTAGTCTCCCTCTCCCCCCACCTCTCTCTTTTTGTGCCTCTCTATCTTCTTCCTCCCCTCAGAGACCAGGACACAGACCAAAGGAGCTTCAGTCATCAAGAAATTCACTGTTCAAGCCAGGCGTGGTGGTGCTTGCCTGTTATCCCAGCAGCTCAGGAGGCAGAGGCAGGAGGATCACGAGTTTAAAGGAAGTTTAGCGAGGCACTAAGCAACTCAGTGAGACCCTGCCTCTAATAAAATACAAAATAAGGCTGAGGATGTGGCTCAGTGGTAGAGTGCTCCTGAGTTCAATCCCCAGTACCCCCCGCCCCAGTGCATGTACAAATTTGTAACAACAAATTTCAATATGAGGTATAATTATAATGCACCAATCTTTTAAAAAAAATAAGCAAAACAAGAAAGAAATTCATTGGCCACTCAATGGGGGGAAAGATCGTGGCAAATGACACATGACAAGTCTCGCATTTCACTGGACAAAGCAAGTCACATGACTAGACTCAATTTCAAGAGATCTCAGAGAAACAATCCTGCCATGTGCATGAAGCAAACTAGAGGATCCACCAAAGACCTAGTGGCTACTCAATGGTGGCTCCTCCTTCAGTCCCCAGCCCTGTGACACAGGCTGCTGTATGGCACAGACTGTGAAATCTTTAGATACAATGGCATTCCTCTGCTAAAACAGAAAGCAACTTTAGAATGAGTGGAAGACATCCCTGCCCTCATGCCACCCAGTCTTTTCTGCTAAGGCAATTTCCCACTGACCTTGGTCTCCATATTCAACATGCCATTTAGTCAACATTGTTCATATTCTCTTTCTCTACTGAGACCTTCATCTATATCCAGAGATGTACTGCAGCCAGCTCAGACCAGCTTGCAAGAGTCAATTGGTAAATCTTCAAGAATTTTGCTAGCTGGTTATCTGAGCTTTGATAGCTTGCAGTGGGCAAGGTAAGAGCGTTTTCACCATGGGAATTGGCAAATGCTGCCCATCAGAGTTTTTCATCCAAGGACAAACATTTGTCTGCCTCTTTTTTCATGATCAGATATACAAATGCAGGACCCAGAACAAAATGAAAATGTGAGGCGCTGGTGAATCTCAAGACAATAATAGCAAAAGTATAAACTAGACATGGGGCAAATGCACAGGTCACTCATTCATGAAGCCAGCCTGTCTATGCCCACTCCAATCTGTGGTGCCTTCCCCAGCCACTCCCTCTGTAGGTAACAGGAGATGGTGCCCACACACCTGTCACTTGATCAAGTAAAATAATCCAGCTTTGTCTCAGACTCTTCTCTTCCATGTGAACAATCCTTGTAGACCTTCACTTTTTCCACCAAGCTCAGAAAGAAATCATCTAAAACAAAGGAGACAGGTACCTCTGAGAATCCCTCCTCCCCTGGAATGCCCAGTTTGGCACTGTTTCGTTTTGAATAGCTGTTTTCTCCTATTTATGATTGAAGTAAATTTGGAGCGCTAAGACAGGCCCTAAAGACAGGATAGAAGTTTACAGATAGTCATAATATTTTATAGTCATATAAGTACTCAGACTCCTAGAAGGTCGATTCTGGAAGGAACTGCAGAGATCTTATCTTTAAGGTTGGAAATAAAAACAACCTCGGAATCAAACAAAATTTAACATGGAACATCAATATGTATAATAGGTGAAGGAGAAAACCACTCTGGGGAAATAGGGGAGAGGGGCCATGACCCCTCCCCAGCCAGCACCTTCCTCAGCAATGCCAACCCTCCAGAGTTTGGGTCCTGCTTCTCATCTCCTGTCCAGCCCACCCTGCATTCACATCTCCTATCCTGGCACATGACCCCCTATCACACCCTGTGCCCCTGGATACAGCATTTCCTCTCTCCAAATTCCCTCCCTCCCATAGACTACCTTTTGGAATTAACTGTACTTCAAAAGCTCCTCTGGAAAGTCACTGGAAAGCCCTGGCCACTTCCAGGGTGAGGCCCTCTCACAGCAGTTCTGGCCCTACCTTGTTGGATTATAAATTACCCCTGTGGCTGGGTGTAGTGCTGTACACCTGTAATACCAGTGACTCAGGAGGCTGAGGCAGGAGGATCTCAGGTTCAAAGAGAGCAACTTAGCAAGGCTCTGAGCAACTTAGAGAGACCCTATCTCAAAATAAATAAATAAAAGGACTGGGGATATAGCTTAATGGCAAAGCACCACTGGGTTAAATCCCCTGTTCTCCCCAGAAACAGAGAAGAAGTTTACCTCTGTGGATGTCTGACCCTCTTCTTAGAGCTGGGAACACTTCCAGGGAAGGGATCTGACTTATCCACATCCAGCTCCTTGTCACCCCAGGGCGCAGCAACAGCACCCAACACAGAGAGCATCAGGTGTGCTGATGAGGTTGGCACAGAGTAGAGATGGGATCCTCTTGGGCTTGGAAGGGACCAGGGACCAGCAAGAAGGAAGGAGGGAGAGCTGAGTTGTGTGGCAGCTGTTTGAAAAGCAGGAAATGCATCAGTCTTTAGTAAAACCTGGGTCACTAACAAAAAGAAACAAATCTGGTCATTCCACCATCAAGTACACGCTGACTGAACTCATTGTGGTTTAAAGAATGCACCTCCAGGGAGGGGGACAGGGTGGGGCACGGGCCAATGCACAGTGCCTAATGGTGGGTGACAAGCCAGGGTTTGCCTGATGGGCAAAGAAAGACAGTCTGCAGGGGCCGGTTGGTGGGTGGGAAGGGGCTGGTGGAGACACCAGGCACTGAGCTAAGTGAGAAGCCAGGCAGCCAGAGACCGGCAGAGAGCCAAAGGTCCAGTCCCCCATGACCATCACTGACAAGCATCATCGAGGGCTTGGAGGTCAACCCAACAAACCATGGGAGGGTCCAGAGCAAATCTATTTCCAGAAGGGCCTCCCAGGGTTAGAGAAAGGCTGCCTCCTGGAGTGGCCTGCGGCTGCCACTGCATCCCCATACCGGCTCCTGGCAGGGGTGGGTTATAGCCCAAGACTTTTGCAGGCTCCCCCAGCTTCTCACCTTCTGGAGCTTCACCCTTCCAGCCGGATCCTTAAATAAAGACCCGAAAGCTGCCAGTGTCACTGGAGCAGGTAACATAGTGTTCGACCTTATTGCATCTATTTTTTTGCCCTGGTCCCCACTGAGTAGATCCCAGGAATTGTCTCTCTGCAAGAAAAGCAGCATCCGTTTTAAATACAGACTACCCGCCCATCCCCCACCGCGCGCGCGCGCGCGCGCGCGCGCGCACACACACACACACCTAAAGAGTGTGTGGCGCCCTAAAGAGAAAACAGGTGCTATGTGCAAATCCCAAAACTGGCAAAGAAAGCAGACCAGCCTGGGGGTGAGAACCTCGGGCCCAGGTGAAGGTGTTGACCAGGTGTGCCGCCTCTCTGAGCTCTCCCAGAGCGTGTGTGTGTGTGTGTGTGTGTGTGTGTGTTCCTCAGCCCTTTAGAAGACAGATTCAAGAATCAGTTTTTATTTCAACGTACAAATGTTCTCAAAGGATCAGAAAAAGGGCGAGGTGGGGGAGAGCAGGCGAGGAGAGAAAGAACAGAAAGCCCACCTCCACGCTCCACATTTCTCAGTCAGATATTTTCAGCCACTCTCCAAGCCTGGGCTGGGGTAATTTTAGCAACCAGGGAGTGGAGAGCGGGCAACTGTTCCATTTTGCTTTCAAAGTGTGGCATTCACTGGATTGTGAGAGCCCATTCATTCTGTGGTTCAGCGAGTGGCCTTGAGGGGACACAGCCACGTGTTCTGAAGAGGGAGCAGCGCTGCCGGCTTGGCGACGGTTGTTTGTAGAATCCCCCAGCTGCTATCTTTAGACACGTGGGGCTCAGTTCCTGCCGGGTTTTCCCTTGGTTTGGGGTTTGGTGGCTGCTGTTGCTCAGATTTTTTTCTAAATTCGTGTTGTTATGTAGCTGGTGACTACATGATGAGTGCCTGGCCCCATGCTAGGCACCCAGAGTGCATTAATGAATGAAGCAGATCCAGCCCCCTCCCCACAGAGCTCACAGCTGAGGTGGAAGAGGACCTAGGCAATTTCAGCATCCTGATAGGAAGGGCCAATGTGCTGTGGGAGCACCTGACACAGGACCTGCAGAACTGAGGTGGCTGGAATGAGCCCCACCCAGACAGCTATCTTAAGGGGTAGTCCCAGCAGCCCCTGGTCACAGTGCAGCTCATGGTGCCCAGCTGAGCACAGACTGTGCACCAAAGAGAACTTTAGTTCTGAGAAGTGCTTCAGGGCTGCCCAGGGAGGGGAAAGCTGAGCCAGCCAGGCCATCCCCAAAGCCACCTGCTATGATCTGATTTATACCCAGGTGTGGTTTTTGCTTGGAAAAATAAAGGGACTGTTCAAATGTCCATGGACAGACGAGTACCATCTGTACTGTATTCATTTATTATTCAACCTCAAAAAAGAAGAAATTCTCACACAGGCTACAGGCCGATGAAGCTTGAGGTCATTAACCTAAGTGAAATATGCCACACAAAAATGACAAATAATACATGATTCCAGATATATGAGGTCCCTGCTAGGATCCACACAGAGAAAGGAGGACGGTGGTTGCCAGGGTCTAGGTGAGAGGAGAATAAGGAGCTGCTTTGTAAATGGTACAGAATTTCTGTCTGGAAAGACAAAAGAGTTGTGGAGATGGGTGGTGGCGATGGTCACACATCACGAACGTACTGAATGCCACTAAACTGTACACTTCATTAAAATG
Organism: Urocitellus parryii; assembly: GCF_045843805.1. Classification (NCBI taxonomy): domain Eukaryota; kingdom Metazoa; phylum Chordata; class Mammalia; order Rodentia; family Sciuridae; genus Urocitellus; species Urocitellus parryii. The sequence goes on along the minus strand of NC_135536.1, from coordinate 121,381,653 downwards.
ATCAATTTTGTGTTGCACGTTCTTTGCCACAATAAAAAATTTAGCAATAAATGAACTGATGGTTTGGGAAGTCGGGAGGAGAATCAGCGGATTTAGGCCAAAGTCTGCAGCCCTGGGAGCAGAAGGGCCTTGCCCAAGGTCACTCGGATGACCCCAAACCATGGTGGACAGCACTCACTGTCTTCCAGATGCTTAGGACATGTCAGGTTCCATGACCCAGATGCACAGGGCAGAGGACCCAAGCCACTGTATCACTGGCTCTTGGAAAAGAAGAGGCAGGTGCTCAATTGCCACCATGTGCCCACTGCCCACCTGTCAGTGCCCCTCTCTGCTACGAGCTGACCTGTGTTTCTGTTGCAGATCGCATCCCTGCTCAAGGACAATGAGCGCATCCAGTCCACCCAGACTGTCACCCCCAACGATGAAGACAGCGACATCAAGAAAATCAAGAAGGTCTGTAGAGAGCCAGCCTGGAGTTGGCCATGTCCTACATGTCCCCAGGGCACACCACACACCTTCTCACCTCAGCTCCAAAGACAGAACCAACAGCTCCTGACCCACAAATGACAGCTTGTCAAGCCATTTCCTCCAGTTATTCCTGGGAGGTAGGGTAGTTCAGCTCCATTTTAGAGATAAGAAAACTGAGATTCCACTAGAGGAAGGAGTAGGTGGAGCCAGGACCAGAACCAAGGCCTTGAGAGTCCCAACTAAGAGCTTTCCTCCAACTGCAAGGCAGCCTTGCTGATTCCCCCAGGCCACCTCTCCATAGTCATTCTCTTGCATGCTCCCTACTATCACCCACACACCACCTCTCTCAACTGCTCTACAGACTCAACAGGAAGCCTGACTTTTATAGGACCCACAGTGGGCCCCACTGCTTTGACCCTATTAGTGCTCACAGGGTTAGACAAATTGGGAGATACCAAGGATCAACCAGTGGCCAGGGAGGTGACAGACTGGCACAGGAAAGGAGCACGGCTTGTGTTTGAGCTCTACAGACTCAGGATAGGGGAGCCTGACTCACCTTAGGAGAACAAATGAAACCAGAGACGTCTGTTTTTGAGAGTGCAAAAGGACCCAATGCCACCTAGACCAGAAATTGCAATAGACGTCCCACAAGCCAAGTTCAGCTAGTGCTTTAAAAGCTAAATACCTCACACAAAAATCTGAATTTCTGTTTTCTCAAAAATAGCGGTCCAGGTGCAATGGCACACCCCTGTAATCCCAGCAGCTTGGGAGGCTGAGGCAGAAGGATCACGAGTTCAAAGCCATCCTCAGCAATAGCAAGGCTCTAAGCAACTCAGTGAGACCCTGTCTCTAAAGAAAATACACTGGGATGTGGCTCAGTGGTCGAGTGCCTCTAAGTTCAATCCCCGGTACCAAAAAAAAAAAAGAAAGAAAGAAAAATAGCCGATGTTCATTAGCCACTTTCTATGTGCTACATACTATTTTAGGAGCTTGGTGCAGATTAAGTGGACCTTCATTAAAAGCCTCCTAGATTTTATTATTATCTCCATTTCATTCTTGGAACATCTGAGACACAGAGAGCAAAGTAACTTGCTCAACTTGACACAGCAAAGTCTTTCCAGAACAACGTTCAAACCCTGGCCACCAGCCCCAGAGCCCACACCCCCAGTCACCATGACTAGGATATACTGCCTCCTGAAAATACAGGAGGTCTAGCAGTCCCAGACTGCCTCTCATACATGGGGACAGGCAGGAAGAGCTGCCCCAACACATCCCTGCCCAGCTGGCACATGTATCTATCTGCAAGACCTGCCAGACACGAAGGCACTGGGACTTGCTGTCCACGTCTGGGAACATCCCCCCACCCCAGGCAGGGACAGCTGGCTGGCCTTCTCTGCTGTGGCCCCTGGAATGTCTCAGCTCACCCTTTCCCTTTGAGCAGCCTTTCTTATCGGGCACCAGCTGAGACCCACCTCCCCATGCTGTGTTCACCCTCTGCGAGCCTCCAGCCACCAGCCCCTCCCTCTGCCCCTCAGTCCTTCCAGTCTTCAGAGGTAGCTGCTGGGCTGAGTCAGGCTGGTCTCAAGAGCACACAGCCCACCTAGTTGGCAGTTCTGCACCCGTACAACCTGGCCTGTAATTCATGGCCAGTGTCCTTTCAGAAGAGAATGCCTAGTGCCCTTGCTCTAGCTACCCTGTGTCCCTCCCTCTGTGGATCATGAACTTCCCATGAATTTCCACGGAAATGGCAGGGAGCTAGGTGCCCCCTGGATTGGAAGCCTGTATACCTTAAACAACTGTTCTCATGGGTGTGGGTGTGTGTAAATGAGTCAAGTTTTTTAAGCTCCTGCCAACAGGAGGCCACTCCACACAGCTTGACTTCAAAGCCACTGAGTCCAGTGTCTGTGCTCATCTCCCTCCTGAGTTAGAAGAACCTCCAGGCAGGCACCAGGGCTTAAAAGCCACTGCTGAGGCCCAAGCACCAGAGTAACTAATTTGCCATGTTGTGTTCCATTGATAATCACCTTGTCTCCAGACATGCTCCAATTGAAACCTCCGGGCTTTCAGGTGAGTCATTATGCAAGATAAGGTCCAGGCACAGCCTGGCAACCTTCTGTCCTCAAGCCACCTCCCATATGGAGACTCCGGGCCACATTTTTCCTCCTTCATCAGGTTTCTCTAAAGCAACCCAAGAATCTTGTTAAAATGCAAAGGTCTGAGGCAGGACCCAAGAATCTGCATTTGTGAGCAAATCTCCAGAGATGCTGGCCCAGTCTATGGTCCACATTAGTCCAGCCATCATCTCTTCAGCTCCACTTTACAGATAGGAAAATTGGCTCCTGGGGACTGTTCACCATGCTCAGCGTCATGCAGGAAGCAAAGGCAGGCCTGGCCCATGTCTGAGCTCTTGTCCCCATACCTCCAGCAAAGGGGATGACAATGACCTTGGTCATTGCCCTTGAAGTGCTCAGGACCTGGAAGGACAAGAATGATCAAGATTGTCTAACAGGAGCCCCTCCCCACTGGTCTCCACACCCAGGTACAGAGCTTCCTGCGGGGCTGGCTGTGCCGGCGGAAGTGGAAGACGATCATCCAGGACTACATCCGGTCGCCCCATGCCGACAGCATGCGCAAGAGGAACCAGGTGGTGTTCAGCATGCTGGAGGCCGAGGCTGAATACGTGCAGCAGCTGCACATCCTCGTGAACAACTTCCTGCGTCCTCTGCGCATGGCCGCGAGTTCCAAGAAGCCCCCCATCACCCATGACGACGTGAGCAGCATCTTCCTGAACAGGTGAGCACCCCCACAATGGGCCAAAAAGAGAAAAAGGAGACTAACAAGCATTGGTCCCAGATGCTAAGCCAAACTTGACACAAGCCCTCACCAAAAGCCCTCCAGTTCCCACCAAAGGCAGATGAGGAAACTGAGGCCCAGAGAGGAAGGAAGTGGCCCAAAGTCTTGTGGCTGGAAGACAATAGCCCCAAGAATTTGGGGGCCTGGGACAGGAGTTCAAATGGAGAAGGGCCTTGTATAGTATATGTCTAAACTAGTGGCTATCAACTGGGGCAGTTTGCTCCCCAGGAGACACTCAGAAGAGTTGTTTTAAAAATATATCTTTATTTTATTTATTTATTTTTATGTGGTGCTGAGGATCAAACCCAGCATCTTGCACGTGCTTGGCAAGTGCTCTACCGATAAGCTACAACCCCAGCCCAGGAGAAGTATTTTTAATTGTCACAAATTGGGGAAGTTTTCTACTGGCATCTAATGAGTAATGGCCAAAGAGTGCTCCTAAACATCCTATTAATGCACAAGATGGGACCCCACAGCTAAGAATCACTCCACCCAAAATTGTGCCATAGTTAAGAAGCCTTGGATTCAATGTTCAAGAACTATTGGCTTACTCCAGTTTGTGTTGCTATAAAAAATACCTGAGGCAGAATACTTATTTTTTTAAAAAAAGTAGTTTGGTTTCACTCATGGTTTTGGAAGACTAACAGCTCAGTAACAACACTGGTTTCTGGTGAGGACTTCATGGTGATGATCCCACCTAGAAAGTGCATGTGTAAAAGAGTGGTGTCACATGGTGACAGGAAGCAAGAGACAGGGAGAGGCCAGGCTCACTCTCTTATGACAACCCACTCTGGTGGTAGCTAATCAACTTTTGGGAGACCACCTCACTCTAAGAAACCGGCATTAATCCCTTCACCACCCAGTCATTGGGGTGGAGCAGGGACATGAATGAGGTATCATGTTGAGAGCCACTGGGGAATGTTTGAAAGGTGGTGCCAGCGAACCATTGAGATGATGATTTGAGTTAAGCTATATATAATTGCTGTGATACTGGATTGATTGTATTGTATATTTGACCTTTACTGTCGGGCAGTGGGACGGTTCTTGCTGCCTCGGCGCCCGCTACTTTGGAGTTCTCCTGGGGATTCCTGGAGAGTTCCCATTGGTTGGGGAAGTGCCGGAGGAGGGATTTCCGGTGTGGGGAGTTTCTGGAAGGGTCGCGTGGGTGGCGTTGGCGGAAAAAAGCGGGAGTGCAGTGCCGGTGAGAGTTGAAATAAAGTAGTTGCTGTTTGAACCTACAAGGCTCTGTGGCGGCTCGGTTATTCGTGCCCAGCCAGACTGCCGTAGTATCAGAATAGGGTACAGAAAGAGAGAGAGAGAAACAGGCAGGAGGGGGAACAGCTTTTGGCCTCATGAAACCTTCTAGAAACTGAGTCATGAGGGGCCTCAAGAGGTTGCTTTTTAATGTACATGTTGACAGTTTTTAAACATGAAATAAATGCTTTTGTGCATTTACTAAAGAGAATGAATATTATATTGTACTGAAATCAGGTAACATACTACCTCAAGAAAATCCCATTGTGTTTTTGTTTTTGTTTTTCTCTCTTTTTTTTCTGTTTATTTTGTTTTGTTTTGATTTTGGTACTGGGGATGGGACCTGGGGGTGCTTTATCTCTGAGCTATATCCCCAGTCCTTATTTTATTTTTTACTTGAGACAGAATCTCACAATGTGGCTAAAGCTGACCTCAAACTTATGATCCTCCTGCCTCAGAGCCACCAGATTATAGGTGTGTGCCACCGTGCCCAGACATTGAGTCTCTGACCTGGAATTTGGCTGAATGTGTTCCCTCCTGATAAATCCTGGACAGCTCCGCTGGGTTCCCAGGTTCTCAAATGTGAGCCCTTCTCTAGATCTGGGTGGAGCCCAGGAGAGTACATTACCAACAAGTCTGCAGGTACAGCTGATGCTGCTGGGCCCAGACCACACTGAAACCCAGGCTTGAGGTAAGTACAAGGTGTCCAAGGGCCAGCCAGGACCTGCGGTGGAGAACACCTCAGGAAGCACTGGTGGAGCTCCACATAGTCTGTACGTCTCTGGCACATTGTGCCATGTCTGCAAACTTGACAACTGTCGACCATCATCATCACTAAGAGCTCAGGGTATCCTTTTACTTCTCTTTATCTTTCCACAATTGTTTTATCACATTACCTTGATCTTTAATAGAATCCTTTTCACCTGAAATTTTGGGTTAAGAGTGTTCATGCCAGTTCAAAGAACTTGTTCAAAAATTGTTTGATTGAAAAAAATCACAACAGGATTTTGCATCTTTATCATGAAGAACTGAAAGGATCTGCTTGGATGCCTTTGAGAATGAATGCGAGGAGAAAGGGGGTGTTTGCTTTCTTAAGAAGCTGGTATTTTCAACAGTGACCTCAAAAAGAAACAAAACTAGATAGAACTCACTAATCCTTTAGCAGAGCAGTGGGATTTACCAGGGCCTGTTGTCCCCTCTCCTGTGGTCATTATAAACTGGTCCACAGGATAGAGGTCCAACAGTGATTCAGGATGGAAGGAAAGGGCTGATGACCAGTGGTCCCACCAAGGGCGGGGACACTCAATCCTTTCAGCAAACAAGGCAAGTGACCCACAGCACCTGGCTGTGTGCTGGCCCATAGATGTGGAGATGAGATGATCCCCACGGACCCTACCATTAGGGACGGACAGCTGAGCAGATGTTTTTTTATGAAATGGAATAAGAACCCCAAAGGAGGCTCCCTAAGGAAAATGGTGTCTGAGCTTGATCGTGAAGGACATGGAAGAGGGAAGAACTTCACAAGTGGAGAGAAACAGCACATTCAAAGGACCAGAGGCAGGAAGGAGCCATCAGATGTTTCAGACAGAGAATGTCATGGCTGTGTCTGTGGCAGGGTGTTCAGCCTCTCCGCCTTGTGGAAGGCAATTATAGGGGAAGAGTGGAGGCTGAGAGGCTGATGAGGAGGTTAGTGGCCATGGAGGGAGTCCCAGGCCCCCTCCTGCCCTGCTAGCCAAAGGCACTGAGTGCACTGCCCTGGTGCCTTGTGGGGTGCTGGGTAGCTGAAGGCTCAGAACACCACAGGAAGAAGTACCAGACAGAGGCGAGCTCCATCACAGGCAGAATCTAGAAAGGCAGCCCTTCTCCAGAAGCAATAAAGAGGTTATTTGATGCTATGCCCTCTAAGATCTCCAGCTCTGAAACAGTGACACTATGGATGTGACTCTCCTCAAGGCCTCTGGGGCAGTGCCCATGCCACCTAGAACAGGGATCAGTTTTGTCTTCCACAACTGAGAAGCTCCTTACAAAACTCCATCTCCCAGAGAGCCCCTCTGTTTAGCCCGGGGTGCTGTTCTCCTGCTCAGCATTCTGAGCTCTTCTCTAACAGCAACACCCCCAGGCCTGGCTTGGATTTTAGGGGCAAAAAGAACAGGGTTCTTTTCTGAGGAGAATCTCTGCACAGAGAGGCAACACCCCCTCCTCTGCTGATATTCTGCCAGGTCTGTTTTAATCTTTTCTGAGAGGCATCCTTGGTCTGCTGTTGTCCACCTTGTCATCTCATTGACTCCAGTCACAGTAGCAGCAGTCAGATCAGTTCTCACAACCTCCAAAATATGGACCCCAGAGGTCATCAGAAATGGCTGGGCCAGGAACCCTATCTGCCTCTTACAGGTATCAGAAAGACGAATGAGAAAGTTGGTGTAAAACATTTAGCATCAAGTTCAGCATATCCCAAGTGCTCATAATAACACACCTACAATAAATCAAATTCAAAGCTAATGTGGAAAGAGCATTCCCAGTTCATTTTATAAAGCCGGCATTACCCTCACATGAAAACCAGACAAAGGCATGATGAGAAAAGAAAACTGCAGCCCAATCTCTCTCATGAGTGTAGAAGCAAAATCTTATCAACGTGAATCCAGCAGTGTATAAAAAGGGAAATAAAAGCCTGACCAAGTGGATTCATCTCAGGAATGCAAACCTGGTTCAACACTGAAAATTAGCCAAGGTCATTTATTTATTGTCTTTCTATAGTCCTCTCTCACCATTTTCAGGGCCTTGGTTCTGTAGTGGGAAATGAGGGTCAGGACACTGAGTTCTAGAAGCAACACTTTATTAATGGTGCCACAACCCAGAGGGATAATTCCCAAAATCTGAGTCCCAAGCTCAGCTGGGCTTTTACTTTTATACATAAGCAAGTTTGGGATCTATCAAGGTATGGGAATTGGTACAATTCTATTGGAGGGTGCATTCTACATTCTTTATATGGGCCCAAGCTTGTCAATGACCTAGGGACTCAGCTCACACACCAAGCCTAAAGGGGGATTGTTCTGTCTCTGTTGCTTTGTTTCCTCCTCCTGCTACTGTGGTTATCTGTTAGAGGTACCTGTTAGCCACTGCAAGTCTCTATGGTTAAATGTCAGTAAGCAGAGCTGCTGTGTGTGTTAGTGTGCAAAACCACAGCTTGTCAGCTCTTAAACCTGTTAAAGTTCCCATTCTATCTACCACAGCTCCAGGATCCCCACAGATGAAAACCTGAAGATTCTCAATCCCTTTACAGAAAGAGGCGCAGTATTTGAATACTATACACATCCATCCCACTGTATACTTTAAAGCATCTCCGGATGGCATGATACCTAATACCCAATATCCATAAATTCTGTATAAATAATTGTTATACTGTATTGTTTAGGGAATAGTGATAAGAAAAACATCTCTATAGGTTCAGTATAGCTGCAGTTTTTTTTTTTTTCCAGTATTTTCAATCCACATGTGGTTGAATCTACAGATGTGGAACTCCGGGACATGAAGGTTACTATGTGTTAGGCAGGAAGAGTCAATGGTCCTCTCAATGCATGCAAGTCTGATACAAGTGGCTTCTTCCCTCCAAATGCCCCCCACCTCATTCTCAAACAGGAATGAGCCAGAGAACTTAGCTTCCCTAGGGACCAGGGATGGGGTGAAAGAACTAGAAGGTGCTTGCCACATGATCCCCTCAGTATATGGCCAGTCAGGGACAGCACAGTCCTCCCTGTCTTAACCTCCATGCATCTCATGAGCATAAAGAACAACTGGAATTTTCTTCGTTCCCTTAGCACAGCCCCACCAGCATGGTGCAGGCCTGAGTGTTGTGGGGGGGTACTTTCCACCCTAGAGTGGTGCTCTGTGAGACCCGCTTTGTGCCATGCTCCTTGTCCACATTCACCCTGCCTGTGTGTCTTCAATCCTCAGAGACTCCACAGAAGGCTGGAACCAGGGCTCAGAGAGGTAAAGGGAAGTGCTCAAGGGCACACAGTGCAGTAGGCAGGGAACGGGGAAGCTGAGATTTTAAGCTTGAGTTGTTTTATATAAAGTACCGTAACCCGCCCCCCATGCCTTGTTAAATCATGGGCCAGAATCCTCTCCATGATCTCCATTCTTCTAAGGAGTGTGATCATCATGGGGCAGGACTCTGCATATTCTCTCTATTCTAGATCTTTCCCTGTCTGTGAGCCCAGCATTCCTTCCTACTGTAAATGCTGCGGGGGCAGGATCCAGGGCAGGAACCACCCTGGCCTCCCTGCCTCAGGCCACAGCACAGGCATCTGGGTACCCCATGCCAGGAGCACAGGCCACCAGCCCACTTAATGGAAAGTATTGCTGCACATACCTCTTCCCTAGGCTTGCTTCCAGGTGGAAATGGACAGCCACATTAGAAACCTGATGATAATTTGGTGGTTTAATTTATTGGAACTCATTAACAGTGGTCCTGAGGAAGACAGAGGCCTCTCTCTAGATTGGCAGAACAGGGGAAGGGGTCAATTGTGTTCTTCTCATAAAAGGGAGAGACCTTGGCAAGCCACACCTGCAGTGGGCTTGGTATAGTAAGACAAGGAGTTTATTTATAGACGTGGGCTATTTCACTGTCATAGAAGCCAGGCCTGGTATCCAGTGCTGGGAACCACAGGTGATGCCCTGGAATGAGAGACACCCACCCAGTTACTGGGGATGGGGTCTGTGTCTTGATGCCGCTGTGATGGATTGAAAGGGGCTACCTGGAGCCCTGGATTGGGAAGATGATGAGGCTCCGGGGAAGACCATGCCCCAGTCAATTCCTCCTGTCTGCATGGACTGGGGAGTAGAGAGGGGAAGGCACTTAAAGCCATCATGAGTAAATGGAAGAATGCAACAGGCAGAGGAGGGGCAGGGTAAGAGACCTGCTCCTGTCCTGCTCAGTCACTGCCCCACCTTGGACTGGCCTTGAGTAGTCAGGATTCCTTCCATTCCCTCAGGGAAGGAATGAAGTGAGAAGGTCCCAAGTGTGTCATTAGGCAGGCCACCACCCCCCTGCACACCAGGATACTCTTTCCACCCTACCGTCCTTCCCAGGGCAATCTCCTCATCTCTTTGTTTCCTTGGATGTCATGTCCCTGACCACCCCTCACACCCCTTGCCATCAACTGGTCCCCTGATTGCACATTTCCAAGAGTCCCCTGCAGTCCCTTTTGTAGCCTGTGTCACACCTAAATAATGATTTTTTTGTGTGTTTAGATTGTCCACTAGACAATGAACTCACTGGGTGGGGACAGGGTCCTAGAATACAGCTGCACCCACTACACACTGCACAATTCAGGGGGTATCATTCGCATATACCACGGGTCAGCAAAGGGCCAGGTGACAAACATTGTAAACTTTGGGGGCCCTGGGGCCCCTAGAGTAACTAAGAAGTCATAGATAATCCATAAATAAATGGCTCTGGCATAAACAAAAAAAATTATGCACACTAATATGTGAATTTCATGTCATTTTCACATATTGCCAAATATTATTTTGACTTTATTCAACCATTTAAAATGTAAAAATTATTCTAAGTTCTCAGGTTGTACAAAAACAGGTGTGTGCCAGATTTGGCCCACATGACACAAACAAGGGCCTCTAGAATGTGTACCCAGCAGCCTTGGTGGGGACAGTTACTGGGGTTCAAATGCAGGGAGACCAGTGTCCCACCAAAGGTCTGCCAGTAGGAGATCTTGACAAGTATGTGTTAAGTGAATGAATGAAACACTGGTTCTGCAAGATGTAGGCGGTGTTCCACCTTCGGAGGGTTGCATACATGTGGGAAAGTGGAAAACTGCATGCTGTGTTCCCCTTAGGGTCCCAATATACTTGCTTAGCATTTCAAAAGAATCAATCATTTCTACTTAAACTGATATGGAACATGAAAAAAACCTTCTTACCAAAATTTGATTTTTTTAAAAAAAGCGTATTTGCATGTGCACAATCTCTCCCCTTACCCTCTTTGCTCTGCCCCTCCCCGCCCCATATAAAGGAGCTTTGCCAACAAAGAGCTGGGAAAACCAGCGAAGGGAATAATAGCCTCAGGCAGAAAATTGCTTGACAAATTCCAGGACCAGAAATAAGGTCAGAATGGTAGGAGGGAGGGGGAAGAGAGCAGCCCATAGACCGACTGAGGCGGTTCCTGCAGGGCTTTGAAGACCAACTAAAGGCCACTCCACGTGATTGATTTAGATTTTCCCTTCACCTACAAGGGATACTTAGAAAATATAATATGAGAAAAGGATTGCATTCAGAATAGAAACAAGAACAGAAACTATCCAAGAATAAACCCAGGACCCGAGCAATGAGGGCACAAACCAGGACATCAGAAAGTAGAGAAATGTACCTGCACCCTAGTATGTCCATGACCAAAGATGCCATTTTCCCCCAAAATCTTTTGCAAATTTAATATTCCAATCAAAACCCATGCTGGCAACAGGTTTCAGAGTTAATTCGAAGGGATAATGCACACAAGAAAATAATAATGTTTCCTACCTGTGATTAAAAGATATTAAGATTTACAATATAAAGTGATGGAAACAGCCTGAGACTAATACCAGAGTAGACGGTAGATCATTAAAATAAAACAAAAGTACAAACAGATTCCAGAATGGATTAGAATTTAGGAAAAAGGCGATGTATTCAAATTGGGCCATTGGCTCACCAAACTAAGGAGAAGGTTGTACTTAGATCTCTTATTCTCATCACACACCAAAGTGCTAGTTGGCTAGTTACGAATAAAATTTAGATAAGATCTGGGTATGGCTCAGTGGTACAGCACTTGCCTAGTATGCATGAGGCCCTGGGCTCAATCCCCAGAACCACAAAGTAAAATTCAAAAAAAGAAACAATAAAATAAGACAGGGATAGATGTGTGTGCCAATGCCTGAGGCAGAGACAGAAAGAAAACAGCACACTCTACAAGCAAGTTGAAAACCCGGCACATCACCACCAAACAAAACCAGCAGGCAAATGGCCCAGCATAAGTGTTTCCAACATGTATGTTGACTAGATGCTTAACAGGGAAAGTTACTTAAAATTAATAAGAGAAAATAGAAATGAGTTTAACCAGGCAATTCCCAAAAGAAGAAATACAAATTGTCAATACATAAGAAAAATGTTCAAGAAACCCACTAACAATGATTATTTAAAAGCAAGTCTAGTCAAGATGATTAAAACCATGGTAATCTCTGAAAATAAGATTACAGGTGGGGGCTGGGGTCGTGGCTTAGTGGTAGAGCAGTTGCCCCTCATGCATGAGGCACTGGGATCGATCCTCAGATAAAAATAAAAACATAAAAATAAATAAATAAATAAAATAAAGATATTATGTCCATCTACAACTTAAAAATATATTTTTTTTTTAAAAAAATGATTACAGGTGACATTCTCTCCTGTTATCAAATATGATAGATCATATTTGCACTTTGAAGATGGAGCCCTCATCTGTACAGGCACACCTCATTTCCCTGTGCTTTGGTGCACTTTCTAGATGTTGCATTTTTCACAAATGGAAAGTTTGTAGCAACCTCGAGTTGAGCAAGACTGTGGGAGCCATTGTTCCAACAGCATATGCTCACTTTGTGTCTCTGTGTCATGTTTGGTAACTCTTGCAATATTTCAGGCTTTATTATTATTTTGTCTATTATGTTGAGCTGTGATCAGCAATCATGGGTATTACTGTTTTGGTAGTTTGTGGACTTAATTGATAAACATTGAGTGTGTTGACTATTCCATCAATGGCTCTTGCCCTGCCCCTCTCCCTCACCCCAGGCCTCCCTAATCCTTGAGATACAACAATACCCTACAGTGGCCACTAGTGTTCAAGTAAAAGGAAGAGACACAGGTGTCACAGTTTTCAATCAAAAGCTAGATATGCTTAAGCTCTGTGAGGAAGGCCTGTTGAAAGTTGACTTAGTCTGAAAGCCAAGCCTCTTGCGCCCAGCAGTGAGCTAAGTTGTGAAAGCAAGGGGAGAGTTCTTGAAGGAAATTGAAAGTGCTACTCTGAATGATGAGAAGGCAAACAGCCCTATTGCTGATACAGAGAGAGTTTGAGCATTCTCGATAGAAGACCAAACCAGCCAGCAGCTAATCCAGAGCAAGACCCCAATTACTGCCATTAATTCTATGAAGATGAGTAGAGGTGAGGAAGCTGCAGAAGGAATGTGTGGAGCTGGGACAGATTGGTCCATGTGGTTTAAGGAAAAAAGCTCTCTCCATAAAAAGGTGAAGCTAAGTGCTGATGTGGGAGCCACAGCAAGTTATCCAGCAGGCTTAAGATAGCTGTGAAAGTGGCTACACAAAACAACAGGTTTCAATGCAGATTGAAAAGCAAACAGCTTTCTACTGAAAAAAAGATGCCATCTAGGACTTTCTTAGCTAGAGAGGAGAAGTCAATGCCTGACTTCAGAGCTTCAAAGGACAAGGCTGACTTGGTAGGAGCTAATGCCTGGGGACTTCAATTGAATCCAATGCTCATTTAATGCTTTGAAATTATACTAAATCTATTCTCTCTGTTGTCAGTAAATGAAGCCACGAAGTCTGGGTGACAGCCCATCCACTTACAACATGATTTACAGAGTATTTCAAGTCTGCTGTTGATACCTACTGCTCAGAAGGAAAAAAAAAAAGTTCATTCTGCAGCACCACATAAAATAAATAAAATTATTTAAAAAAAAAAAAATATATATATATATATATATATTACACAATTGACGATGCACCCCGTCACCTGAGAGCATTGATGGACATGTACAATGTGACCAATGTTGTTTTCATGCCTGCAAACCCTACATCCAGTCTGCAGCCCATGGATCATGGAGTTGTTTTGACTTTCAAATATTTAAGAAATGCATACTGACATTAGTAGTGATTCCTCTGGGCAAAGTGTTATGGTTTGGGTATGAGGTGTCCACTAAAGGCTCCTGTTAATGCAAGAATATTCAGAGGTGAGATGATTAGCTTGTGAAAGCTGAGGCCTAATCAGTCCATCCTAGTCTGAATGGACTGGGTGGTAGAGTAGGCAGATGGGGCATGGCCGGAGAAGTTGGGTCACTGGGGGTGGGCCCTGGAAGGATCATTCTTACTGTGCCCCTTTTCCGTCTCTGCTTCCTGACCCTGCCATGAGCTGAGCAGCGCTCCTTCTCTGGGCCCTTCCCCCATGATGTGCTACTTCACCTTGAGCCCAGAGCAATGGAGTCAGCCATCTCTGGACTGAGACCTCTGAAACCATGAGCTCCAAATAAACTTCCTCCTGTAAGTTGTTCTTGTCAGGAATTTTGATCACAATGACACAAAAACTGATGGAAACACAAAGTAAATGGAAAAACTTCAGGAAAGGATTCACCATTCTAGACACCAGGAGGAACACTCATGATTCATGAGAAGAAATCCAAGTATCAACACTAATAATTCAGAGGAAGTTGACTGCTACCCCTGCAGAAGATTTCAAGGGGTTCAAGACTTCAGTGGAGGAAGAAACTGCAGATGCGGTGGAAATAGCAAGAGCATTGGACCAGGAGGTGGACCCTGAAAATGGGACTGGGTTGCTGTGATCTGGTGATAGGACCGGGGTTTACTGCTTGTGGATGAGCAAATAAAGTGGTTCCTTGAGATAGACTCTGCTCCTGGAGAAGATGCGGAGGACATTGTTGAGATGAAAAAGGATTTAGAATGTTTCACATAAAGTTAATTTATAAAGCAACCAGCAGGGTTTGGGAAGACGGACTCTAATCTCCAAAGAAGTTCTTTGGGTAAAATGCCATCAGATGCATCACATGCTACAAAGAAATCTTTCATGAAAAGAGTCTATCTATGCTGCAGACTTCACCGTTGTCTGGTTTTAAGAAATTGCCTTAGCCACCCCTGCCTTCAGCAACCACCACCCCAATTGGTCAGCAGCTGTCCACAGCCAGGCAAGACCCTCCAGCAGCAGAGAGAATATCCCTCATTGAAGGCTGAGATCATCAGGAGCGTCTGTTAGCAATGAAGGACTTAATTAGAGTATGTATACTTTTAAGACAATACTGTTGCACCCTTGATAGATGGCAGTATAGTGTCAACAAAACAATATTGTTCTGGGGAAAGCAGAAGATCACGTGACTCGCCTTATTGACCTGTTTGCTTTATTATAGTCATCTGGAGTCCAACTTGCCATATCTCCAGGGCATGCCTGTGTATTTTTGTGGTTCTAGCTCATGATGATCCTGATTTGCTCTGTGCAAGCCTGAGCAGGGTTGGAATTGAAGAAAGTTCATTTCCTCTCTGATGAGTCCTCCACAGTTATTTGCCACAGCTGCCTGGGAGTGGCTTCCCTGAGTCTTGTTGAAGCAGTGTTCAGGGTTATCTAGAAAGATCTAGATACATGTCAAGATCCTACGTATGGCTCCGTCATGAACTCCTGAAAGTCGCGTGACTGCCGTGCCACCCACTCAGCCTAGATGCTCTTGGTTCTGTCCCCTCTACACTCTCCTGAACCCCTGGCTGAGTGTCTTGGTCTTAAAGGATCTTCACAGGTAGTCAAAAATTTTTTCTTAAAATTGGTACAAGTTTATTCATTCAATAGTCTAGTTTGAGGCCCACCCCAGAGGGAAACTGGCCTTGCTAAGTGTTGCTATCCCTGGAGGGACCTTTTTTACTTGGAGGTTTAGGGAGTTGACAGACAGACAACTCACAGTAATGATAAGATCCACACTTGGAAATAAGAACTTGAAAAGTATTCTCTACTTAGGGAAAAAAAAAAAAAAGGGTCTTGTTTCAGTCTTTGTTTTCCTTTCCTTCTGTACATTCTCTGGAACACAAGGGAGTTCCTAGCTTTGCCCTTCAGCCTGGAAATGTGTGTTCTTGCTCCTTCTATCCCTAGCCTCCCCGCCCCCCTCTTGCCTCTCCCCACCTGTCTCTCTATATAGCGGGATGCACAGGACATTGCAAGCCCACCAGGGTCATGAGCCTCTGACGTCTAGGGGCCCCTCTGGGCACAGCCTCCTCCACCTCCGCTGCAGCTCAGGGCCTCTCTGCTCTCTCAGCCCCTCCCTGCCAGCTCTTGTGCGGAGGCAGGGAGACCTGGGGATTCCAGTGGCTGTCAGAGCACAGACTGCTGGGAGAGGGGACAGCATCCAAGGACTGCCTACCAAAGTGGAAAACACCAGCACTGGGGAAGCACAGAGGAGGGAGGGAACAGAGAGCACAGTCGTGGAGAATGTGGCAGAGAAAGATGAGAACGTTCCTGGGTAGGGAGACAGGCAGCCGGCCCAGGACTGCCTGTGACTCTCAGGGGCTTTCCTTCTCCCTCTCTGAGCCTCAGTTTTTCTATCCATAAATGGGGTGCACTGTGAAGTTCCCAGACACGTGGGGGAACCCCCAGGTCGCCAGGTGTTGGGAGCTGGAGCTGGCAGCAGTGAGGGAGGTGAGACAGAAAGGCCACTGGGAAGGGAGGAGGGGGCCTGGCCTGCAAGGTACCTTCTTTCTGGTGCTCTCTCTGTGCTCACAGCTTGTCTGGGCAGAAGAGGACCCAGGCTGTTCTCTGGGACCAGCTTCTTGGGGAGAAGTGGGCATAGAAAGAGGCAGGGAGGGGCCAAGGCCAGCTTGATGCCCACAGAGTGCTCAGGGGCCTTCCCTGCCAGGGCTTAGCTGCCAATAAGAACACTGTATTCCCAGGGCATGTGTGGAGTGCCCAAGCAGGGTAATTTGGCTTTTCAGACTTAACAAAAGTCCAAAAAGGGGGCAGCGTTTGCTGGGCACCTGTGATACCCATGGCACTCACGTCACCTCTTGTTTGCAGGAGCTTCTTCATTTCACCCTCCTGTTTACACAGAAGGACTGGACTTCAGAGGCAGGAAGCCCCTCACTGGGGTCATGTGGCTGACAGATCTGAGCCCTGAGTGGGTCCCACGCCCTGAATCTTCACATCGTCAGGGCCACTACCCTGTACTCTCCAGAGCCCTGGCTCCCTCCATGTATCTCAGGGGGCACCCCCACAAGTGGGACCCCAGGAGACTCAGAGGCCATGGGCCAGAACAGCCCCCAACTCCACCCGCTTCACGGGCAGGTGACCCTCTGCTTGACTGAACACTCTGTAGTCACCATCTTGAGGTGCTCAGTCCTTTTTTCACAAGGGGCCCAGTATTCGTTTGGCGCTGGGCCTCATGTTCTGTCTGGTCCATCCAGCTGATGGAATTCTCACAGAAAGTCTCCCCTGAGGAAAGTGTCGCTGCAGAGTGCCGCGTGGCTGGGAGCAGCAGGAAGTCCCTGGCCAGAGCTCACGCTGTGCTTTCTCTTTCAGTGAAACCATCATGTTTCTGCATCAGATCTTCTACCAGGGCCTGAAGGCCCGCATCTCCAGCTGGCCCACGCTGGTCCTGGGTGAGTAGCCAGCCCTCGAAGATGCCCCAGCCCATCCCTCTCCTGATGCCACCCCCCCCCCCGAGATGGGGGCAGCTCTGTCCTTCTAGAGCATCAGAGTGTCACCCTACAAACCCAGACACCCTCGACGGTGGTGGAAGAAGACAGACAAGTTGTCACAAGTCATATTTCTAAGAGGAAGTAATATATTTTTAGTTTTTTTTAATCCACTTTTCCCTTTTTAAAAAGAATGTGCACATGCCCATTTGAGAACATTTGAAAACCCAGAAAAGTAGAAAAAGCTTAAAAATATCACCCATAATTCTGCTTCTCAAAGATATCCACTATAAACACTCCGGTGTTTTTCTTCTGTACATAGATCCTAAGTTTTTTTTTTTTCCCCCAGTTTACATAATTGCAAACATGCTGAATTATAGAGTGTGATTCTTGCAGAGTTGTTTTGATTTTTTTTGCTCCACATTATAACAGAAGCGCTTTCTCATGCTGAAAGATTTTTATTGACCATATTAATGCTTCAGGAAAGTGTCACTGGACAAGGACTGACAGTATTCTCAGTGTTCCCTGCATGTGACCATTATCCCGTGCAACTGGCTCTCATTGTTGGCTTTTAGAGTTGTTCCAAATTGTTATCTTCAGACATAATTGTCTCTGCCTATGAAGTTCTCTCCATGTTAGAGGCCATTTCCTTGGGATAGGTTTCCAAAAGTAGAATCACTGAAATGAAAAGGTATAAATATGTTAAAGGTTCTGGCTTCAACCCTGTTGTCTACGTGTGGTCCAAGAGGACTGCACTGCCCGGGTACCCAGAGTGAGGGATGGCAGGACCTAGTCCTGCTCCCGTGACCCACCAGGCATGATCTTTTTTTTTTTTTTTCTTTTGGCATTTTCCCAGTTGGGTAGGTAAAGATGAGTGTTGGAGGCATCTCCACTCTGGAGACAAGAAACCGGTTCCAGGAGGGGACGGTTCATCTGAGTGCAGGCCACTGACACGGATCAGATACCGCTCTCCAAGCCTCAGCTAGAAGGCCTCTGGACGGGCACTCTTTTTGTGTATCTCAAAAGCAAACAGCCTTGCTTTTCCCTGGGTTCCAAATAAGAAGTGTCTCCAGAAAGACAGGGTCTGCCTCTCCTGCAGTCACATTGCAGCAGACACTCTTCCCAGGCAGTGGGACGCCTGCTCTAGGAGCTGTTACATAGAGCCTACGGCGGGAAACCCAGTTCATAAGGGAAAATTCCACAGGGCTCCAGCCCATCCTATCAAATGTTGGAGGGCAGGTTTAAGGAGACTGGTTGGAATTTGGGGGTCTGGGGAGGACAAGGTCTATACCCAAGATAGAATGGGCCAGAAGGGAACCACTCGGTGAACCTGGGAGGTCCTAGGACAAGGACTGACAGAGGAGCCAAGGGAGGATGGGGTGGGAAGGCTTTGGAATGGGGAAGTCAGGAGACCCAGCTCCAGGCCAGTTCTGATTGACCCTGTGACTTCAGATGATTCACTCTGACAAAGACTGCAGGGTTCAGACGGGGGCTCTTGGAAGCACCCTCAGCAATGACAGTGGTGGGTGAGTGAGGACATGGGACAGGTGGAGCAAAGAACCAGTCTGCCATGCAGTGGACCATATGGGATGGAGTAGGACCTGAACAAGGCAGCTTCCTTCAGTTGAAAGCAATTCCCAGAGGGGAACCCAGCCACCAGCACTCCTGGCCGCTGGGGAATGAGCACCTGGGTTCTGAAGGAGGTACAGGCCACACCTGACAGCATGCCCTATACCGCCCTCTCACAGGTGTCACATAGACAGCCTTGTCTCCAAACATCTGTGATTCTAATGTGGTCCAGTGGCTGAGCCCACCTCTCTGGTTCTAAGTAGGGCAGAGGTATCGGTCACCCCCAAAGGCAGGGATCTTTCTATAGCCACATGAGTGGCTGCAGGATAGGTCCTCCCAGGGTGCCGTCAGTCACCCTCTGACCCACCCTCCTTCCAGCCGACCTGTTCGACATCCTGCTGCCCATGCTCAACATCTACCAAGAGTTCGTGCGCAACCACCAGTACAGCCTGCAGATCCTGGCGCACTGCAAGCAGAACCGTGACTTCGACAAGCTGCTGAAGCACTACGAGGCCAAGCCGGACTGCGAGGAGAGGACCCTGGAGACCTTCCTCACCTACCCCATGTTCCAGGTGGCTGCCCAGGCCTGCCAGCAAGAGGGGCACGCTGGGGGGAAGCAGGGGGTATTGGGAGCCACACTCGAAGGCCGCAGCTGAGAGGACACAGTCCTTGGCACACACCCCAGCCCTGGCTGGAAGATGGAGTAGGGTCAGCCCTCAGCCCCCAACCCTGACAGTGAGAGCAAGCTGACCACTGATAGGCCTGTCCCCTCGGGCAGTGAGGGAAGGTGAGGGGCAGCTCTCGGAGACATCCATGGGGACCCTTTACTCCTGGCTCCCAAGCCAACCACCCAGGTCGTGCCTTCTGCCAGAGCAGAGCCCAGACAGGCTGCAGAGGCTCCTCAGAGTCAGAGCGCATCTGTGGTCAGGTGGTGGAAGCGCCCGTGCTGAGAGCACTGTGTTTGCCTCTCTTGCTTTTCATCCCTGTCTGCCTGTTCTGTCTCTCTCTTGCTCCCTGCCCCATCCCTCTTCTGCTCCATTCCCCACTACCTCCCAACTCTCTGCCTCTCCCCTGATGCCTGCAGATCCCCAGGTACATCCTGACGCTGCATGAGCTCCTGGCCCACACGCCCCATGAGCACGTGGAGCGCAACAGCCTGGATTACGCCAAATCCAAACTGGAGGAGCTGTCCAGGTGAGCCCCTGCCTGCGGGCACCCAGAGTGGGTCCTGGGTGACAGGCATTCATGTGCCCAAGGCTCCAGTCAGCCACAGGTGGTGACAGTGATGGATAAGCCCATGGCTGTCCAATTCCTGGTCCTCCTCGTCTTCCATTCAGAGTCCCTCACCTGGCTCACTGTCACCCAAAGGGACCTCCCTCTGCAAGGGGAGGAACAGGCAGCCCAAGGGAGGCTCTGCAACACCTCAGGCACAGATGATGACAACCTGCACCAGGTGGTGGCCGTGGAGGCTGAGAGGAGTCAGATTCAGGACATAGCTTGAAGGTGGAACCAAGGATTCCTTGATGGATTACATGGGGGGAGGGAGGTGAGAAAATTAGTGGAGTCAAGGTGATTCCAGAACTTTGGGCTGAGCAACCAGGAGTAGAATTGCTGTTAATTGAGATGGAGGAAACTGCGGGAGGGGCAGACTTACAGGGGGAGGAGGAGGAGCTCAGGAGATTGCTTGGGGAGCACTTTGAACTTGAAGATGCTGATGTGATGTCCAAGTGCAGGGGGCATGGGGGAGGGGCATTGGAGTCTGGAGTTGAGAGGCAAGAGATATTGTCAGTCATCAGCTTGGAGATGGGATTTAAAGTCACAGCACTGGTAAGATGGCCAAGGGAATGAGTTTAAGGATAAAAACATAGGAACAAAAGACTGGGTCCCAGGGCTTCCCAGGACTTCCACTGTGTGGAGGTGGAAGAAAGCAAGACATGAAAATGGGCCTTGTGGTCAGAAGTGGGCTGGCAAAGGCTGCAAAGGAGATAGGTCTTCAGAGGGTGGGGTCCACTCAGTCCCCTGACAGCTTCCTGAGTACCACAGGGGACAGCCAGTCAGGCCACTGCTTCTAGCTGCACAGAGGAAGGAACGGGCTGGACCGGGGTACAGCCTTCCCTGGATCCTTCCAATACCCAGCTGAGTTACAGACTCTGGGCGGAGAATCAGGATCAGGATGTCATCGGGGTGAGCCTGCAGAGGAACAAAATCATTGGCAGGAAGGAAGAAAGGACGGTGCCCAGGGATCCGAATCCTGCACACCCTTGTCCAAGGGAGAGGGCTTAGGACTGTCATAAGGGAGTGGGGCTTCTCGTTGCTGAGGAATGCCCTGCCCTGGTGCAAATGGGTACAGGCGCACAAGGCCTAGGACCCTGATCCCCTTTCCTCCGATCCTGAGTTTGCAGCCTGCTTGCTTTCTTCCATCTATGCCTGACCAGAACCCAGCCTTGGTGACATATAGGAATGGCATAGCCCTTTCATTCTCCTCTCCCCCTCCCACAGGGCAGCTGAGGAAAGCTCTTGTCCAGCAGGAAGCCAGCAAGATGGCCAACCCCCTCCCCAACTGTGCTCAGAAACACTGGTCCCCTCTAGGGACTGGGCCTGCACTTTTCCTTCTATCCTGAACCCCTATATCCTGACTAATATCCCAAGGCTTCACTCCCAGGTCCCCCAGGAGCCCCCCAGAGTTTTCAAACTATGTTCACGCAGGGACCCATCACAAACCCCAGCCTGGGGCAGCACTTATCCTCGCCAGCTACCGTTTGTTCATGTCCTACAGGAAAAATGAGTTTTGCTATTTTACAATCTCCCCTTTATGTTTTACCAAGTACAGCCTCCCCCATCCTCCCCAAGAGATCTCATTACCACTGGCTCTTTCAAAATGGAGTCCCTCTCTAGGAAGGAACTGAGGCTCCTAAGAAAAGATTCCATTTGATGCCCCAGACTGATAAACTGTTGAGTGAGTTCATGCCTGAAATGCTAGTCCCCATCCAGTGGGGGGGAAAAAACTGATATTTATTTTCCACCAGTGACAGCAGAGACAGTGATCACTGCCCTTGGCTACAGCCCCCACCAAGTGCCAGGCTTGGGGCTGGTCCCTGGAATAGTCTCTCTTCCATCTTCATCCCAACATCCTACAGATGAGGGCACTAAGTAAGGATCAGAGGGCTTGAGTAATTTGCTCAAGGTCATGCTGATTCAGTGCATCACAGAGACCGCTCAAGTGCGGTCATCTTTCATCCTTGTGAGGGCTAACCTGGACGGCATCTGCAAGAGAACTCTAAGCCACACTTATCAACCTGCCCCTGGGTGGTCGTCTTGAAATTGTAGGATTTCAAAAGACTTTGTCCTCTTCTTAGTGTAAGTAAGTGGGATACTTTTACAGAGTCCCCCTACACACACACACACACACTACTCACTACTTTCCTAAGAATCCTAGAAACAAGGCAAGGCAATATTGGCCTCCAATACCCATCTTTTACCACCTATGCTGTTTAAAAAGCAGTTAAATGGTGCCACCTCCTGGAAATTATGGATATTGCAAGAAATCAGAACAGGGACAAATGAAAGTGGCTTACATTCCTTCCCAGAAGGGCCAGAGCCTAGGGAAGCAAGCTGGAACCCGTCTTCCCCTGAGCCAGCTGGGTTACCAGGCACTACAGAAAAATAACCGTTCCTGGATCTGAGCAACATTAAAGAGAAGACCATATAAAAATCAGGAGCCAGGTGTGGTAGTGCATAATCCCAGCAAGTCCAAAGGCTGAATCAGAAGGATTCCAAGTTCAAGGCCAACCTCAGCAACTTAGCAAGACCCTGTTTCAAAAAGGGCTGGGAATGTAGCTCAGAGGCAGAGCACTCCTGAGTGAATGGGAGGGGGATATTATAAAGAAAGAAAGGATATGCAGAGAGTATTCAGAAGGAGGAAATCATAAATGCAAAGGCCCGGAGGTAGGAATGAGCTTTGTTCTGTGAAGGAGAGTAAGAACAGAAGGGGATGAAGGCAAGGTAATGAATAAATGATGTCCCCCATACTCCCACATCCCTCCTGGGGCTGGGGCTGGGCCTGCTTCCTAACTGCTTTCATTGCCTTTTTTCTGAAATAAACCCCCTGGCTCCTCAGGGTGTCAGAAGGATGAGGTGGCACCTGTGAGGTGCCTGGCACACAGTGGGTGCTCACAGAGGCACACCGCTTCCCCCCTCATGCCTAGAGGCCCACCTGAGAGTCCCGGCTCCTGGCCCTTCTTCTTAGATCTGGCCATAGACCCGGCCTTCTGTCCTCCCTGGGAGGTGGGGTGGCCTTCCTCTGACCCTGTCACCCCTGTTGACACAGAATAATGCATGACGAAGTGAGTGAGACAGAGAACATCCGGAAAAACCTGGCCATCGAGCGCATGATCATCGAAGGCTGTGAGATCCTCCTGGACACCAGCCAGACCTTCGTGAGACAAGGTGCAGTGAATGCACTCCCTTTTCCCCCACCACCCCCAATTGGCCCCACAGTGGGAGGGAGGTGACACTCGGGGACACTGCCACTTGGTTTGGCTGCCTTGTGCCCAAACCTGCCGCGGTGATTGCAGATGATGGAATCTCTACCTACAGGCGTGGGTATGGTTGGTTCTCACGGTTTCCTTCTCTCCCAAGGTAAACACGAGTCTGCCCAGATGGCCTTGGGTTTTCTGTTGTAAACACTGACATGTCCTTTGGGGGGATAAAGTATGAGACAGGGGATGAGGACAGAGACCGATCATCCCGTGAGTCACAAGTGTTCTCGGTGACCCAGAGGAGGTGGGTGCTGGCTCGGCCCCCATCCTTTCCTTACCATCCTCTGCGTCTGGGGAAGGCGGTGTCCACAGTGGGTCTCCTGGCAGAAGGGCTTCCCTCCCTGTGGCCCCAGCCTACCCCCCAGCAGGGTCAGGTGTGCAGCTTGCCCTGGCCCAGGGTTCTGACTTCCAGCTTGGGGACCTCAGAGCTGCAATACAGTTGAAGGTCATCTCATTCAACTTCCATGTTCGGTGGGAGACTCAGCTCCAGCTCGCATGCCCAGAGGGGACTGCTGCCTCCAGATGGGCCTCCAGAGCCCCGTCTACCCAGCCCAGAAACTCTGTCTGTGAAAAACTTACCAGAGCCTCCCGATGGCCCCATGCACCTGCTTCTGGCCCTGCTGTCCTTGGGATGGATCTGGTGTCCTTGGAATTTTGCTCCCAGGACCCACTGTAGCCCCTGTGCCCCTCCCCAGGCTCACTCTGCGACATGCTGAGCCTAGAGTCAAACTTGCCGGTCTCCTGGCCTCCCTGTCCTGTGCTGGGTGCTTTCTATGCAAGAAACACCCCACATGGTATCTATAGGCCTCTCTGAAGGAACCTCAGACTGGGTTTGTCTTGGAAGTGACCCAAAATGTGGCCCCTCCTGGAGTGGGCAGTGCCCTCACACATTGAGAATTTGCTCCATCACCCGAGCCAAAGCTCCCCACCCACACACAGTGGGGAGGACTGCAGACAGGACAGGCGGTCCAGCCAGCCCTTTCCCACGTGTGAGTCATGGAGCCAGCAGTGAGTGACCCCTACACTGTCCGGGTCAGGCCTCCATGGGGCTCTGGGGTTGCTCAGAGAACAAGCCAGCCCCTGCCTCCAGAAGCCCCCTGTGTAGAGTCAGAAAGAGACAGACGCGGGGAAGCAGCCCAGGCGGACACACTGAGGCGGGAGGCTGAGTGTGGCCAAGCATGTCCACGAGGGCTGTCCCCAGGCGACAGCTCAGGTGGAGCTTGAAGGAGAAGACAGAGGTCATGGTGTCACGGGAGTGAAGGCTTTCCAGGCCCAGGGCAGCATTTAGGGCAATGTGACCTAGAATAAAGTTTGTCACAGAGGTTGGAGACAATGACAAGAGGAACTGGGAGGCACGCCCTGGTCTGATCCCACCAGGGGCCTTGTGTGCCTGAATCCCAAGACCAGTGGGGAAGGAGGCCCGTGGAGCATGTGTGGCAGGGCGGGACCAGAAGAGGGACAGCAAATGGGTCTCTTCACAGCCACCTGCTCTGCCCAGTAATGGCTTCCTGGTGCACCTCATGAGGACTCGGCTCAGTCTGGGCTCTGCAGCTAAGTGCTGTGATTGGCGGGTGATGTCTGGTGGCTGGAGAGCGGCAGTGCCATGGAACCTGCCCTTCCCTGGGGCCGCAGCCAGCTCCCCACTGGTCCAGCCTCAGTCTCGCCTCATGGGTGGAGCCCTTCAGGGTTCCTTTGCTGCCAAGGCCCTGGCCCCCCGACTGGAAGTTCACGGGACCCTGCATAGTTTCTCTGGTGGCTCCCCCACCCCACCACACACCGAGGAGGGGCTGGAAGGAGAGTCCCCAGGCATTTGCTGCAGGAACTAGGATGGCCCTGTCCCACTGCTGCTGCTGCTGACACCCCAACCTTCAAACCAGGGCTGGGGGCTCACGGTCGTCCTGGGAGGGGGTTCAGGTTTTCTCCTCCATCCGCAGGTTCCCTCATCCAGGTGCCCATGTCGGAAAAGGGCAAGATCACGAGGGGACGCCTGGGGTCTCTGTCCCTAAAGAAAGAAGGCGAGCGACAGTGCTTCCTGTTCTCCAAGCATCTCATTATCTGCACCAGAGGCTCCGGAGGGAAACTGCACCTGACCAAGGTAAGGGAGATGCCACCTGCCCCAGGGCTGGAGGTCCACCGGTCACGCAGGCTCCACCCTGACCTCAGGGTTGGGACCGACCCCGATGGTGTCTGGGACCTGTGAGTACAAGAGCAGGCACATAGGGCCTGGCTCAACTGAGGGTTGGAATGAATAAACAGCGGGTTTTCCACCAAAGGAGTTGCGGGAAATAGAAAGTCGAGTATGAAAGACTCTCCTACAGAGGAGCCAGGTATGTGTATGTAGTTGTGTGTGTGAGTGTGTGCGCACGTGTGTATATGTGGGGTGTGTGTGTGTGTGTGTGTGCGCGGAGGACCACCCCTGGCTGAGGGCCAGAGCAGCACCCAGGGCCTTTCACTCATCTCTAACCAAAAGTTGCTCGGACAGACCCCCTCAAGTGCCCTTCTGAGCCACCCTCACCTCCATCACAGGAACACTGTCCTGGTGGCCCTTGGAGGCTGCTGACTGTGCTCCCACAGGACCTGCCCTCAGGACACACAGGACCTCATAGCACATGCTCAACTTCCTGATATATCCCTAAACATGCAGGGAAAGAAGCATCTCAGACCCCTCCTGCTTCCTCATAGACCCCAGGGCCTTTGTTCCTGCTGTTGACCCAGCTGCAAGGCCTTCTTTCTCCCCTGGCTGAACTCCTCATGTCACTCAAGGCCTGTTCAAATACCGCCTCTGCTGGAAGGCCTGTGGCTTGAGCAGAATCTACTGCTCCCCAATGTGGCATCTTGCTTGTCCTATTGTTCCAAATGCAAATTCAGGACCTAGCTCCCAGCTCTGTCACAGGTGTAACCCTAAAAAAGTCATTGCCCCAGTCTGCACTTTGTCAAACAGGGACAACTGTCCTCACAGAGGCATTGTGCAGAGGACTTAGCAGTAAGCCAATGGTGTCCACAAATTTGCCCTCTTGATTATGAAGCACAAGTTCTAGAAAGCTACCTTTTCTCCCAACACCATGTCCATCCTCATGGAAGCAGATTGGATTTTGCATCTGAACATGCTGAAGCCTGGAAAGGGCCAGAAGGTGCCTTTAATTAAGGCAGAGCATTGGGGAAACCGTTCTTCCGGACCCTGGATGCCTGGCCCGTAACCTCCTGTTGAGCTATTAGATCAGGCCTGGGCTTCGGGGAATACACTACTTCTGTTAACATGTCAACAAATTAGTTGGTTGGCTGCACAAGGGGAAATTAATTTACAAATATTGAATACTCCAGTTCCAACCAAATTGTGTACCAAGGAAAGCATTCATTATGTATTAGCTCTGGAGCTTCTAATCCAGAGCTCTCTGTCCAGGCCAGGGGTCTGCTCCCCAGCAGCCAGAGTCCGAACGGGCAGGTTACGCTGGAGACCTGGAAGCAGCTTCCTGCTCAGAGAGTCTGAAAGCACATGTTTTTACATTGGTTAATTTTGTTTTATTTGAGGGTTTTTCTTTTGGTTTGTTCGTAGTTTTGAAAGTTAGTTAGCATACTAGTAAGAACACAAAATTGAAGCACTGACCAGTCCCAGCATTGCTCTATCCTAGTGGGACCTCAGAGAAATCAGGTGACTTCACTGAGCCTCAGTTTCCATATCTGCATAATGGGTATGAAAATACCTACTTTCCAGGAATGCCCTGAGGATTAAGTTGAGGGAGTCCCAATGCCTGGTACACAATAAGTGCTCAATATGTATCCACCATTGTCACTCTTAATTGTATAATAATGAACTTGTAATGATGATAATAATAGCAAGCCCTACATAATGATTACTGCAGGCCAGGTACTATCCCAGATTCTTTATGTGTATTTAACTCCTAGAAGAGATGCTGAAGCAGACACTGTCACTTTCCCCAATCTGTTGATAAAGGAAGTAGACAGAATCTCTGTGGCAGAGCTAGGATTTGAACCCAAGCAGTTTGCCGGCAAATTCTGTGTTTAGTCACTTATGCCAGATGGCCTCCAACAGCCAAGAGCTGAAATTGAAATCACTGCTCTTTAAATCATGCAGGTAGAAACAGGACACCTTAAGTCCATTCTGAAGGGAGCAGGTCACAAATCTGCAAACTACTATAAGAATTGTTTGGGCCTCAAGTAGGAGAATGTTAGAGCTTGTGGGGCCTCCAAGATGACCAAGCTCAATGACCTCACTGGCAAGGTTAAGGCCCAGCAAGTCTGGGAGCCTCCCAAGACCACCAAAGAGCTGAACAAGAAGCAGATCCCACGGCCTGGACGTCCCCTGTACCCTCTGCAGTGCCCCTCTGCAGTGCCCCTCTGCCTCCCAGGGGGCTCCCTGCCTACAAGCATCTGAGACATCAATTAGCCACATGGCCAGCTCTCTGTTATGGTCCGTTATTGTGTTATTTATCTGCTGCTGTGTAACAAGTTATTCCCAGTGGAATAGCTGGAGGTCAGGAAAATCTGTGAGTCAGGAAGTCATGTGTGACTTACCCTGGTGGTCTCGGCTCAGGGTCCCTAATGGGTTTGCAAACAAGACTTCTTCTGGGCCACAGGGCTCTGACGGCTTCACTGGGCCAGAGACCATCTCATCATTCCGAGATGATGCATCCCTGGGGCTCAAGGGACCTCGTGCACCTCCCCCCATGACATGACAGTTGCCTGCGGAACAGGTGACAGCGAGACAGCGAGCAGCAGGCTGCAGACTCCAAGTAGCACACCATTGCTTCTGCTTTATTTTTTTAATTAGATGCAAATCACTAAGTTCAGTCCACACGCAGGAGGAAGGCCATCCACCTTTGCTTTCAGAAGGCAGGAGTGTCAATCTGTGGACATGCTTGCGACCACCACAGGCTCTGTCGCACTCCCCACAATATCAAGGGCTCTCACATCCAGGAGTGCTCACACACTCAAAGATGGGAGGCATTTTAGGAGTCTTCCTAATAATTAGAAATGAGTAACTGATGTTGGGTTGGGATCAATTCCCCGAGGCTCTCTCTGGACCCCATCACTAATGGACCAGGTGATTTGTGCAAGACCAGTCTGAATTCACTTCCTCGTCTGGTAACATGAGGGTTTGACTTCGAACAGGGGGTCTTAAACTTCTCTAGATATAGGAACTCTAAGGTGATGCTCAGAGATGCTGTAGGGGCAAAAGGAGGCCTAGCAGGACAGACGTTGGCCCCTCTGCCCACAGCCCGACCTCAGCCTTCATCTGGAGAAGGCCTCTCTGAGTCAATCTCCTGTCGTCTACTTTATTAGGCTTTATATATAAAGTCCTTTGACTTCCAAGGCCGGGCATGGTGGCGAACACCTATAATCCAGCAGCTCCAGAGGCTGAAGCAGGAGGATCTCAAGTTCAAAGCCAGCCTCAGCAACTTAGTGAGACCCTGTATCTAAAAAAAAATTAAAAATTAAAAAGCTGGGAATGTGGCTCAGTGGTTAAGCAACCTCTGGGTTCAATCTCTAGAACCAAAAACAAAATCCTTTGATTTCCAGAACAAAATTTCCTCTTGGCATATAATACATACCCATGTGTATGTGTATCCCTGGACCCTCTCTGTAAAGCCCCTTCCAACACTAACATGCTAGGAGGACTCTTGAGCTAGCATATCCACCCTGGTCCAAGTGGAAACTGCTGCTTTTTTTCAGAATGGAGTCATATCCCTCATCGACTGCACCTTAATGGAGGACCCAGAAAGCACAGAGGAGGAAGGTGAGTGTGCAAATTGCTTGTGCCTATGCATGCTCACACAGACACACACATCACCCAGGAGGGTCACAGCCCAGCACTGGCTTTGGTTGAGAGGAAGAGCAGATGCTCAAGTGTGGAAGCCCCTTGCCTGGATGCAGAGGGGCCAGGGTCTGGGTCTTCCTGAACCAACTCCCAAATTTTATCCTCATTTTCCTTCTTTACTGGCCCCAGCCAACACTCAGAGACACTAGTGGATGCCCTGCCCTGGGAGGACACCAGCAGGACTTGCAATCTTTGCTCTTCCCCACACTGGACTCCTCAGGGAGGGCCTGAGTCTGCATCCCAATCTCGCACAGCATGGGCTTGGGCTTGGACTTGGTGGTTGCTCCATGTGCCCTTGACTTGCACTCATGCAGGACACATCATGCCACACTCCACTGAGGGCCAAACCCAGTGGCTCCCCAAGGAAAATGTATGTGACTTACCTGGAGCACTCTGACCAGCACAAGCTTCTCTGATGTCAGCCACCTCTGGTGCACAGGAAAGCCCCGACTTGAGTGGAACTGTGAGGCCCTGAAACTGTTTTCCTCCCTGGGCTTTGGAAAGGGCCCTGAGCATCTCCCACCTGCCACACACAGACACCCCACCTCTCAGCGAAGCCAGCATGGTCCCCCAAGTCACCACACAGGTCAAGATCCCCAAGCTCCCCTGTGCCCAGCAAGAAGTCCTAAAACTCTTGAGTGTCAGAACTGGAAGGGACAGGGCCTCAGAGACCTGGATCCCAGTCCTGTTGTACAGGAGGACTCCTGACGCCTCTCTGATGGAGGGGGAAGGTGTCACTCCAGGGTCACAAGGCAGTACGCAGCAGAACAGCCCAGGACTGAAGCAGACATTCCACAACATCCTATCCCCTTCAGTACATACCCAATTAATGTAGCCACATTGAAAAAAAAAAATCCATACTCTGGCCTTGGTCTTCCCAGTAAACAGCTTTCGAGAGTTCAAGGAAATTTTCAGGTTAAGAGCAGTAATAAAAATACCTAGGATTTACTCTTGCACTGGGGAGCTTTAAACTGAACTAAACAACCAGCCCAGTGCATAAAAATTTAAGACATCCAAGTTCCCTGCTGGCCCAAATAACGCCTTGGGGTAGCAGGTCCCCGGCTGTGAGAGCATCTTTAGCCCCAGTTTTGGCCCTGCTGAAGGCATGGCTAAACCCTTGCTCAGGATCTCAGCTCCCTGTTGGTGCAGTGAGGGCCAAGGGCAAACTCCAGAAGTCTGGCTCTGAATCCAGAACATTCCTGAATGCTTGGAAGTCACTTCTGCACTCCAGGTCATCAAAAAATCTAAAAGTAGCAGCCATTGTCTGGGTGCCCTAATCCAGAGCCCCCACTGATGGGTAAGGTAGGGACCAGCAAAACTCCCAAGGGGCCCACACCCACTCTGCCAATTTCATGTTTTGCAACGGGAAGCCAAAGGATCTGGCCAAGACGTAGACCACTTGGATTTTAAGATCGGAGTAGAGCCAAAGGATTCCCCGCCCTTCACGGTCATCCTCGTGGCCTCATCCAGACAGGAGAAGGCAGCATGGACCAGTGACATCAGCCAGGTAAGCATGTCCCCTATTCCTGAGAGCAAGTAATCTCTAAATGACCAACCTGGTTGGGGACCTGGGACAAAGAGGGATGATAGCTACATTGTTCTGCTAGAAAAGACCCAAGTCCGCCAGGTCCACACAGCCCCAGCCAAGGCTGAGCTCAGCTAGTGCACCCTTTTGCATAGTCCTCTGGGCCACCAGCCATGTGTAGTCTGAGGACCCCTTGCATCTGAGTCACCTGGCAAGGTGATTTTAGAAACTTCAAATCCTGGGCTCTTCTTCACCCCTCTCAAGACCTAGTGGATGGCCCGGGATCTACATCTTTATACACCCCAAGAAAAGTCTGGGCACCACCAGCCAAGGATGTTAGATGCAACAGATTTTGAAGAGAGAGCCTTGCTGGGGTCCCTGCAGGCAGCCTCCTGAGATCAAACCCAGCATCAGCCGTGCAAAGGAAAGATTTGGCTTTGTCCTTTGTCCACTGCAAGTATCAGGGTCATTCACCCTATTTGGAGCATTAACCAGGAAGCACAGGCTTCCCCAGGTATAATCAGCAGACCCACAGGCCTGTGGGCATTGAAAGTACAGGGAGCAGGGATTCTGAGTATGGAAAGAGACTGTCAGCAGTGCTGGGATTCAGCCTCCAAAAACACCAGGGTAGCCCATCCCTGCAGCCGGCTCCCAGTGCACTTGCCTGTGGCTGTCCCCTCTACAGAGCCTGTGGCTGTCCCCTCTGCAGAGCAGGATGGGTATTTTAAGAGAGCAGCTGATAGCAGAATAGGAGGCAAGACTGGTGTTTCCTCCATAAGGAGACAAACCTAGAGGAGTGTGACCTCCTATAGGTCAGGGGTTTAGGGACCCTCAAAGGGCAGAGTCTTCACTGTACCAAGTGAGCTTCCCTCGCTCTCTAGCTTCTCTTTGCTGCCCACTTCCAGGCTTCCCTGACCACCCACTCCAGCCTGCCTTCTCTCAGTTCCAGAAGAGCAAGGCACGTTGGTATAATGCATGGCATCTGTCTGTTTTTTCTAGTTTTCCTGTGGGTCTTCAAAGGTCCCAGCATGCCCTGGAGAAAACTGGGAACCCCAAGCTGAGCCCTTTCCCATCTCCAGGGAGCTGGAACTGTCAGAGGCTCAGGCTGCCCTCCCAGAGGATGCTCACAGGTCCTCGGCTCTCCTGGCAATGTCACGGATGCCAATGATTGTGGGTCCCCTAGCCCTTTCCCCTGGGGAGCAGCATTGGCCATTTCCCTAGGCCCTCCAGCTCCTCTGAGTCTGCCGCACTAAGGAAAGTCTCAGTGGCAGGTGGGGAAGTTGGACTAGAAACACAAATGTCAGAAACCTCCCTATGTGAGGTACAGCCTTTGGGGAACTGACCTTGACCAGGGAGCCTGATCTGGAGACATCCTACCAGCCTCTCTGACTGCCACATCCCAGTGACCTTGACACCCACCCCCACTCATACACTCCAGAAGATTCTGTGATGAGCCTGAGCCAAGGAGAAACCCTGTCATGGCAGAAATGTGAAGTCCTGGAGCAGGGAACATTCAGGAAATGTGTCTCTTAGTTTTGTTTGTGTGAGTAGTTTTTATTCAAAGCAATACTTAGATTTTGAATTTTTTTGGAGGCTGCGTAAAATATGCAATCACAGGTTCCCCTGCTGCAAGCGCCCCCCATGTATGGATGTGAGATGTGGAAAACTGTCCACAGCATCAGAGCACTGGCACTGGGTAGGCAGGTAGAGGGCAGAGCACAGAGCTCTCCTGCAGGGGATGCGAAGGCCAAGCTGCATAGGCCTCCCAGAAGAGAGAGCCCAGATCATGGTAGAGCTGATCTTGCCCTTGACACTGGACCTCAGAGGTAGGCAACAGGGTTGTCAGTGTCATGTGCCTCTATTTTGCAAACAATCCAGTGAGGTAGGAGTCGTTGTCCCCATTTTGAAGTTAGGGAATCTAAAACTCAAGAAGGTCGGGTAATCCCCCAAGGTCATTCAGATAGAGTTGACCTCCAACCTAAATCCAAGGAAGGCTTTTTTCATCAAGACCACCCTGTCCTTGCCTGGACAATGACTTTGAAGCTTGAGGACCCCATGTCAGGCTGGGGTGTATGAACCCTCAGTGGGCAGAGCCCTCGGTGGGCCTAGATCCTGGAAGGGACTAAGGTTCTGACCCTGGGGTCCCCTCTGTTTCCAGTGTGTGGATAACATCCGGTGCAATGGACTCATGATGAACGCCTTTGAAGAAAACTCCAAGGTCACTGTGCCGCAGATGATCAAGTAAGTGCCCTTAACCTGTTTTCACCAGGCTGTGTCCCAGAGATTGTGCACCATGCGGGGACAGCCAGGACCCTGGTATGGGCCAGCCCCCGGGGCTCAAAAGATGCTGGGTTTATTTTACACACTCTTATAAATAACTATTTTTCTTCTCCTAATTACAAAATAAATACAAGGAACATTTTAAAACCATTTCACACACACTGCCCCTGTTTGAGCAACCTCGAGGACAAAGGGCCTAGGATTCTGCTGGACACAGCTCTCCAGACCTTGAGCCCTCCATATGCAGCCTCCCTCACCTGCACCAGGCACAATTCTCCTCCAGTGATTTGCACACTGAACGTCCACCCTCCTTCCTGTTTCCACCCTGCAGCCCACTGGCTCCATCCCAACCTGTGAGCCCCCAGCCTGCCGATGTTCATTCAGCCCATGCACATCAGGTCCCAGCTCCCACCTGTGTCTGTAACCACAGTCTCTGTGCTGCTCCAAGTGCATGTGCCAAGGAACAGTACACAACAGTATTAGCGTCCAAAATGCCACACCTCCTTCATGCACACCACCATCAACCCAAGGGCAGATCTGACAAAGCCAGCGCTTGATGGACTGACCAACTGCCAGCCAGCGGCCACCCAGGCAGTACCATGTCCTAGTAGGAGATATCCTTTAAAGGGCCAGTGAGCTCAGAGCTGACATCTACTTGTTACCTCCTGTGTGCCAGGTACTGTTCTAGGTCCTTCAGTCAGTTCACCTATTACATTCTTGAGAAATTTTGTATGGTAGATCTTATTATTTTCCTTTTACAGGTTAAAAAACAGAGGCCCTAAGCAAACTGAAGGGCAGCCTCAGAAACTTAGTGAGGCCCTAAGAAACTTAGTGAGACCTGTCTAAAAATTAAAAAAAATTAAAAGGGCTGGGGATATAGCTTAGTGGTAAGCACCCCTGGCTTCAATTCCTGGTACAAAAAAAAAAAAAAGGTAAACATGATTACAAAGATTCGAAATGTCCAGAAAATGAAAAAAAATATATTGCTCAAAAGGGTCATTGTTTGCTGGGTACAATGATATATGCCTATGGTTACAGATACAGCTACTCAGTACTCAGAGGTTGAAGCAGGAGGATCACATGTTCAGCAACTTAGGGAGACTCTGTCTCAAAATGGGGAGGATGAGGTTCAGTGGTAGAGCAGCCTGGATTCCATCCCCAGTTCCAAAAACAAACAAACAAACAACA
Source organism: Urocitellus parryii (assembly GCF_045843805.1). Classification (NCBI taxonomy): domain Eukaryota; kingdom Metazoa; phylum Chordata; class Mammalia; order Rodentia; family Sciuridae; genus Urocitellus; species Urocitellus parryii. The sequence continues at coordinate 121,347,710 of NC_135536.1, read as the reverse complement.
AAACATTCCTTGAATAGTAGATGGATCCCACCATTAAAATGTGTGTGCTGTGGTTCAGCCACCAGAGGGCGCTGCATGTTGCAGCAGCTTTTGGGATTGCTGGTTCCCACCACCCCAGTAGAGGTGGCTGACCTTAGAGGTTTAGAACCTGCTCCACCCTCAGTCCCCAGGGCTATGGTTGACTGCACTAAACACTTGTCCCCGTGTCCTGGCAGCCTGAGAAGAAAGAGATTTGCTGCTAACAGATCCAATTGCAAAGTCCCAGAAAAGGATTCAAATTGGTGTCGCCTGGGTCAGATTCTGACCTCAAGCAGTGATCCCTTTGTCCAGGATGAAAGACTTTTTGTTTTGTTTTGTTTTGTTTTGTTTTGTTTTAATTAGTTACACATGACAGTACAATGACCTTGACATATCATACATTTGGAATCAGATGGGATATAATTTCTCATTTTTCTGAGTATACAGGTTGCAGAATCACATTGGTCATGCATCCACATATATACACACAGTAATAATAATGTCTGTTTCATTTTACTATCCTTCCTATCTCCCCCACCCCTCCCCTCCCCTCCCATCACTTCTCTCTGTCTAATCTAGGGTAACACTATTCTTTTTTTTCCTCACATCTTCATACACGTATTTCGTATAACAAGGAGGGTCTCCTTCCACCATCCATGCAATTCCCTTTCTCCCTCCCTTTCCCTCCCACCCCTCTTCCCTATGTAGAGGTAATCTTCATCTCCTGCTCTTCCTGTCTTCCCCATTTTGACTCAGGATGAAAGACTTTGATAGATCCAACCCAGCATGTCTGACCAACCTGGAAGGTTTCACTTTCGGTCAAAGACCAGAAGTCCAGCTGATCCACTGCTGGCTAAAGATTTCTTCTAATAAACAGGCAGCCAAGGTAGATCAAGGACAGGATAATCTTCCCCTGTAAAGGCTAAGTAGGTAGAAGAGACATAAAAGCTGAGCATGCACCCACCTTGATACAGGAGCTGGAAGTTCATAATGATCACCCATTGAAAAGCCAGCTTCACCTTATTGACCCTTTGGAACCAAGAGGCAACAGGTGTCAGCAAGGATATGGCTGATTTTATATTGAAGGCTCCCTAGACCAGCCCAGCTGAGAAGTACCCTTCACAAAGTTTTGTGATTGCTTCTACCAGGTGCACTAAAAGCATTATTTCCTGTGACCCCATGTTTATGCCCTTTGTTTAAGGCTCCTAGACCACAAAAGGAGTGCATATTTGTATTTCAAACTAACTGTGAGGGCAAGTATTACATTCTCAAGGGAGCACTGTGTTCCCCAGAGCCCAGCCAAATCAAAAAGACTTGCTATCTCCATTTTCAGGTGGGTGGGTTTTTTCCTAGACCACCCTTCTCGGAGGATGCGGCCCTTCAAGGGTCCGTCTTTACATGGTGGTCTCGTCCAACCCTCCCACTCCCGAAGGCCAGGCCTTGTCTCCTGCTCCTGTGAAAACCCAAGACACTGGTTCCCAAGATCTGCAGACACCCTCCAGACAGCAAAAGTGGCAGCTAGTTTCCAAATTGCTCCTTGTTTTGAGTCCCTGGGAATTTCTCTTATTATACTTTTTTCCCTTCTAATTGTTTTAATTGAGATTTAATTCACATAACATAAAATTTACCATTTTAAAGTGTATAATTTAGTGGATTACAGTCATCACCACAATCTAAACACAGAATACTTCCACCAACCCAATAGAAAATCCTGTACTTAGTAGCAATCACCTCCAAAGCCACCCTCCCTTGTTCCCTGGCAACTTTCAATCTTCTTTCTGTGTCTATAGATTTTCCCCATTTTGGACATCGCCTATAAAGGGAGTCGTAGGACACGTGATCTTGTGTCTGGCTTCTTTGGTTTGGCCTGATGTTTTTGAGGCTCATCGTGTGTGTCAGTGCTTCATTCCCTTTTATGGCTGAGTAGTGTCCCACCCCTGTGGATGTAACAGGGCACTGGTCCACTCCTCAGCTGGTGGCTGCTCGGGATATTTCCATCTCCAGGCTATAATAGACAATGCTGCTATGAATATTCATGCACACATTTTTCAGTGAACAGACTTCCTGTGTGTCTCAAGAATTTGGTGGCACATTTTTTTCCCATGTGTTTGTCATCTTTTTCCAGTACTGCTAGGTTTATGCTGAAGGTGTTTAGGATCCTGGGGAAAGGACCCTCCTTCAGTGCCATGCTTCTAAAGCATCCCTTGCTCTCCTAGTAAGACCATCCCTGGCTGGGACCATGGGGACAGAGATGGGCTTGCCAGCTGGTGGGCCCAGACAACCTCAGACCCATGTCACCTCTTCCTCCCTCTTCAGATCCGACGCCTCCTTATATTGCGATGACGTTGACATTCGCTTCAGTAAAACCATGAACTCCTGCAAAGTGCTGCAGATCCGGTACGCCAGCGTGGAGCGGCTGCTGGAGCGCCTGACGGACCTGCGCTTCCTGAGCATCGACTTCCTCAACACCTTCCTGCACTCCTACCGAGTCTTCACCACGGCCGTCGTGGTCCTGGACAAGCTCATCACCATCTACAAGAAACCCATCAGTGCCATCCCTGCCAGGTGGGCACAGGTTCCCTCCTCCTACTGGACCCTCAGAACCTGAGGCCTGGAGGGAAACTAAACTCTGCTCCAGGGGTGCCCAGGAGGTCCCTGGAGGAGAAGGCATCCCATCAGCCTGGATGCTGGGACATACCCAGCTCATGAACCACAAGGACAGTATGCATCTGTATTCCTTTTTTTTCTTCTTCTTCTTTTTTTTAATGCTGAGGATTGAACCCAGAGGTGCTTTACCACTGACCCACATCCCCAGCACTTTTTTTTATATTTTATTTGAGACAGAGTCTCACTAAGTTGCTTACAGCCTTGCTAAATAGCTGATGCTGACCTCAAACTTGCAATACTCCTGCCTCAGCCTCCCGAGTCTCTGGAAGTACAGGTGTGGGCCACTGTGCCCAGCACATATTTGTATTTCAAAACCACTGTGAGGGTTAAGAATATGTTCTCAAGGGAGCTTTGGGTCCTCCCCTCCCAAGGCCAGGGAGGGCTGGCATGCAGGACACCTCCACTCTGCCCTGAGTGGGGGAGTCTGAGGGATACACATTGTTCTCTCCTCCCTGTTCTCAGTTCAGTCCCCTACTGGGAAACCTAGGGCCCCACCCCTCTAGGAAAAGAAGAAAGAAAGGGAGGGAGGGAAGGAGGAAGGAAGAAAAGAACGGAACACAGGTTACAGCTGCTCTGCTTAGACCTTATCCTGAGAGGCCACCTTTCCTATCTATGTCACTGTAGCTCAGCTCTTCCCCTGGGTTGGCTGGGTCCTGAAAGGCCAGGACACTCCCTGGGGCCCCTAGAAGTCTGTAGCTGAGTGGGAACTTGAATCCAGGTCTCTGGTCTCAGGATTGCTGGGTGGCCCCCCAACTTCCCACCCATCCCCCAACCCAGATTCACATGTGAGACCCCTTACTTGCCATGGTGGGGACACTGGGTTTAGAGTTGGAGGCCTCAGGGAGTCATTTTCTGTCTCTGAGCCTCAGCTTTCTCATGCATGAAGCACCCATCAGGGCCACTGTAAGGATATGGTCAGAGTGTGCAGGTGAGGCCCTGGGTGGGATGGAGGGAAGTTTTGCAGAAACCAGCAGGTCAACAACCATGAGCATCTCAGGTCAGATACTGCTGCTAACCCAAGGGAGGCAGAGGAGCAAGCAGCAGGTACACCCAACCCGGCCATGAACCCCCACATCCACCATGTGAACCATCACATCCATAGACACTCGGCAACAAGCCCTTAAATCACACAGTCCATACTCAGAGGATCAGCTCCAGGTCTCAGAGATCCTGAGAGCAAGAGAGCCCCTGTTGTCAGCCACCTCCTGAGCCCTGCTGGAGATGGGGAGCAAGCCCGATGACCAGGTCAAATGACCACTGACTACCATATCCTTCCCTGTCCTCCTGCAGGTCCCTGGAGCTCCTGTTTGCCAGTGGCCAGAACAACAAGCTCCTGTATGGGGAACCTCCCAAGTCCCCACGTGCCACCCGCAAGTTCTCCTCCCCACCACCCCTGACCATCAGCACTTCGTCACCCAGCCGCCGGCGGAAGCTCTCCCTGAACATTCCCATCATCACGGGCGGCAAGGCCCTGGACCTGGCTGCACTCAGCTGCAGCTCCAATGGCTACACCAGCATGTACTCGGCCATGTCACCCTTCAGCAAGGCCACGCTAGACACCAACAAGCTCTATGTGTCCAGCAGCTTCGCCAACAAGATTCCAGATGAGGGTGATACAACCCCTGAGAAGCCTGAAGACCCCTCAGCTCTCAGCAAGCAGAGTGAGTGGTGTGTGGGTGCAGCAGTGTTGGCTTTGGGGCACACAGGAGTGGAGCAGCGTGGAGGGCCCATCCAGCTGGGGCGTGGTGCAGGGTGTGGGTGGTGCAGGGTGTGGGCAGTGCAGGTAGGTAGCACATGTGGGGGCCCAGCCTGCCAGGGAGTGGCCAGAGTTCACAGGGCCTCAGCCCACTTGAGGTGTCAGCTCCCATCGCCCTGCCTGACAGCAGCATCCCGCACCCCAGGTTCATCCATGTCTGCAGTAGACACGTCCGGGCCAGGCCTCCTTCAGGGCCCAGGCCTCCTTCAGGGCCCAGGAGAGAAAAGGTCATCAGAACTAGCTCCTGCCCACTGCCATTCACAGTCTGGCTGCAGAACCAGACCAGACACTGAAAGGTGGACACGCGTGACATGTGTTGTGTTAGAGAGCTGCTCAGGGGCACTGGGGACGGAGTGGAGACAGCATCAGGGAAGCAGAGAAGACTCCATGGAGGACCTACTAGATCTAGATCTTCACCAGGAGGAAGGCAGAACCTTCTAGACAAAGAGGATGGAATGTGAAAGACTGAGGCACTTGGAAAGGCATTGTGTGTTCAGGGAACAGCTTGAAGCTTGCACACCTGGCACACCCAGAACACTGCATGTGGGGGCAGTGGCCAGAGAGGATTCGAAGGCAGGCCAGTGCCTCCCTATTCTAGAGCTTCTCCTGACCATTCTAGAAGGATCAGGTTTGATTCTGTTGTAGATCAGACGATCAGGCCACATCCTGAGGAACCATTCAACACAGACTTGATGAACATGTGATCGCCCAGCAACACATACACACACACACACACACACACACACATATGCGCACCCAACCCTGGACTGGCCAGAAGCACTAGGCTTTGAGAAGGATGATCTCTCTCCTTCTAGTTGAGAAGAAGGAAGGCAGAGGTTACCCCCAGCAGAGGGCAAAACTGGTGAGGGGTAATACATTTCTTGTGGCACATACTACAAATGGGTGATGTGAGTGACTCTCACAGCTGAAAGTTGGTAAGTAAGGTAAGAGCCTACTACAGAGCCCCAAATGCCATCTCATGGTGCAGCATACAGGATCCTCAGAGGGACAGCAGCAGGAGCACTGTCCTCTTTCTGTGTTAGGGATCAAACCCAGGGTCTCATGCATGCTGTCTCGGCAAGCCCACCAGGCTTCTTCTCAGCTAGTGATCCAGGGGCTCTCAAACCTAATTGTGTGCCTTTGTGCCTATGCACACCCAGACACGTGTGTGTGTGTGTGTGTGTGTGTGTGTGTGTGTGTGTATTCTTTTCTAAAGAGAATAACTGTGCGTTTTGTTGAGTTCTCAAAAAGTCCAAGTGTAACTGCACTCACTTTCTAGGAGGGGACACTGAGGCCCAGAGTAGTTAAGAATTTTTGACCAAGAACTCACCATGCCATAGTTACGTTTTGTTTTGTTTTGTTTGTTGTTGTTGTTTTTAATTTTTTTTTTTTTTTAGTTTTTTAGGTGGACACAATATCTTTATTTTATTTTTATGTGGTGCTGAGGATCGAACCTAGTGCCTCACACATGCCAGGCGAGCGCGCTACCACTTGAGCCACACCCCCAGCCCCATAATTAAGTTTTAATACAATTCACCTGCTTTTCCAAAGTATATAGACAGTGAATCTCCCAAGATTGCCCAAACCAGAAGGACAACAAGTTCCTATAAAACAGGACTATCCTGGGCAAATCAGAGCAGATGTTCACCCTAAGATACTAAACCAGAGAGAAAAACCTTGCTACTCAAAGCGTGGTCCATGGGCCAGCCAAATGGGTATCACCTGGAGCTTGTTAGAACTACAGACTCTCAGGCCTCACAGGGGACCTGAATCAGAAGCCAATGTTCTACCAAGATTCCTGGGTGTATCCATTAAAGTGTGAGAAGCACCACGGAGCAAACTCCATCCTGGAGATTGACAGTGCCCATTGGCACATGAAAGGTTCTGGCAAAGGCTTTGGCAAATAAAGCTGTTAAACTTTCTTCGTCCAGAATGGCCCACACCTGCTCTACTTCGATAACAGGATTTTCAAATTGATAGATAACTGAGAGAGTATTTCTTTCTTTTCTCCCAGGCTCAGAAGTCTCTGTGAAAGAAGAGTCAGATGTTGATCAAAACCAGAGTGATGATGGTGATACTGAGACATCGCCAACTAAATCTCCAACAACACCAAAATCAGTCAAAAGCAAAAATTCTTCAGGTACAGCTGACCAGCACAAAATTACAAATAGATTCCCAAGTGGGGAGAGGGCAGCAGGTCAAGTTGAAGCAAGTGGGTGTCATCCTTGGGTTTTTTGAGTAACTCTTGAGGGCAGTGACTATTCTGATGTTTCATAACCCCCCGGGGGGCTGTGGGTGGTGGAGCATTGGCTGGGTAGATCCTGCTCTTCAACTCAGTGAAGTCACCCCTAATTCAGGCGAAACTGCATTTAACCAGCCAACACAGGGGCAGGAAGGCTCCCCGTGTCAGGCTCACTCAGGGGAGATCAGAGGCACTTCCTAGGGCCCTGGCTATCAGGACTTGTGACAGGCCCTCTCCTCTTCTCTACAGTCTTGTAGAAAGGCCAGGTTATTCCTGTTTTTCAAATAAGGAAAAAAGTCTCTGAACGGTGGTGATGTTGCTCACCCGACATCTCAGACTCACAATCTTGAAGGGTCACTGAGGAGCCCTCCTGGTCTCTGGTTCTCGTAAATCACCTGCCCACACCCAAGAGGGCTCTGAGACACCAGAGGTGGGGAGAGGACAGCCGCTCTTGCCTGGCACTGCCCTCTCCAAGCCCCCACTCCCACATGCAAGGGGCAGCAGGGATCCCAAACTCGATGGCTATCCAAAAACTCCCTGGGCTCACTGCAGCTGGGTGCAGCTTCTCACATACACAGACACGTCTCATGCAAGGCCAGTTCTCAGAAATAAGTCTGAATCTTTAAATCACTTGCTCCCCACAGCTTAAGAACTGCTACTTCGTCCCAAGTATGGATTACTTTTATAGACTTACAAGATAAAACTAAAAGTTTCTGGAGTCACTTTCTACTACAATTACTATAAAAGTGAATAATGATAATAATAAGTATTATTATTATTATCATCATCATCATCAAGGATGTTCCATGGTATTTATATGGCTTTTCACCTATACAAAGTACTTTCATCTATGTTATCTCCTTTAATCTTAGCATCCACTTTGGAAACAGGTGTTATCCCTATTACCTAGAGGTGATTACTGAGTCTCAGGGAGGTTAAGTAACTTAACCAAGATCACACAGCTAGTGAATAGTTGGGAACAATTTCAACCCAGGTGGATGGACTCCAGTTGCAATATTCTCCCCATGGCACTGTGCCCATGAGCCCATCAGTATGAACTGTTAGATGTCAGACATTGGACAAACTGTGTCACTTCCCTGGACAATGAAAGGGCAAGAAAACTCATGGTGTTGTCCTCAAGCTGGACTGGGCACAGCTGGGCCTGAAAAGCAATGGGTTTGGGAGCCACAGAGTGATGGAAGAGGTGGGTGGAAGCAATAGGGTGGCAGGGCCTTCCCACCCTGGCACAGCCCTGGGGAGATCAAAGCATGACCCTTCCCAGAGACTTTAGCTGGAGAAGAGACCCCACACACACTGCCCTCCACTAGCTGACCAAGCCTGGTCCATGAAGACAGAGCTGCCTGCTCATGGTGCTAGTCCAGCCTCAGATGCCTAGGGTGCCACCTGAAGGGCTGACCACCAGGGACACTGAGGACTGGTTCCCTCCTCTCCACAGAGTTCCCGCTCTTTTCCTACAACAACGGAGTGGTGGTGACCTCCTGTCGCGAACTGGACAATAACCGCAGCGCCCTCTCAGCAGCCTCTGCCTTTGCCATAGCAACCGCAGGAGCCAACGAGGGCACCCCAAACAAGGAGAAGTACCGCAGGATGTCCTTAGCCAGCGCAGGTACGTGGGGCGGTCTCTGCTCACACATCCCCCCCCCCCAGGTCAGCCCCTCTGTGGCCTGAAGCCGAGATGTTGGCCACAGTCAGTGTTTCCCATGGGACGCCGTGAGTCCTGCTAACAGCACCCCTTCCAAGAACCCTGCTTCAACTCACGGCTCTCACTGGCTGGATGCCACACTTCCCACATCATGATTTTGACTTTAGCCCCCCTTCCTCTTATGGGGATGCTGAAGCAATGCCCCCCACCCTGCCCCACACCAGCTGGGCCTCTGCACACCCCACCCCTGGAGCCATGGCCACTGCACACCCAGGGCACAGCCTGATCTTCACTCTTCCTTCTCAGCCTCTATCCAAGGGGATAATATCTTAGCCACCTGCCTGGCAAGCCCCAAGGAGGGTGGCCTTATCTCCTGCATCCCAGCACCCACCCAGACACTACCCCCTACCACACTGCAGACTGTTGCCACCCATCCCATTTTCTTCCTGCAGCATCCACCAGAGCAGGGAGCTCCTTCTTCCCCACCCAGCCCACTTTGCAACTGGCAAATTTCCACTCGGCAAAGCCCACAGGAGCCTCTGCCCCCACCCTCCTACCACCCACTTCCTCAGCAGTGGCCCCATAGTAGGGACCCCCGAGAGCCCTGGTGTCTGAGTGGACCTGTTAGGGGAGGCCACCAGAAACATCCAGCAGCCCCTGAAAGACGAAGAGTTCTGGCAGAGGCTGTGTCCACTAACAACTCTTGGCACCTGTCTTAAGGGTCAGAACCTAGTTGTTGAGTATTTGATGGTCCCTACTGTCCCTCTCACCTGGCAGCTATGAGCAGCAGCCCAGATTATCCAGATCTGGGAGTTGAATCCAGACTAGAGCAAGCTGTTTCTCATCTTCCTGTATCCTCTCTCTTTTCTGCCACTCATGCTACCAGGGTTTCCCCCTGACCAGAGGAACGGGGACAAGGAGTTTGTGATCCGCAGAGCAGCCACCAATCGAGTCCTGAATGTGCTCCGCCACTGGGTCTCCAAGCACTCTCAGGTGAGTGGGAGTCCTCCTGGGCGGTGCAGGAGACCTGCAGGGATGGCTCCAGGAGCCAGCTGCTCCCAGGGTGACTGCTGGCTGAATGAGCGGATGGCCAGCAGGGCAGCAGGAGGGAGGAAGCCCAAGTGCCACGCTCATATTACCAGAGGACCCACACAGTCCCCTAGGAGGGAATCAGGGACTTTCAAGAATACAAGGAGCCTCTGTCTGTCCACTTCCATCCTCCCAGAGGAACAAGTAGGCTTCTGCGTCCCTGGCCTGGGGTCCGTAGCCTTGCCCCAGTGCCCTATACCTATAGCTAAGAATCCCACAGCCCCACTTGACCCTGCCACCAAGTCAACGGAAAGGTAATGATGTAAGGCAGCCCCTGGCAGAACAGAAGCCATGATTCTCCTGCTAGCCTGGGCCCAGCCCACTGCAGGACAGCTTGAAAACTGTTGCCAAGCCACCCGTCCCCTCTTCCTGAAGGACTTTGAGACCAACGACGAGCTCAAATGCAAGGTGATTGGCTTCCTGGAGGAGGTCATGCATGACCCAGAGCTCCTGACTCAGGAGCGGAAGGCTGCAGCCAACATCATCAGGTAAGGACAGCCACCAGCTCAGGACGCCTGCTGGGACAGGGACCCTCACCTCTGCCCTCATACAGGCTGCCCAGAGGCCAGGGAGGTGAGGAGGGTCCTTCTCAGGCAAAAGGATGGCCCCAGGAAGGTATGTCAGGATAGAAATGAGCCCCAGGTCACCTGAGAGCCATGCAGCCTCCCTTCAGCATCCCAACTTGGGAGTGGGTGGTCCATGTGTCCATCCCTCCCTTTTCCCTTCCCCCACCAGACCTTGATTTCCTTGAGGCAAGAACCATGCCCACTTCTCCAAGTGTGTCCATGGCTAACACCTGTGTGGCCTGTGCCATCCAGTGTGGTAAACACCAGCTACATGTGGCTATTTAAACCTCAGTTAATTAAAGTTGAATAAAATTAAAATTCATTTCCACAGTCATATTGCTTCACACACAGCTAGTGACCCCAGTCTAGACCCAGCAGACACAGCACACGCCCCTCATTGTAGAGAGTGCCGTTGAACAGTGCTGGTAAGACCCAGGGAATTGACTGCAGTTAAATTATTGTCCCCAATCCTGTGCTTGCTCCTGCTCCCCAGGCAGCCTCCCCTGGTGCAAGCCAGGGCCCAGGCAGCCCCCTCATCAGAGCTGGCTGAGCCAGTGACTTGCAAATGACCGGGCAGGTTTCTTCTCTGAACTTCATTTTTCTCCTCTGTTAAGTGGGTGAAGGATACCTGCTTGGAGGGCTGGGGTGGAGCTGGAGTGCAGTTCCGAAGGTTGCTCAGGGGATGTCAGGCACAGCCCCCCTCCCTCCCCACCTGCTGCTCTCACTGCTCTGACTTTGTTGTCCTCTCTCAGCCCAGCCAAGCCCAGCCCAGCCCAGGTGACAGCTCAGACCTCTCCTCCTGACATTACCAAACCTTCCCCTTGCCTAACCTGAGGCCCCAGCTTCCAGCCAGTCACTCCTGCAGGTTCACAGTCCTTGAATGTCCTTAGGCTTCCCTCATCTTCAGTACCTACCTCCCTGCCCATGCCCATGCACACACACATGCACACCTGCACGTAGTCAGCTCCAGGCCTTCGAAGTCTCCCTCACAGTCCTCCCTAGGAAGTATGCTGTGGCCCTGATCACACTGACCAAAGCCGTCTGAGACCTGGCTCTGAACACTTTCGTCTCTGGGTGCAGTGGCAGGCTTGGGGTGGAGCAGCCCTGGGTGAACAGCCAGCCCTCAGTGCTCTGACCACGGGTCCTCAGGTGAAACAGTTCTCAGAGCAGTTGTTTCTGGTACACACATGCTGGTGCCTGCTGTGAGGGCTGACACCCAGGCAGAGTGCCACTCCCTCCAGCCTGGCCCTGAAGACCCCCAGCTGCTCCCACACACATACACCCCAGGCCTGGCTCTTAGCCTGTCCCCAGCCTCTATCCCTCTGGCCCACCATTGCTTTCACAGAATGTGGCTCCGAGTCCTGTCACAAGGCACTTTGACCTGACTTTGAGGGCCCCCCTCACTTCCCACCACCACCTGGTACCCACTCTGCTCAGCTCAGTCATCTACCTCTGTCCTCACTTCCCCCCAGTACAGTCCCCCTCTGGCCCCTGGACCACCATGCTGCTACCTCTCATCCTGTGCACCCCTCTCTGGTCAAGACCAGACTAGAGGGGCACCCCATCTGGAAGGCCCCCTGTACTCCTCCTGCCTGCTCTGGTCCTTCAAGCCTAGAGCTCCTTTCCCTCGTGCCTCATCTCCTTCCATGTGCATGAAGGAACACCTGCTGTATACTGGCCAGAGCCACAGGAATGAATCAGACACAGCCTGACCTCAAGGGCCCCCTGCCCAGGTCTCTCAGTGGCCAGTATGCAGCAGTACACAGGGAGTCCCAGGAGGAGACCTCACCCAGCCAGGAGGGTCAGGACCATCAGGAAGAGGGCAGTGAAGAAGAAAAGGGAAAGGGACTCCTGGAAAAGGGCATGAACAGGAGGAAAGCCTCGAGGCAGCTGCAGGGCATTCTGTCTGGCTGGGGTGGGGCTGCCTGGGAGGAGAACTGGGGGCTCAGCTGCCTTCTCCTCCCCAGGACTCTGACCCAGGAGGACCCAGGTGACAACCAGATCACACTGGAGGAGATCACACAGATGGTGAGCAGGGTCAACCTCCCCTCACTCACCAAGGCAGCCCCCTTTTGGTCCTCCCTGCCCCTGACCACCCAACCAGGCATGGCCACCCATGTATCCATTTCCTGTGGCTGATGTAACAACAAGCCACAAACTGGGTGACTTAGAACCCTGGTTCCTGTACCTCTGATCCTCTCCTGTCTCACAATCCTCCTCCTGATTCCTAGAACTGACTGTTCCCACCTGGGGTACACATGGGGATCACCCATGGAGCAGCAGCACCCTGCCCATACCCTGCCCATACTCTGTCCTGGGGCAGCACTGCAGGGCTGGTGCCCCACCCCCATCCACATGTGCCCTTCAGGCAAGGAAGTTGGTTCCCCCAGACCCCACTTCTTCCACACTGACCCTCTGAGGTCAGAATGCTGGGTCAGCCCTCCCCAGTGCCTACCAATGGAGCAGACGCAATGGCTCCTTGAGAGGCAGGCTGGAACATTTGCCGAGAGAGAGAGAGAGAGAGAGAGAGAGAGAGAGAGAGAGAGAGAGAGAGAGAGAGAGAGAGAGCGAGAGCCCTTGTTCCTTCGTGAATAGCCTAAGGCTCTTTCAGAACTGAGCCTTCAAACATCCCAGCACCTGGCTGGGGCAGATTCAGACTTCCAGAGAGGAGAGAGGCTTCACCCCAGGAGGTTCCTCACAAGCCTGATGAAATGTGGCCCAGGCCCTTGGCTCTGACCTCTGCTTCCAGGGTCACCCTTCTTCTTAGGCCACACCTGAAGGAAGCAGAAGGCCACCTGCCCCCTTTTGACCAGTATACCTTCTCCTGACTCAAAGCCTGGTGCAGGCCTCTGTGCTGCTCAGTACCGTGGGCATACCCCAGCCTGACCTCTTGGACTCACCCCAGTGGGGCCTCCTGGATTCACCCTTGGACTTGACTATACAATCATCCTTGGCCCAGCCCCTGGCCACCAGTGTTGTTCTCTCTGGAGTGAATATGGCTGAACTTTCTGCCTGTATTAATGCATTCACCTGCTTCAGAGACTGAAGGTCCCCTCCCTGTGAACACACAGGGGAAAGACCCCATGCAGTGTCCTTGCCCTGCAACAGGGCAACACAGAGCCCTTGTTGCCTTCGTTCCCTCAGCCTCCCTGAGAACTCTCATCCCCGAAGACATGGGGTTCCCCACACCTGTGTTCCTGCAGCTGGGAACTCTGGCAGGAAGCATCCATGGCACCCCCCCACTCCCACCCCCTGCCCAACATGCACACACAGGCTGTTTTCCTGCACCATTCCTGCTCCATCCACATGGTGGGCACCCTGCACCTGAAGTCAGGGTCTGTGTGTTCAGGTCTGTGTATCTCCATTGTCTAACCCCGGCCTGGCGATGCAGACCTCAGTGTTTGGAGAAGAAATGGGAGTAATGGAGGGAGGAAGACACTGAGTCCAGGAGGAATGGCTTGTTCCCTGGGTGTGAGTGGACCCCGCTTCCCTTGCAATCAGTGCAGATGGTCCAGGGTGCTCAGCCCAGCCCACTGGAACTTCTAGGCAGGGAAAGCAGAAGTCATGAGTGGTTTGTGGCAGGTCCTCCTGTGAGCCCACATGCCCATATGGACTTACCCCTCTATGTCTATATGGCCCATTTGGCCCCGAGGGTGTAGGGATGCAGAGGATCCTTGTTCCACACTCATCCCTCTGTGAACACCAGCTGCTCCTAAGACCAACGCGATTGTCCCTTCCCTCTCCTCCTCCACCTCCCTCCAGCCCTCTCCAGATCCAGCAGACTGTCTGTGAGTCATTCTTGCTGGAGGTCGGCAGCCCCCTGCCCGCCACTGTGTCTCCCCCTTCTCTCATCCCTGCCATGGGCTCCACTATTCCTGGCTGATGTTTCCCTGAGAACTTGCCCTAGTCAATGGGCCCAGACTGTGGGCCCCCTTAAAGGTGATGTCCCAGGTGCCAGGGCCATGGTAGTCCAAGACCTAGGCCAGATGGCTGTCTCCTGGGCACAGGATAAGAACACTGTCCCAGGTGATAATCATACCTGGGAATGCACACTGACTAATGACTTTCAAAAGGAAATTGTATTGGGGTGGTCTGGAGCCCAGACAGCACCTGCAGGGAGTCACCAACACATCCTGGAATCAGATGACTTGAGCTCAGCAAGCTTCCATTGTCCCAGTGGGATGGTGGTGGCTCCCTGGCAGAGTGACAACTGCACAGAATGATCCTGAAGCACAGGCCACACACACAAGGTGCATCAAGTGCTGGGGCTCTGCTCCCCTTCCCCTATCATCCCCTTGTCATACCCCATCCACCTCCCCTGCCACCAGAACTGAACACAGCCCCTCAGTGAGGTGGCCAGAAAGCCTGGAAGTGTCCCTCTTGGTCCTAACTCAAGACCTTGCTCCCTTAGGCAGAAGGTGTGAAGGCTGAGCCCTTTGAAAATCACTCGGCCCTGGAGATCGCAGAACAGCTGACCCTGTTGGACCACCTCGTCTTCAAGAAGATTCCTTATGAGTAAGTGGGCACGGGCATTAGTTCCTCCCTCTCTTGCTCCTCAGGCATCTCCTCAGCACATCCCTGAGACACAGGAAGCAGGTTCCCAGAGCTGCACGGACCCTCCATGTCCCATAATAAAGATGCAGGGATTCCCTTCCTTCCCCCAAGTTCTTTGTCTACTTATCAGCTGCCCACGTGCACACGTACACAGGCTTTTCCAGAAGCAGCGCTCAGAACCCCTATTCTAAAGGTCTAGAAAAAGCTGTGTTCATGTGTGTATGTGTGTGTGCACATAGACATGTGAGAAAATATGCACACAGGCATGTGTGTGGGCACACAGGTGTTCACATGCAAGCTCCAGGCACAGACTTTGGGGACAGCTCCAAACTTTGACTAAACCCCAAGGCCTACCAGCTCTGGTCTGTAGTCATCACCTGCAGTGTTCACTGTAATCATACTGCTTAGGTAATTTTGCATCCCTCTTTCTTTAACAAGTGTACAGAATTCCCTAGCTGCATTATAAAGTCACAGGGTGGTTTTCACTTTTCACTTTTATATTTAAAACTGAATTTAAAACCAAACATCCTTGTAACGAAATATTTCTCTGAACTTCTGACAGTTGTTCCAGAATAATTTCCCCAAATTGGAATCTCCAGATCAGAAGCTACACGTCATGCAGGGCTTTCAGTCTCTGCTTTCCAGAAAGGGGGCCTGGCACCCTCACAGCCCTCACCCCCCAGAGTGCAGCCTCACCTAAATGAGGACACTGGCATTTTGAAAACTTGCCACATCCCCGGATGTAGAAATAGTCATCATTCCTGATGTGCTCCCTCCAGGAGGAGAAACAGGATGTGTTTTCACACCCAGCCTGTCTCCTCCCAGCCCTGCTGCCCTTGAGATTCTGCCAGGTGCATCTCCTCACCATTCCATCAAATCAGGAGCCTGAGTAGCCTATGGCTTTCCTTGAGGTCCTCTGTGCTGCTGGGTTGGCTTGAAGGCAACCTTGTCCTTCTATCCGGTCCTTTTTGCTGGCCTCAATTGCCCCTATTCCACAGACAAATCCCTGCATAGTCAGTAAAATGTGAGTTCTCCCTACAGCGAGCAAGACTCCTGACAAGACCTAATGTCCCCCCATCTCAGCTGAGGGTGATCCTCCAAAGCCTTGTCTTATTTCAGCCTCACAGTGACCCTGTGAGGAAACTGCCCTGGTTATTCCCATTTTACAGTTGGGAGAATGAGACCCTGAGGCATAAAGGGCTTGCCTGAAGCCACACAACCAACACAAGGCAGAGCTAGACTCCAGTCCAGGGTTCCTTCCTCTCCAGAGCTCTGAGGAAGGTAGATCTCCCATAAATGGCAACCTCAAAAAACAAAGAGGGCTGGGGGTGGAGCTCAGGGGTAGAGTGCCTAGTACTCAGTCCCCAGCACCTCACCGCCCTGGGTTTCCCTTTCCTTCCTGCAGGGAGTTCTTCGGACAGGGCTGGATGAAGCTGGAGAAGAACGAAAGGACGCCTTACATCATGAAAACCACCAAGCACTTCAATGATGTGCGTATGGGCGGCAGCCTCTTTCTCTGCCCAGAGTTTCTTCAGCAGGACCCTCAAAGGGTTGAGTGGAGGGCAGGCTGTACACTGGCAGGAGCCAGGCCACCTGGGTCCTCTCTGGTGTCTCCACCCCCGGCCATATAACCTTGGGCTGGTGACTTATTCAGTCTCAGTTTCTCCACCTAATAAATGGGCTGACCACTGAAAGGTCACATGACAATTAACAGGGACAATCAGAGAAAGACACTCAGCTCAGCCTTGGTTCCCAGGGAGCCCTCCCTCAAACCTGTGATTACTGAGAGGAGTCACCTGAGAGCAGATGTGGTGATGAGCCTGATGGAAAGGAAGGGAGGAAAGGGTTGTGCTTCTGCTGTGCTGCTTACCTTTTAACCTCAACTCGGTATCAGAAACAAGGACTGTCAGCCTGGGGAATGGCAGACACCCTCCCTCTAATGCATACACATATTACCCAGCACCCTCCGAACTTCCTGAAATGTTGACTAGGAGCTTAAAGTACCCTGGAAGTGACGAAGTGATGTTCTTACCACCCTCTTGACTTTCATGACGGGTAACTGGACCCCACAGGATCACATTAAGGAGACCAGAGACCCAGAACCAATAAGGGGCAAGGCTGGGTTGAAGCCAAGGGCTTGTGAGTGTCCCTAGGCAAGATCAGGATGGCCTGGTATCTGACTCCGCCAGTCTCTGTCTCCTACTTTATCCCCTATTCCCACCCCCTATGCTTTCTTGGGGATGAACTGTAGAGATACCAAAACAGCAAAGCAGCCCCTTGTACATAGCACAAGGGTCCTGGGTTAACTCTGATTAGGACACTAAGATCAGACGGGAGCATCCCATACACCCAGCTCCTAGAAGTCCATCTCAGAAAAACATGAGAGCAGCAGAGATCAGAGGCCAAACAGGTCTCAGTCTGCTAAGGCAAGAGTCTCTTTTGCATGGAATGTTGGCAAAGTTCCCTGTAGTAGTTGCCCCTGGTTGAGTTCCTGCCTGGTGCCTAGCACGGCGCTTTACATGCATAATAATCTCATTTAAAGCTCACACCAAGCCTAAGGGATGGGAGCTGTTCTCACATTTGAGATACTGAGAAGCTGAGGCTCTAGCAGAGTGTGTGGCCGTGCATACCTCCCGTGCTTGCACTGTGGAAGATGGCCCATGTGAGAAAATCTCTCTCCCAGCAACTTCTCCATATTTGCTCAAGGTCTGCCCCCTGGATCCTTGGGACCCATCCACACCTAACCTCGTGATAGCTCTAAGAGCAATTTGCACTCAGCATCTTCATTCCTCTGAGTTTAATCATCAACATAAGAGCCTTTGATGGGTGGAGGTGGGAGCACATGATTCCACTTATCCTGACCACCTGCCAGGGCCCCACGAATTAACCTCAGCAGGGGATGGGCCCCCAGGCAAACACAGCCCATCCTGGGCGGGTCCTTGGCAGCCAGGAGGAACAGAAAAGACCCACTATTATAGCAGAGGGGAGGAGCCATCTGGAGCCTTCCAGTCCTGGGCACCAGGTGGTTTTCTGTCCTGAACAGAGAGCAGAATGGCTACCCCTGTGTCTCCCAGGACAGAGAGCAATGGAGACCAGACAAAGCTTTAGCAAACAGGCTGCCAGAGGCCTAGGTCTGACCATGCCTTACACACACGTGCACAGTGCCAGGCAGCCCGACACTGTCCTCTCCCTTGTGCTGTCCCACTGTGTGCCCAGGACTGTCTAGGACAAGACAAGAACACAAACTGATCATTCACTTTTTACTGTGTGGCAGGTGCTATGCTATAAGGGTTTCATAGACATCATCTCACTTAATTCGCTACTCTCATTTTATAGTGGGAGAAACTGAGACTCAAGGAAGTTAAATTGCATCGCCCACATTACACAGCAGGAAAGTCCCCTCTGAACCCAGGGACAGCCTCCAGAGGCTGCCTCGTCACTCCTTGGCACTTGGCCATCTGTGTTTAAATCATTCTGTATCCTGAGACACAGAATGTGTGTCTCGATGACGGTGGCTTTCTTAATGTCCCCCAGGAACAGTCCTCTTTGCTATTTTCCAGCCCTTCTGCCTTCCATGTCTTCGCCCTTCTGACTGGTACTAGCTAAGATCTCCAGCATGAGGGCTAGACCTGGGGGAGACAAGCAAGGTGGCCAGGGTGCAAAACGTAAGAAGCCATTCACCCTCCTGGCAGTTGCACACTGGGACCTCAGATGCCTCATCCTAGTCCCCACCCTTTCCAGGACAATGTGGAATGAAAACAGTGACAGCGTGTCTTGTTCTTAGTGTTAAAGGGAATGCTTCTGCTATTTCCCCATGTAGATGGTGTTTGCTCCTCTAATCAAGGTTTTTTTTTTTTAAATCCTTTCTACTCCTGTGTGCTAGAGGTTTTTCCCATGATGAATATTGACTCTGTGTGTGTATGTGTGTGTGTGTGTGTGTGTGTGTGTGTGTGTGTGTGTGTGTGTGTGAGAGAGAGAGAGAGACTGTGTGTTACTGACGATTTAACCCAGGGCCTCACGCTTTGAGCTACATCCCTATGTTTTATTTAGTTTGAGACAGAGTCTCATGAAGTTGCCCATGCTGAACTTTTTGAACTTTTGATCCTCCTGCCTCAGCCTCCTGAGTAGCTGAGACTGCAGGCATGCACCAGTATGCCTAGCTGGATATTGACTTTTATCAAGTATTTTCCCTCTTGCTATTGAAATGGTCATATGGTTTTTCTCCTTTAGTCTATTGATATGGTAAATGACAGTTACACTCTTTTTTCTAATAATCAAAGATCTTTGCATTCCAGGGACAAACCCAATGTGATTGTGGTGTATAAACCGATATGTCATTTCCTTTCTTGTGTTGTCCATCTCTGGTATTAGTATCAAGGTAATGCTGGCATCATAGAATAAATTAGCAGGTATTCTCTTTCTCTTTCTTCTTAAAAAAAAATTAGTATAGCTGAGCCCAGTGGCACATACATGTAATTCCCAACAACAGGAGGCTGGAGCAAGAGGATCTCAAGTTCAAGACCAGACTCAGCCACTGACACCCTGTTTCAAAATAAAAAATAAAAAGTTCTGGGGATGAAACTCAGTGGTAAAGAACCCCTGTGTTCAATCTCCAATACCAAAACATACAAAATAACTAGTATAACTTTTATGTAAAACTGTTTTCAAGTTCAGTGCTTTCTTGATGGAAAGATATTTTAACTACTACTTCAATTTATTAGGAGATACAATACATGCACTATTTTATGTTATCATTCCCTACTGATTCTCTTGAGTAGTTTTACATGCTTAAGTAGTTCTACAGTACCTTTTTTAGAAATCTTTTTTTTTTTAATTTTAATATTTATGTATTTTTTAGTTCTCGGCAGACACAACATCTTTGTATGTGGTGCTGAGAATTGAACCCGGGCCGCACACGTGCCAGGCAAGCGCGCTACTGCTTGAGCCACATCCCAAGCCCTCCTTTTTTAGAAATCTTTAGAAATTGTTTTGGGTGTGTGGATGTAGCTCAGTAGTAGAGAACTTACCTAGCATGTGCAAAGCCCTGCATTTAATCTCTAGCATGTCAAAAAGAAAAAAAAAAAGATGGAAGAAATTGGTTTTTATAAGATTTGGTAGTAAAACCCCATAACTATTATTCACCTGCAAATATTCTTTTATCACCTTTTTAAAAATTAGTCTTTTTTACTTTTATTTTAAAATAATTATATTCATAGGAAGTTGCAAAGAAATTGCAAAGAGGTTGGTGCTTCATGCCGCACCAACTCCTTGCAATTCTAGTTCCCTGCTGTCTGGCCCCAGTTTCCCACATTCCTAGCTACTCAAAATACAACCCACACTTGAATTATTTGTGGAATGTGATTATTAGCTGGGTTGAGGTCTCTTCTACTGTGTATGTGAGGTGAGCAAAGCCTCAGACTATATGTCTAACCAAGCAGGACATATGGAGGGAGATTCCCTCAGATCTTGGCCTTTTGTAACTATTGATTGTTCCAGATAAACTTTAGAATCTAGAACTTTGTCAAGCTCTAGAGGAAACTCCCACTGGGTTTTAATTGATTACATTAAAACTCATGTATTAATTTTGAGAAAAATTGTATGTTTACATTCCCATTTGGGAACGTGATCTCTTTCTCCGTTTTTCAAGACTTTTATGCCCTTTGGTGTGTGTCTTTTCCCTCCCATGTAAAATCTTACATGATTCTAAATTATTTAAGTTCCTAGGTAACTACAAATCCCCATTGTTATTTTGAAGATAATCTGTTTTCATAGTATTTTCAAATTAGTTATTGCCAACTTAAAGAAAACTTCTCATTTTTGTATATTGAGTTCTTAACCAGTCATCCCAATGAACTCTATTCTTGTTCTTGAAGTTTCCAATTCATTCTTTTGCCATTTTCAAAAGGCAGTCGTATCTGCAAATAATGATGTTTTGTCATCTTTATAATAATTATTCCTCTTATTTTTTTCCTGTCTCATTGCATTGGCTTAAAGATCAGTAACTTGATCGCTTCAGAAATCATCCGCAATGAGGACATCAATGCAAGGGTGAGCGCCATCGAGAAGTGGGTAGCTGTGGCTGACATATGTCGCTGCTTACACAACTACAACGCTGTGCTGGAGATCACCTCCTCCATGAACCGGAGTGCAATCTTCCGGCTCAAAAAGACATGGCTCAAAGTCTCTAAGCAGGTGCAGGCAAGAGGCTGGCACTGTTGCCACGTGGGGCTGGGCTGGGGTTGGGGCAGGAAGACCAGAGGGCTGGCCATTGGGCATCCAGAGAAGGGTGAAGGACTGGGATGTTTTACTCACAGGCAAAACAGAGTCACATCCCCTATGTCAACCAGGACCAGATATGGGGCCCACAAATGTGGGAGTGGGACCTGTGAGATGTAATTCTCACGTCAGTAATTAATACCCCAAAGTGGGAAGTGGGAAGTAGTGATTATTGGCCTCAACACTCTTTTTCTTGGATTGGAACAAAAGTGGTGTCTTCATGGATATCTCAGCCCAGATCTTCAGTGCAGCTGAGATGATAAATGATCCCTTGTCGAAACTCTGATTTCACCAGCCCTCTGGCCACCAAAATTACTTGGTCCCTGTTACTCATGGGATAATTCATCATCTTTAATATGAGTTTGGTCTTTGTTCATTCAGAACATGATTCTGAAAAACTATAAGGTGAATTCCTTCTCAGGAATAAAAGGGTCATGACTGGGTAGCTTTCCTTAAAGGAGGTCATAATGAGACACTTGGATCACTTACCTGGTATACATGGTGGATGTCCCAACCCCAGCCTGTGTGTCCACAGGAGGCTGGAAAAGCAGCCTAACCACTATGGATAGGGGAAGCCTCTAAAGGCACTGATACCTTGGCAACAGTGTCTATGGTCCTTCAAATGGATGGGCATGCAGGATCCAGTGTCTCCAAGGAGCCTGTCTCATCTGCACACTCTGAATTTGCATACTGTGTCCCCTTCACTGTTCTTTTTATCACCTGCCCCTCACTACCCTCTTCATGCCAAAGGCAGGTCATGATCCTACCTACCAATCCTGAAGCAGATCCAGAAATCCTTCCTACTTAGATAAGCTGCCAAATCAGGAAAGTCCTGGGACATCTCTGGTGCCCTGACCCAGCCTTTCAGTCACTGTAGGCCCTGATTGCAGCAGGGCTGCAGAGTGTGCAGGGACAAGCCCATGCATCCCGTGGAGGTTGGTGTGCTTGCTTCTTGGCCCACAAAGATGCCAAGATCAGGATAAGAACCATGAAAGATGCCATTGTTAGTGGCATCAGGAAAGAACAGAGGCAGGGGACACAGGAGCTCCAGGCTACAGGGACATCCAGCCACACATGGCACATGCTGTCATAAACTGGTGAAGTCAGGATTGAGCTCTACAGAGCCACCAAGTCATCTGGGCTGATTTGGCCTACCAGGGTTCAGGCAGCAGGGTCTAGGGGTCTCATCCAGATCAATATCTTTCTTTTCCTATCCTGTACTATCAGGATTACATCATCATTCCAGAGGTTCCCCAGACCAGGCTTCACTTTCCCACCCCATGGGGATCTTCCTGGAACCTATACTCTACATCTCTTGGCCTCTCATTCTACAGTATCACCCTCCTCAAGGAGTTGGGAGGGATTCACCTTGGCCATCCTGAATCTACCATTCACTCCCAAGAGTGAAAATCAGGGGAAGTTAGTGTGGTCAGTGTATGCAGCGTGGCCTGCAGTCTAGGATGTCATTCAGGAACTGGTCCAAAAACCAAAGATGCCTCTGGCAGTATGTCCAGGCCTCCACCCTCTACAGCAGCTTCTCCCAGCCCTCAGTTGTGCACAGTAGTTGTGTATCTGCACAATGCCTGGCTACAAGGGCTTCTGGGAGTCCCTGGCCACGGCCTGATCAGCACCAGCCAGGGGCAATTCATTGTATGACTACAGATATCCAAGGGACACTTGTAATCCACCAAAATGGCCACATTTCTTAGAGACCTGAAACAGTCTAAGCAGCTCATTTTTATCAGTTTCTTAAATCTGCTGGCCCAAAGCAGAAAAGCATTTTGTGAAGTCCAGTGCAGTCCTGGACAAGAAACAAGCAAATGTACTTTGGAACTTTTCATTTCTCCTCTCTTCTTTCAACCTCTCTCCCCTCCCCTTTGCCAACAATTATGCTTCTTCAGGAAAGGATCTGATGAGTGATAGGATGGCAGGAGAGGATGGCACTGATGAGTGACATGGTTTTGTTTGCTGCCCCAGGATGGTTGTATATATGGGGACAAAAGCCTCTTTTTGGCTAACAACACATTTTGGCCTCTTTGGGAGGAAACATTCTTGGCCTCTAGAGTCTTCCATTTGTTGAACAGGAAGGGGTGGGAATTTGGAGGCCATATAGCCATCTTTCTTCCTGACACTGCCTCCAAGGCAGAGTCTTTGCTTGATCCCTGGTTTCATTGGCATAAGTCAAGCCCACTGGCACCCATATTCCAGCAGAAATGCCCAGGATTGAGGGCCTGGTACCCCAGGGAACATCAAAGGATGGCAACCTTCAGCCCAACCAGATGATACTTGAGCTGCTTGAGAGTGAAACACACTTTTTTTTGTTGTTGTTGTTGATGGACCTTTATTTTATTCGTGTATTTATATATGGTACAAACCCAGTGCCTCACACATATGAGGCACGCGCTCTACTGAGCCACAACCCCAGCCCTGAAACATACTTTTTGAGTAGCACTTGGGAAAATTCTGTGGCCTCCCAGCCCATGTGGCTCCTTCCTGGATAGAAGGCGACAGCTTAAAAGGAGCAGACACAACAGAGTTCACAGGTATATGAAAGGGATCAAAATGTGCTCAGCTCAGAGACATCATTGGCCCCAGATGTTTTCAGAAAAACCATAGCTCAGAACAGCCCCTGTACCTTTTCATGGCCTCAAAGCTCAGTGGCACTTCACCCAGAAGTATGTGGCCACCAGGACCTTCTGATCTAGCTTCTCTGTGTCTCCCAAAACTCTACAATATCTGAACTAGCACTGCTCTTAGGGAACACTTGGATCACCCCTCTCATTTCCTAGGTGAGAAACTGAGGCCCATCAAAATGCGTAGAGTGGTGATTTACCCATGGGCATGTCAAGGGTGGGTGACAGAGTCCAGGGAGGCCCCAGGTCTTCTGATGTTCGGTTCCCACATCTGACCTCAAGTCATCTCAAGTCATTCCTCTGAAGGTGGGTGGACAAGAAGAGGAAGGAAGGTGCAGCTCTGGGAAGGGATCAAGGCAGGAAGGAAGCAGAGGCCCTGGGCAGACTCTCAAGGAATGCATAATCACCTGACTTGGTATGGGTGGTGCCATCCTGATGCATGTCTCTGTCACCAGATCCAGAATACATTTGTGTTTTGATCAGAGTCAGTGCACACCAGGCACTAATATTTCTTCTCCTTGTTGATGAGGCACTAAACCAAATGGGGTGTTCTGCCCCTTTTTTCCCTCAAAGGGTGTACATTGATTCCATCTTCCATCAGCATGGATACTTAGTTTGTCATTCATGGGCTTATTTCTCAGATTAAATCTGACCCAGCACATCTATGGCCGTGACCTCTTCCAGGCTGATGAGTGCGTCTGGTGATCCATGGCCATTCTCCAGCATAGTTTCTCAGCCACATTCTGGATTTTTGAGGACCAGAGCTAGAAAGGAAGTCACAAATCATCTCACTCTTTTATAAATGATGGAGCTGAGAACCCCAGAAGTGAAGGGACTTCCCTCAGACCACATCTGAAAAGGAATGCAAGCCAGACCTAACACAACACTGGTCTCTTCAGGCAAACTCCAGCCACTGGAACTCAGCTCCAGCTGATGGGTGGGCTGGGCCTGGGATGGTCATGTGGCAACCCTTCAACCTGGGGTTTCTTCTTCTCCATCCAGGCCTTGTCTTCTTTGATGATCAATTCATCTGCCATCTTTTGTCTTGAGTCTTAAATTTGGAAGTGTTTCTGGCACATCAGAGTGAAGGTGTGAGAAGATGGTCACATCCTTTGGATAGAGTTCATGTGAAGTATGATAATAGACAATCAGCCATTTTCTGCTCAGAACACAGGCTTTTTGGAGTCACCCACCAAATCCTTCTCACTACCTGGTTTAGGATCCAGCAGTGTTTCTGAAGACCGAAGCACATTCAGGCTTCCACACCCACTTCTGTACTCTGAGAAATGTGTGTGAGGACCAACACACATAGTGAGGGCCCAGGCCTGACTCCTAAGGAGGTGGGGGCAAGATTGCCAGACACAAAAAGTTCTCAAATCCAAAGCAAATACGGCTCTGGCACCCTGGAGGACAGCATGCTGGAGTGTGGGCCAGAGCCATGGGCCTTGATGTGTGCTGTGTGTTAGTAAATGCTTCTAATTCCTTCTAGACAAAAGCTTTGATTGATAAGCTCCAAAAGCTTGTGTCATCAGAGGGCAGATTTAAGAATCTCAGAGAAGCTCTGAAAAAGTAAGTTATGTGTCATTTTGTCACTTTTCTGTTTAAAGTTGTAGAACTGCATTGCAGAGACATCCACATGCCACACCAGCCAGAGAAGGAGGTCTGTTTGTCTTTCCCTCTGTCTTCCCACAAAACCCCTAGGATTCCCAGACCCCAAAGAAGGGTCAGCTTTGTCCTCTACCAGAGAAAGTCCAGGGTTTGGTAGCATTTCCTAGGAGAAGCAGAGGAGGGACACTGGAATCCCCAGAAGCATGGTGGCGGTGCTGATGACAATAGGGGTGCTCAATTCCTTGATTCTCAATGCACTTTTTTTTTTCTTTTAAGAATTCGGACCAATGTGTTTAATGTGGTTGTCTTTTCTTTTTTCTTGAAAATGAGTCATCAAAACAAGAGTGCAGATTACAGACAGTGGCGTCTCAGAATCAAAGAAATACATTTTTACCAAAAATCACACCTGTTTGCAAAGAGCCTTCTCTACCCCTCAACACTGCCTGTGAGGCAGCTTTCTCCACCCCGCACTCTTGTCACTCTGACCAGGATAGTTCGGTTGTAGGGGCTGTGTTATACACTATGGGATCCTTAGCAGCATTCCTGGCTTCTACCCATGAGATGCTAAGACCCCCCTCCAGAAATGTCTCCAGACATTGCTGAAATTGCCCCTCCTGAGAACTACTACCCTAAGGCAGCTCCTCCCATCCTGTTTTTCCAGACAAAAGCTGAGGAGCTAGTGGCTTATGCCAAGGACACGAGGCCATAGCACTAGAGCCCAGACTCGGCCCAGGCAGGCCTCCAAGGCCAGTGCTCTGAGGTTTCCCTTGAACTGTGTCCCATGAGGTCTGGGCAGCCTCTTCCAGGGAAGCAGTGGCTCCGCCCACTGAGCACTGTGGCCACGCCCTCATGAGATGTGGGCTTTGCATGTGCGGCTGCCACTGGATGCTTCCTTCAGACTTCCTCACGGCTCTACCCTCTTTTCATTGTTGACTGTTCTTTTCCCTCCTTGCCTGGCTGGCTACTCACTGGAACTTTGAGAGGCCCTGGGAGACCTGGAGTGCTGGTTCCCTATAGAGTCAGGAGTCCTCTCCTCCCTTCTGTGAGGGATCTCATGACCCTTGCCGATAGAGGTCCCACTGGAGGTCCCCACCCCTGGCACCTGGGACTGGGACAGCCAAAGCCTCCAGCCCTTGACAGTGGCTTTGATGCCTGCCCACTCCTACTCTGCCAGCCTCATCTGCCTCCTGTTCTTGTTTCCTTCCCGCCTACTCGATTCGTCCTTCGCCAGCTTCCTGTGTCATTGCCTTGACCATCTCCACTTTGTTTGTGTCCTCAGACAGATGTTCCACCCATCTGTGCTGTCCGGCCGTCTCTCCTCCGCCCGGGCTCCTCGGAGCCCCTGTGGACTGTGCTTGTGGGGAAAGCCCCACCGTGCATTCGGCAACTTGTCCGTCTGCCCCCCGGGTGCCGCTCCATCCGCCTCCTTCACATGGCTTCTTCGTCTGCCGCAGCCACCGCCACCTCCACTGCCTCCGTGGCCCCCCATTCTGTCTGAGTCCCCATCCTGACTGTCTTCCCTCTTTCAGGTTACCTGTGGGCCTGTGTAAGTGCCTCCCCCAGGCCTCTTGGCTATAGCACAGGGCAGAGGTGGCCTTTGGGCATCCTGGGAGCTAAGACCTTTATGCAAACCAGGTTCTAGCCTTGTAGGGCCAGCGGTGCACAGGAAGGAGGCAAAGAGAGCCTGGGCCAAGCCCGCCCTGTTCCTTTTCTTCTAAGGCTCTAAGGTTTCATGTAGAGCAACATTGGGTGAACCCTGTCTCAGCAGGCTGGGGACAATGGGCAGAAGAAACAAGTTAGTAGTCTGCAGGCATAGTCGGTGACCCACCCAGACAAGACCCTGGGATAGGTCTCACTGGGTGGGTTCTCAGCCCCATTCCTATGTCCTGTCATTAAAATCTCCACCCTGTGCCAGCAGCAGGCTGGAGAATGGACTTACTGCCTTTACCAGCCAAGGCTTTACTCCCAAATCTTGCACCCCAGCCTCCCAGCCAAGTTCCTAAATATCCCCTGGTCCACCTACAACCCTCACCATGGGTACCCCTTCATCTCCCTGCCTAGCCACCCCAAGAATGACATTAGCACCCCTTCTTATTCCTTGAACCTACACCCTTGCAAAGCCCACAAAACTGTCCCCACATGTCAATTTCTCAGTGATCAGAACAGCTCCGTGCACTAAATTTTAGCAGTAAAATTTGGTCATTTCTGGTTTTGACTTCTCCATTTGCATATCTGTACCATTTGTCTTAAATTAGAACAGGAAGTCCTTGATTTAGAGAAATACAGAGGACAGCCTTTTACTGTACGTTCTTCCCCTAAATTAAGAAAGGAAACTACTCTGGAGGAACGTGACAGCCAGCTGACCATCAGGCCATCCCCCTACACTCTTTAAATGGGGTAACAATCTGTTTATCTTTGTGAATACCATGAATCCAAAGGCTGATGTTCTGGAGCTCCAGAGTTTTGAGGCTTCGGCAAAGTCAAATACCTATTTCTATCTTGGTACCTAGGGGGCAAAAAGCAAGATGGGGTTTCCACCCCACCACACTGAAATATTTCTTACAAAGTCCAAGGTCCTAATTGCCCTATAGCTTATGCTGGATCTATGGACCCTGAACCTTAGGGATTTAGCCCACAGAGCCCTGCCCCAAGTGCCCCCTCAAGCCCTCCCTGAATGCCCCTCACCACACCTTGAGATGGGAGAAGGAAAGGAGGTGCCCAACCACACCAGCAGAGACGGATGACCTGACCCAGAGAAGGGAGAAGGTGCAGGGCTCAGGGAAGGACAGGGATGCCATATCATGGGCCTACTTCCTGAGGCTTGGCAATGAGCAGGCGGGACAGACTCACCTCACTTTCGGTGCCTGGCACAGCTTGACCTCTATTATGTTATTTCACCTGACATCATCAAGAACTTCTTTTTTTTTTTTTTTTTTTTTTTTTAAATGGTGGCTGTTAGTTTATGACCACCCAGAGGCTAAGCAAGGACCTTACACCTTTTTATTTATTTATTTATTATTTTTAAAGAGAAGAGTGAGAGAGGAGAGAGAGAGAATTTTTTGTTTTTTAGTTCTCGGCGGACACAACATCTTTGTTGGTATGTGGTGCTGAGGATCGAACCCGGGCCGCACGCATGCCAGGCGAGCGCGCTACCGCTTGAGCCACATCCCCAGCCCAAGAACTTCTTGATAGAAAGAAACATCAATCAAACCTGGGGACTCAGAACGACCACAGGCAAGGCTCAGATGGCAGGTGTCACTAGGCATTAGGGTGCCACCATAAGGCACTGCCCAGGAAGCCAGCTACAGCTCTTAGGATGGGGGTGGGGTGCTTCCTGCTCTGCCCCCTAAAACATTTGCTATAGGCACGCAAGAGCTCTGCCAACAGAGGAAGCACCCCACAGTCAGCTTTGCTGGGTAAACCCTGGCCAGGGGCAAGGCTGGATCCCACCTGAAATAACCAAGATACCCCCATGAAGGTTTAGAACAGGCCAGTCTTTGGATATCTTTCCACTATGGAGCCTCCAAAATGCTTCCCTTGTCATTCAGAGGCTCAGAGTGGTTCAGTCCCCAGGCAGGGTGCCTTTGGAGCCTTCCGCCAGCCTTCTATCTCACTCTGCCAACCCCAGACATTTACCTACAGGGCTCTGGGAGAGTGTGTGGGGCCGGGCATGGGAGATATTGTTTTCTAGCCCCCTCACCCAAGGCCCCTCTCTATGAGACAGTAAATAGGGACAGAGTTTGATAGGGCTGCCTGCACCCTTGCAAATGATTAAACTGCAAATCAGTTTCCTTCTCACCATTGGATTGTGAACCCCCATAAACACCTCAGGGGAATTTACCCCTGATCTCTTTCTCTGGTCTCAGTATTCAGAGAACCTAAAAGGCTTTTTGAAACCCTCTGACCCTTTGGATTGTTCACAGTCAGTTGGCAATCCCCTAGCTGCCCCCTTCTCCCATCTTCCTTCAAGCACCCCTGGGTACCTGGCTGCCATCCCATGAGGAGGTGACCAGTGGAGGGGGAGAGCATCCTGTGGAACCTGCACACAGCTGAATGCCCCAGACTTCCAACCCCAAGGCATGTCCTAGGTCTTTGGGTTATTTCTCCATCAGCTCCATGAGCCCAAGCCTCAGACTTGAGCATGATAGAGAAAAATAAGGACTGAGCACCTGACAGTCACCCACTAGAAAGGCCAGATGAACCCAGGGAGGTCCTCTAAGGTCCAGGATGAGCCTTACATTTATCTTATCATAGCTCACTGTTAAAAATAGAGAAATAAATGGTATAGATATAGATATATAGATATAGATGTATTATGAGCTGGGATGTGGCTCAATGTTAAAGCACTTATCTAGCAAGCATGAGGCCCTGTGTTCCAGCCCTAGCACCACCCACCCCCAAAAAAGTGTATGCATGTGTATGTGTGTAATTTGAAATTACAATCCTGGGTACAAATGCATATTTGTACCAAATATAAGAACAAATATTCAACAACATATCTACCTTTATTCCATGCAGTCAACAGGTATTATCTGTTCCACGTTTTTTCAATCCAGTCTACACCCTCCTAAGTTGATTTTGACTCCCATGACAGGACCAAGACTCAGAAAGCCCTCTCTCCACTGCTCTCTTACACCAGGTTTCTGCCTCTGTCACGGCTTTGCCATGCCCATGTGCCAACTGTCCTCGCATTTACTTAGTAATCTCCTTGAACTCACTTATTCCCAAAAATAAACTTAAGATAATTTTATGTGGTAACAATCAATAGGAAAATCAGCATATTTACTGTGAACACAAAGTTACCAGGTAAAAAATTTAAATTCTGTCTGGATTTTGATGCTTGCCAATACTCTGATACTGATACTTGTTACTATTTGTTTAAAAGGGAGGAAAAGCAGGGAGAGAAGAATGATGAGTGTTGAAAGTGTCAAAGACATGCTACCCAAATGAGGCTGTTTTGGAGCACCAAAGGAAAATTTGAAAATCTTAAGTTTCTTACCATGTGAATCAATGTTATTTAATATATGCATCACTTAAAATCAACTCCCAGAGCCAAGTGCAGTAGTGCACGCCGGCAACCTGGGAGGCTGAGGCAGGAAGATCACAAGCTCCAGGCCAGCTTCCCCAATTTAGCTAGGCCCTAAGCAAGTTAGCAAGACCCTGGCTCAAAATTTAAAATTTACAAAAAAAGACTAGGAATGTAATTCAGTAGTAAAGCACCCCTGGGTTTAATCCCTAGTGCCAAAAATAATAATAATCGACTCCCAGGCCACCTAAAATTGTCTTAGCTGGCATCAGTGCCAGTGTACATGGGGAACCTGAGGACCAGAGAGGAGAAGGCCAAGCCCAGGTCACACAGCATGCAGGTGAGGGACAGGGCTGTTTCTGTTCTAGCTCTGCCATCCTACCTGCCTCATTCCCTCCAGCATGGCAGGATTATAAATGGCCATGAGGAAACCAGGAAGCTGGGCTGGAAATGAAGGTCACCTGCATCACTCACAGCAATTCCACCAACCTCTGTGTGCTGAGCTGAGAGCACCGTGTGAGGAGTCCCCTGAAGGGCTAAAGGGAGTCCTACCAGAGCATAGTGGCTGCTGGACTCCATCACAGGCCCCATCAGTCCAAAGTGTGGCCAGCCCACCACACCTAGTCCCCATCTCCTGAAAATGCAGATCTCTAAGAGTCCCCAGTCATGGAAACATCACCTAAACCCTACCCAGAAGCCACTTCCAGGAAAGTGAACTCAGAAGGCCAAGGTCTCTTGCTATGGTAACCCAAGCCAAGTGGAGGCAGAGGATGAATGTCAGGGAACAAAGAGGGAGAGGGTGCTGGACAGGGTGGCTGGCAGCAGAGCCCTCGGGGTAGGATCTGGATGGAGAGTAGTGAAAAGACAGCAAAGGTGGACCAGGAGGGAGCTGGGGCAGCAGAGTCCAAGGACTCTGACTGGGACGTAGGGCAGAGAGGTAGAGGGGGCCTTCTGACTCATTGAGACAGTTGGGACAGACCAGCCTGTGCAAGAGGCCCAAGCAGCACCCCATCACCCCCTCCCCAGAGGAGGGACCCCAGGCCCACTGAACAGTATGATTATGTACTATTATTATTGTTAAAGAGAAATTCTTTGCCTCTAGCCAAGCAAAATATGCATGGGGGCAGGGAGTGTTCTGTTCTTAGCAGAAGTTTCTTTTTTTAAGTGAAAAACTTTTGTTAATGTCATTTGCTTCCAAGTTGTGACCCACCCTGTGTCCCTTATCTGGGGATGTACCTCACCGACCTGGCCTTCATCGAGGAGGGAACGCCCAACTACACGGAGGATGGCCTGGTCAACTTCTCCAAGATGAGAATGGTGTGTTTCCCAGTGTGGCTGTGGGGGAGGATGGTTGGGGGAGGGGAACCAAAACCCAGACTCAACCTGGGGCCACCCAGGCTCCACCCCCAGCTCAGCCTGCTCCACATGCTTCCCCACCAGAAGCCAGAGTGGGCTGCTCCAATAAGAAGCATCACTGTTATTGGTGCATGGTAGCATTTGGTAGGTGCTAAGCAACAAGCTGAGGGGCAGGTGCTCTTATTATCTCCACTATACAGACTAAGGCTTGGTGTGGTCAGGTGATCAGCTCAAGGTTGCATCACAAGGGCAGAGCCAGGTCTGCAGCCCAGGTCGGTCTGACTCCAAATCCTGCACCTTCATTCACACCACATCCATTATTTTTCATAGAAACACTTGCTTTATGTGGCTAAAGTAAAGTCACTTTTGCAGCACCTCCTAAATTTTCTCAAAAAAAAAAAAGGACATGGGAGGGGGTCCAAGAAAACTTCTCCTAGCTGGAGTGGGACTTCCGGCTTTTCCCATCCTCACTTCAACAGAGGGCCTCTGCTGTAAAATAGGACCCAGAGTTTAATCAAAAATGTTTCTCTATCAAAACTAAGTTAGAAGCCCTATCCTGGTGAGGGGCATTTTCACATCGTGTCTTACACATGTTAGACACCTAGATCCCTCTGACTTTTGCTGTTGTTGAAAGGTTTTGTATAGCAATGTTGAAAGTTTTTGCCACTGATTGAGGGAGGTTTTTATTTTTCCTCCTTTCAATCATTAGCGTAATCAGTGCATAGAAACTTAACAAGTGTCACTCTTACAAACAGGTTAAAAAAAAAACTACAAGCCAGTTGTAGTGGCGCATGCCTATAATCCCAGCGGCTCAGAAGGCTAAGACAGGAGGATCGTGAGTCCAAAGCCCATCTTAGTCACTTAGAGATCAGCCACTTAGCGAGGCCCTGAGCAACTCAGCAAGACTTTGTCTCTAAATAAAATATTTTAAAAAGGGCTGGGGATGTGACTCAGTGGTTAAGTTCAATTCCTGGTACCAAAATAGTAGAAAACTACAAGTGGACTGAGGTGCAGCTCCATGGTAGAGCTTGCCTGACAGGTATGAAGCCCTGGGTTCCATCACAGCACCACAAAGAGAGAGAGAGAGAGAGACATGGAGAGAGGAAGAGAGAAAAATGGGAAGGAAGGAAAGGAGGGAGGGACAGAGGGAAAACCATAGGGTACCTCAGTCTGAAGTCTGAAGTCAGACTCTCTTAACGGGAATGGAGTTAAGAGAGTCTGACTTCAGACTTAGCACTGATGCTCTTCAGTCCTGCAAAGGGTGGGGAGAAGGACAACTAAGAAAGCAGATTGTCTTCTAAAACTCCTTCCTTCCCACAGATATCCCACATCATCCGAGAGATTCGCCAATTTCAACAAACTGCCTACAAAATAGAGCACCAAGCAAAGGTAAGCGGCCAGCTTTACCGACTCCCGGCTCCTTCACAGTGGCACAGCCTTCCGCCCTTTTCCCTGCACGCGCGCGGGCTTTCCCTTGCTAAATCCTCGTGGGCCCAGCTCAAATGCCATCCCTGTAAAGAAGGTGTCCCTGCTCCCTATCCCCCTGGTCAGAGCTGCCCCTTGTTCAAATCAGACGCGTCTTATCTTATGATTCTTTTCTGATCTAACTTCCCAAAGGATAGTTCACAGATTGTCTGATCTCCCTTGGGCAAGAAATAAACATCTCTTTTTGAAAAATGCTAAATGGGAAGGATGGTGCACATCTATACTTGGAAGATTATAGATAAGTGAATTAGAAGGCTAAAACAGCAGGATCACAAATTTGAGGCCAGCCTGGGCAACTTAGTGAGGCCCTATCTTGAAAATAAAAATAAAAAGGACTGGGGATGTAGCTTGGTGGTAAAGTACCCCTGGGTTCAATCCCCAGGGCCAAATATATATATTCATTCACATCATTTCTTCTGTAATAAAAAATAATACTAAAACAAACTATCCATGTGATTCAGCAGCATTTAGGGGACTATGTTTGTGTTCATCCAGCGTTGCCATGTAGACCATACAGGGGCTGCTCCCTCTAGAAAGCATTGTGGTCACATGGTACCCTGAAAGTCTCAGAATTTGCCAGCAAAATTTCAGGGTTCAGGCTGGGCATGGTGGCTCACACCTGTAATCCCAGTGGCTCGGGAGGCTGAGACAGGAGAATCGAGAGTTCAAAGCCAGCCTCAGCAATGGTGAGGTACTGAGCAACTCAGTGAGACCCTATCTCTAAATAAAATACAAAATAGGGCTGGGGATGTGGCTCAGTGGTTGAGGGCCCCTGAGTTCAATCCCCGGTAACCCCCCCAGAAAAAAATTCAGGATTTTCTTCTGTCTCCAGACACTTCTTTAAGCATTTCCTGAAGCTCTACTGTACAATGCAAGAAAATATTATGGCTCTTCAGACTTCTTTAATAGCCTTGCCACGGTGGTATCTGCAGTCAGTGTCCCACTAAAGAAAAACATCTGAGGGAAATTTATCTTGACTACACTTATTATGGAAAGAAACTAACTCATCAGTCTGCTCAACCCCAGAAGGTTTGGGAACATAGAGAATTGTATATTAAAGAAAGGACTGTTCCCACGGAGCACAAGCTAAGACTAAAAGACTAGCCTCTTTCACATGGTGGTAAATCACCATATCTTTATCCACGGGTATGGGTTAAACCAGACTGTGACATCTTAAGTCATCTTCCTAGAGGTGGTGGGAGTAAGCTCCTAAGCAAACTTAAGAGTCATCTCATCTGTGACTATTAATCAGCATCCTAGATGGTTGGTTTCAACCCTCACAGTGGCAGAGTCAGTTAGCCAAGACAAGTCACAAGGCTCGACTTTCCCAACTATCAGAAGATTCTCAAATGTGTAATAAGAAGTACTTTTTCCCCCCCACTTTCTGCTCTGAGTTTCTGGGTAGGGGTGGAGGGATAAACATTTTCTCCAAACAGCTGACAAATGAATCTTGGAAAGACACTTGTTGGAGCTGGGAGCTGCCCACAAGATTTAAGTTCTGCTCTCTTGCTTTACAAGAGAGAAGGGAAGAGAAGAGGGAGAAGGGAAGAGAAGAACCTAATTCACAGGGGTGAATCTTCCTGACTTTACACTCCAACATTTTGCCCCAGAGTGAGTCACATTAAGGCCAAAACAATGGAAGCTCTTTCCTCAGGCAGCTCGGTCTCCATTTGCCCCTCTTGGATGAATATCTCACAATACTACATCATCCTAATATTTGCATACATTCTGTCCAAACATTCTATTAGGATACTTTTCAACAGAAACACTGAGAAAACTGTGAATGCCCATCCACCTGGCACTAAGAATCAACAATTGCATCTCAAAACTTGTGTCCTGATAATTCAATACTATCCTTATAAGAGAAAACAACATATATGCATATATTTATACATGTAACTTAAAGAGTTGTCACTTAGTGCCGGTGAATTGTGCACTTAATAATGGTTTAAATAGTGCATTTATCTTATACATACCATACCACAACAAAAGGGATATAGTATGTATAAGGGAAATCAAGGCATTAATACATTAATATGTATTTTCAATGACTTTTAACAACCTGATTGATACCTGAGGAATAGGAGTCTCACTGACTTTTTTTTTTTTTTTTTTTTTTTTGGTACTGAGGATTGAACCCAAAGGCACTTCCCATTCAGCTACATCCCCAGCCCTTATTTTTTTATTTTGAGTCAGAGTCTCACTGAGTTGTTTAGAGCCTCTCTTAGTTGCTGAGGCCGGCCTCAAACTTGTGATCCTCCTGCCTCCAGAGTGGGCTACCATGCCCAGCTCACCAGCATTCTTTAAGTTCTAACAATGTTCCAAAGGATTTTTTTGTGCTCTTGTTGGTTTTTTTGGTTTATAGTACTGGGTAATTGAACACCGTGCTTGCACCCAGGGCTTCAATCACAGAGAAGGACAATGTTAAACATGAGACTAAGACAGATGATAGTAAGACAAACATTACCAAACACATTTCTTGCCTCATATGTGCCTAACCCCTGCAAGAGTCTTTGGGCCCCATGAGACACCTGGTGTCCAGTCATAGGCCCATAGATTCCCATAGAGGCCTATAATCCTGCCCTCCCTCTTCTGCCCTCAGGTAACCCAATACTTACTGGACCAATCGTTTGTAATGG
The DNA here is from genome assembly GCF_045843805.1 of Urocitellus parryii. NCBI lineage: Eukaryota > Metazoa > Chordata > Mammalia > Rodentia > Sciuridae > Urocitellus > Urocitellus parryii. The sequence continues at coordinate 121,312,132 of NC_135536.1, read as the reverse complement.
ACGAAGAAAGCCTCTACGAGTCTTCTCTCCGAATAGAACCAAAACTTCCCACCTGAAGCCAACCCCCCCGGACCTAGCCGCTCCCCTGGACACGTGCAATATGATAGTGTACATACTCGTTTGGTTTCTCTGGATTTTCCTCTTCCGTATGTGCTTCTCCAAGAATACAAATCCGTTCTCGTTCTTAGATTCCTGTAGAACCGGAATATGAATTTCTGCACTGTTTAAGACTCGGCCGCCCCCCACCCCCCTCTGCAGTGCCTGTTACCTCCAAACAGCTGTCCCTCCTCCCAGACCCTCGCTCTTCTCTTCTCAGGGGGAGACAGAACCCGGGAACACGAGTCTTACACTCGGATCCTGCTTCGCCCTTCCCGGCCCGCGCCCCTGGGTGGGGTTGGCGCCCCAGCACCTCCCAGCATGTTCCATGTAGTCGTTATAACTGGGTGGGGGGTGGGGGGAGGAGGGGGGGAGCCATACCCTCAAGTCCAGTCATTGACGACTCTTCCCGCTGACGGCGATGCCAATTTCCAAAGCTGCTTTCTCAGCCCAAATTGCAGGTCTCAAAAGTCCTCCCAGTAACCTGGCTGGAAGGGAGTCCTCTCTGCTGAGAACCGCGCTCTCGCACCACCGCTGCCACGTGAGGCACCACACCGTTCCTCGCTCTAGGATTCACACTAGATAGCATGAAAACAGTCTCAGTCAAAGTGGACAAGGCCCTAGAACTTCCCTAGGAACACGGAAGTCACTACACCCCGTCGCGGCGACCTTTGCCGACGGCTGCCCAGCACTCACTGGAAGTCAGGAACACAAAAATGTCACTTTTCCTCTTTGAGCCGCCTTGACGGTCACTACAAGCTTACCTTGAGATGCTCTAAGTCTGTATACCTTGTGATAATTAGTACCACACTGTAGAATTAGGAAATCAATAACCAAGTGTTTTTATTGCATATACTGTAGTCCTGTCTAAATGCCTTCTAGCAGGAATATAGTAACGTAGTGCTTATTCTGTGAATATTACCATGTATTTTTTACATTGTACAGTATAGAGAACACAGGTTCACTCAGAAGTGGCAGGCATGCTCCACTACAACAGACAGACAACTTTTGCTGTAAGCAATACCTAGTGGTATGAGAATTCTATTTCAAGTCCTAAAATATTTCAACTTACAGCTTGTTTGGAAAAAGAAATTTCCATTTTTTGTAAAAATATATGTTTCCTGATTACCTCTTGCTAATAAATCTATTCTATCTCAGGGTGAACATGAGTTTTGATGGGTTTTATTCAATTACTCGAGAAATATTTGATGAGCACTTGTTCCTTACCTTGCCCTGGGCTGGGACCAGAAATCCAGAGTGATAGGACATTGTCCCTGCTTTGGGGGAGACCAATAGTCTGATGAGCAAGACTGTTTTGGTTACCAATTCCACCAGAAGCCAACCACTCCAAAACTTAATGGCTTAAAACCTTTTGGGATGGAGATCTCTGTGCCCTTTACCCATGCTGGGTACAGACCCTGGGGCAATGAAGGCACCAGGAAGAAACTGCATGTTTCTTCATCTGATTTATCAAAGAATGAAATCAGAAATTTAGTTTTTAAATCTTTCTTTTTTTAAGTATTTTTTTTAGTTGTAGATGGACACAATATCTTTCTTTCTTTCTTTCTTTCTTTATTTATTTATGTGGTGCAGAGGATCAAATCCAGTGCCTCATGCATGCAAGGCAAACACTCTACCACTGAGCCACAACCCCAGCCCCAGTTTAAAGATCTTAATTGACTTTATTTTCTAGAATCTAACAACACTTCATTCCATAAAACAGAATGAGTGTTCCAATGGGATCAGCAGAGGATGTTGGTTTGATAGACAGAAAAGGGCTGATAAAACCAGAAACAAAGAACAAAAGTATTTGTCTTTTCAAAATTTCTTTACTTGTAAGGTAGAGGACAGGGAGACAGCACAGTAGCAAAATGGCTGGTTGGTTAACATCAGGTTATCTTTTATTTTTTATTTTTTTTTTTTGTCCATGCCAAGGTTTGAACACGGGGTCTCCCACATGCCAGGCAAGAGCTTTATCACTGAGCCATACCTCAATCCTTTTTGCAATATCCCCAGCCTGTTTTTATTCTTTATTTTGAAATAGGGTTTCACTACATTGCCCAGCTTGGCCTTGAACTTGTGATGCTCCTGCCTCAACCTCAAGAGTAGCTGGGATTACAGGCCACATCAGGTTACCTCTTTCTATGTGAGGACAAAGTTGGAGAAAACCTCATTAACATTCCAGTTGAAACTGGCCTGTTTAGAAAATTTGGCTGTTATCTTTCATTCTCCTCATTTCTTGGAAGGTCAGATAAACAGCTTAGTTTGGGTTTGGTACTTAAGCATGAGTGACTCCATTTTGATTTTTAGTCTAGTCTGTTGGGGCCTAGTACAGGAACCTAGATCAAACAATGGCCTCCTGTAAGTATGATCTGACGATCCATTATTGAAAGGCAGTGTGGTGTAGCAGTTAAAATCCAGAGAGCAGTAATTACAAGAGAAAGTGAATTTTGCCCACCAGATGATATCTGAAGGCAATTTTAGTTGTTACAATTGGAAGAAGGATGCTATGACTCCTAGTAGGGAGATCATGTAAGTTGCTAAGCATCCTACAATGCACAAGACAGCCCTCCACCACAGAGACTGACTTGGTTCAAAATGTCAACCATGCCAAGACTGAGTATCTCTGTTCTAAACGCCAGATGCTCAGGTTCAAATCCCAACTTCCCATATGACTTCAAACAAGTTATGGAAGCACTTTGTGCCTCAGGTTCACTATCTGTAAAATGGGGACTAGGATAACACCTGCTTTGCAAGAATGCTGCAAGAATTAAATGAGCTCCTACAGGGTGATCAGCTTATGTCAATTGCTTGATAACCATTAGCTGTTATTTGTTCAGAAAATCTTTCTAGAGCACTTACTTCGTAGCAAGCCCCATTCTAGGCACCACCAACGTAGTAGTGAGCAAAGCAAATAAGTTCCCTGTCTTCACAAGACCTACATCCTGGTGTGGTTGGGGTGAGCAACTTAAAAAAATATATCCATGATGACAATCAAGCAGGGTTTGTAGAAACTGACTGAGGCTGGGACATCGTGACCTGAAACTGGATTGCTATAGTTTGATCTTAAAAGTCCTCCAAAGCCCTTCTGTTGAAGACTTTTTTCCCTAAACTGGTGATATTGGGAGGTGGTAAAAATTTTAAGAGGGGAGGGCCTAGTGTGGAGTCTTTAAGCAATTGGGGGCATACTTTTGAAGAAGACAGTGGGACCCCAGCCTCTTCCTCTCTTTTTCACTTCCCCAGCCATGAAATGAATAGTTTTTTGTTTTTTGTTTTTGTTGTTGTTGTTGTTGTTGTTGTTTTTTCCCACAATAGTTTTGTTTCACCCACAGGCCCAAGGCAACAAGGTCACCAATCATGGACTATAAAACCTTCAAAATTGTGAGCCAAAATAAATCTTTTCTCTTCATAAGTTGATTATCTCAGATATTTATTATAGGACAGAAAACTGACTAACATCGGTGATGCAAAACCATGACACTCATTGTTAAAGATCATCACTCATCTGATTGTAGATGGTCAGGGCTCTGATCTGAGGAGGGGCCATGGGCCAATCTCTGAGGTGAGGGTGAGGCAAGAGAAGTACCAACTTTGAGTATTAAATGTAAGAGTCTACAAAAAAATTCAGCAATAGAGATAGCATTTTAGTGCAATTGTAGGGGGAGGTGGTTTGAGGATTAAACCCAGGGCCTGTGTACACTAGGCAGACACCTTGCCTTTGAGCTACATCCCCAGCTCCCTAATGCAATCTTTTTTTTAAATAAAAAGCCATAAATTTATTGCAAATATATAAGTATTAGAATGTCACCAATACAGAACAAATCTGCAATCTTGTTTTTATTTTCTTCCAGACATTTCAAGTCTTGATCATTGACATACAGAAATTATCATATGTATTTTTTCTCATACAGTTAACAGAATGGACATAGAGCAGAGTCCTCAAAAATCAGATATAAATATTAAATTGCAATGGACATTTGTATTATCAAATACATTGCAAAGTGCTGAAGTCATGAAGTCTTCAAACCACCACAAGCTCAGAGTCTTCTCGAGCAATGACAGAGATCAGCTACCTCTACCTTGTTTTAGGAGTATCTGTTTTTGGTACTTTGTCCTTTCCTCCCTCACACTCCACAAAGTTTTACAGATTCTCTTATTTCTATGGCTGATAAAATGCTGCACAAAAGGTAGTCAGTGTTGATGAGCTATGCCACTTTCATTTCAGTGCAGAGGAAAATTCAAGTTTGTTTGTACCTGCAAGCAAACTAGGCTGGTTATATTTTTCCCCTGAGTTGTCATAAATTAACAGTAAAGATGAATAATGTTGGAGCAGCAAGCATTGAACATCACCAGTAGGGTGAGATTCAGGGAAATGGGTGAGAAAACAGCCCACTTCTTATCCTCTCTATGGAACACTACTAAAATGAGAAATACTTCACATGTTGTATATGTGACTTCAAAACAATGATGGCCTAAGTCAACTTAGAAGAATCAAATTCCACTTCAGATGAAAATTGCAACTTGTAACACAAGTTACAAGTATGGTGATAACATAAATGTCTCTGCTGCTCCCAAATGAAATACAGTTAAATTTTTAAATATCAGAAATGCTTCAACAATTCAATGAAATATAATTTTGATCAAAGAATATCCTCAAGTATTTATAGGTGATCAAAGAGATTACCTTTTAAAAGCTAAGGTGATTTACAGTCTCTACAGTGAACAAAATATCCAACTTGTAAATAAGACAGGATCAGTATTACTGACATTTTCCTGTGGTCTCAGACTCCATTATGACTGACATTGGGCTCCTTGGCACTTACGTCAAAAGCATACAAAACTCCTCAAGTTCAAGAAAGGAAATACCATTGCTCCAAGACATAGGCTAGTTCTTGGGAAGAGAGGCAGTGGGTTTGGTTAGCTTCTTTTTTGATTTGTGTATATATGTGGCTAGCTGGCTTTTTAGGGCACCTCCCTGCCAACACTATAAAGAAGCTTTTTGAAGGTCAGCACACAGGGAAAAGTTTGCACCTGACCCATTAGTGTCCTTTGGTGTAATACCCCTTATTGGCATTCAGCTGCCTACTCCCAGCTTCTAGTTCTCACGCTGTCTTTAAAGATCACAGTCTCTTCCAATGGTGTCTCTACAGAGGCCTCACCGGCTGCTGGGCCAGGAGGGCCTGAGGAGGCAGGTTGTTATTGTACAGGAAGTATGAAGGTGCCACCCAGACCCACCCACCTGCCAATTATTTATTAATTTCCTGTGCATGCATATCTAGGTGACAAACATTCAACTTGGTTCCCGACCCCTATGAGTATATGACCCAAAAGAAAGAAAACCCACCAACCAGATAATTCCCATGTTTCCAGCTCCAGCCCAGACCTCCCCACAGGCTCCAGACCCTCATAGCCAACTACCTAGACACTGGCTTGTGGGAGGCCATCCTCGCACGTGATTTGAGTTACCTCCCTGGCTGGGCGAGAGGTGCTTAGACACATCCTTGAGTCCAGAGCTTTCCCCACCCTTCTCAGGTCCAAGGGCTTGTCCGTGTGGAGGCATGTCTGGCAACTACCCCGAAGACCCAATCGTCGCCCCTGACCTTGAATGCTGCCCGTCTTAATCTTCATTGGATGGGATTTTCCCCAGAAATTGTTCCCCAATAAAAGTTCACTCCCTGGCGTGTTCTTTCTCTCCCTCCCCCTCCCTCCCCCCCCCTCTCTCTCCCTCCCCCTCCCTCCCCCCCCCCCCTCTCTCCTCTTCAGTAAACCTCGCTACCACAATAAGTGGCTGGAGGCTGGAGCTAGGAGGAGCCGTCCTGGAGCTGATTTAAAGGTAATTAGAGTCTTGTCTCTTTAATTCATAACACCCTAGAGGTTTCTCACATTTCCAACCTTCATTCACGAAGCCAGTGCTGGTTGCGGGCTAAACTGGCTCACCTTGGGTAGCCCATGGCCACCTCCAACACCTCACCATCTGTCATCTTCCTCAGCACACCTGGCCTCTGGAACACCTTCTCAGTTGTGCAGGCCAGAAATCCAGAGTTAACCCCAACCCCATCTTCCTCTCACTTCTCATTTATAAAGGGTCACCAAGTGAAGGCAACGTTCACCTCCTAATTACCTTTCCAGTCAAGGGACAGTTCTTATCTCTGCAATCACCTGGGGAGCTGACAAGACCCTGCTACACTCTTAAAAATTACTGAGGACTTCAAAATGCTTTTGTCCATGTGGTTTATACTTAAAATTTTAATTATATTGTTATTTGTTATATTCAAAACCACAACTTTGGGGCTAGGGTTATGACTTAGTGGTAGAGCTCTTGCCTAGCACATGTGAGGCACTGGGCTCAATCCTTAGCACCACATAAAAATAAATAAGTAAAATAAAGGTATTGTGTCCCTCTACAACTAAAGTATATAAATATTTTTTAAAAAACATAACTTTGGGAATGTTTAAATAATTATTTATTAATATATTTTAAAATAACAATAACAACAGACCCTCATTGTTATACAAAATTACATATAAGAGGATGTAAGGGGAAAGGGGAAAAATGAGAGAGAAATGAATTACAGTAGAGAGAGAAGATGGGAGGGGAGGGGAGGGGAGGGGGGATAGTAGAGGATAGGAAAGGCAGCAGAATACAACAGACACTAGTATGGCAGTATGTAAAAATGTGGATGTGTAACCGATGTGATTCTGCAATCTATATACTGGGTAAAAATGGGAGTTCATAACCCACTTGAATCTAATGTATGAAGTATGATATGTCAAGAGCTTTGTAATGTTTTGAACAACTAATAATTTTTTTAAAAAATCTAAAAAAAAACAATAACAACAGTAATTCCACTTTGGGGTATTGAGGGGCTGGGGCTGGGGCTCAGCGGTAGCGCACTGGCCTGACATGTGTGAGGGACTAGGTTCGATTCTCAGCACCACATATAAATAAGTAAAATAAAGATCTATTAACAACTAATATATATATTTTATATATATATATATATATATATATATAGAGAGAGAGAGAGAGAGAGAGAGAGAGCGTGAGCGCAGGGTATTGAAAAGAGATTTGTACACACATGTTCATAGCAACATTATTCACAATAGCCAAAAGATAGAAATAACGCAAATGTCCGTTGATGGATGAATGGATAAACAGCATGTGATATATCAATACAATGGAGTAGTATTCAGCCTTAGAAGGGAATAAAGTACTGACACGTGCTACAATTTGGAAGAACCTAAAAACATTACACTGAGTGAAAGAAGCTAGACACGAAAGGTGAAATATTGTATGGCCCCTTTTATGTAAAATATCCATTTCTGGATGGCAAACCCATAGAGTCAGAAAGCAAATTGGTGGTTGGCATGTGGGTGAGATTGAGGAGGGACTGGGGTGTGCTTCTGGAGTAATGAAATGTTTTGAAACTAAAGAGAGTGATGATGATACCAGAGACAGGAACAGGGACGATGGTGTCAGTAGAAACAGAATTAAGTGAAGTGTGAATTCACAGGCAAGGCTTCTGGGGTCTCTGCTCCAGAGAGGAGGGAGACAGGGTTGTCAGGCTGGCTCAGGGACAAAGAAGGGTGCTAGGTTTTCCTCAGGGTTAAGGGCTGCAGGGGTGGGCTACAGACAAGGAATTTTCACTGGCCCTGGGCACGGTTTCAGAAGTGTTCCTTTTCCTGTGCAAACACTTCAGGCTTGAGGGCAGGACGGTCAGTCTGGAGCCAAATACTACATCCTTCTGTTGGTGCCACATCTTGTATAAACACCCTTGACTGTGACCAGCATGAATCGCTACAGCTGTTCAGAGAACACAAAGGTGGGGAGTGGAAGATAACACAAATCAGGCTAGTGGCAAGTGAAGGTCCCTGGCAATTTGCTGTTTTGGCGACTCCTCAACAGTTCCCTTCTCTTGTCTGCCTTTGGAGGTTTTTCAGGCAAAGACACCCTGGTTTTAATAATGCACCTGGCTTTTGAAGTTGTTGAGATTATTTCAAAGAGTGAGGAAATATAGAAGAACAAATTTTTTTTGGGGGGGGGGTGGAGGGAGGCTGAGCCAAGTTCACTCTACCACTGAGCTATACCCCAGAGCTTTTTAAAGTTTTTATTTTGAGGGCTGGGGATGTGGCTCAAGCGGTAGCACACTCGCCTGGCATCCGTGTGGCCCAGGTTCGATCCTCAGCACCATATACCAACAAAGACGTTGTGTCCGCCGAAAACTAAAATAAATATTAAAAAAAAAAATTTTTAAAAAAGTTTTTATTTTGAGCTGGGCCTGGTGGCACAAGCCTATAATCCCAGCAACTTGGGAGGCTGAGGTAGGAGGACCACAAGTTCAAGGCCAGCCTCAGCAACTTAGGCTCTAAGGTAATTTGGTGAAAATTGGTCTCAGAATAAAAAATAAAAAGGGCTGAGGATATGGCTCAGTAGTAAAGCATCCCTAACTTCTGGCCTTGAACTTGCAATTTTCCTGCCAGGAATTGATACTAGGAATTGAACTCAGGTTCTGGAACTTTACCACTGAGCCACATCCCCAGCCTTTTTATTTTGAGAAAGGGTCTTCTTGCTAGATTGCTCAGGGCTTCAATAAGTTGCTAGGGCTGACCTCCAACTTGCAATCCTCCTATCTCAGCCTCCTGAGTCACTGGAATTACCGGCATGTGACACCACACCCAGACACATCACACTTTTAATGGGTAGCAGGCAATGAGTTAAGGGTTGAAGAGCAGGAAAAAGCACATGCTGTATTCCAATGGCTGAAAGGCTAGGAGGTAAAGGTGGATTTGTCGTTTTATGAGTGTCCCTATCTGTCTCATCTGCCCCCACCCTAGGAGAGTTTTTGTTCCCTTAATCTTGAGGGGTCCTATTTTTCATGGGACTCCCAATGGTTGCACAATATTGTGAAGGCACTAAACATCACTAAACTGTACACTTTAAAACGATTAATTTTGTATTATGTGAATTTCACTTAAATAAAAATCGTGAGATCCCAACATGGTGTCCTGTGTCTGTAGCCCAGTTTCTTGGGAACCTGAGCTGTAGAATTCTGCCTGAGAGTTTAGGGCTATGATATACTACGTCAACTAGAGATGCCCATATTAAGTTCTGTATTGGTATGGTGACCTCCCTGGAGCAGGGGACCATCAGGTTTTCTAAGGAAGGCAGGACTGGCCCAGTCAGAAACATGTGTGGATCAGTTCAAAACATGTGGTGATCATAGTGAGATGGTGCCTGTGAGTAACCACTGAGCTCCAGCCTGCGCAACAGAGAGCCGAACATGCCTGTAATCCCAACAGCTTGGAAGGCTGAGGCAGGAGGATCACAAGTTCAAAGCCTGCCTCAGCAACCGAGTGAGTCTCTAAGAAACTGAACAAGACCCTATCTCAAAATAAAAAATAAAAGAGGGGAGTGCTGAGGAGTTTGCTCAGTGGTTAAGCACCCCTGGGTTCAACCCTGGTTCACAAAAAGGAGAGAAAGGGGTTGGGGGGGGGGCTGATTGTAAATGTCTGATTCATAAAACATGATCAGAGATGATTTAGATCAGTTAATGGGATAACTCTAAATTCTACACTTTAAAATGGTTCATTGGATATCGTGTGAATTTCACTTCACTTTTTTTAAAAGGAAAAAAGGATATAGGTCAGAAAGAGTTTCATAGAGGAAGTGTCTCAAACAGGTGCTTAGGGCTGGGGTGCAGCTCAGTGGTATAGCAACTGCCTCCCACGTGCCTCCTCCAGCACACCACACACACGCACACACATATACACACACATACACACATATACACACACACACAAACACACACACACACACACATACACAGAGATCCTTGAAGGAATAGAAACCCAGGGTTTCTGGTGGAAAGAAAAGTAGTCAGGGTTGTCCCAGATAAGGCAGTCTGAGTGGTGGGCTAAGCAAGGATGTAATGAGGAATCCAGAGAGAGGGAGCCCCACAGGTGTGCTGGTGGGAGGGGCTGCGGCTGGGTGGCTGGGGACTGGCAGGGGGCTGTGAGTGGCTGGCTCAGGAAGTCTTCAAGAGATAACACAACACCCCAGTGGTGAAATCCTGCAGGCTCCCTTCTGGCTCAGCCTGATTCCATTTGCGCGTAGTTAAACCTTTATCAGGTTCCATCGCAGCATCTGCAATGATTTGTTTACTGTGCAATTATTACCCACACTCAGACCAAATGACTCATGACCCAGAAATAGCCAAGGCCAATTTCTCACTGCTAAGAAGGGGAGTCAATACCCTTCTGTTCATTCAGGGTGCATGTCCTCCAGTTACCCCGTCTTGCTGGGTCTGGGGCCTCCCCGGGGACACAGCAGCCCCTTTCTCTTTTTTTCCCTCCAAGCCTTGCACTCACCCACAAACTCTATGCACCCAATTTGCTCCACTGGAGAGCTTTCTCTAGATGCCCGCAGATCTCCTGGAGAGGTCAGTGCAAACGTCTACACACCTCGTTCATCCAGGATTCAATGAGCCCTTTGAATATCATGTTCAATGACACAAACCTTTTACATTTTACTGAGAATAAACAACACCAACAGCAACTACTGCACTCTTGTTGCTGGGCTGGTGGTGGGCAAGCTCTGAGCACTGGCACATGGATATTTCTTCCTCTCTTTCACTGAGAAGGAAAAGATACAGGAAACCAGCAGGTGACTTCTGAAATAGTTAACCACCAGTATGTCATGGGCACTGGCCACTCAGGCTAGCAGCCAAGTGGTGCAGACTAACTAAAATTGGTCAGCTCGGCAGGAAGCCCTCCAAAGTCAGACAGGATCAAATATGTGTGTGATATACATTATTAAGTCAGGAATTCAGGAAGAGAAAGTTTCCATGAGGGAGACATTCAACCGGGGTGGAACTTGGAATGGGGTGAGGAAGGTGCAGCTGAGGAGAATGAGGAGCAGGAGGAGGGTTGGAGTTAGGTCTGTGCCTAGGCCAGGAAGCAGATTCGGGGACTGGTAAGAAACACAGGGTGCTGGACATTACAAGCACAATAGGGATATACCACAGAGGGCCTAAGTGCCAGACAAAGGAGTATAGTGATGAGAATTTGTGAATAATGACAGATTGAAGGAGTCTATGGAAAAGAAATTGGAGTTAAACTTGTTCTGGGCTCCAGAACTCCTGCTTCCCCCAGATGTTAAGAGTGAGGCCAACTCAGGATAAACTCCCACCCTTCCCACCTCTAAACCCCCACACACAGGGGCACAGGGCTTGCAGGAAAGCTCAGAAACTGGGCTTCATCATAGTGCCAAGACTAACTGAGTGAGAGAGGCAAGAAATATTACTCCTGTGCATATTTAAAGGGAGTATCAAAAACTCAGTAACCAATTTTTTTTTTCCAGTACTGGGGATTGAACCCAGGGAAGTTCTACTGCTGAGATACATCCCAGCCCAGTCCTTCTTATTTCATTTTGAGACAGGGTCCAAGTTGCTGAGGCTAACCTTGAACTTGCAATCCTCCTGCCTCAGGAATGGCTGAGATTACAGCTATCATATTTTAATGCAATACTTTATAAAAATTAAAGTCAAAAACCCATAATGAACAAGATATCACATTTTTTTTTAATAAAATTAGGCTCAAACCATGCACTTGCACATGGACACCTTACCGCTTCATGCTAATTCTGGCTGGGATGGAAGAACGGCCTCCGAGCTTCCCTGCAAGTCTCCACATTCAGCGGAGTTATAGGTGCAGCATGTTCCAGGCTTGGCCAAGAGGTGGTGTTCTCCATGTTCCTTGATTTCCTCGGGGTTAAACAACTCCTTGTATAATCAGAGGACATTTTTCAGGCTGGACTTCTCTGACCCACAGCAAGGGAAGCAACCCAGATGGCTAAGCAGAAGTCACCCAGTCAACAATGGAACTAACAGAAGACCCAAGATCACATTAGGGTCCAACCAAAGCAGCATGGGTAGCTGAACCTCCTCCATGCAGACCCACACCTGTTCAAGAGAAAAGACAGGCAGACATTGCTTTGAACTAAGTTCCTGCACTAGTCCCCCAAAATCAAAACTGATTCACTCACTCTGAAGTTCAAGCTGAAACTAAGCTGTTTATTTGACCTACAAAATCAGGTTTACATAGGTGATAGTCCAAGTTCCAAAACAGGCTGGTGTCATTTGGCTGATAATGACATTCCCTCTGCCTTCATCCTCACACAGAAAAAGGTAACCTGAAGCCACCTGTTAATCCGTTAGTTATTTTTCTATTGCTCTGTCTCCCTGCCCACACCTTGCAAGAAAAGTAACTGAAATGTCCAATCCACTTCTCGTTTTTTTGTTTCTGCTTTCTTCAACCCTTCTCCATCTATAACATGAACCACCTCTGCTTGCCTAGAACTCTCATTCCATTTTGCAGAACAAAGTGTTATCTGATTCTAGAATCAAAAATAATGCCAATTAAGATCTTTGAACTAAATTGTAATTTTGTCCTTTGACATGCCCCTGTGAATATTCTGTATCATGCCCCTGGGTTCTGTATTCATTAGCTCACTCTATAGATTCTCTAGTCACTTATCTCTGTATCCATCCAGCTCTCCTTCCACCCACTCTTCCTCCCATCCATCCTTGCATCCAATAAACCATCTAGTTATTCAGCCATCAAGTTATTTCTTCATCTACCCAGCCATCCTTCCTTCTGTCCATTCATTCATACACACATCCTTCCAGACATTCATCACCCAACCACCTAACCAACCCTCTCCTACCTACTATACAAAATCAGCACAAGGGTATGGAAAGAGTTCCTCCACTTCCCATCATGTCTACTTAACCTAAGTCTCAGTTTCATCTGAGAGTGACTATATATATAAGAACCTTCTCAGAGTTGTCATGAGCATTAAAAAACAAAATCCATGCAAATTACATTGTTATTGCAGTCATTTTTAAATAATTTTTTAAATATATTTTTTGAGTTGTACCTGGGCACAGTGGCACACATCTGTAATCCTAGCAGCTTGAGAAGCTGAAGAGGAGGATCACAAGTTTGAAAACAGCCTCAGCAACTTAACAAGGACCTAAGCAACTCAGTGAGACCCTGTCTCTAAATAAAATATTCTTAAAAGGGGCTGAGGATGTGGCTCAGTTGTTAAGCAGCCTGGGTTCAATCCCTAGTACAATATATTATATATAATATAAATATAAATATATATGTACACACAATATATATACCATATATATAGTTGTAGATGGACACAATACCTTTATTTTATTAATTTATTTTCTTATGTGGTGCTGAGGACTGAACCCAGGGCCTCAAATGTGCCAGCCAAGTGCTGTACCACTGAGCCATAATCTCAGTCCTTGCAATTATTTTTATTTTTATTTTGAGATGCTGGAATAAAGGGGAGAAATGAATCAGCTTATCTGCTGAGGTCTCTTGTCTGGAGAATCACTTAAACTTGTAGTCAACAGTTGAGAGAGAGTAAAGTTGGGAGGAGGATGTTAAGTAAGCAGAGGATTTTTCTTAAAAGGAAAAAAAAGGATGAATGAATATGGGACAGGGGACAATGACTAGAAGAGTTAAGAAGAGGCATTCTGCAAACAGGAGTTGATCACAGAATCCAGGAGCTCTGGCTAGTTTGGTGCCTGACCCTTTCTGAGGCCTCAGGGAATTCTAGGCCTGGAAAGTTTAGAAAGCAGGCAGGCCTTAGGGCTCTTTCATTCCCCTACTTTGTAGACTAGAAGCCTGGAGTCAGTAGGCCAGGGGTTCAAATCCCAGCTCTATATCTAATGGGTCGTGTGGCCACAGGCAATGTATGTACTGCTTCTGTTACCTAAACTGTGTAATGAAGATAAATATTGGAGATTAACAAAGTGCATTCATGTGAAGCCAGGGAGCAGGATCCAATGCACCCCAAGGGAGGCACTGACTCTGAACGTGCCACCTGGCTATGTGTCTAGATCCTTAGACCACGCCCAGCCTCTGTCACCCAAGGCACCTGCCAGCCTCTGCACTCACCTCCTGTGTTGGTGTCCTCTTACCACATAACTATTACCACAGCCTTAGAGGCTTAGAACAACACATATTTATCCCACAATAGTTTAACAGTTCAGAAGTCCACGTGGACTTGCCTGGTTCTCTGAGGCCTCACAAAGCCCAAATCAAAAATGTCACCCAGGTCACATTTCTTTCTCGTGGGTCTAGGGTGAAAATGATTCCAGTCTCATCCAGGTTGTTGACAGAATTCAGGTGCATACAGTTGTAGAAATGAGGCCTTTATTTCTTTGCTAGTTTTGGCTAGAGCCATTTCAGGCTCCAAGAGGCCACCCAATTTCTTTGTCCTGTGGCTCTCATTAAAGCCAGCAGTGGTGAGTAAAGTCCCTCATGATTCAAAGCTCTCTACTTCACCTCCCCCCTCCTCCCTCCTCTGACTTTCTCTGACCTCACCTTCTGCCTCATCTCTCTCTTCTCCCTTCCTCTTCTGCTTTTAGAGGCCCATGTGATTACCCTGAAACCCAAGATAATCCTTTATTTTTCTTTATGGTACTGGAGATTGAACCCAGGGGTGTTCTATCACCAAGCTACATCCCGGCCCTTTTTATTTTTTATTTTGAGACAAGGTCTTACCAAGTTGCCTGGGATGGCTTTGAGCTTGCGATCCTCCTGCCTCAGCCTCCCAAGTCGATTAGATTACAGGTGTGCACCAACCCACTGCACCTGTCCCAAGATGATCTTTTATAAAGTTTGCTGATTTGGATCTTGTTATGGTTTGGATCTGAAGTATCCCCCAAAGACTCGTGGTTGCAGGTTTGGTACCCAGTGCAGCAATGTTCAAAGGCGGGACTTTGGGGAAGTGATTGGATCATGAGGCCTCTGACCTCATCACTAGATTAATCCATTGCAGGATTCAAAGCTGAACAAACTACTGGGAGATACTGGAAACTGCAGAAAGTGGGACCTAGTTAAAGAGAGTGAGTCCTGGAGAGCATAAACTTAAGAGCTGTATCTTGTCCTAGCCCCTTCTCTTTCTCTGCTTCCCACCCTAAGATGAGCAGCTTTGCTCTGCCACACCCTTTTGCCATGACAGTTCTGCCTCACTACAGGACTGAAGACAATGGCTGGTACATCACAGACTGAAACCTTCGAAACCATGAACCAAAATAAACCTTTCCTATTTTAAGTTGTTTTTCAGAAGTATTTGGTCATGGTGACAGCTAACATACATAGATTTTTTAAAAATATTTTGTAAGTTGTTGATGGACCTTTATTAATTTATATGTGGTGCTGAGAATCAAACCCAGTGCCTCACACATGCTAGGCAAGCGCTCTACCACTGAGCCACAACCCAAACCCCCTAACATAAATCTTAATTCCATTTGCAAAGCCCCTTCACAGCAGCCCTGGGCTGTGTTAAATAACCAGGAGACAGAAACCCTCAGATTCTGCCCACCATCTCTGGCCCCCAGACTCTGCCATCAGCACCAGTCCTCAGACTAACCTCTGCAAAGATATAGAGGACCAAGACTATAGAGAAGAAACCCTCAAAGAAAGGAGGGCCAACTAGAGCCAGAGGGGCAGAAAAACCTCACCACAAAGGTTGGTGCAGGTAGCCAAGGGCAGACAGCACAGGCTGAACTTCAGCAAAGCCCGTGTTTGGGGTGAGTCACTATTCCAGTGCCATGCTACAGGCATTTTACCTGTCACTGAAGTTAACCACTGGGAAGACAGGGGCTTTTGTTTTACCGATGAGGAAACTGAGGCCCCACGGAGGAGGCACCCACTTGCCTAGATCACACAGGAATCTGTTATAGGACTAGGAAGCAAACATTGGTCCCTAACTGACCAGGCCAGTGTCCTCCACATCTCATCACCCCAGGGGCTTCAGATCCCTCTGGAATGATCCACAAAGGAAGGTCATTATGGACCCAACACAGGGCCAGTTCTGGGGCCCAAAGTCAAATATGCAAGGCTCTCAATCCTGCCACTCTCTAGGCAGCCAAGAAGATAGAGTGGCCAGACATTCTCAGAATACCTGAGGGGTTGGACAGCTGCGGAGGGGTCCCAAGGCCAGTGACTTACTTTCCAAATAGTAACCATGCAGGGCCATTTCTGAGGCATTTACCTCAAGCACAGATAAGATGGTCACACCCAGAAGGACATCCAGACAGGGACAGATTCATAAACTGACAAAGTTTTGCTTTATCAGAAAACACAGATCCTCCTGGCTTTCATAGGTTGAAAATATCATAAGGCAATAATGCATTTAATATGCCTCACCTACCAAACATCAATGCTTAGCCTACATTACCTTGAACATGCTCAGAATACTTATATTAGCCTACAGTTGGGCAAAATCATCTAACACAATGCCTATTTTACAATAAAGTTGTGAATATCTTATGTTATTATTGAACACAGTACAATGAAGAGCATCAGCGGCTTCCCCTCCTAACCTTCACATCATAGTTGAAAAATCTAAAATCCAATCATGGGAAACTGTGAGGGTGTCTGCTGGAGTGGATCACTGATTTTTATACAGATTCAGTGCTATATTGAATACCTGACAAACAGAGCTTTTTCTGGGGCTCTTTAAATGCACATTTCTGAGCCCTACCAATGACAGCAGACAGATATACATGAGGAGTTGGAACATGAGGTTAAGGGACTAGTTCTATAAAGTAGGCCCACCAAGCTAACCCCATGTCTTTTCATTTAAAAAAAAAAAAAAATTACTGGGCTGGGGCTGTAGTTCAGTGGCAGTAGTTCAGTTTGCCTAGCATATGCGAGGTACTAGGCTCGATCCTCAGCACCACATCAAAATAAATTGAATAAAGGTATTATGTCCATCTACAACTACCAAAAAGAAAAAAATTACCTGCAGGCCTACCTGTTTTAAGTCAATAAGATATGACACATTCCTCAGGAAACAACCTGTTATCTGCAGGAGAAATGCAGGCCCAAAATAATGCCAATGATAAGAACACAAGTTACCCTGCAGGAAGTTTGGGACTCTTATACAGGCCAGAAACCAGAACTCAGGGAGACATGATAATTCTCCCAACCATAACATGTATAAGAACGGTTCTATGAGCCAAAGTGACCTGGAATTGTCAAAGCAGTGGCCACTTGAAAGTCTGATGTTATCCTACTGTCAGTCAGAAGAAATAAATCTAGGTGGGATTCTCTGGAAGCTTTCCCGGAACCCTCAATAAAACTGGAGGGCAGGAGAGGCATGCCATCCCTCTCCTCACTTACAGAACCCACTCTCTCCCTTGAAAGTATCCCCTTTCCCATCCCTTCTAATAAACTCACACCGACTACTCTGAGAAACACATCCAAAATCTGACTTGATTGAAAGAATCGAGGCTAGAAGGGGAGCCTTCATGCTGTCTCAGTTTCTTAGAAGGCCCCAGCTCTGTAACACCAAAACTTACTGACCAGATGCTGCAAGAGGACTCCAGACATCTGCTCCCCAGTGTGCCTGTGAAGCAGAGTCTGGGCTTAGAACTTCAGGGAAAGCAGGTCAGGAGAGCTCAGATTCTGACCCAAGATCCTGGGGCAGGCTGTGGCCCCACCAAAGTGTCATAGGCTGCAAGACATTAGGAGTCTTCAGTAGATCCAAGCTAACATCAGGCTCTCTCTACAAAAGTGCTAGGAAAGTTACCATCTAGTTCCACGGCCTCTGTTTCCCAATATGTAAAACAGGGAGTCAAAGCCAGTTGGTGACATCATGTACAACCACAAGAATGAGATCCTAATTAAAACAAAACAAACAAAAAGCCAGTTGTTGTTGGTGAACACTTGTAATACCAGCAACTCCAGAGACTAAAGCAGGAGGATTGCAAGTTCGAGGACAGCCTGTGCAATTTAACAAGACCCCCCATCTCAAAATAAATAATAATAAAAAAAAAAGACTGAGGATGTAGCTCAGTTGTAGAGTGCCCTAGGTTCAATTCCCAGTACCCGACCCCCCAATAACAATAAATAAAGGAGTAGAGGACATTAAGACCTGACCTCCCCTCCTCCACAAAGCAAACAGTAAGCCGTTCCTTAGTTTGAAGTGTCCCCATCCTATTTCACATGCAGACTCTTACATATCAGCTTCCTCCTTTCTTCTGTTTTGCAAAATAAAGAAAATGATCCTATAGCCATGGATGTGACTTCCTCAGCAGAAAAGACGAAAACGCCTGTTGGACGTGAGTGGAGGGACAACCACAGAGCTTGGGTTAGTTCCTCTGGTTGTTAAGTTTATTCCAAGAAGGGTGTGTGGGCGGGGGAGGGGTGTAGTCTGGAGAATGTGGAGACTGACCGACGGGCGCTCTGGAGGTGGGCACCGGCAGGGAGACGGGGTTGTGGGACGGGGAACCGGCAGGGAGGTGGAGAGGTCTGGCTAAGGCCTCCGTCCTTCGAGAGCCACCCTCGCCAGTCGGTGCCAGCCCAGCTGGGCAGAGCAGGGACCCCTCCAGGAGGGGCTGTCCAATCCGCCCTTCCCTCCAGAGAACAGGAGAGGGGAGCGCAGTGGCCCGGATGGTGGGAAGGCTGGGAAGGAGCGGCCGCGGGTCCGCCAGGGGTCGACGTGGCCCCGCCTCCCGCGAGCCGGCCGCGGGACTGGGTCCTGCGGTGCCGCCCCGCCCGCCGCCTCGCCCCGCCCCGCCGCCTCCGGGACCTTAGCCCTGGCCGCCACCTCCGGGGTCTGGAGCCACAGCCGCGCCGCGCCGCCGCGATGAGGGCCGTGCTGCCGCTGCTCTGCGCCTGGGCTTGGCTCCTGGGCGCCCCTGCCCGCGCTGCCGCCGCGCTGTCGGTGAACTCCTTAGGTATGCCCGGCCGCGGCCGAGGGGCTGGAGGGTCCCAGACTCCGCGCTCCCGAGAACTCGCTGAACTGGGGGGCGGTGGGGCACTGGGCGTTCCACAGGCCCAGATTCAGGCTGTGCGTGTTGGGATCAGGGAGGGGTGAAGGGGTGGCCTCCCGCAGGGCGGGAGACGGGTGGTCTCGGAGGGTGGGTGTCTTCCATGACCAAAGGAACAGATGGGCTGTGTGGCCAGGGTTCCCCTTGCCCAGGCGGCGACAAAGCCTAGACTACCAAAGAAACCCGCAGCCTTTCCGCCCTCCACCCGCCAACGGGGGCAACTGGGGACACAGAGGACTCTGAAGTGCTCCTGCCACAGGCAAGCGGGGTTTTCCAGCCTTTTCTAGCGGTTTTCCCATAGACATAGGGGATCCCCAAAGGTGCCTTGAAAGTTCATCTGTAAAATGGGTTGGAATGAGCTGTGTGGAGGTTTGACTCCTGCTACAGCAGCACCTAGTCCAATAGCAGTTTTGACCCCTAATCCTATGGTGTCTGGTGGGCTGCGACTGTACCAGCATCCTGCTGCTCTTGCACCCCTCCTTTTAGCCCCCCTCCTTCCCTGCTGCCCTTGGCCCCAGCCTCAGTCCACAGGCTCTGAGCTTACAAACCCACCTGCCCCCTTCACCCTGGGACAGAGAAGAGTAGCCAAGGACCAGCTTGGGAATGGGACAAAGATCACCCAGGCTCAATCTTGCCTGGTCAGAATCTCCTCATTCCTTCCTGCCTATTTATAAGTGGAAGCTGAAGCGGGCACACAGCTCCAGGTCAGTCCTCACCTAAGGGAAACCCAGCTGCTTCCCGGCAGAGGGCTTTGGTTTTCTTTGGCAGGCGGCCTGTGTAGAGGAGTGCTGGCACAGAAACGCAGTTAACTCTCAAGCAGGGCTTGGCACACTTTTTCTGTGAAAGACCAGCTAGTAAATATTTTAGCTTTGTGGGTCATTTGGTCTCTGTAACAACCATTTAACTCTGCCGTTCTAGGCCAAAAAACAGCCACATACAGAATGTAAATGAGTGAGCATGATTATGCTCTAATAAACATTTATGGATGCTGAGCTTCGAATTTCAAAAGACTTTCAGGTGCAGGAGGAAAGAATAGAAGTTCATTGGATTAGACAAAGGGGAATGAAGGGAAGGGAGGGGGAGGGGAATAAGAAAGACAGAATGAATCGGACATAACTTTCCTATGTTTTTATATGAATACATGACCAGTGAAACTCCACGCCATGTACAACCACAAGAATGGGAAGTTATACTCTATGTATGTATAATATGTCAAATACATTCTATTGTCCTGTATACTTAAAAGAACAAATTTAAAAATTCAAAAGATTAAAAAAATAACTTCAGATGGTACAAAATATCACTGTTCTTCCCCTACCCTCATCAACAGGTTAAAAGTATAAAAAACCATTGAAACTCCTGGGCTTACAAAAACAGGTGGCAGGCTGTGATTTCCTGACTCCTGCTGTGGATCCTTCCCAGGCAGGACACATATAATGATACTTGTTTGAAAAGTGGTAAGGGAGTTCCAATGGATCTGTGTGAAATTGAGACATGGTTATCAGCTGATCTTTCTGGCCCTGTCTTAAGGTTCTGCATTTTCTTGACTTCCTAAGAATAAAAAGTAGCCAGGGGTTTTTCACACCTGCTAGATACTTTTGAAATCTGCCTGAGGCACAGGTCAGTAATCTGAACTCCATCCTGCTGCAGATGGTGGTCCTGAATTGAGCTCTGTTTTTCTCTGAAGGCCCCAACTGCAAGCAGAGCCCATAACCAGGATGTAGATCCCTGAAACCCTAAGCAGGACATGTGTGGGGAAATATGCATTTTCTTTCTCAGGGACAATGGTTTCTGGAATAACTCTGAAATCCACAGAGGGAAATCTAAATGCTGTGTAGCACTGACCTTCAAACTGGGGTGTGAATTCCTAGGGGAACACAGAGGCTGTTTCAAGTGATATCAACACAGATGGATTCAGTTTCAAGGAGTCAGTTTCCAGACCCTTTACTTCCAGATGTCTCCTTTGCAAAAACTGAAGAAAAGCATCTAAAGGCATTTGTCCTGAAGCCCAACCCTTGGATGTAGCAAACAAAAAGACAAATGGCCACAAATCTTTCAAGTTTGGTGTTCTTCATTTCTCAAGGAAACTGAAGTGAAGAAGGGAGGATTCCCCTGAGGTATTGCTGACCTCATGATTTGGGACCTGGGACCTAGGACCAGGCAAAGAATTAAATTGGACATTGCTCTGAAAACTGCCTTTCTTTCCCAGCTGCTTATTTGATCAGGACTTTCCATCCCTTTGACTTCAAAAATAATGAGACCAGAATTAATGTTGAACCCTGTCTCAAGCAGTAGATAATGCTTAGTCACAAATATTTAATCCATGAGGAGGAAGAAGTAATGAAAGTTTATCTCATTAAGAAATATATTTCCAAAAGAATTTTTTACTTTTTAGATTAAACAATGTATAATATATTTGAAAATCTAATCAGTTGGGGTACTCATAATCCCTATGATTATTCAATCAAGAATAAATTTTTTACGGGGCTGGGGATGTGGCTCAAGTGGTAGCACACTCGCCTGGCATGCATGAGGCCCGGTTCGATCCTCAGCACCACATACAAACAAAGATGTTGTGTCTGCCGAAAACTAAAAAATAAATATTAAAAAACTTTTAAAAAAGAATAAATTTTTTATAATATTCAGGAAATAAAAAAATTTAAATTGATATTTTTTGTTGTTGCAAAATAGGATACTCAAATATTAAAAGTACTCAAAATAAAAATGTTTCTTTAGGGTAAAATACTGTAAGGTGGAAAGAAAGACATTCAATGAGAAAAAGAAACTATGTAAAATATCCAATTCTTATAGAAAAGTTTGTTTATATCATTGATGGTAAGTAGCAAACTCCCAAGGCATATGGATTTTATTGGCTAGCTTTAAAAGAATGATGTAACAGTGGGGTTTTTGTTTTTTTCTTCCTTTTTTTTGCAGTACCGAGGATTGAACCCAGGGCCACATGCATGCTAGGCAAGCAAGCACTCTACCACTGAGCTATATCCCTACCTCCTGTGAAACTATATATTTTATTGTTTTGTAAAGTTTTTTAGACCCATTAATGTTCCCATTGCCTATGGCTTCTTTTAAGGTACAAAGATGAGATAAATGACAGAGACCTTATGGATTGCAAAGCCTAAAATATTTTCCCCTTGAGAAAGCATGTGCTGACCCTTTGGGCATAGGGTTTTTAATTAACTTCTTATTGAAATATAATATCATACAGAAAAGTGCACAAATCATTAAGCATGCGTTTCAATTAGTTTTCACAATTGAGACATCTTGCATGACCTGCACTCTGATGAAGCAATAGAACGTTGCCAAACATTGCCGGCATGATAATAGCTCACAGTCCACCCAGGATAAACACTATCCTAATTTTTAACTGTGTCAATGATTAAAAGTTTATCAGTGATTAAAAATAAACAATGATTAAAAGTATATCATTTGGGGGGAAATTTAGTGGAGTACTTAGCATGGGGGAGGCCTAGGTGCCATCCCCAGCTACATTTTTAAAAAATAATGAAGTCTGGATATACTTGACCATGTATTCTTTGTATGAATTTTAGCATCAACTCATAAAGTGAAAAATAATGCAGGAACATTATTTGTAATTACATTAAATTTATATATTTATTTTAGAAGGCTAGCCATTGAGTATTTCCTTCTCTGAAAATAAAATATAGCATAATCTTCATTTTAACAAAAAAATAATAAAGTATATTGTTTTTCAAATTTAATTTGGGAGTCTGGAGATGTAACTCTGGTGGAATACTTGCCCAGCATATGTGAGGCCCTGAGATTCTTCCACAGCACTGAGAAAAAAAAAGGAGAAAAGAAAAAAAAAATTAATTTGGGATACAAAGCAGAAAGAGTTTGAGTTCCTTTTGGATTCAGCATTAGATCATATCACCTTTGGTATTTTAAATATAGCATAGTTTTCTAAAATGCAAATCAGTTCTAAAATGTTCTAGTTGGCTCTAAACTCAACATTACCAAGAGGCCCAGACCTAATTTTTTTTTTTTTTTTTCCTTTTACAGAGAAGTTTCATTTTAAGTCATGGATGGTACAGGTCAGTGCCCAACTTCTTCTTTCTAAAGTTTTTCATTTCACAAAGTTTCCTGTTATTAAACCAAACTGTACCAGATTTGAAACGATAAAGAGGGATTTTCCACATTCAACCCACCCTGGGTCTTTCCAGAGTTCAGATTGGCTGAACACTAGCAAAGACGCAGTTAAGTAAACTCCTTCCAAACAATGGTCCCCAGTCACAGACATGGCTGGCAGCCTTTCAAACCTTGAAATTCACTTCCATTTTTTTTCTTGTTTGTTTGTTTGTATTCAGAGCACCTTGCACAGTGGCTGCAAAATCAGGTGGAGAATACTAGTGTAAAAACTTTTGAAAAATGGTGATTTTTGCCATCAGTTTGACTCACTACCAGTCCTGGTGTCCAGGGGTAACCTGAACTTGGCAGATCCCTTCATCAGAGCCTCTTGGATTCTTGGCTGACACTCAAGCAACTACTTGATCTTCATTTTGGCCACAGATCTCTGGAGGCAGGAGGCCGCTTTGTAACTTACTGATTTTGATAGTAGAGACCCAGTGCCACCCACTGATAAAAGATTTGTCCTGAGAATCTTGGCAGAAAGAAAACCTCCATTCCTCCTTTCAGAAAACAAGAAATCTCCTTCATGCATCCTGTTTCCATGACTTAATGTTTTTTGTTTTGTTTTGTTTTTAGCACCAAAAGAAATACAGCTCAGAGGAGTACCACCACAGGCTGCAGACATTTGTCAGCAACTGGAGGAAGATCGATGCCCACAACAATAGGAACCACACATTTAAAAGTACTGTGGGGTGCCTTTCCTTCAGGCTTCTCCAGAGGGAGGCCGGGAGGGAGCATCTCAGATCTGGAAAGAAAGCATTTGTGACACAGGCTGATAATAGCCATTAGAGGGTATGATGAGGAGATGTGGGGAGCTGATACCCAGGCCCTGAGGCCAACCTTGGCCAGCCTGAGACTGTGACTTTACTGTTATTGTCTATGAAACACAGAGTTGTGGGCTGGGGATGTGGCTCAAGCGGTAGCGCGCTTGCCTGGCATGCGTGTGGCCCGGGTTCGGTCCTCAGCACCACATACAAACAAAGATGTTGTATCCGCCGAAAACTAGAAAATAAATATTAAAAAATTCTCTCTCTAAAAAAAAAAAAAAAAAGAAACACAGAGTTGTAAATTTAGGGAAATGCTAGTACCCTCTAGGTGGTGTGACATTTACAGGAGACTCTAGAGAAGAAGCCTCTGCTCTATTCCTGCCATCTGCGGGTCCATCCCAGAGACCCAGAGCTGTCAGGGGCAGTGTCTCTCAGAGACTGCTCTGAGCTCATGGGCCGCCTTTAGGGACATCCCCCTTCACTACATGTTTGTATCACTAGAAATGCACACACATTCAGATAGTTTTACTGGTGTTCTGAGAAATGGTGGCAGTTCAGCCATATTGGGCTCAGGAGCTGTCCCATACTAGCGTGTGACTTTGCAGTGGGTTGGGGGCTGATGCTGAACATGAGCTGTCAGTACAGATGACCATGCGCCCCTCCCTGGGCTGCTGTGAAGACTGCTTGTGGCACAGGTGGGCAAGCATTTGCACAGGTGTAGTGGTTCTCCATCATACTCACCTGTGGGCTATCTAAAAACGTGGGTGCCCAGGCCCCGGCCTAGACCAGCTGCGTCCATTAGCATCTCTGGAGTGCAGCCCAGACACCTATACTGTTGTAAATCTCCCCCAGTGGTTCTGAAGCACAGGGAGCATTGCCCTTATTATATTGGATCATATTAAATTTAAAGTTTTGAAGGACTTAAGTTGCAACAACCAAAAATAGAACACAAGTGAAGAAGTTTCTTTATTTTTTGTTTCTTTAGTAATGACTCACTAAGTTTTTCTACTTCATTTTGGTTGATTTCTTTTCTTTCTTTTTTTTTTTTTTTTGTTTTGGTTTGGTTTGGTTTTGGTTTTCCCTCTCTTTTTCAGTGGCACTGAACCAATTTTCAGACATGAGCTTTGCTGAGATAAAACAAAAATATCTTTGGTCAGAGCCGCAGGTAGGTATAATTCATTGCAAAGAAATCTTGATTTCTTTCTTTCCCTTTCCCCCCACCCCCAGTGGTACTGGAGATTGAACTCAGGGCCACACTACCACTGAGCTATATCCCTAGCCCTTTTTATTTTTAGTTTTGAGACAGGAACTCACTAAGTTGCTGAGGCTGGCCTTCAACTTGTGATCCTCGTGAGTCAGCTGGGTAGCATGCACCACCACACCTGGCAAATCTTTTCATTCAAACCTTTGGAATAAGTTTTTAACCTGTTCTGCTTCCAGCTAGATTCAGTCCACCTCTAAGCCATTGCTGGGGGCATCCCAATATTTTTTGAGGAAGCCAGAGGGTTTATCTCTGACCTCACCTTAGCAAGGTGAGCCCTTAGTAAATTCTAAATATTGCAAGGAACATACTTACAAGATATTAAGGGAAACTAATTTTATACCTGGTATTCAAATTGAATGAGTTAAGGTATATTTTTATTTGCTAAATCTGCTACCCTTTCCTAATTCCTCAAACCTGGGCTCTAGAGTGAACATATCATTCAGCATTTGATACCTGTAGACAGGGGAGGGACAGTTCTCACAGTGATAGCCTTTCTCACTCGTCTTGGTGATTTCATTTTAATTACATTATTTTTTTTGACAAAAGGGCTTTTTTTTTTACCTGAATATAATGTATTTGTTTGTTCCAGAATTGCTCAGCCACCAAAAGTAATTACCTTCGGGGTACTGGCCCCTACCCAACATCTATGGACTGGCGGAAAAAAGGAAATTTTGTCTCACCGGTGAAAAATCAGGTATACATGGCAATCCCCAACCTTTCCCCAAAAAAGCCACATTCATAGACAATATTCCTGGAAGGAAAACTCAGAGAAACCACAAAACCACTCAAGCTTATTCCCACCTCTGCTTTTTCCTCACCATCTCTCCAGGTCTGTTCCTTTGCAAGGCTGGGGAGATTGTTACTCATATAAGCTGCTCTGGAGGTTGTTACTCATGGAGCTGCTCTGAAAATGTTCCTTCATTGGGCTAAAGTTTACTCCCACACATGTGAGCACATGCGTGCAACACACACTCCCCTGTGTGTCCCAGGTCTGTCCTTTGGAGTCACTCAAAACATTTTGTTCCCTGTGCCCAGCAGAGATTGGACATTGTGACTCCATTCCTACCACCATGTATCTTCTCCTCCTGTTCTGCAGCTATTCCTCAAGGCACCAGGCTGCAGCCCCTCCCCTGAATGCCTATCTCTTTTGGGTGGTTCCAGGTGGTCAGTGAGCCAAATGAAACCCATCATTTCCTGGGTGTTCTCTGGCCACAGCAGAGGTGGCCTTTCTGTGGGGCAGAGCATCCCCTGGGGCCCAGTGGACTGGGCTGGGCATGCCCCCTCCCTTCCCCCAACTTGCACATGCTCTCTTCTGGAGTCCCAACCCAACTCTCTGCTGTCTGCCTACCCAGGCCCTTCCCCTCAAAGTAGCAGGGCAGTGGCCCTCTTCAGAGGAATGCTAACTCCTCGATTCCAGGAAATACAAGGTTAAGTCTTTCTTTCAGGCAACTCTTGACTTTCCACTGAAACTTACTAAGGGAAATGTTTTTCACTTTCCAAATCTGTCATGTGGAGCAACTCCGCATCCTCCCAAGCTCACCATGTCCTGCAGCCTGCCAAGTGAACTGGTTGTTTAAACCAGCCCTCTGTAAGCCAAAACAAATCTCCCCTCCCAGCCTGCAGTAGAAAAAAGCCTGCCTTCAGCTTCATGACCAGTGGCAGCTCTTTCTCCAAGACCTCTGGAGAATCTCAGGACAATTCAGAACAACAAGTATTTGGTGTGGAAACCTACACCTGCTCACCATTTGGGCAGATGGAAGGGGAGGTCCACCAAGAATGTTCAGATTGTTCTATCAGCAGATCCTGGGCCTCTAGGCACAGGTTAAGGGGGCAGGAACAAGGTCATTCCAAACAGCAGCTACAGCATTCATTGTTAGCTCAGCAGCCCCCTTGAGGGATGTCACTTTACAGAGAAGGAAACTGAGCGGGAGGGTGGATTGTTCAAGGCCCAAGATAAGTGAGAAGCAACTCAAAACCAGGCCTCTGTGCCTAATCCAAGCCCTACTGTGTTTCCTTCAGCAATGAACAAGGTCACCCCCAGTGTGTCCAAACCTGCCTCTTTGAACATCTCAAGGACACTCTGACCAGCTCTTCCTGTGTAAGGAAAGCTCTGAGAGGATGAGACTAGAGGGGGAGGCCAGTGTGACAGCTCTTTCCAGGGAGACAGGTCATGAGGACCAAACTGGGGCAATGACATGGACAGGAGGAAGGGAGTTTAAGAGACATTTCATAAGTAGGATGTGAAACATAGAACCAACAAGAAGAGGAAGAGACAAAAATGAGCCTGAGAGGAAAATAATAACTGCCATGAACATTATTAAGTCCAGTGGGTAGCTGCATGACCTTATCTAGCTCCTTCCATTTTACAAATGAAGAAACAGGTTCTGTGGGGGAAGTCACTGGCCTGGCTTATACAGCTAGTGTGAGGCAGAACTATGATCTGAACCAAGCAGCCTGGCACTAGTGCAGACAGCCAACCCTCAAGTCATCCTGGGAGTGCAGCAATGAATGTGGCAGAAGAAGACTCGAGTGATGCGTAGGGCAGGATCCCCAGAGCCTGCCTAAGATGTCAGGAGCACCCCAGTAGGTCTATCTGGAAGTCAGTTTGATCTGTAGGCCTAGATAAAGGTCGAGGCTGAAGCTACAATTTAGGAAACTGTTGTTAAACAGTTAGTTAACTGACTCTAGGTGGAATGAGATTGGTGGTGAATAGGTGAAGGTTCTAGAAACAGAACTTTAGTGACTCCCTTTGCTGGGAAACAGTATGGAGAAGAGGAGCCAGCAAAAGACTCCAAAGTAGGAAAGCCAGAAGTCTGTAGAGCGGGGTCAGGAAGGGGCTCCCAGCCCTGGAAGATGGCAGGGATGGATCAACAAGAGGGGTGGCCCAGACTGAGAGTCTGTGGTGCCAGTCAGAACTGCTGCTTCTCCATGAGGCTTGGTTGCCTCTCAGGACTTCTGAGGCTCAGGCTGGACAAACCTGGAGCAGGGCTCTGTAAACTACAAAGGCATTCAGGGCCTGGGGCATTCCACAGGGGTGAGTGGAGGAAGCAGGGCCTTCTTGTGGTATTCCAGTTGCTGACTTCCTCTGCCCTCTTGGCCTCTCTAGGGTGCCTGTGGCAGTTGCTGGACTTTCTCCACCACAGGGGCCCTGGAGTCTGCGGTGGCCATCGCCAGTGGGAAGATGCTGTCTTTGGTAAGAAGTCAGCCTTGGGCTAAGTCCTATGGAGGACACCCCCAGCCTGGGCTGGATGCCGTGCCTGGGCCTTCCGCCTCCTTCAGAGCTATTTCAGTTGGACCTCAGGTGTTCCAGCCTGTGGACGTTTGACATGAGAATTTCAAATAATACTTTTTCCTGGAAAGAATGAGGCTTAAAAAAAAAAAAAAAGAATGAGGCTTATTGAGGAAACTGTGGCGGGCTCACTCCTGGGTGGTTCTGTGTGTTCCTTGGGTTCCTCACTTTGACAGTCTGGGGCCTTTCACCAAAGATGGGCTTAGAAAAGCAGAGCCTGCCTGGGAGACAGTCCTGTAGGAGCTTTATGCCTTCCTAAGCTGCCTCTGTTGTCTTAAGTGGGAAGAGCAACGACCAACATATCTATCCCTTGACCCCGAACAGTGAGAGGTGATAAGCTCTGAGGAAGCTGTCCCAGGTCGTCCCCCCCTATGGGGAAGAGGGAAAGTATAGGGCGAGGCCATCGAGGCATGAAGGCCCAGGTCAAGGAAAGGTGGGGCTGGGTCTCTGACTGGCTCTGCCCCCCTCCCCCAGCACCCTCCCCCATGAGCCCCTGTGATCCCACTGTGTGCATGCCTGCAGAGCAGGGGCTTGGGCCACGAAGTGCCTGCTCCCTGCCTCTCACGTGCCTACTTGATTGCCAGGCAGCTCCTGAGCCCCTCCTGACATGTGCCACCTGCTGAGCTGACATTGCAGAGATTGTCCTGCCCTTGGGGAGTTTGTAATCTGGTCATCTTGACACAGTGCCAATTGGACAAAGATCAGGAGACCTGGCACCTCATGCCAAAGCCTCCATAGCCTCTTGGCCTTGGGCTCACTGGATTTGTGCTCCTTTCTGTAGGCAGAGCAGCAGCTGGTGGACTGTGCCCAGAATTTCAACAACCATGGCTGCCAAGGGTAAGTCCTCAACCAGGAGGGCCTGGAACCCCTTCTCAGCTCCCACTGATCACTGCTGTCAAATCTAGCATGTGCCGTCCCCATGTCACACAACCCCGTCTGTCATGCATTGAGGAAGGTCACCTTACACTGCCAGGGTCTCACAGCCAGTCTGAGCAGAGCTACAATCGGAGCCTAAGCCTGTCTAGTTCTGAAATCCATCCTCTCTCCACCAAGTTACCTGGCTCTCTCCAGAGCACAGTCAGCCTCACTAGTCACAAAAGCCTCTTGGGCAAGTGGCCAAAGGAGCGAGAAAATATTGTTATACATCATCCTCCAGAAAGGAGATCCACACACCGACAGCTGTTTGGCCTTTAGACAGGTCCTCTGAAGTGCTAGATGCCCTAGCTCACTGGCCTGTGAGGGAGCTTTGTTCACCAGGGCAATGTGTCCATGCAGGGAGCTGTACCTCCACTGGGCCTGCTTTCCTGGCTCATCCCTACAACAGGTTGTTAGGAATTTCCTCCCATTTCTACAATGACTCTCAGCTTCATCTCTTTCTCCACTGTGTTATGCTCTGAGATATTTATGTAGGACTGTTTAGCTTTCCCAGAACATAATATGCATAAAGCCAGACCCTTGGGGCCCGTAGGGAAGCTCCCAGCCCAGACTGCCTGCCCGTCTGCCTGCCCATCCATGGTGCATCCTTCTTCAGACCTCAGCCCCAGCACATTGGCACTTCTTTCCCTATGGGAACACATCTCTTTAATTAATTAATTAATTAATTTGTTCTAATTTGTTATATATGATAGCAGAATACATTTCAATTCATAGTACACATATGGAGCATAATTTTTCATTTATCTGGTTGTTCACAAAGTACCGTCACACCATTCATGTCTTCATACATGTACCTAGGGTAATGATGGCCATTTCATTCCACCATCTTTCCTACTCCCATGCCCCCTCCCTTCTCCTCCCCCTCCTTTACCTTATCCAAAGCTCCTCCATTCCTCCCATGCTCCCACCCCCACCCCCATTATGGATCAGCATCCACTTATCAGAGAAAACATTCGGCCTTTGGTTTTTTGGGATTGGTTTACTTCGCTTAGCATGATGTTCTTCAACTCCATCCATTTACCTGCAAGTGCCATGATTTTATTCTCTTTCAATACTGAGTAATATTCCATTGTGTATATATACCACAGTTTCTTTATCCATTCATCTATTGGAGGGCATCTAGGTTGGTTTCACATTTTAGCTCAATAGCTGCTGTAAATATCGATGTGGCTGCATTACTGTACTATGCTGATTCTAAATCCTTTGGGTATACTCAGAGAAATGGGATAGCTATGTCAAATGGTGGTTCCATTCCAAGTTTTCTAAGGAATCTCCATACTGCTTTCCGGATTTTTTGCAGTCCCACCAGCAATGTAAGAGTGTGCCTTTCCCCCACATCCTCGCCAACACTTAATTGTTGCTTCTATTCTTAATAGCTGCCATTCTGACTGGCGTGAGATGAAATCTTACAGTAGTTTTTATTTGCATTTCTCTAATTGCTAGAGATGTTGAACATTTTTTCATATATTTGTTGATTAATTATATATCATCTTCTAAGAAGTGTCTGATCAGTGCCTTGGCCCATTTATTGATTGGGTTATTTGGTTTTTTGGTGTTAAGATTTTTGAGTTCTTTATGAATCCTGGAGATTAGTGCTCTATCTGATGTGCATGTGGTAAAAATTTGTTCCCATTCTATAGACTCTCTCTTTACCTCACTGATTTTTTTCTTTTGCTAAGAAGAAGCTTTTCAGTTTGAATCCATCTCATTTATTGATTCTTGATTTTATTTCTTGAGCTTTAGGAGTCTTGTTAAGGAAGTCAGAATCTAATCCAACATGATGAAGATTTGGGCCTACTTTTTCTTCTATTAACTAACACCAAGCCTCCTGCAAAGGGCTGTGCCTTTTGTGTAATATTTGCTGTGGCCTGGCTCACTGGTTCCTGGTGAGCATGCCCTGGTGGCAGAGGAGGTCTCCTGAGAGGTCAGCAATGTTGACATCACTGCCTGCTACAGCACCATCATGCTCAGTCTCATTTTGATCTCTTTCCTCTGGTTAACTTCATACCACCCTAACATGCTGAACCCTGGGCTTGCTGCAGCCCTGCTTTGTGAAGGAACAGGACTTTCTTCTTTCATCCATGCACTAGCTACCATCAAGCCCGACTGTGTATCCAGCCACAGGGATATAGCACTCTGCAGAACTGGAGCTGACACTCAGCTGGTCAGGTCGGACAGGCTGTAAGCATGTCATAGATCAGGTCACAGTGGCACACGCTGTGGAGAGGAAGACACAGTAGGGATCAGAGTGGGGAGTCCTGGGCAGCAGTTAAGTTTTTATTTTCTCTGAGAGGTGGCATGATGAAGAAAGGATTCACCTTTGGAACCAAAGCCTAACTCCAGCTTTGTGACCCTGGACAAGATGTTCAGCCTCTCTGAGCTAAATCAGGGAAATAACACCCATCACTCAAGGGTCAGGCAGTCATGTGCGGACCACCTCCCTCACACGGCTGCCCCTTAGGCAGGGTGCTTTTGGTGATGGTGCACTGGGGCGATCCCATAGGTCTTCCTGAGGGACTTCCCATTCCTCAGGACCTCCAGTGGACTCACCTGAGTTTGCTAAGCTTTATGCCAAGGCAAGTAGGGCAACATTGCTGACCTCTCTGCCACCAGGGCACGCTCACCAAGACCCAGTGAGCCATGCCACAGTCAATATCACACAAGCTCCAGCTCTGCAGGCCCCACCTCTGTCCCTCAGGGTGGCTCTACCTGGGCTTACCTGTGTGTGCTTTTTGCAGGGGCCTCCCCAGCCAGGCCTTCGAGTACATCCTGTACAACAAGGGCATCATGGGAGAAGACACCTACCCCTACTTGGGCAAGGTAATTCCGGGTAGCCCCAGCTGTCTTCTCCCATCTCCATTCCTACCTGTGTCAGGATACACCTTGTCCCCCAAGCCTCCTGCTGCAATCCAGAATGTCTGAGCCCTTTGCACTCCCCTCTGGCCTCTTGTCACCCCCACCCCTGTGGCACTATCTCTGCTTCCTGAGCATCCTCCTCAGGAACCCTTCCGCACACCGCCCTGCCTGCCCTGTTTTTCCTGGCCTGCCTCCTGTCCACACAGGCGGTCTCTCCTACTGACCACCATGCTCTCCTAGGCCACTTCTACATTGCTCTGCTGTGTGCGCCAGCGGCCACCCCCTCCATCACCTCAGCCCAAGCTGGCCACAGCCAAGCCCTTTGTCTTTCTTCCAAACCCACAGCCCCTCCTTTGCTTCTCCTCTCATCAAGGAGCAGCACCAGCCTCCTCAGAACCTACTGGCCACCTGAGGTCCTGTCTGGGACTGGCCTACTCTGCTGCTGGCCATCACAGACCTTCTCACTTAGGCTTCCTTATTCCATGTCCCCACTGCCCACTCAGATCTTGGTCTCCCTCATGGGGTCACTGGGCTTGCCTCCCCTTGGGCCTCAGACGCAGCTCTGACATGCACCTGCCTTGTTCAGAACTCTCAGGAGGCTCCTCGAGCCCTCCCCACCCCCACCCTAGCCAATCTTATCTCCTGTTACCTCCCTCTTATAAACCCTGTGCTCAGGCCCAACCACTTGCTGGTTTCTAAACCACGAGATCCTGCTCTCCTTACAGTCCTGCTCTTCCCTATTCTGTGACCTTAGCTCTGCAGCTCCCTCTTGTCAGCACTGATTCCTGGACTGAGGGTCCCTCCCCTCCCCTCTTACTCAGCCTCCATTTCTCTGTGATCTTCCTTGGGCTGGCTCAGGCTCCTCCCTGGTGTCCCACCAAGCACTGTGTGTGTCCCTCTCTCCCCACAGCCAGCACAGGGCTATTTCTTGCCCGTAGACTCTGAATTCCTTGAGGACAGTTATATCTCTAATTCTCGCTGAACTGACACCCTCATCAAGGCCCTCGGACACATACTAAATGTTATCAAACTGCATATGTGGAGGCTGAAGTCTCAGCCTTGGACCAGGGCTCTCCTAACTTATATTCTGTGCACCTTTCTGCCCTGAACAGGACAGTAAGTGCAAGTTCCATCCAGAAAAGGCCATTGCATTTGTCAAGGATGTAGCCAACATTACACTTGTGAGTACTGGGCTCTTCTCTCAGTTGGGGAATATATTCTGATGAGGCTGGTCTCCACAGTTGTAGGTGGCCAGTGGGCCTAGGAGGGCAGCCTCTCTGACAGTATGTCACTTTGACTGAAGAGTTTGAGTTATCATTGACTCTAACTCAACTGTGCTGAGAGCATGGTGGAAGATGGAAAAGGAATCACCGACTGGCTGATACTCAGGTTCTGAACACCAGGTCTGCCCATGTCTTCATTCTTGTTCTGTTATTCTTGTCTGTAAAATGCAAGCAATAATCCACACCTTGCACAAGAGGGTGTGACCATGTGCGTGATGTCAGAACGTGTGTGTGAGATTGAGGAGGAGTATGAATGTGTGTCAGTCAGGATGAGCTAGGTTCTGCTGCAGTCATGACCAGCCTCAAATCCGAAAGGCTTACATAAAGTGTATGTCTCACTCCTGTGACCTGTCTCTTGCATAGGCAGGACTGTATTCTGACCTATTGACCTCACCACAGGACCCAGGCTGACGGAAAGAGAATAGTCAATTATGGCAATAAATGAGTTACACAGTCACACCTCATCTCCAGTGGATTGAGAAATGCAGCTGTGCCCTGCTTTTGCAAGAACATGCTTGAATGTGAATGAACGGCCCTCGTGACTCCAGGGTGCATATAGTAGGGGAGGATTGTGTAGGAGTGATCAAATATCGTCATAGATGTGGGCAGGTGTGATTTGTACAAATGAGAGCCTGAGGGGTGGGGGCATGTGCCAGTAAACATATATGCAGGTCATAGACATGATGTCTTTGTAATGACAACTGCAGCTATGCATTTGAAACACGTGCCAAGCTCTAGGCAGTAATGACAGTGTACATTTATGACGCACTTAAAGGTGCTGTACCCAACAACCAGACATGCATTATCTCCTTTAAAGTCAAAATAACCCTAGAAGATGAATATTGTTATTCATCTTCATTTTGTAGATGAGGAAACAGAGGATCAGAGTACTTAAGTGATATGCCCACAGCCCATAGAGCTAGGAGTTGGAAACTGGATTTGAATTGAGATCATGTCATTCCAGAACCAGGGCTCATTGCCTTGACCACATACAATCCATACCCCAGGATAGGGATGTTACTGTCTTCAGAAAAGAGCCAGTTCTCAGGGCCTGGTGGTGCACACCTTTAATCCCAGTGACTCGGGAAGCTGAAGCAAAAGGATCACAAGTTTGAGGCCAGCCTCAACAACTTAGTGAGACCCTGTCTCAAAAAAATAAAAGGACAAGAAAACAGAACAAGAATGAAGATGTGGGCAGATCTGGTGTGCAGAACCTGAGCATCACAGGAATGTAGCTCAGTGGTGAGTGCCCTGGGTTTAATAGCCAGCTCGTCTGACACACCCACCAAGGCAGGTCACTCAGAGCCACAGTATTCCACTGAGAAGTGAACAAGGAGCTCAAAGTATCCCTTTTGCCTAGTCCCCAGGACTCAGTGACACCTTCAGGTCCCTGAAAAGCTGGCCAGAACTGTGTTCAGTCCCCTCAGGGCAGCTGTGGAAATGGTGCCCACCTTCATGTGGGCAGGCCCCATGTCCAACTGGCCTCAGATCTTCCCTGACCTGCCTGGTGTCGTCAGGCCTCTTCCAGTAGCAGGAAGGAAGCTGCTTGTTGCTGCCTGGTCTCTGCCCACACCTCCAGGGAGGCTGGACTGAGGGAAGCTGGGGGCCTGTCCCCTTCTGCACTTCCCTTTGCAGAGCCCTGGCCTCAGCTCACATAGCCTCCAGCCTCATTTCAACTCCTAAACTTAACTTACTGTGACCCAGTTGTTCCCAACCGGGACACTTCAAACACTCTTGCAGCTAGGAGTCCCCCACCCCACTGATGCTAATGGAGTTGAAAGGGGATGGGGAGGTGACAGCCTGGGCATAGGGGGGGGCATTGAAAGCTCTCCAAGTGCTTCTAACTGCCTCTCCCACCTGGCCTCTGCAGCTCTGTTCCGAAACCACAGCTTCCAGGAAGCCACCTTGACACCCCCACCCTCACCCTCCTATTGAAGGGGGCAGGGCACTGAGGAGGCACACAGCCCTTGGCTGGTCCTCTCTCATCTCCACCACAGTCTGGGTCTTATCTGTTCCTGGTTTATAAACCTTGTGTTCTACCAGCAGAACTCCATCTGTTGACTTTCAGGGAGGCCTGGGTATGTCACACCCATCTCTCCGCCTTCAGAGCCCCTGGCCTCAGTGAATAGTTGGGAGTGACTGATGAGCAAGTCCACACTGTGTCCTGTGTGATGTGGGGGAGAAGACCAGACAGACTCAGCCAGCAAAGGGAGGGGAGGCCACAGGGGAGCCTGTGCTGGGGGGAGGAAGGAGTGTAAGCCAATAGAAAACCAAAGGAACCTGACAATCTGCACAAGAGGCAGGGCCCAGGGATGAGGTTCTGCTGGACAGAGGGGGCTGCCCCTTGGTGGCTGCATTTTTGCCTCTTCCTTCCTCCTGGTCATCTATATTGGTGTGGACCTCCTGCCCCTATCTTGTGTCAGAGGGCCATATTTTGAAAGTGGGGTTTGGAGGTGACAGAGACCATGCTGTCTTTCTCTCAATCCTCTGTCTGTCCGCAGAATGATGAGGAGGCAATGGTGGAGGCCGTGGCCCTATACAACCCTGTGAGCTTTGCTTTTGAGGTGACTGAAGATTTCATGATGTATAAAAGTGGCGTCTACTCCAGGTGAGCTGAGTCCAGGAGCCAGGAAGGCTAGTGGAGCAAACTGGGGGGCCTCCTCACTCCTGGCACAGGGGCCTTGGGCTCAGCCCAGACTCCTGGTCAGACCATGTCACTATAATACCCGCCTTGCTGGGAATTTTATGTATCCTCGGTTAGACCCCATGCAGCTCTAAGGGTCGGGGACCACAGACTCTCAGAGGAAAGAGATCAGAAGGGATCCCTGACACATGGCTGGTGAGGGCTAGTGCTCACTAGCTCAGAGAGGTAGCCTCATCTATGGAAGAAAGTTAAAAACCCCAGTTAAAAACCTCACATTCAAAAATATAAAGACAGGGCTGGGGCTGCAGCTCAGAGGCAGAGCACTTGCCTCGCACGTATGAGGTGCTGAGTTTGATCCTCAGGACTACAAAAAAATAAATAAATAAACAAATAAGAAAGAAAGATATTATGTCCATCTACAACTAAAAAAAAAAAATATTTAAACAAAAAGAAAGAAAATTTGAAGACATGGAACAAGGATAAGAAAGTAACTGCTCTCGAGCACCAGAATCCTGTGCCGGGAAAGCCAGGCCCCTTGGCATCTCTCATGCAGGGTTGCTCCTGCCCACACCTCTTAGCCTGCCTGTTTTGTGCAGTGAGTTCAGTGTGTGTCTCTAGCCACCTCCTGCCTGCTCCCCAGAGTCCTTCATGTCCCCTCGTTTTCCAGGCACCCTAAAATGTTAGTGCTCTCAGCCCTCCTCTGAGTTCTCAGCTGCTCCTGTAGCTCCATGGCCAGCTGTTTGCTGAGAACGGTTGGACCCATACCCAGCTCCCCCCACACCTCAGCCTGGATGGCTTTGGAAACCTCAGGGCCTGCATCTCTCTTCCCACCCCTTCCTGCCCAGGTCTCCATTCGGTCAGCAGGGGCCCCGTCCCTGCTACTGCACTGGAGGAAGGCCAGAGCCATGTGAGCCCTCCTTCCGTCATCCCCACTGTCCCTGTAACATTGCTCACCTCTGGGCTCTCCCCTCCCATCCACCTCCCATCTCCCCTCACCCAGCCCACCATTTCCAGCAGCCTCCTCACTGGCTTGTCCTTGACCATGACACACACACACACCCCCACACATGCTGGCCCTTCCTCATGAGAATGGGACACCCTACTGGATCGTGAAGAATTCTTGGGGCTCCCATTGGGGAAAGGATGGGTAAGTAGCTTCTCAGTCCCATTGTTCCGGGTGGGGGTCATGTTGCTCAGGTTGGAGGACCTTGTGGGTATCTCTTCCACCTCTCACTTGGAGCCAGGGTCCACCTTCTTACATGCCAACTCTAAGCACTCTAGCGCCTCCCTTTGCTCAGTGTCTTAGCCCAGCTGTGCGTCACATCTCCCTCCCTGTCCCTGGCTCCCTGCAACCCCCACCCCAGCCACATGGAAGGGTTTGAAGTTTCATGGGTGTTCCCTGCTTCCTCAGGGAGGCCTTCCTGGCCTCCCTGCTCCCCACCTCACTGAGCTGGAGCCCCTCTTTAGGGCTCTCATCATCCTCCGCACTGTCAGCCCAGTCCACTGCTCAGAGGCAGCCTCTTTGCCCATCTGTAGGATGGACCCTGCTGCTCGCACCCCAGCACCTGCCCGGGGCCTGGCCCATATGTACTCGAACCTCAGTTCCACATTAGCAGAATCCACCTGTGACCGCTGCAGCTTTCCCATGAATTCTTGGAATTTCCTCATGGAAGCTTTGAAAAATAAATGCACTGGTAGCAAAACAGCGTGGTGTTGAATTCTAGTCCAACACTGTTGGCTGCCGAAGGTGCAGCAGGAGGACTGTTCCCTCTTTAGTGGGAGAGAAGGTGTCACACTGGAGGAAAGGGGCCAGTGCCACACCGAGACTCTCCTTGCACCAGCAGGACTGAAAGAACTGAGATTCCCTCTCACTGTGAAGAGAAGTCATTCTCCACCTGATGGGCCTCCCGTGGGAAACATGGCCCTAGCACACGGGGAGAGCTATGCTTGGGTGTGACTGAGC
The DNA here is from genome assembly GCF_045843805.1 of Urocitellus parryii. Classification (NCBI taxonomy): domain Eukaryota; kingdom Metazoa; phylum Chordata; class Mammalia; order Rodentia; family Sciuridae; genus Urocitellus; species Urocitellus parryii. Next base: position 121,274,004 of record NC_135536.1, on the reverse strand, counting down.
TGTGGCTTCTGTCCTTCCCATAGTATCCACTCTCTTTTATTTCCTTCCCAGTACTTCCTGTCATAAAACTCCAGATAAGGTAAACCACGCAGTACTGGCTGTCGGGTATGGAGAAGAGAATGGGATACCCTACTGGATCGTGAAGAATTCTTGGGGCTCCCATTGGGGAAAGGATGGGTAAGTAGCTTCTGAGTCCCATTGTTCGGGGTGGGGATCATGTTGCTCAGGTTGGAGGACCTTGTGGGTATCTCTTCCAACTCAAAGTCATGGCTTCCAGGCTGGGTACAGTGGCACACACCTGTAATACCAGCAACTTCAGAGGCTGAGGCAGAAGGATCGAGAAAGTTCAAGGCCAGCCTCAGCAAGTTAGCAAGACCCTATCTCAAAATTAAAAATTTTAAAAAGGGGAGCTGAGGGTGTAACTCATTGGTAAATAGATAGATAGATAGATAGATAGATAGATAGATAGAAAGTTACAGCTTCAAGAAAGGAGCTGTTCAGCCAAGCCCTAGCCAGGCCAGGGGAAGCATGAGAATGTGACCTCTACCCTTGGGTCCCCAGCTACTAACGCAGGTAATAGGAATCCAGTTGGCTCAGTAGAGCCTCAGTAGTAACCACTGCTGGGATAACAGCTTAGAACCCTGAGCCCTGCTGGGACCAAGCCAACCTTTGGGAGGGTCCAGCTTTGAGAAATCAGGACAACAATTTGCCCCTGAACTTGACAGTCCCTGCTTCAAGGGGAAAATGTTGGAGCCAGGAGGCCTGGGTGTCTGTGCATGTTGATGTGACTCTGGGTCTCCTTTCAGATTCCTCTGAAAAGGAGTTTCTGTCTTTACCTCAATCAAGGAGTCCTGGTGATGTGAAGTAACTATGTGAAGGCCTAGCCAGGGCTAGGAAGGGGGCCAACAGGCAATTCTGGGAAGAAGTAGGATATGGACAGAATAAGAAAGTGAGATCATTTGGTGACCAAGGAAGGGAAAAAGAAATTTTTCACAAGGTTACATCAGAAATTTCTTGTTGATAAAAAAAAGCCCAATGCCACTGTTTCATGAATAAATTCAGAGGGCTTAATCCCTGGAGTCAGGTCTTGGTGAGTGGCAGAACATTCTAGAAAGATCTTTCTCTCGGCCCAGGTACTTCCTCATTGAGCGTGGGAAGAACATGTGTGGTCTGGCTGCCTGTGCCTCCTACCCGATCCCTCAGGTGTGAGCCAGCAAAAGCTGTGGAGACAGTTGGCGGAGAAGGAGAGGAACTGGTGTCTCGCTGTTTGGTGGAAATCCTGCCTGGAGGAAGCTCTGGGGGGATCCACCCAGAGGCCCCCATTTTTCATCCTCACTCCTGTTCTGAGCCTGGAAACCTAAAGACAAGGAGGAAGAATTCCGTTGCCCAAGAAGCCCACTCACATCTTTTGATGTGGTGACCATCACCAGCCATGTGCCTTAGGTGTGGTTTTTAACTGACTCAAACCCATGTGGATGGAGAATATTCTTTCTTTCAAGAGGGGCTACTTCCACATGTAGAGAGCGCTTCAGTCTACTATCTTTTCTGTATTCTTTTTTTCAATAAACATCGAGTGAGCACCTCCCTGAGCCAAGGCCTGTGCTGGATACAGGACCAGACACTTCTCAAACTGGGTCCTCAGGGCTCAGTCTCCCAGGATGGAGGTATCAGCAGGGTGCCCTGGTCTCTGGCTGGAAACACAGTATGGATGTCGGTGATACTGTCCATCAGAGCACGAAGAGCAGATTTAGGAATTCTGACTGTCCTACACCTCAGGAGGGAGGGAGGAGGAAATGGGCCAGGGTCTGGCAAAGCCAGGACAGCCTGAAAGCCTGTACATCTCTGTGTGGCCTCCCTTCTCTCAGCTTCATACCCCTCCTCAAGACCCTGGGCCCCATTTCATCTTTACTAATCCTTTTTCTTTGGGGGTACCAGAGATTGAACCCAGGGGTTCTTAACCATTGAGTCACATCCCTAGCCTTTTAAAAAAATTTTTGATTTTTGAGGCAGGGTCTCACTAAATTGCTTAGGATCTTGTTAAGTTGCTGAGGCTGGCTCTAATCCAATCCTCCTGCCTAAGTCTCCAAGTCTCTGGGATTACAGGCATGCACCACCATACCCAGCTACTAATCCCTTTTGAACATGCCTGAATGCTCCTGTCACCTCCAAACCAGCCCTCCTGTTCCTTTCCTGTGAAGTTCTACAGACCTATACCTCAGCTCTTTGTCCTGCATTTCATAGTCTTTCTTAATAACTGAAGCCCTGCCTGGTGTTACTTTGGCCTCCTGGAAAGCAAAAATTTTGAAACTGTTTGGAAGAAAAAATGTTATGTGCATGACAAGACTTAGAAAATTCACATGTGGGTCTGGAGGTGCTGCTCAGTGGTAGAGCATTTGCCTGGCATACATGAAGCCCAACAGGATCATTAATTTAAATAAGTTGATTAGCAGGCCTGCTGGCACACACCTGTAATCCCAGTAACTCTGGAGGCTGAGGCAGGAGGATTGCAAGTTAAAAATCAGCCTCAACAATGTAGTGAGGTCCTAAATACCTTAGTGAGACCTTATTTCAAAATAAATAGATAAATAAATAAATAAAGGGTGGGTTCAGTCCCCAGTACCGATAGATAAATAAGTTGATTTTTGCCAGAAATAAAACACAAGCTTGATACATTTCCAACTAAAATCTAAAAAAAAAAATTAATGATTTATATTTACCTAGGGAAAATGCCAAGATAATTAAGATTTTATAAGAAAGTAATAAGAATGTATTTTTTTTTCATATTAAAATATATCAAGTTTCAGTGGCTCAGAAGGCTGAGGCAGGAGGATCACAGGTTCAAAGCCAGCCTCAGCAAAAGGGAAGCACTAAGCAACTCAGTGAGACCCTGTCTCTAACTAAAATACAAAAAAATAGGACTTGGATTGGCTCAGTGGTCAAGTGCCCCTGAGTTCAATCCTTAGTACCCAAAAAAGTAAAAACTAAAATATATTAAGTCTCATCCCTTAAAACAGTATATCAGTTAAGAATAGATTTATTGGGCCCGGACACAGTGACACATGCCTGTAATTCCAGCAACTCAGGAGCCTGAGGCAGGAGGATTGTGAGTTCAAACCCAGCCTCAGCAATTTAGCAAGGCCCTGAGCAATTTAGTAAGAGTCCCTGTCTCAAAATAGAATATATAAAGGGCTGGGGAGGAGGCTGGGCTTGTAGCTCAGTGGTACAGCGTTTGCCTCACCCACATGAGGCCCTGAATTCAATCCTCAGCACCACATAAAAATAAATAAATAAAATTAAAGGGCTGGGGATGTAGCTCAGTGGTTAAACACTCCTGGGTTTAATACTTGATTTAAAAAAAAAAAAAAAAAAGATTAATCACCCAGTGTCTACAAAAATGAGAATTCAATATGCCAGTAGCAGACATCGATTTTTTACTATTCAGAAAAGGTGCTAGGAAGTAGGGTAGTTATTTGGAAACAGTTTAACTTAAACCTTCACCCACCATATTCTTCGTTCAGACTTTTTATTTTAGAACAGTTTAAGATTTACAGAATTATGCAAAGATACTTTTCTAATACCCCACACCCAGTTTTATCTATTAATATCTTACTATAGTATGGTGCACTTGTCACAATTAATGTATCAGTATGAAACATTATTATATTCCAGTTATGTAATTTGTTTTAAAATAAAGATTCTGAGTGAGGCTTTAGAGAAATTCAAATTTTCACACACACACACACCAAAAAAAAAAAATCAACCATTTTCAAAATTAATTTCACCTGAGGGATCTAGAGCTCAGTAGGGATTGTGAGTAGGATTTCGGCACAGACCTGGGACTTCAAAGCAGACATTCTGTTCTCTGTAAGTAGCCAGCACGTCTGCTGCTCTCAACCCTAGACATTGATGATGGTCTCTTGTAAAAGAGACTGCAAAAGCTGAGTCCCTCCCTTTCATCCATTCTCCAAGCCCCCACAGAGTGTCAGCCATGTGTAACGCTGCACCAGGGCCAGGCACTGGGGACAGGCAAGGATGTCCTTGGCATCTAGTTCTTGGCATGACTGTTGTGAAACAGACAAAATGGCCCAGACCTTAGGGCCCTTTAAAGAGAGCAGTGGACAAGGTGACATCTATCTGGGATGAATAAATTCCAAATACATTTGAACCCCAAGGATCCAGAAGAGAGCCTGGTATAGCAGGTACTACAGTTGGGCTCAGTTACACTCTCGGGACACCCCACCTCACAGCAAGCCCTGCACTGACCTCTAGGGATCTGAGGTTCATGGGACACATCTTTGGCACCAAGGAACCACTCTTGGGAAAAACAAAAGTTTAAGAAAAAAATTAAAGTCCAAGATTAAAAACAAAGACATCACAATTATTAATATAGATAGGAAAGTCCTCAATAAACACCAGCAAACTAAACCTACCAAAGTATTGAGAAGGATTATACATCATGGCCACGAGGGATTTATCTCAGGAATAAGATTGGTTCAATACATGAAAATAAATTGATGTAATATGCTGAAATAAGAGGAAAAAGGTAAAAATGCATGATTATTATAACAGATATAAAGAAAACATTTGAAAAAAATTCAGTGCTTGGGAAGGGGAGAAGGGGAAATATAGATTGGTGGTGCCTCGTATGCACAAGGCCCTAGTTCCATTCCCAACACTGCAAAGAAAAAATTTTAAAAGTTCCTCAACAAACTAGAAAACCCCCTGACAAAGGGCATCTATGAGAAACCCACTGCTAACATCATACCCAATAGTAGGGGCTGAAAGCTTTCCCTCTTAAGTCAGGAATAAGACAAGGCTGACTGTTCTCACCACTTCTATGCAACAGTATACTGCAAGTTCCAGGCTGGCAAATTGGGCAATAAAAAGACAGAAAATGCATCCAAATTGGAAAAAGTAAAACTCTATTTTTTTGCAGGTGATAGCTTGTATATAGAAAATCCTAAGGAAAACAGACACCCCCCACCACACACACACACACACACACACACACACACACACACACACACTAGAACTGATAACAAAAGAAAAACTAAATTGGATCTCATTAAAAACGGAAGACTTTGAGTGTCAACAGGCAATATGAAGAAAGTGAAAAGACAACCCACAGGAGAAAACGTTTGCAAATCACTTATCTGGTAAGGGTCTAACATCTAGAATATGTAAAGAAGTCCTCTATTTGCAAAATGACAAATGGGGCCTTGGAGGGTAACTCAGTGGTAGAGCAGAGCACTTGCCTAGCATATGTGGGTTCCATCCTAAGGGGGAAAAGAGAATCAGAAGAATATTGCCATAATTGTTTTCAAAAATCAAATACTGCTTCTGCCTGGCACTTTAGAATATCCTGCCTCAGCAAAACAAGATTTGTCCACTTGCCATTTAGTAATACTTTCTCTACTGGGAAAAAATGAGACTTGATAGCTATAAAGAAGAGAGACTACTGCCTCCCGGCTTGAGCAATTCCACCCTCAAGAAGTGATTCCTATGAGCTACAGAGAGCGAGGAGGCAGGACGAGAGCAAAACTGTTTCTGGCTGGTGCTGGTAGCTCTGAGTGTGCCCCTCTCCTTCCAAAACAGAGACTAGAAGTAACAGCCAATGAAGGAGGATGACAGAACAGCAAGCCACCAGGAAGGAAGCTTCTGGGCTCCCTCTAATGACCCCTACTGGCAGAACCTAGCAAAGAATCCTCACTAGAAGAAACCCAGCCACAGAGCAGTTCAACCAACCTAGTCCTCTCTTGAGGAGGTTCGCCTATGCACATTTTCCACACGTATTCTGATAGCAACACTCCATGCTGTAGCCTAACAAGATGCAACTATCCTTCAAAGAAAGACACCCGGCCTGCACAGTGGTGCTTGCCAGCAACTTGGGAGGTTGAGGCAGGAGGATCGAAAGTTGGAGACCAGTCTCAGCAATCTAGTAAGGCTCTGACTCAAAATAAAAATGGACTTAGGATGTAGCTCAATATATATTAAAAAAAAAAAAATAAAGAGAAAAAAAAGAGGAAAGGAAGAAGAAAAAGACACTCATCCCCTCCAACAAAAGGAAATGACAAAGTGCCACTAGTCACCCTTCATTGTGCAATGCCAACTAGTTCTCTAATTCAAATAAAGTTCCACCTGAATACTCTATAATCCACAAAAGAAAATACACTAAATTTCCACAATCCTCATTTCCATCATTGGTCATAAGGGCAGAGCTCACATTTCTTCTGTCTATTCCATGTTTCCTTCGCATTCTACGAGCGCTCAGCTGTTTTTGGTTTGGGTTTTGTTTTTTCACAGATAAAGTCACCTCAAAAATCATTCCTGAAAGAATGATTTCTCTTGGTCATTTTTAATTTCCATAGTTTTCTATTCAATGTTACCTAGGAACATGGAAGAACTGGGAGATATCCCAGATAATCTTCTGGGTTCCAGACAGTCCTCCCTGTTCAGACTGTGTGGACGTCCTTGGTAATCAGAGCCAATCATCCCAGTCAATACAGTACTTCTTGGCTTACGATTCAGAGGAATAAAAAGTCCAAAGTGGCTCTGGAACTTCCAATCCAGTGTAAACATGTTCCCTGGAGGGGACATTTCTTCCTGAGAATCAAACCTCCTTACCAACTGGACCCAAGTTTGCAGGAATGGGAAACATTCTGCACCTGTTTGTGATGAAAGCCGACATTCCTACTCCTATTGATTCCCTGTCATGTGTATTCTGAGAGAAGATCACCACGTGTGGACCGTTCAAAGTGCATGCCACATCCTCTAATTCAGAAACTCGTCTTTCAGATCTCCCTCCTGGTGTCACAACAAAGTCTTCAGCAGCTCATCCCACCATTCACTCAGGCTGTTAAGGTATGTCAGAACCATGAACAAAGATGCCTGAGTCCACAGATGATGGTGTTGGCAGAACTATTCCAGGCAGGGAAGGCAAATCCATATCCAGATATCCAGAAAATGTTTACTCCAGGGAAGACAAACTTGTGTTCCCTTTGTGTCAGAAGGGGTCCAATGCAATTAACCCGTAACTAGGTTGCTGGCTTGTAACCTCTGGTAATGGTGCTCTTTAAGGGGTTGGTAAATCCAGCAACCAGTAATGGCAAGCACCTGACATTCGGGTTACCTATTATTCCACAGCAAACCTCTCCACAACTTAGGAGTTTGAAACAATGACATTAACTTGACTCACAAATCTGCACTTTGGGTCAGAGTTGGAGGGGACAGCCCATCTCTGTTGCATTCAGCATGAGCTGGAAGGGCTCCAGGGCTGGGAGTTATAATCATGGGAAGGCTCACTCACCTGTATGGCAACGTTGAGCCTGAGCTGGAGTTGTGCTTAGAACACCAAGTAACCTCACATATGACCTTAATATGACCTGGAATGACATATAGCCTTGTCTATTATGGATCCCCTCTGGTGAACTTACGTATGAAATACAAATATCTTCAACCTGAATCTAATGAGGTCCTTGAACTTAACTCTTTCCCAGAAATCCTTGCCTCAATCTTGCATATTGTATAATGAGATATGTCGACAGTTGGAAAGTCTGCATAGCTCAGTGAACTAATGCTTTCCAAATGACCAGTGTCCATTGTTACAAATTGTTACAAACCATGCATGAGCAAACTATTCAAAAGCTGAAGGATTTTAATACAACAATAAAAACCAGTGTGAGGGCTGGGGATATACTCAGTTGGTAGAGTCCTTGTCTCACATGCACAATGCCCTGGGTTTAATCCCCAGCACCACCCACCCACACACACACACATACACACACACTGACACATACACACAAAACAATGTTATGTAGTTTCATAGTCCACCCTAAAGTAACCATTAAGACTAACAGGGGCTGGGGATGTGGCTCAAGTGGTAGCCCTGCTCACCTAGCATGTGTGAGGCACTGGGTTCGATTCTCAGCACCACATTTAAAAAAATGAAATAAAGATATCGTGTCCACCTAAAAAAATAATAAATACTTAAAAAAAAAAGACTAACAGAATAGGGGCTGGGGTTGTGGCTCAGTGGCAGAGTGCTTGCCTAGCAAATGTGTGAGGCACTGGATTTGATCCTTAGCACCACATAAAAAATAAAAAAATAAATATAATAAAGGTCTGCTGTTTATCTACAACTACAAAAATTTTTTTGGAAACTAAAAGAATACACTTTTAGTTTCGTGGTTTCAAATATCCACTTTGATCTGAAATATCTACTAAAATACTTCCTTCTCTGTGTGGCGCTAGATTTTCTTCATATACCTTCACTGGAAATGTGTGACAAGACATTGAATGCAGAAGTAGATATGAGAATGAGTTGTCTTCACAAAAAGTGAAGAAATGCCTTTTTTACCACTAAATTTTCTTTGGAGAAAAATTATTTTAACTGAAAACATGCCCGTTTATGGTAAAACATACAATGCTTATTTTGAACTATCGTTGCAGGCCTGGTATCTCACCGTCTGCTTTTCTTCTATATTTTTCCCCATTCAACCTTAGTTCATTTCTGTAAAATGCATCTTCACATTGTTTTCCCAATATCTCAGCACAGCACTGAGAACTGTGCTTTTTCCAGGTCTGCATAGTCTTTGACCATGCCTGAGATCATCTCCAGTCCCCTTCCTGCTCGGTCATCTCCTGAACCCTCCCTTCATCAGTATCCTCTCCATCTTCTACTCTTTGAAGTCGTTTAAGTGGGGTTTTTGAAGTTAAAATCTAATGGAAAATTAACTCTGGAGATGTTAAAACCCTTGGGAGGGCTGGGGATATAGATCAGTTGGTAGAGTGCTTGCCTTCACATGCACAAGGATCTGTTCAATCCCCAGCACAATAAATAAATAAATAATAAAATAAAACCCTGGGAATTCTGATAAAATATGGAAAAGTTTTATAATTTGATACACTGAACATGTTTAAGTACTGATTCCAGAAAGCAAAGCTTGCTTTATATTTTTCAACTTTCTCAATTTCACTTCAAATACGGTAACTATCAACATATATAATCCACAGAAATAAAATAGGTTTTTGGAGTCCTCAAGTACTTTTAAATGTATGGAGGTGTTCTCAGAACAAAATAAGAATCATTTTACTCAAATACAGCAGCTCTGTGGATTCCTCAGTAAATACCTCATAACCATACCCTTAAATGCGGCCACTGAGATCTCAAAATTCAAAGTCCACTATGTTGTTGTTCCTCCTTTCTTAGTGGTAATGTAAGATAGGAATATTACAACATTAACACCAGAAAATATCATCAAAGTGGCCCCTTACTTTTCATGAGTTTATGTCCCACAAATGGGCTCACAAGTAACCCCAGTCAAAGCTAGCAGAACTGCACAGCTGAGCCCTGCAAATAATATAATCATTATTGAATAATTGAGAGAATTATTTGTTTGGTGCTGGAGATTGAACCCACAGCCTTGCTCATGTTAAGGATAGAGTGTACCACTGAGCTATACTGCCAGCCCAAGCTTATTAATCTTTAAATGGTCACCCTAGATTCCAATACATGCTGACTGCCTTCTTCCTCGACTATGAAAGAACTTCTGTTTGTCGTGATCACAGTATAATTTAATGTCATATACATTTTAAATTCAACAAGTTTTATAGGCATATACAGTCAAATTATCCACAAATTTATAGTTTTCACTGAGTTTCATGTCTTCATGCATCTCCCACATTGTACATGAAATACTCTTTAGTATTCCCCATCCCCTTTGGGTTTGTTAGTAAATTTTCTGAGACGTTTTTCCAGCTTTGTCTGAAAGTGTTTATTTCTTGAAGAATTTTTACTGAAAGTGTTTATTTCTTGAAGAATTTTTACTGAGTTTTTAAAAAGTTGCAGTTATTTCAACTTTTTAAACCTAATCATCTGTTCTCCCACCCTCCATTATCTGCATTGTCAATTTCAACTCTTTTGAATTGGGATGCTTTTAAAATTCTCTTTAGGTTTCAATAATTTAAGTGGTTTTGTCATGCTTGAGGGTCACAGAATGTCTTTACACCTGTTTTTCATCAGTCCTGCAAAGGTGTCGGCAATCTCAAGGAGATTGCTCTGTTCTCTCCTGCTCCTCCTTCTATGGAAATTATCATATACATTATCAATTAGGCTTCTCACTGCATTCTGACCCTTATCCTTATTTCCCACCTTTTTGTTTCTGTCCCTAAAAGTGACTGTGTGTCCCTGGTCTTTCTTCCAACTCTTTTCTTTAGCTTTGTCTAATCTGTTAAACCTATAGAGTTCCTATTTTATGTATTTTATGTCCCTTTTTTAAACTTTGCAGCTTTAATTCTCAATCACCATTCAGAATATATAGTAAGCATAGTTATTTTAATATACCTTCTAACACTAATATCTGAATATCTTTCCTTAAAGATTATTAAGGGCACTTAATAAATTGAATCTAACCTACATCCTGAGTCTGTTTCTCAAGTCGGTTTCACTTGATGCTTTTCCATGTTGTCTCACATATATAGTTATTTGCTGGATGTTATATTTGCATGTTTGAGTAAATAACTCAAATTCATGCCCTTTAACCCAGGTGGGATTGTCAGATGCACCCCTGAGCCTTATCAGCCTCCCTCATTGACCTTGGCAAATGCTTCCAAGAAAAAAGCAGAATTATACATTCATATTATTTACTTGCATCCCCATTATTCTGTCCTCCTTGGTACTGGCCCATCATGACTCCACCAAAGTCTACAAACCGACGTTTTATATTTCTGCATTATTTTCTAAGTGTTCTCAGTGGACTACTGGTCTTAATAAATGTGCCATTTATTTGTTTATTTTTAATATTTTAAAGTTGTTGATGGACCTTTAGTTATTTGTATGTGGTGCTGAGAATCGAACCCAGTGCCTCATGCAAGCCTGGCAAGCACGCTACCGCTGAGCCACAACCCAGCCCCTCCATTTATTTTTATACTGGTTTTGTGTTCAAATTCCTCTTGTTTCTTTCTTTTCTTTCTCTGAATAAAGATACTTTCTATACAGTATTCCTATATTATCTAGATTGAAGGCAAGAAAAAGGGGTTTTCAGCTCTTTAGTCCCTTCCTTTTCTGTTCAAGTATGCACTCAAGATTAAATCACATTTTATGTTACATGTCTAGATAGTCTGCTTCAATTTATATAGTCTGCTCTACTGTCCCATGCAAAGTATCCAGCCCTTTGGAAACCAATTATGTATACTCTGGAAAAATACAGTATTTATTTCATAGTTATCTGTTCAACTGGATTTTTTCCACTAAACACATGCATGCAAATTTAGGGAAGAAAAACTAGCTGGAAGAGCATGGTGATGTGAAGACAGGAGATACTGTTTTTTAACCTAATCTGGTCTTTCATGTCCATGATTCAAACACTACCCAAGGGAATCACTGGTTTTAAGAGAGCAGTATCATTGTTTTAATCTAAAAGGAACTAAAATGCATACTCCATGACAGACATGAAAGAGGCAGATGGGAAATATTGGATATGGAAAATGACAAATCCAAATAGTGTGGCCTGAGAAAAGGGAGTGAAAGAGAAAGGCATACATTGACAGCTATCGTCTCTCCCAAGATAAACCTTTGCAGAAGCTGGCTGCAGGTGGGGAGAAGGTGTTTCATCAAACCTATCAATCTCTCCCAAAGCAAATCCTCTCCAGATGCAGAACACAGACCCCCCACCCCAAAACTCAAATTCCTGAGCACTCAAACTGACACATTCGTTATTGATAAAACAGACCCCAAATTCCTGAGTGCCCAAAGTGATAGGCTCATTAACCTATATAATAAACCTAGTCCCTTTCTTTATTCAGTGGCTCATTTTCTACCAGGAGAATGGGTCCATCAGAACCATGAGTCCATTTCGGAATAAAGGCTTTTGGCTGATTTGTGAAGTTTGTGTTTGGCCTGTTCTCTTTGTGCTAACAGTTTGGTTCCCCACAGGGAACAAGGATAAGGTGAAATTAATCCCTCCTCATCCACCCAAGCCCTTCCCCATCCACCCAAGCTCTTCCCCTTCCCCTTCCCCTGCAGTTATGTTAAAAGACCAATAGGACCTGGGAAGTGTCTGGCACCTCCAAGGATCTCTGAGGTTGGGTGAACCCCCCCAGACTGAATGCTCCCTTCACCTTCCTCCCCACCTTACAGAAAGAGACCCTCCCTCCACACCCACTTTGGCTGCCAGATCCCAACCCTAGGTTTTCACAGCCTATGCTACATGATGAAGCAAGAATTTGTATCAAATCCTGTTTTGGTGCTGAAGGCATCCTCTTTCTGACCCCCTTTCCCACACCCTTCCTTCTCTCCCCAATCTTCCCTTTCTTTACACACCCAGCAAACTTCACGGATCAGAGACCTACTTGCCATTTTGCTTCTGCATCCATCACCCACCTTCTCATTTCTTCAGAGAGCTAAGATCCCATTTGTTAATGGGAACCCTGTCCTTCATTTGTTTGTCTCATCTGGGTAGAGACTTCACCCTCAGGCTAATTGGGACCCTGTTCTCACCACTGGGATTGAGGGAAAGACGCTTCCCCAGCCCTCATGAGAAAAGTCCAGTCTGGGACTGACACATTGGTAGCATAAAGAGTGCAGAGGCCACTTTGCCCTCCGTTGTTACCTTCATCTAACCTCTCCAAATATGGAAACTACCCAGTCAGTTCCCAGAGAAACCTCCTTGGGGTGTCTAACAATTTAAAAACCCTCTAATTCCCATACTGAACTTAAAATTAAATGCCTCTTTAGGCTCAGTACTCAAATTTGGCCCCAATACAAATTAGATAATCTGTATCAATGGCCCAAGTAAGAAATCTTTGATCAAGAAATTCCCCAAAGTTTAAAAAATTAATTATTGCACAATGGCAAGGTTGTTTGAGGTTCCAAGCTTTCTTTTTCCTTCACCCAATCACCAAATACACCAACAAGCCCTATTTCCACTTCCACTATGGGCAGCAGGGAACTGGAAGGTGGACTCTCCCCAGGGAAAAACACCCATCCCCTCGGTGCAGCCAGCTTCCCAAGTCCCCTAATACATCTGAGGAGCCCTGGGTTATAGGGATGATAAATGACTAAGCAGCAGGCAAATATTCCCCTTCTGAAGAGATTTTTAAAGGGTACAACTAGCTGATAAAAAGTCCTCCCTTAACTATGACCAGCCCAACAGCTAGCGGCATGTCTCAGTAAGGAGCATAATGTATGTAGCACCCTGGGGTGGGGGGGCTGGGGTCATAGCTCAGAGGTAGAGCGCTCACTTACCATGTGTGAGACACTGGGTTCGATCCTCAGCACCAACCACATAAAAATAAAAAACATGAAAAAAAATAACTGCCTCATTCCTCAGAAGTAATGGGGGATAATGTTTCATAATTTTCTGCATCCAAACCTGGCCTGATTACCAACTGGCTGAAGGGTGGGGGTGGGGATATTTAAAAATCCCTAGGCTTGCATTGGAATGCAAACAGCAAGCTCAATAGGGAGCCTGGGACTAAAGAATAAAGTATCCATTTAACTTGACTTCAGGACACTCTCTCCCTCTGTCCCTCTCTCTGCCTCTCTCATTCTCTCATGCTGCTTTACAGTTATATTATTTTTGCTAGGACTCGCTTTAAAAAAAAAAATTCCTTATTTTTTGAGCTCATGATTTTGATACTGCACACCTAATTAAAATTAATGATCTGACTTATTTTATCCAACTATAAGATTTTTTACACTCTGCTTTGCTCAGAGGTCAATTTACAAGGGTTGACTCAAAATAATAGGTTTTAAAAAGCTATAAGGCCTTTGCTTGTTTGTTCTGTGTATTGTCTTATCTACATGTGTTTGTGTATCAAAACCAACATGTAGAGCACTCATAAACTAAAACTCAAAAATATGGACCCAAAAACCTTTAATTCATGTGATTTATTTATTTATTTATTTTTTTAAAGAGAGAGTGAGAGAGGAGAGAGAGAGAGAGAGAGAGAGAGAGAATTTTCAATATTTTTTTTTATTTTTTTTTTTTAGTTCTCGGCGGACACAACATCTTTGTTTGTATGTGGTGCTGAGGATCGAACCTGGGCCACACGCATGCCAGGCGAGCGCGCTACCACTGAGCCACATCTCCAGCCCCTAATTCATGTGATTTAAAAGTTCAATTTGGAGCTGGGATTGTGGCTCAGTGGCAGAGCACTCACCTAGCATGCTGGGTTCAATCCTCAGCACCACATAAAAATAAATGAATGGAATAAAGGTATTCTGTCCAACTACAACTAAAAAATAAATATTTTTTAAAAGTTCAATTTAAGGAGCTGGGGTTGTGGCTCAGTGGCTCAGTGGTAGAGCACTTGCCTAGCAAGTGTGAGGCACTGGGTTTGATTCTGAGCATCGCATATCACATATAATAAATGAAATAAAGGTCGATAAGATTTAAATTGGATAAACAAATGAAGATAATGATGTCTTTAAAATCACCAACCCAAGTTTTTTCCCCCAGATATCTAGACAATGAAGAGTGTTGTTTTCTATAAAATGTTTAAAGTGTAATTAATGTCCATTGCCTCTAGGATATTCTTTCAACAGAAAAAAATGACTAAAAATGTTAACTAAACTTGGTTTTTGTTGAGAACCACAGCCGAAGGGGCCCCAGCAAACTTTCAGACTGCCAGCTCACAGTGGCCCCAGCAACATCTAGCTGATTGGCTCCTCTGCGGTGATGCTCATTGGGCTATTTCCCTGCCCTTTCAGACCATGGAGCTGCTCATTGGGGGACTTTTTTGGCTCCGCCCATGCGACCCAGCCAATCGGCCTCAGGAGCAGGAGGATTGTGGGAGAGGCTTGTGGGAAGCCGGTGGTGGCAGTTGGGCTCTGAGGGTTTTTCCTGAGGAGCTGTTTTGTTTGGCCTGTGTGGTTCTAAAAATAAAGTTTTCTTTTGACAAGTGGCTCCTGAATTGTGCCCAGCCAGACTGCGGCATTTGGTGGCTCGCACGGGGAGCGACTGAGGGTAAGTGATAAGGTAAACTGCTCGCCCCTAAGGGCAGGGCGAGAGGATGGGTAGCCATTTTAAGATTCCTCTTTTGTTTTACTTCACTTTTGTTTTAAGTTGCCTGTCCCTGGAGATGAGTGAGAAGGAAGAAAAACCGCTCACATCTGAGGAAAAACTATTTATGTCTGAGGAACAGATAGGGAGAAAGGACGGATGCATATGTCAGGAGGATAGAAAGGCTATAATGAATTTTTGTTGTTCCCTTTTTATTTCATTCTGTCTCGGTTTTGTTTGGCGTCATCTTGTTGGGTTGTATTATAGTAGAAATACAGGATCAGCAATTAGTAAAAAACAAACCGAAAGAGTGTTAAGTAAATTGTTAGATGAAGGAGGCATCTCAGTAAAAATCAAGAACAGTCAGGGCATACATTGATACAATACAAAAATGTAGCCCATGGCTTTTTAAGGAGGAGTTGTTAAATATATCACAATGGAACCATCATGGTGAAGATTTAAAAAGAATAGAAAAGAAAAGCCCAGGGACTCTGCCAGTTGGCACACTGCCATTGTGGACGTTCGTATCTGGTTTGCTTAGTCCAAAGCCTTCAGTTCAAAGATAGAGGAAGATAGCTTAGAGCAGAAAAAGCCATCAGGGGGAAAGTTACAAAAGGAGACTGCTACTAACACCTTTCTATCACCAGAGGGCGTAAGTATCCAACTAACAAGGCCACCTCCATATGCTGGGAGGCCCCCAACCCCCGCAGTTGATAGTTGGGATCCTGAGACAGGATCTCAAGTATTAACATGCCCTGTATTTGAGGTAGGAGGGCAGCGAATTCACCATGCTTTAAATTTCAAAATAGTGAAGTAGCTAAAAGAGCCTGTAACAACCTATGGTCCTCAAGCACCCTTCACTGTAAGCTTGGTCGAATCCATTAACAACTTGAACATGACACCAGCAGATTGGGCTAATATGTGTAAAGCTGTGCTAAATGGAGGACAATACCTGTTATGGAAGGTTGCCAATGAGGAATTTTGCAAGGAGATGGCTAGGCGAAATGCAGCAGCTAGTTATCCTCAGAGAAATCTAGATATGTTGTTAGGAAAGGGACCTTATGAGGATCAGCAGCAACAAATTGTATATGATCCTGGCGTATACGCACAAATTGCTGTAGAGGCAGTTAGGGCATGGAAGACTTTACAAGGACATGGAGGTTTACAAGGTCAATTATCTAAGATAATACAAGGAGCTAATGAATCTTATGCTGAATTTGTAGATAGGCTTATTCAAATAGCTACCAGAGTTTTGGGGAACACAGAACAAGCAATGCCATTAATAAAACAACTGGCTTATGACCAAGCGAATCATTGGTGCGGAGAAATCATTAGACCATGGAAGCATGAAGATTTAAACACATAAATTATGTAGAGACATTAATGAACAAGAGCAAGTCGTGGCAGCTGTAGTAAAACAGGCTTTAGATGCCAGAGACATTAATGAATAAGGGCAAATTGTGGCAGCTGCAGTAAAACAAGCTTTAGATGCCAGGCCAAGAACATGCTACAATTGTGAACAAACAGGACATTTTAAAAGGAATTGCCCCATAAGAGGAGGGTTTAACAAGACTAGGTATCAAAGGAGTAGAATACCGGGTATTTGCCCACGATGCCATAGAGGGAGACATTGGGCTAATGAATGCCGTTCTCAAACCATCATAGAGGGTACTCCATTATCAAAAAATGAACAAGGACCAGGTGTTTATCCACGATATCGTGGAGAAAGGCATCGGGCTCCAATGCCAAAATATGGACAGGGGCCCAATGCTCCAGGGCCCAAAAACACAAATATACGGAGCACTAGAGGAACACAGCAACCCCATCAGGGTAGTGCCCAGGACACATTGTCCATCAGATCCCTCATCAGACAAACCAGAGGGAGTGCAGGGTTGTGCCGCAGTCCAGCTGCAGCAGAAGAGCCGGGGGGGGGGGGGTGACAAATAACTTGTGCATGTTGATACAGCAGGAGTAGGAGCCGTTTATTGTAGGACAACAGAGGTATTTATACATTTTGCACAGCTTATCCTAATTAGCATAAACTAGATACATCAGTCAACCAATAAGGAATCTCCACACTTAATGGCTTGCTTTTGTTACTTCTCAAACCACTCCCTCTGGCATTTTGCCAGGCACTATCCAGACTTGTTTACGAACTCTTAACATTTCTCTGGCAAAATGCCAGATGCCATCCTGACTTGTTTACAGACTCTAACAGGGTTGGACATCTGCGCCTCCGCCAGAGCAGTTACTAACTCCAGAGATGGGAGTTCAAATCATTCCCACAGGGGTAAAAGGACCTCTTCCCAAAGGAACAGTAGGCTTGTTATTGGGACGCAGCTCTTCTACTCTAAAATGACTTATGATAAGTCCTGGGGTAATTGATCCCGATTATGAAGGTAAAATAAAAATTATAGCCAGTTCTCCAAAGGGTATATCAGTAATTTCACCAGGAGATAGAATAACACAGTTACTAATAATACCCAGCCTACATGATAAATTTTCCAGTCATACTGTAGAAAGAGGTTCCAAGGGATTAGGCTCCACAGGTGTAGATTGGGCTATGCTTTCTTTAAATTTAGATTCTCGCCCCATGCTAAAACTAAATATTCAAGGACATGAATTTAATGAGCTACTGGATACAGGTGCAGACCTTAGCATCATCTCTCATCAAGAATGGCCAAAACATTGGCCATTACAACAAGCCACTCAAACGCTTCGAGGCCTAGGAGTGGCGACTAATCCCCAAGGAAGTGCAATGGTATTAGATTGGAAGGATCCTGAAGGATGTGAAGGAACTATACAGCCATATGTATTGGATCATTTTCCCATAAATTTATGGGGACAAGATGTCCTAGATCAATTAGGTTTGACATTAACAAATAACATCAACCAAAATGCAC
Organism: Urocitellus parryii; assembly: GCF_045843805.1. NCBI lineage: Eukaryota > Metazoa > Chordata > Mammalia > Rodentia > Sciuridae > Urocitellus > Urocitellus parryii. The sequence goes on along the minus strand of NC_135536.1, from coordinate 121,256,099 downwards.
CCACTATTATGACTAGACAAGGTTTTAGGAAAGGAAAAAGATTAGAAAAACAAGAACAAGGTATAGCAGCACCAATACAAATAGATCAAGGAACGGAAAGACATGGGTTGGATTTTCAGAAAGGGCCACTGAGACAATAAAAATTACTTGGAAATCAGAAAGACCAGTATGGGTTCCTCAGTGGCCCCTGACTAAAGAAAAGATACAAGCAGCCCATGACCTGGTCAAACAACAATTAGCGGAAGGACATATACAACCTTCAGTATCTCCCCATAATACTCCCATTTTTGTCATCAAAAAGAAATCCGGTAAATGGAGATTATTGCAAGATTTAAGAGCCATTAATAATGAGATGGTTATTATGGGACCTGCTCAATCAGGAATTCCTCAATTGTCTGCTTTGCCAAAAACTTGGTATGTTTTAAGTTATAGATATTAAAGATTGTTTTTTTTTTCAATTACAATTCATCCTGAGGATAGTCCACATTTTGCATTTACTATCCATGCACTGAATCATGAAGGTCCTGATCAGAGATATGAGTGGAAATTACTCCCTCAAGGGATGGCTAACAGGCCAACTATGTGTCAAATTTATGTTAACAAAGTAATCCAGCCACTTAGAAATCAAAATCCTGAACTACAAATATTTCACTATATGGATGATGTATTATTGGCACATAAAGATAAAAACATATTGCTAGAATGTTATGCCACACTTACAAACTTATTAAAAAATTATAATCTAGAGATAGCAATAGATAAAGTACAATTAAATTTTCCAATTAATTATTTAGGAGTTCTATTATCCTCAATCATGGTCCGTCCACCAAAAATTCAAATACGAATAGATCAACTCAAATCATTTAACGACTTTCAAAAGTTATTAGGAGACATAAATTGGATAAGGCCTTATCTAAGTATACCAACAGGAGAGTTGGGACCTTTATTTGATATCCTAAAAGGTCCATCAGATCCAAATTCACCCTAAATGTTAACACCTGAAGCAAGAAAGGCATTAAAAATCATTGAAACATATATGGAAAATATGCATTTGGATAGAATTGATATAAGTTTGCCTTTATTATTTATTGTACTACCAACAAAAAATATTCCTACAGGAGTATTTTGGCAAGAAGGTCCATTATTATGGATACATTTATCTTATTCTCCTAACACTATTCTTACTAGGTATCCTGAGGCTGTAGGACAATTAATATTCAAAGGAATAAAAGCAGCAAAGGGAGTGTTTGGAATTTCTCCCAATAAAATTATTACTCCATATACTATGAATCAAATTGATGAGTTAGCTAATGAGTTAAATACTTGGGCAATAATCATGTGCAAATCTAATGTTTAATTTGATAACCACTTACCATCTAATCCTTTATTGTCTTTTTGGTCATTGCATCCTGTAATTTTTCAAAAAATGACAAGTAAAACACCTATCATGAATGCTCCAAATATATTCACTGATGGGTCAAATAATGGTACAGCAGCAGTAGTTACACCTGATCAAACTTTTACATTTTTAGTACCCAAACAATCAGCTCAAAAGGTAGAGCTTAATGCAGTATTACAAGCTTTTGTGATGTTTAAAGATTCTGTATTTAATTTATTTTCTGATAGTCAGTATATAGTTAATGCTATAGTATCCCTTGAAGATGCTGGTAGGATTTCCCCTTCCTCTACTGTTTTCTCTTTGCTTTCCACTATACAAAGTCTAATCTGGGACAGAAAAGATCCATTCTTTATAGGACATATCAGGGCACATACAGGATTGCCTGGAGCCCTTAGTTTGGGCAATGATTTAGCAGATAAAACTACACATGACATACATATTTTCTCTACACTAGAAGAAGCTATAAATTTTCATAAAAAGTTCCATGTCAATGCTAATACTTTACAAAAGCATTTTAAAATAGCTAAGGAACAAGCTAGACAAATAATAAAATGATGTCAAAATTGTGTGACCTTTTTACCACAAGTTAATCTTGGAGTCAATCCTAGAGGATTGATACCTAACCATATTTGGCAGATGTACATCACACACTTGCCAGAATTTGGAAAATTAAAATATTTGCATGTTACAGTTGATACTTCTTCTGGATTTTTGATGGGCTCCCTTCATGCCGGAGAAAAAACTAAAGATGTTATAGCTCATTGCTTACAAAATTTTGCCACTGTGGGCATTCCAAAACAGTTAAAAACAGATAATGCCCCTGGTTATACGTGTACTTCTTTTAAACAATTTTGCTCATCATTTGGCAGTACTCATATAACAGGAATCCCATACAATCCACAGGGACAAGGCATAGTTGAAAGAGCTCATCAAACTATTAAAATGTACTTATTAAAGCAAAAAGACGGAATTGGGAAGGGGTATGTATTCCCCAAAGATAAACTTAAAATAACCCTTTTTACTCTAACCTTTTTAAATTTGGATTCATCAGGACTTAGTGCTGTGGAAAGGCATATGTGTCCAAAAAATGTACATAAGCCCAAGGTACTTTGGAAGGATATTCTGAAAGGACAATGGAAAGGTCCTGACCCAGTAACTATCTGGAGTCAGGGGTCTGTTTGTGTATTTCCACAGGAAGAACAGCAGCCGATTTGGATTCCAGAAAGATTAACTAAAGCGATTTCTACAGACCAAAAAGAAGATGATTTGGCTCAAATCCATAACAACTGATATCCAAAACTCCAGTTTGGCTATTCTTACATCTGCGACAGAACCAGGATGCTTTTTTCAATATCTATTTTATTATTGCCCTTTCCCATATCATGAAGTTCTATTTTGTTTTTTGAGCTCATACAGACCTAGGTTAATGTTTTCTGATCAGTTCTATTTTTTTTGACTATAGAGTTTTTAAACATTGCAATGGAGATTTCACCTGTAAAAAGTTATAAGGCCTTTACTATTATGTTATGTGTTGTATGTATTATATTATGTGTGCACACTGTGTTTTGTTATATGTTTGAATGTATGTATGTCCATATATCATATATGATGAGCGCTCATGAAAAAATGGATCCAAATATTTTTTTTTATTCACGTGATTTAAATGGTTTAATTTAAATTGGGTAAATAGCTGTTGAGGATTGTTTTAATATGTGAACAAAAAAGGAGGTTAACAGATCTGTTTGTTTACTTTCACCTTTCCTTTTCATTATATTTAATAATTCTGTTCAAGACAATGTAAATTGTTAAGAAAATTGTTTTCTTTTAGTGCCTTCTGGAATGTTACATAATTTTTTCTTTAGCCATTATTGCCAGAATTCCTATCTTCATCCCAGTACCGGTGAAGACAAAGATAAAACCAATCTACAGCTTCTGCAATAGCCATCACTGAACTGCTTGCAGAACTTGCCTGGACTATGTATCACTTGTATGCATTGTGAACTCACCTGTATGCATTGTGAACTATCTGTTGGTGCAGCAACTTGTGGTAGTGTTGGGGTATTTTTGCTGATGATGTCATCGGTGGTACAATTTTTCCAAAAGGAGCCATCAATTGGCTTGGTGTATCTTCCTCCCTTCTGCTTGTTATGATCGTTCAGCTAAAATTTGGAGGCCAACAGAGGTGAGGCAAAGAATCTCACCCCCCCCCCCCCCGCTGGTACAAAGACCTCTCCACAGGTGTGGCTGTATACTGGACCGGTAGTCAGTGACGGGTAAGATCCAATTGCAATGGTACCAACCTAAGACAGGAGGCTGAGGTCAGCTCATCCGAAGACAGGTAAGGACCATATGTAGTATTGGACAACCTAAGGCAGGCACGGTCCCTAAGCCACATGTTTGTTGTTTAAACAGAGAGGGGGAGATGTTGAGAACCACAGCCAGGGGCCCTAGCAAACTTTCAGACTGCCAGCTGATGATTGGCTCACAGCGGCCCCAGCAACATCTAGCTGATTGGCTCCTCTGCGGTGATGCTCATTGGGCTGTTTCCCTGCCCTTTCAGACCACGGAGCTGCTCATTGGGGGACTTTTTTGGCTCTGCCCACGTGACCCAGCCAATCGGCCTCAAGAGCAGGAGGATTGTGGGAAGTGGAGTGGCTTGTGGGTGTGGGAGAGGCTGGTGGGAAGCCGGTGGTGGCAGTTGGGCTCTGAAGGTCTTCCTGAGGAGCTGTTTTGTTTGGCGTGTGTGGTTCTAAAAATAAAGTTTGTTTCTTTTGACAAGTGGCTCCTGAATTGTGCCCAGCAAGACTGCAGCAGGTTTTCATGGGTAACCCAAGTTAAAAATGGATAAATCAGATTTAACATCAATGGGATAAACATTATAAATATGGTTCTTTAAATTGTTGCTCAATGGAAAGTTTAAGATATCTTTGTTTCTGGTCTTCTCTAAAAAGCAAGATAATTAAGGATTAAAATTCTTTCATGTATGTTCTACACAGAAGGGGGGAAATTAAGAGGATGATAAAATACTGTTGTTTATTTGAACCCAAGAATCCAGTACTGACTCAGATTTTAGGCCCCCTCAAGGCCAACATTCCTGGACTTCTGATTCAAGGAATCATGCCAACAATGAGGGAGAAGCATCTAAGCTAGCTGCAGTGGCTCCCATCCTCCACTTGCCCTGCACCCTTCCCTGTACAAGCTACAGAAGAAATGTGTATGTGCACATTTTCTATTTTAAATCTTCTGGCCTGTCAACCCTAGTTTTGTCCGTTTTTCGTGTCTGTTACTGGCAAGCCCTTAGGATGTGGACCATATTACATTGATCTTACCAGTACATTGTCTCTTAAAAATCTTGGCTGAATGGAGCACCTATAAATATGGGCCTATTTAAGAGAAAAATGTTTCACTGTCACAATCTGGTTCTTAAACGGTTTTCTAGATAATTATACATTGTTACAGTTAAAGTTGGTCTTCCAGGGGTAAAATATATGAAAGAAGTTCTGTATGTACACACAACTATTCAGTTATATGATAAGGAGTCTAAACAGTGATGCACTAAGGTGCCCAAAGAAACTGCCTCTGGTATACAAGGACAGCAGGACACCAGAAGAAAGCAAATGGAACTAAGAGATAAAAAGAAGTTATAGAAATATATTTTAGTACAGAAAATAGAAGGTAAAAGAAATGTTTTGAATGAGAAAGTATTTTGTCTAGTAAAGTAATATTCTTGTGCTGAACTCCAAGATGAGAGGACAAAACTAAGAATGTAAGCAGGTGTGAATGTCTGAGTCACAGAGGTTTGCAGAAGATAAATCTCAAAAAGTTTGTGTTTGTGATTAAATTGGCTTTAATTAGCATAGTTATTTGAATTTCAATGAGCTGATATGAAGCAAAGTCTAAAGCACTGGTTTGATCTTATAAGATAATTTTTTTGTATTTGTATTTGTTAGTTTTCCCATATAATAAAACCTAAGTCTTAAAGGAATTAGGATTTATACCTGTTTTAAAGTCTTAAATGATTACTTTGTAACTGGTTAAACAAACAACTGTTAAATTTAAGTTATAACAATATAGTTGACACCCAGAATATGTGTGACTAGGTATAATGTATGCATCTGAGAACTATAGCGAAGTCTTGTCTAAGTGTTATGTAAAAGTTTATAAAATGAAAGTTTATGTAAGTTTACCAGCAAGGTAATCAATAAGTGCTCTCTTTTGTACATGGTCATAGAAAGGCCACGCTGTCATTTGAAGAACTGTCTTATACCTGTTTACTTTGACTAAGTCAATTTCTAATCATTAACATTGTTTCCTAAACGTATAAGAGATTTAAGGCTATCCTTTGATTTTTGTTAACCCAGGCAGACCTGATTATTGTTACCATAAACTGGATTCTAAATTGTACTTTAGAAGTTACACTTAGTTACAAGCAAAGCTTAAAAGAATACTTGGCCACTATATATGTTCTCCAAACTAAAATTATCTGTAGCAAAAGTCTCAAATTTGGGGCTGGGAATGTGGCTCAAGCGGTAGCACGCTCGCCTGGCATGCGTGCGGCCCGGGTTCGATCCTCAGCACCACATACAGACAAAGATGTTGTGTCCACCAAATACTAACAAAATAAAAAAAAATTAAAAAAAAATAAATAAAAGTCTCAAATTTATATAAAAATAATGAATTGGTTTGGTATTTATTCATGTCATTTAATGTATTACAGCTGGATAAAGTAACCTATTGTCAATAAGTTATTTATACAATTTTGTTACTCTTCATACTGGAATTGGAATTTAAATGCATTTTTTAAATATTTAGTTATAGTTGGACACAATACCTTTATTTTATTTATTTTTATGTGGTACTGAGGATTGAACCCAGGGCCTTGCACATGCTAGGCAAGTATTCTACTGCTGAGCCACAATCCCCAGCCCCTTAAATGCATTTTTGAAAGATAATAAGGAAAGTCTGATCTGTTTAAAAGTAATATTGTAGGGCTGGGGATGTGGCTCAAGCAGTAGCGTGCTAGCCTAGCATGCGAAGGGCGCTGGGTGTGATCCTCAGCACCACATAAAAATAAAGATGTTGTATCCACCAAAAACTAAAAAAAAAATTAAAAAATTCTCTCTTAAAAAAGTAATATTGTATAACATGAAAAACATTTTGCCACTTTTCTACACAAAAGGAAAGTTAAAACTCTCTCAGCCTTTCCTTTATTCATGTATTCTCAGGAAACAATATATACAAACTTTGTAAAATGACATTTAAGAAAGAGGCAAAAACTTCAGAACTACAACACCTTACTTGAGATAAACGAAAAGCCCCACCTTCACTTGAGATAAGGCTCTCCACCTCCCACCTTACTGCACATTAGAATGGCTCCAAAATAAGCCAAACTTCAGCTCATTTAAAGTTGTGTTCAAAAGATTGATATTTGTTATAGATTACTATGATCTCAAACAGGATATGATGTTTTACAACTCAGCCAAAATTCAAGATAGCTATTGCACAAACTATTGTTTTTACTCTTGTTAATTTCATTTTGTATTTTTCTTGTAAATCTTATAATTGTTGCCTATTAATGTTTTACAGAGGTACTGCTTCAAGAACATGACCTGGGTTAATTAGAGATAATAACCTACAGGAACAGATAGGATATAAGGCTAATTTCCAGGACAAATACAGACCCCAATTAAATATAAGGGGTGAATGATTATAAGGTTATAGACATTGAAATTAAAGCCCAGAACTCTTTAAAAACACTGGTGAGACTGGCTTGCTGGATGTTGACAATCAAGACTTAAAGATTGAGGCTAAAACAAAAGGGCCAAGAAAACCAATATTTGGCTCTTACCTTGAGTCAGCCTGAACCCAGGGAATGAGAGAACTTCCCTAAAAGGCTTTGCAACTTTGGTTTATGGGCCACATAAACCTCTCAATCACAGAGACTAATGAGACTACTAGAGAACTGAAAGCCAATTGGCGCACCTGCTACAAAGAGGAGGATCAATGAAGAAGAGAGACATACCTGATGCTTCCAAGGGAAGCCACCTCATCAAGGAGACCCTAATCCATCCTACCTAGCAGATAGCACTAAAAGAGCTAAGAAGCTGCTCTCAAGTTCCCCAAGAGTGATCACTGTGGGAACTCAGCTGGCTTTTTTTTGGCGAGGGTGTTTACCAGGGATTGAACTCAGGGGCACTCCATCACTGAGCCACATCCCCAGCCCTATTTTGTATTTTATTAATAGACAGTGCCTCACTGTTGCTGAGGCTGGCTTTGAACTCACAATCCTCCTGCCTCAGCCTCCTTAGTTGCTGGGATTACACACATCCCCCTCTGCATGCTCCCCATATCCACTTGACAGGAAGGTTCCTTCCACCACATCGAACCCTCCTAGAAGGAAGTTAGAGACTGCATTGCCCAATTCATTTCTTCCTTTCAGAATCTGGAATATTTGATATGGAAAATGACAACCCCCACCCCAAATAGTGTGGCCTGGGAAAAGGGAGTGAAAGCCATATAAATATTTTCCAGATGCTGGCCCCAGGTGGGGAGAAGGAACTTCATCAAACCTGTCAATCTCTCCCAAAGCAAATCTTCTCCAGATGCAGAACAGACCCCCAACCCAAAATTCAAATTCCTGAGCACTCAAACTAACACATGCATTATCAATAAACCAGACCCCAAATTCCTGAGTGCCCAAAGTGATAGGCTCATTAACCTACATAAGCCTAGTCCCTTTCTTTATTCAATGGCTCATTTTCCACCAGGAGAGTGGGTCCATCAGAACCATGAGTCCATTTTGGAATAAAGGCTTTTGGCTGATATGTGAAGTTTTCATCTGGCCCAATCTCTGTGCTAATAGGAAAGAGCACATCTGATAACTGATAATGTTCAGTAACTCATCAGTAAATCAGTGTGTGTGTGTGTGTCTGTCTGGGAGGGGTTGGCATTTAAACTCAGCTCTACCTCTTAGCTGTATGTCCACAGGCAAGTTACTTAACTTTTGTAACCTTAATTCCTGTTTAAAATATACAAAAATTATAAAAGCTACTATCTACAAACCCTTCCTTCTACTTGGTTGAAATGAAAACATTTAAGACTAAAAATTCTAGACTACAGCGTGAAGATAGCAATCCAAGAGTCTTACATGTGGCTGAGGCTCAAATTGCAAACAGTAGCAAGTACAAACATTTTTCTAAAATTATCTAGTAATATCTAAGGTACTAGTATTAATATTTAATTTTTTTTTTACCAAAAAACCCACTTTTTTTGGTAAATGTTTCATTTACTATAATCATTAGTCCACAGATTTTTTGTTGTTGTTGGGGTAGAAAGGTACTGCGATTTGAACTCAGGGGCACTCAACTACTGAGCCACATCCTCAGCCCTATTTTCTATTTTACTTAGAGCCAGGTCTCACAGAGTTGCTTAGCATCTCACTGGCTTTAAATCCCAAACCACCGGGATTACAGGAGTATGCCACCATGCCCAACCACAGGATTATTCCCATCTACATAATTCCAGCTAGTCTACTACCACCACTCAAGTTTTGTGAATTTTTTTGGTGCATGTGTGGTGATGGGGGTGGGGGACAGGGATTCATTCAACATAGATAGAGGCACTTACCCTCATTCCCAGACTTTTTTTTTTTGGGGGGGGCGGCTAAATTGCTTAGGGCTTCACTGAGTTACTGAGGCTGGCTTTGAACTTTGCAATCCTCCTGTCTCAGTCTCCCAAGTCACTGGGAGTACAGGTATGTGCTATCAGGACCAGCTTCCACACAAGATATTCTGAAGCCAAATTAAGAATTACTAATAAAACACAATAAAAAACATTTTACAACAATTACAATTATTTTCTTTTTTATTATCAGGCAAAGATGTTAGTGCTCCATTCTAAAGCTATATTTAAACTGGGGTAGAGATACTTAACAAATTAAGAAAATTCTGATCTTGGGGCTTCATGAAAAAAAAAATTTTAAAACTTCTATAGAAGATATATAGTGGTTCTCAAAAGGGTAGTCCAGGGATCCTGTGGTCCCTGGGATATTTTCAATCTGTAAGGCAAAAAACCATTTCAAATCATTTGGATTCTCCCATAATGTATGTACAGTTTTCCAGGTCAGATACTACCACTCAGATGGCTAAAGAAAGTCTGTAATCTTTTTTAATTAATTTCTTTCTTAGTTGCAGATGGACATAGTACATTTGTTTTATTTATTTTTATGTGGTGCTGATGATCGAACTCGGTGCCTTACAATTGCTAGCCAAGGGCTGTACACTGCTGAGCTACAACCCTAGCACCTGTATTCTTATTATTTTTTTTTGGTGGTGCTGGTGAACCCAGGGGCTTATGCATGTGAGGCACGCCCTCTACCAACTGAGCTATATCTCCAGGCCCTAATCTTATGTTTTAAATGTTTTCATTTCTGAGGTGGTAAATGATATATATATATATTTATATATATAATCCATATGAACCAAGAACTCTTTAGAAACCTCAGAAATATTTTTTTTTTACTTTTTGGTAATAGGGACTGAACACAGGAACACTTAACACTGAGCTATATCCCCCAGTCCTTCCTAAGTTGCCCAAGGGTGGCCTCAAACTTGCAATTCTCTTACCGTGACCTCCTGAGTCTCTGTAATTACAGGTGAGTGCCACCATGAACAGCAACATTTTTAACATATTAAAAAAAAAAAAGATCCTGAAACCAAAAAGGTTTGAGGGGTTGCTCTTACAGGAAATTGGTCTGTTAAATTAAGGCACACATTAACACAAATTAAAAATAAGAGATATATGAAGACCATCATGGTTGAATAAAGATTAACATTAGTAACATTCTTTGCTCCCAACAAAAACATTCCCTAATTGTTAATCAGTACAGTTGTGATAAAAGGGAAAAGTTAAGAAGGCTGGAAAACAACTATGGCTAGGAATAACAAAAGCAAATTCCACTGCCCTTTTATTGTTTTTCTCTATTATCCTCCCTTCTCAAACCCCACTCCCTCATATGCTACTACAGTTCTTGCCTTCTAAACTTATCATTCCAATACTTTGTAACAAGTATCCTCTCAAATCTATATCCAAAACCACTTCAGATCTGATATCAAAGGGGAAAAATATCTGCCATTTTTAATATTATATATTGCTCTTTTTACTTCTAAATTAAACACCCTAAATTTAAACAATCAGCAAGCTGTCACATAGATAAAAATGTCTTTAATGCTCAAAACTGGTAACAATCTGTGAAAAATGAAACACTGTCATGTAAACGTCTAGTTTTTCTGAAGACCACAAATACGAATGCTGCTGCTATGGATTAGCTTGGGATGCCAAAGCTAAGCTTCTTATTCCATAAAGATCAAACCAGAAAATAAAATATCCACCTGGAAAAAAAAATCACTACCTATCACAAGAAAGATATACAGTATATAAAATGTTCATTTCTTAAGGTTTTGCTCTCCAGGAAGGCAATGTCCTTCCCCCCCCCCCCCAAAAGATTTTTTAAACAAATCCAGACAAGTACATTGCTTTTTGAAATTTAAAGAAAAAATTTATTGAAGATTTGAAAAACAATTCCTAAAAGATTTGACTTTTCCAGAAAACTGTAGCTACACAATGCATTGCGTCTATCATGTTAAAACGTGCATAAGACACAAATACAAAAACCATGAAACAAGCCACCATTCTTCAACAATTTGAGCAAAGATATAATGCCTAAGGAACAACATGGATGACTTGCGAAGGATGGGCTCTTTACTTTAAGCACCATTAAAAAAAAAAAGGAGCACAAATGGATGAGTGTGTTCAGTTATATACACTGAATTGAACCTTTGGCACTAGGAATCAGAGCATTTTGTCATATAGCATTAACACATATTATAAAAGTGCGTAGTGTCAAAGGAATAGAACCACCAGCATTCAAAAGCAGCTTTGTCAACTAGGCAAACACTCTACAGCATGTCTCTCTGTTGTCCATCATTGAATACACTGGTAGCAACTTTGAAATGAAATTAAAAGAAAGAAAGGAAAAAGGGAGCAGTAACCCCTTTTATTTTCTCTGTTTAAATTCAAACAGAAAACAAACATCAATTTTGTTATACACTAACATCTTCAAAGTACATCATTTGTACAAGAGAAGGACTAAGAACAAAAATGTGTTTACAGAGATCCAAACACAAGTGAATGAAGTACACCTCCTCACACTGCTTTCCGATGGTATTCAGGAGGGGCGACTTCATAATCGCTGGCACTAAACAAAGTTGCAGAATTCTTTGCCAGGTACCTAAAAATTAAATGTTATTCATTAACAAATTTTTAAAAATCTTGATACAAATCTCTTCCTACATGACATGGAATATACATAAGCCTATTTACATTTTACTAAAAATAATAATCACTACTTCACAGAAAAACCACATTAATTATAATCCAGGCAAAGAGATCACACAACATACAGCTATAAAGAATAAAGTACCCTTCCTCATTTTTGTCTTCATCAACTTTGAACAATTAAGAAACAGCTATTATCCTATTATATGGGAGTATTATCCAAAAAGAATACTGTAGATATTGCTTTCAGTCCTTCAATATTCTTAAGTATAGACTCAGAAATTTACAAGTAAATCAAGCTTAAACTTAAAATTCACACCACAAAAAAAGAACCCGAAATTTCAAATGGTAGTAAATTTTTGCTTTCAAAGGAAACTGAAGCTGGGCATGGTGGTACATGCCTATAATCCCAGTTCAGGAGGCTGAGGCAAGAGGAACACAGGTTCGAGAATATAACTTAACACGACCAAGTCTCAAAATAAAAAATAAAAAGTGTTGAGGGTGTAGCTAGGTGACACAGCACTTCCTTGGCATGAGAGAGGCACATTGGCTTTGATCCCCAAGAACCATAAAATTAAGTAATTAAGGTCCAGAGAAGATAATTATCTTTGGCAGAACAAAGGCCATAGATTCCCCAGGTCCATGTTGCAGTTACAATGTTTTGTTTTGAAATAAAATGCATGGTTATTGTGCAAAAATCCAAGTATAGAAGTTTTCAAAGTAGAAAATAAAAACACTAACTTTTCCTACCAGTAGGCTCAAGATAATTAACTATGACTCATATATGGAAAATCAAATGTTTTGCAAAAATTGAAATGTTTCTCACCAAATGAGGGGAATTATACCACGCCTCACCACTACTAAAAAATTTAATTTTCCTTCAACTGACAACATTGCTATCTTTCCTTACCAGTATTTGGAGCAACCTCATCATTTAAAAACTGCTTAGTTGTTCAAAATTCACTGTTATAAAAAATGCTCTTTCCAAAGATGTAGCAACCAGTATTTCCTTTTCTCCATTTCTTCAATCTTTTGTTTTTGTGGTGCTGGGGATTGAACCCAGGGCCTTATGGATGTGAGGCAAGCACTCTACCAACTGAGATTTATTGAATAAAGAAAACATGTCTTCTTTGTGAATTAAAGGTAATTCTTTTATACACAACAGTACCAGAATATGAAAATATTACTCTACATTTTTTAAATTATCTTAATAGGTTTGAGATTTAAGCACTTATATGCCAACTCTATCATTTGTTCCATTAAATACCTATCTACATTGTTTTAGCAATTAGTATCAATCTCTCCTATCTCACCAATTTTTAGTATATCATACCAATTCTTGCGTCTAATTTCAACCATACTTAAACTTACTTGAGGAAATCATGAAGATAATTCAGTAATAAAGCAAGGCTCTTCTCATCCAGAGGTGTATAGGCCAACATTGCTCCAATTCGTACTACAGAAACAAAAGAATTTAGCAAAGTTATATATAAAGCAGCAACATAATCCCAATTCAATTATGTGAGCAAATACAACCATCAAAATTTGAAAATTACATGATTTTAAAACAAGTTTTGCTATTTAACCTTTAGACAAGAGTTCAAATTGCAATGAACCTGTGCAGATTTGTCCCTCCCATTTTTGTGGTGCTGGGCATTAAACCCAGGGTCTCCTGCATGGTAGGCAAGCAATCTACCACTCAGCCATACTCCTAACCCCTGTAGTCAGGGTTTAGGATGTTAATGATTTTACCCCCCTCACTCATTTAGGGAACACAAAAAAAAATTATTAAAAGCTAATAAATAGGGGGGGCTGGGGATGTGGCTCAGCAGTAGCGCGCTCGCCTGGCATGCGTGCGGCCCGGGTTCGATCCTCAGCACCACATACCAACAAAGATGTTGTGTCCGCCGAGAACTAAAAAATAAATATTAAAAATTCTCTCTCTCTCTCTCCTCTCTCACTCTCTCTTTAAAAAAAAAAAAAAGCTAATAAATAAAATCACATTTTCCAAAAGGTATATTACCAAATAATCTCAGTAGATGTGGCGCTCCATACACCTGGGACATGGGTGCATCAGGATGATCTGCAAGGATTTCAGCATACTGTGGTCTCTCAAATTTGTAGAGCAGTTGAGTGCCCAGCATTACATTGAAGTATTCTTTTATTCCTGCCACAACTTCATTAACAGCATACTCCCTGAAAATGAACAAAAACCATTTATTTCCACAACTGGTCACCGAAAACTGAAAAAGAAACTAATCCAACCAACACAAGGGTAAGGAATTCAAGGTCAAACTAGTAGTGACAACAAACTACTGCTAAGAGAGATTTTTTTTCTTTTTTAAATAATAAATCAAGGATACATAAAATAAGTTTCAGATATATGCTGAAGCCAAGTTTGGCCCTCAAAATAAGAGGATTTTTATAATTTCAAATGGTTAAATTTTAAATGATTCCATAAGTACCTATACAACTGCTTCAATTTTACCTAAAATATTCACTATTTGAACCTTTAGGAAAAAAGTTTGCCAGCCCTGAATAAAACCAGTGAAATTCTACTGATGGTACTAATATTCAAAAAATATAACTTTGGAGATTATTTGGGAATAAAAATACTTAAGAAAAAGATTCTCTGAGTATTAAAGGGGTTAATTCTTACTTATTATCTGTGTTTCCTCGAGATTTCTTATAATTTGCATAATCCTCAAGAATAGAATCCACATTCTTCTTCGCAGGAAGATAAAAGAGCTATGCAAACAAAACAAAAATCTGCGTAAATAAAAATATTCTTTTTCTGTGAAAAATCATACTGGTAAGCTTTCATGCAACAAAAGTTTCAAAATAGGAGAAGGCATTATTATTCAGCCCTTGAAACATGGATAACACTGCTAAGAACTACAATCATAATTATATTTAGCTCCAATTACATAAGCTAGTGACTATCATTACTGATGATACAGCTTTTTTTTTTTTTTGGGGGGGGGGGTGCTGGGGATTGAACCCAGGGTCTTCTGCATTTGAGGCAAGCACTCTACCAACTGAGCTATATCCCAAGCCCCTGAAGATACAACTCTAAAACTGATAATCTGCTGGTCATACATATAGAATACACCACATTTCAATGATATTATGAAGGCATTATTTACTGTTAGCATTTTATGTGCTAGACTCACTCTGAAGCAGCAACAGAACTGCCTTTCTTGTCCTCGTTATCAATACTATGAGGTAGGGACTATTATTCCACTAAATGTATTAAAAACAAAGGCACAAAATGACCAAGGAGCTTGTCTGAGGCCATGGCTATTAAGTAGGAGAGTGTTCATAGCTTAAATTTTGACAGCTTAGCTGCAGCTGTATAATCCTCCCAACAAATCAGAATTCAGACCAAGACCACATCATCTATAGTCTCTTGAGTCTCACAATCATCAGTCATCCATAACCTCCGCCCTACCTACACCTTTTGTCTGTTTAAAGAAATCAATGTGTTCTCATTCTGCATTTAAGTAACTATTGTGAGGTTTAACATGTCCCTCTCTACTCAACAGTCCCATCATATAAAGTAGAAAATGAGTCCTAGAACCTTAATGAGATTCAGGTTCTTCTACAGAGAATGCTATGTGCAGATCATTCATTTTCCAATGACAGACCAAAAAAAAAAAAAAAAAAAGATTCTCTTAATTTTCTGGATGAATTATTCCAGCCCCAGCAACCTCCAAATATCTGCTATATCCAACATTCTTTAAAATTGTCATAAAATAATTACATATTTTATTCCTCTCCAAGTGCTTTTTTTTCCTGAAGTAATTTTCAGTCTCTCAAATAAAATATTATTTATCAGTCATGCTTCAAAATCCAAGTATCATCTTCTTTGTGCTCACAAGTACATAGCAGAGCTTATAATCTGTCTAGTTTTCAACTTACCTGTTTTTGTCTGGTAATTAAGTCCCAGTCATCAACAAGCCATGGTTTTAGCTCTTCAGGAATCTTTACTTTAACTTCAACTCTGTTCATAAATGTTTCTTCCTAGTAAAAAAAAAAAAAAAAAAAAGAGAGGAAATAAAAATAAAACCTTTCTTTAACAACAACTCTTAAAGACTTTTTAGTGCATGTTTATGTTAAGGTAAAAATTCTTGGTGAATTTCCTCTTTTGGAAATGGAGCATTTTGGCTTAGTTTTTAGTTTTCCCATTCATTGCTAATGTTCACATGAACACCCCAATACAACTATAAAGGAACATCATTAGTTCATAAAAGTTGTCTTCAAAATCTGTCCCAAAGTACTTATTTTCAGAACATACCAATGTTTGTAAGTTAGTAAGTTAATAGCTAGTAACTATTGTTACTTAGAAACTTCAACTTCAGTAATGTTATGTCAATTAGAACTCTTATTAACAAATTCACTAACTTTGCATATATAAAACACATTACTATACTACTTAAGTAGGAATCCTAAAACTATTATATTCATGCACACATATGTGAAACTCATAGGATTTCATAGTATTTGCCATGGTTTTATTAACCCATGCTGAAATTTAATAAACCATCAATTGTGACCCCGTAGGTCTACCCAATCTAACACATAGTCTTAAACACTGATGACAGTAGGGATAATCTAGAGCTACACATGGAAACAAAGATACATACAAATATATCCTTACCCCAAAATAGGAAATTTCATTAGTTAAGCATGTTAGCAATGCTTTGGGGAACCAAAGTTCTATGATTACTTCTTGTTGTGACTTAGACTAGAAATCTAACAGCCTATTAAAAAACTTAAAATCTTACATTTTCAACAGTGGGATCTACCCGGGCCCTTTTCTTCCGAGGAGGCTGAGGTGTCTCACTGGTACTCCCACCATCTCCATTTCCAGGTGCTACAAAAGGGGTGGGGATTGGTGGGGGTGGGTTTTGCAGGGGAGAGGTAAGCAAATAAAATAAGAAACTCTATAGAAAACAAACTCTTAACATGCCTTCATTATTTCTCCATCACATGGCTTGTTATTTGAATCTAAGAATGATAATTCTATGTGAAACAACTTTTATGAATATCTCCACCAAACATTTAGTACAGGCTATACTTAATGATATCACCATCTTCCACTGATTAAAAACATGAGATTAAAGCAGATGAAAATAATGAAATCCCTAAGTTTCTCCACAGTGGGGGGGGGGATCAGTTAGGCCTCTACCACTGTGTACATTTCTATTTATAACATTACCGGGGAGATTCATATTTTAGACCATTAATAGATATATTAACCTTACTTCAAAATGTCAGTTTTTAAAATAGTGAATTTAAAATACAAATGCTATAAAGACAAAAATAGGTTAATTTAAAGAAAATTAATATTCTTACTTTTCTGTTTGTTCTTTTTGGTTTTCCTAAAAGGAGGGGGAAAAAAGAAAAACAAAGTTATTTCTAGTAAACTATTTGATTTCCCCTTTATCGTGATTAAATTCACAAAAAAATACTGTCTTTATGGATGAGGTACTTAAATCATAGTTTAGGGCTCAAACACAAATATTTTTATTGATCTTTAAATTCTCATCTTCCTCCACAAAAATGGAAAAAATAAGCCAAGAATGCTTTAGGAGACATACTTCCAGAATTGTGTTAAAAGTTTAAGAATTTTTATTAGTTCCACCAAAAAAAAGGAGTTTTAAAAGCTGTAATACTTTAATTATTTTCGTTTTCCTTTCCAAAACACTAATTTTTGATTTTAGATTTGTACATTCCTTAAACACCAATCATGTTAGTCCAGTGATCTAAACTTTTACTTTTTTCCCCTAAAACTATATTCCCTCATTTTCAATACTATACTTTCCTCCTCTATCTATGGCAAAACTGATGTATCTCTATCTATAATAGCAACATAACTTGAGTCTATTTATATCTGCCAAATTATAAAAGTTTTGTCTCTTTGCATAATTATTTCCAAAACACAAAGAAAACCATTGACAAATATAATCCACAATTATACATTACTTCTAGTTGGATCTTATCATAACACCTGAATCTTGTTTTTTACTGTTCTATAGGTCTTGGGGTTATCCCCCTGCCAGAAATCAAATTAATTTACGTTTGGTTATTAAAAAAAAAAAAATCTGAAGTATAGGCTTTCCCCTGCCTCTGTAAAGTTAACATTAATAATACAATATTATGGGGACAGTATTTGAGTCAAGATAAAACATAAAATTTACTTATACATGCTAACAATAGATGAAGACAAAGAGACTTTACATTCAATCTTTATTCACTCTCTGTAAAATTAAAAATATTGACACAACTGATCTCAACTCTGAAGAATCTATAAACTGTACTTAAATGAATCCTGGTAGTAAGGGCTATCTATGTACTACTGCTTCAACATTCTTGCTCATTTTATTAATGAAGCATGCAAACTAAACTTGTGTCTCAAAATGTGCAATGTTTCATACAATAAATTGCTGATATTTGATTTATATCATCAAAACAGAAACCGCTAGATTCTATTTTGTTTAAGTTCTTGACTCACTAAATAATGAATCACCAAAGCACAACCTACTACATTAAGCCTAAATGCCAACAAAATTCACATTCCCTATTGAGAAACATGCACCCAAACATGAAAAAACCTAGACTTCTAAAGTAGTGAATGTAAATCTGATTCTACAGGTATCTTATAATAGCCAGAAGTATTAATATGTATTCAGAGAAAACTATATACAGTTACCAAAAACTGAAGATGCACTAGCACAAAACTGGACACGAAAGTCATTAAAACCTCAAAGCAAAATAAGAATCCTTAAAATAATAATAACCCTTAAAATCCCCAACATATTTAATTGCTTCTTTTTCTGGATGAGGGGTGGCATTGGGGATTAAGCACAGGGTACTTTACCACTGAGCTACATCCTTAATCCCCTCCCTGTTTTTAAAAATTTTTAAGGCTAAGAGTCTTGCTAAGTTTAGGCAGGCTAACCTTGAACTTGGGATCTTCCTGCTTCAGTTAAAAGATCCAGTAGACAACTGTCAAGGTTTCCATTTTAAGGATGAGAACTTTGAATTTAAAAACTTTACCTCATGTAGTTACTCAGTCATTCTTAACACTTTATACTCAAATACAAAAAAAAAAAAAAACCCATCTTAGGCACACTGCCACTTGATTTCTATACCAACTTTTAGCACAGTGATAAAGAATTAATTATAAACCAGTTTTACTTACTGATAAAACTCCATTTTTATTTAAAAAAAGAAAATGAATGCCTTTTAAGAACTCAACTGCTAATCAAATTCTAATGAATACTACACTACAGTCACTTTCCAAAGAACCAGAACATAGAATATTTATATGAATCACCCTGAAAAAAATAACATCTAATCCTTGCCAAACTAATTATATTCTCACAATAAAATACTAAAACTACTGGCCCTCAAAATGTATAATTACCTTTTATCACTAACACTTAAGACTTTAGTAAAAAAGATTGTTAACTCTAAAACCACGAGTAAAGATTTCTCTGGTTTCAAAGAAAAGTAAATTCTTCAGATAAATCACACTTGAAAGCACGTTTTTTTTTTCCCCCTTTAACAAGAAGTGCATGAGGGGCTGGGCATGTAGCTCAGTGGTAAAGGCTTGCCTCACATGTGTGAGGCACTGTGATTCTTATCACAGCATATACAACACCATATACACACCATCAACAACTTTTTTGTTAAAAAAAAAATTAAAAAAATACAAAACCCTTAAGGGGTGGGGTGGGGGTACATGACCATTCATTAAAATGACTTTTCCAAGAAAAATATTGAAGTAGAAAATAAGCATTTCTGAAAAATTGTTTCTTTTCTTTTTTTGGCCATATTGGGGGATTGGACCCAGGAGCAGTTTACCACTGAGCTCCAATTCTTTTAATTTTTTATTTTGAGACAGTCCTGCTAAATTGGTTACACAGTCTTGGTTAGATTTTAAGTTCTAACCATGTTCCAAAATTGTTTTTTATTTTTATTTTTGTTGATGGTACTGGGTAACTGAACATAGTGGCACTCTACCACTAAGTCACACCCCCCGCCCTTTTTACTTTTTGAGACAAGTCTCACCAAGTTGCCCAGACTGGCCTCAAACTTGCAATCCTCCTATCTCAACCTTCTAATAGCTGAGGAACTTGGATTACATATGTGAGTTAACCATCCCTGGCCAAAAAGTTTCCACTTTCAATAAAGTCTAACACATAGTGAACATTAAGTTTGAATTACAAAACAGTATGCAAAATTAAAACAAAGAGCTTCTTACACTTCAACATTTTTCTGTTGCAGACCAGATGTCTTCTTTCCTGGAGCAGCCCCTCTCATCTTCCCCTCTGCATACTGCTCCCTTCAAAAATAATTACAATTAAGATCATCATAAAAATAATAAGTACCAAAAAGCGGCTTTAAGCTTGAAGAGTAGACAATATGAGCAAGGCTTATCCTCCTGAGCTGAAAAAATTTATGGACAAGAAGTTATCATTGAAATTAAATGGTGGCAGACATGTCCAAGGAATATTGCGGGGATTTGATCCCTTCAGGAATCTTGTAATAGATGAATGTGTGGAGATGGCAACTAGTGGACAACAGAACAATATTGGAATGGTGGTAATACGAAGAAACAGTATCATGTTAGAAGCCTTAGAACGAGTATAAACAACGGCTGTTCAGCAGAGAAATCTGTGTCCTCCCTCCAGAAGCCCTGTTTAACTATGACTTGAAAATTGGGTCACGTACACTTTCATATTAAACTTTTTGTTAAATAAACTTCAATAGCAAAAAATAAAATAAAATAAAATAATAAGTACCATCATAAAAATAAGAAAATAACTAAGAAAGTTCTTCCAGGGGTAGCCAGTGGTTGTGCCTTTTGTAGGTTTCCCCTTGCCTTAAACCTGAAGATGTCTCCTCCAGCCTGTGGGCAGCATGCTCAGAGTCCCAGACCTTAAGACATTGTATTTAGTTGCAAGGATTTCTCCATGTATGTTGTTGATGGTTCTTTTGTTACTGTTTTAAAGGGTGTATATTTGTGATCAACATTATAATAAAATTTAGATTATACACTTGAAAAAAGGGGGCGGAGCTAGGGTTGTAGCTCAGCAGGAGAGTGCTCACCCAGCACGTGGGAGGCCCTGGGTTTGATCCTCAGCACCACATAAGAACAAATAAAATAGTTTCAGTTCAACTACAACTAAAAAATAAACATTAAAAAAATAAGTATTTATGAAAAAAATGAATTTTGCCAGCTTAATGTCAATCTAGAATTTATATTCAAATCAAGGTTCCCAAGCTTATACGCTTCTGGAACCAAGTTTTAAACAAGTTAAACAAATGACAATATATTTACAAAAATTAAAACTCAGGAAAAGAGTGTAAGGCCTAATATTTGGCTCTTTCATATCTACCAAAATTAAAATCAATGTAGTAAAGAGTGACCGTAATAGGTGTGTCATATAACTGAAAATTCCATTTCTGTTTTAAAATTCACTAATCCCAATGTTTTCTTTTAATTTGATCCCAATATTTTTAGTACACACTTCAGCTTTAAAAGTAAATGAGGGCTGGGGATGTGGCTCAAGCAGTAGCACACTGGCCTGGCATGCGCAGGGCGCTGGTTCGATCCTCAGCATTACATACAAATAAAAAATAAAGATGTTGGTCCACCGAAAACTAAAAAAAAAAAATAAATATTTTAAAATTTTCTCTTTTAAAAAAATGTAAATGAGAACAATTATCTTACAGACCATACACACATAGTCTGAAAGAGTCCCTTCTGCCCTGTTCCCAGAGATGTGTAATAACAGGAATACCTCGTTTCCCCCACCAACTGTGCCTTCCACAGAGCTCAAGAGGTAAGACAGTAGTCTTACTGTAGTTTTAACAATGAGTTTATACCTATAGCAATTCCCAACTACATGCAGCTGTGTTTTCAACCAACCTCTAAAGACAGATGCAAACAATGATAGGTTGCTATTTCCTTTACCTAGAAAAGGCTTGTCTGATTACTTGAAGTCAAAGGCATAACACAACCACTGACACGTACCAATAATCATTTTATAGGCAGGCAGGCAGCCAACATTGATTCCCATTGCTCATTCTTTGTCCCAAATCTAATTTACAGACATTTCACTTCTATATTCATTTCTCAAAACAAACTTACTGATTGGCTTTTTGGAGTTCTCGCTGTTTCTGCAGATTGGTGTCCACATACTTGAGCACTCTGCTCTCTGGAACCCATTCATCCCAACTGAAAAGGAATAAAAATATTATTCAAAAATATTTTCATGATGATTCAGACTCTATCCTCCAATTAATTTTTAAAGATCCAAGAGGCAAGCCCTTGGATTTCTGAAATAATGGGAAATGGTACTACAAATCCATTCTCTACTAAAATGAAAAATCTATTTAAAGTTGTTTTGTAAAGAAGGAAAACTTCATATTCTGAGAAGCAGCATTCCAAATTTAAAAGATTATTCAAATCAGTTTTAGAAATAGCTAACGACTGTCTAAGCAATTAGCCTATGGAACGAAAATATCTTAAAAATTTTTCAACTGCCAAAGATGAAACAGAAGTTCATAATAGGTGCTGGGGATACAGCTCAGTAGAGTGCTTGTCTACCATGCACAAAGCCCTGTATTCAATCCCCAGCACCAAAAAAAAAAAAAAGTTCATAATAAATTGACCTAAACAAAGAAACAAACAAAAAACTCTAAAATCAATTATCTTGTTACTTATGTGTAATAACTAAATTACACAGCTCTCTGACTTATTTTCACCACCTGTAAAACGGGGGATAATTAGATATTAAGTACCTATATCTCATAGGGTTATTATGAGAATGCATGCAAAATACTTCAGTATCCCTGACAAAAAACAAACACAGTATGTCAAAAACACATTAGAAACTCTACCAACACTCACCATCTAGATTACTCAAGTAAGTTTGTACATTAAAGTATTACAATGATTTATCAGATTATACCACTCTATTTTCATTCACTCACATATGAATACACAAATTTCCAAGCTGACCAGAGGATTTATTTAAACACTAAAAGGTAGAATAGAATCACTCTATTATAATGTTGACAAGGCATTCTGGCACTTCTGCTGGTGTTCATTTAAGGACAATATTTCTTAGGGAATGATGAACTTTTTGAACAAAGTGAGCCTTTTCTCCTGCTGATGGAGCTCCTTTAGTGACACAATTAGGTGTATTCTCAAAGCAATGTCTTTAACAATTTCCCACCTCTGACCTCTTATAGAATATAGCCAAAGGAAAAATAAATAAAAAGCAATCCTCAACACCATTCCTAGAGAAAACTTTAAAACATGCATTTACCTAGAGGTCAGGAGGGGGTGGTGTACTGAGGGAGCTCCTTCAGGAACAGGAAAAAGGGCTACAATATCCTCACGTGTCTTCAAAGTTTTTTCAGAGCGCCTGGGCCTCACAGCACTTCTGATACAGATAGCATAGTACAAAGTAATCTCAGTAACTAGGTGCAGAATTTAGCTTAAGCTTTATTAAGTAAGATTCATTTACAAATGGAATATTTAAATGTCTGTGTCAACAAATTCCAATAAGGTTTTTGAAAATTTAGATATATCTTAGTATTCTATTGTGCTTGTGAAAGTATACATAAACTAAAATTTAAGAAAATTTCAATTTGGGGATTTAAGTTTTGTGGAATTATTTTTTAAGAGAGCCTACAAACCATTTTAAAATGCAAAATCTTTTTTTTAAAGTATACATTTATATCTATTTCAATTCTCCATAAATCAAAGGGAGCTAACTGTTATTTGCCATACATTTTAGAGACTTACAAATCCCTTCCCCCAAAATGTACACAGTGAACACACCTTGATGTAAAAGCCAAGTCATACTAGTTCCCTTTATAGGTTAAGAGCTGAAAATCCTTGCCAAAACCAAGGAAAATGAAATGGACAACGTCCTCTGCTCTGAGGAGTACCTTCACAAGAATAAAAAAATGGAGGCCAAACACACACAAAAATTTTTTAGGTCAAGCATAAAAGAATCTCAGAATTTTCTAAGGTAGCTTGTGACTAATTCTCAAAGCCACAATCCATGAGCAGAATATAAAAAGTATTAAAAACACAACATACTGCTGGGCATTTGATTAACTCCTCCACCTTTCAAAGTGGATTTAAGAGTTTCCACCTGCTTCCTTAAAGATCAATTTTTTTCAAAATTATGTTTATATACCAAATTCAACCACAAAAAATACATCTCCAATACAATAATATGCTTCAATAGACCTATGGAGACAGGGAGAAAAAAAGCCTAATATCTATTGCGGGGAGTGGGAACGAGGGAGAAGTGATGGAAATGGGAGTACAGTAGAATGAATCAGACATAATTTTCCTATGTTCACGTATGTAACACATATGTTTTGTTCACACATACAACCAATGTAACTCCATATCATGTACAACCACAAAAATGGGAAGTTATGCTCATGTATATGTATGATGTCAAAATACATTCTACTGTCATGTATAACTAAAAAGAAAGAAAAAACCAATAACAAAAAAAAAACTGACATATAATGACATTTCTTTAAATTTCCTGAAGTGGGGGGAAAAAAACATCTACAGAAACCAACCATTCATTTATTTCTGGACTATAATCCATCAAATGGGAAAAATGATTATTTTTTTTAAACAGTGAAGTCAGGAAATAAAAGTATTTGGTATTTTCATGATCTCTGAGGAAGTACAAAAGCCACTTAAAATCCAGTCATTGAACTATACACATCTATGTGTAATTTCATACAGAATACTTTATTACATAAGAAAAGTACATTTATATATACTTTATTGTATATTATATATGAAAAAGAGTCAAGCACAAAAATCATTCACAGCTATTAAAGTCAAATCCTAAACAGTTCTTTAAAAGTGTGAGAGGTTGGGCGCTGGGGTTGTGGCTCAGTGGTAGAGTGCTCGCCTAGCATGCATAAGACACTGGGTTCAATCCTCAGCACCACATAAAAGTAAAATAAAGATATTGTGTCCACCTAAAACTAAAAAAAAAAAAAAATATATTTTTTTTAAAGTGCACGAGATTGTGCTGGGTTTGTGGCTCAATGGTCAAGTGCTTGTCTAGCACATGTGAGGCACTGGGTTTGACCCTCAGCACCACATAAAAATAAATAAGTATAATAAAGGTATTATGTCTACCTACAACTAAAACAAGCAAAAAAAAAAGCTGAGAAGTAGGGAAAAGTAGGTCTACCCATAAATTTGCTTTCCTTTTGATTTCCTGAATGGACTTTGAACTTTCCCACACTGGCAATATGCATATTTTCTTTCCCATAGAGAATGGAGAGTCTCATTATTAATAACTACCACTCTCAATTTAACTGAATATCAGTATTATATCAAAATATGTAACTGAAAACTAAAATGCAGTTTTAACACTCATTTTTTAAAATGGAGAGAAAGCTATGAGATACACCAGGATCAAGATGAATTTTTCTGTTTCTGCATATCAATTTAAAATCAGTTTACATTCTAAAACACCAAAAGACAGTTTTCTCCATTATTTTCCTAATTTCTCAGTATTTTAAATATGTCAATAAGATCACAATAATATTGCCTACTTATTAGAAACACTTTATCATTAACATGAGAGAATTTTTCTATGCTAACTTTCTCACTTAATACAGTAGGTTACATGTGTAATTTGTGCACTAATGTATGTAAATCATATTCCACTAAAATAAAACATACCTTCTCATTTAAAAAAGAAAACTCAAAAAGTTATCAGAACATGCATTTTAGATTTCTACCTTTTCATAGTTGTACCAATGGAATTTAAAGGTCTAATATTCCCTGTTAACAAAGAATATTTAACATGTAAAAAATTTTTCCTAATGAAATAAATTTAGCTGGGCACAGTGGTACATGCCTACGATTCCAGTGACTCAGAAGGCTGAGGCAAGAGAATCCAAAAGTCAACATCAGCCTCAGCAACTTAGGAAGACTCCATTTCAAAATATTTTTAAGTGTTTGCTCCTGCAGCACATATACTAAAAAAACTAGAACAATATGAGGTTAACATGGCCCTGCCCAAGAATGATACACAAACTTGTGAAGCATTCCATGTTTTTTAAAAATATTTATTTATTTATTTATTTTAGGTGTGGATGGACACAACACAATGCCTTTATTTTTATGTGGTGTTGAGGATCGAACCTGGGTCCCACCCGCGCTACACGAGCGCTCTACTGCTGAGCCACAATCCCTGCCCACATTCCATTTTTTTTTCTTAAAGAGAGAGGTGAGAGAGAGAGACAGAACTTTTAATATTTATTTTTTAGTTTTTTGGCGGACACAACTTCTTTGTTTGTATGTGGTGCTGAGGATCAAACCCGGGCTGCAAGCATGCCAGGCGAGCGCGCTACCGCTTGAGCCATATCCCCAGCCCACATTCCATGTTTTTTAAAAAAATAAACAAAATAAAAATTTAAATAAGCAACAGGTATAGCTTTGTGGTGGGGAAGGGTGCTGGGTTGGTCACCTGGACAGAAGACTGTATAAAA